>NC_141877.1:337851709-338476709 GCF_056163025.1 Triticum urartu
TTTGGTGTCGTGCAGGATGGAGGGCATACATCGAGTGTGCATGTGTAAATCGACAACGGTGGAGCGTAAAAAGGAGGAAAGCTGCGTCCGGCCAGAAACACAGAACCGAAGGGAGCAACAAAGAGTTGAATATAGATTCAGAAAAAGGTCATGACTAATCTGATTGAAGGGCGCCTACGGACCTACCGATTGCTTCCCTCGTGATGAAACTTGCTACTCCTACATGGATTTAACATGAATGAGCGCCTCTATTAACTACTAATATATGTTGTATTTTGTTTGCTGTTTTACATTTCAAGAAACGATCATTGGGTCAGTAAAAGAATGTCATTAGAGCATCTATAGTCGGACTTAACAAATATGACTCACTAAACACCTACGAACACGCCTGGTCAGTGACCAGTCGTGTTCGTTTTAAATCCTATTTGTCCATCCATATATGTACACTCTTCATCTTTTTCCTCATATGTTACGTCACTTGCACGTAATTGGTGAAGATGAAGAGAGGAAGAAAAGAATAAATAAAGAAAAACGTCAGCGTGTCCTCACATCCCCTAATATGAGGGTTTGCAGACAGTCCAAACGTACAGAAAAAAACAAATCCATGGGCACTGGCACACATGCATATTTTTATAGAAAGAGCCCACTCGGGATGAGATGCCACAAATTCGCTCCCGACGGGAGTCAAATAGTGTACGCAGGGTCCACCATTGTGACCCCAGACATATAGAGACGATATGAAGGATCCGGTTAGATCACTTTTCTCCTCCTCTCTCCTATCCGGTGATTGACGGGGTGCGTTCGTGGACGTTTGAGTGGATTCGAGGAGCCCTATTGTACATGCTCTTACTACTGTATTTGTCTCGTAAGAGCATCTCCAGCCGCGCCTCCAACATGCCCCCTATGCCCCTTTTTTGGCGCCGGCGCCCAAAAAAGGCCCAGTTGCGCCCCAGGAGCCCATTTTTCGCCGGTTAGGTCCGAAATTGGCGCCGGCGGACTCAGCTCGAACCCGACGCGCTGGGGGAGTCCAAGGGCGCCAGGGCGGTCGTTTTTGGCGCGAAAGAACGGCGGGTCCGCCGAGTCAGCGACCCGCGCCTCGCCGTCCTCACATCGCCTCGGTTTCCCGCGGGGAATCAATGCCAAGGCTGCCGCCGATCAGTCTTCCATTGATTCCTTATGGGCGGCACTATGCGGTGACGCGCACCCTCCCCACCACGCGTACACACGACGCCACCCCCCGGCCGCTATATAAAGTAGCGCCTCCCTCGCCGGTGAACACACCCATCCACAGCCCTCTGTCCCCGTGCACAACCACCGCCGACGAGCCCTCTTTCCTCTCCCTTCCCGTTCACAACCGCCGTAGATGATGGGCGAAAGGTTCCCCGACGATGGGGCGGCGGCGAATGGCTTCGGCCGCCGCTCTCTGCACGAGTAGGAAGCCCATCTCCTGCACGAAGCCAACTACCCGGCGCCTTCCGAGATGCGCGCGCGGGGGCGGTGGAGGCTCGGCGCCGGGGGCGTCCCCGTCCCCCTGTTGCCTGGCGTCACGCGTCCCGACTACTTCCGCGCCGAGATCGAGCGTGCGCGGGCATCTCTAACGGAGGAGCAACGGGCCCTCTCAGAGTACGACGCCGGCAACCACGAGGCGTGGGCAGTGTACTTCAAACGTTGGCAAGTGGAGCGAGTAGGGAGCAAAAACAGCGACGACCGCCGCCTGTGGTGGGGCGCCCCCGGCCGCACGCTCCACGCCGTCCTCGAGCACCTCGAGGGCAGCAACGAGCCTCCGCTGACGTACCCGGCCGCCCCGGTCCCCCGCCGGAGTGGCGGCCAATGGATGCCAAGGAGGACCAGCTCCTCTTCCTCCTCCTCCCACTCCTTCAGGTCGTCGGCACTCTTTAGTGTCAAGGCCGAGCCCATGGAAACGCCGCTAGGCCGGCGCACCCGCAGCGCCGGCATCGTCATCAACGAGGGTCGACGTGCCTCCTCCTCGGCTCCTCCCCGCCTCGTCAAGCCAAAGACGGAGCCGGAGCTCGACGACGAGGCGGCCATGAAGTGGGCGCGGGAAGATTGGGCGCGGCTGGAAATGGAGCGCCAGCGCCGCGCCCTGGCAAAGATCGCCGAGCGGCGCCGTGGGCGCGAGGAAGGGGGCGCCATCGTGCTTGAAGACAGCGACGACGACGCGCCGCCCCCGGCCAAACCTGTTCGCCAGGGCGACCCCGGGCAGGGGTCTAGCAGCGTGAAGAAGCAGAAGGACGATGGAGGCGACGACGGTGAAGACGACAACTACGCCGCGCTCAGCGAGTTTTTTATTTAGTAAATTTTAAGTTTTCTATGTAAAAAAATGTAAAACGCTGAAATTTATGTCCTTCTTGCGAATTTTTGTAATGTTTGCCGAATTTTAGCCGAATTTATTTTCAGAAATATTAAAAAAAAAGGCGACTGGGGCGATCTTGGGACGGAGGCTGGGAACCTATTCGCCTCTAGTCCGGTTTTTAGCATCGGTTCATCCTTATATGGCTATTTTCAAAGCCCCCGAGGGACAAACGGCTGGAGATGCTCTAAGGCTATGCCCTGAATAAATCCACTGGCAGCTACTACAAGCAAAACTCTGTAGGAGTATTTTTGTCCACCCCTGTCCCGTTTGGGTCCAAGGCGTTAACATCCCAACCGCCACCGACGTAACGTTTGTGGCGATCGTCCCATGCAAGGCATCATCCTCTTTCCCTGCTTAATTTGGTCAAAATATGCTGCACAGCTGTGTGGTGATGATGGACGCGTTTGCGTCTCAACAGTTAACTGACTGCGTGGGTGGGCCCCCCGCTAATTCATGATCGTGTCCGGTGTTCTCATTACTTCTCCTGTCAACCGAGTGCTCCCTATTGACATGTCATTTTCCCATCGTACGTACACTCGAGTGCACTTCTTAACCATGGCCATGGGGGAAACTGGCAAGATGGCACTGGACGATACATTGGTTTTACCTGCGACCGTTGCTTTCGGACATTGTCTTGTACTCGTTGTGCGCTAGTGCTTCCGCGAGATGGCGCCACGTGAAGGCTGCCAGCTATTACCCACTGTCGGTACATCCCTCCCGTTTAGTACTCGTAGGTCCCACGACCTCCGATTCTCGGAATTTCATGTTTTACCCTGAAATTATTACTGTAATGTTGAAAATCGGAAGTCAGATTTTTAAACACCGTTGAGGGGCTGTTTGATTTTAAGACTAAGTTTGCCTAAGGTTGCCACACCTAAGATTAGACAAGTTTGATCAACTTGAATGGGTGTTTGGTTCAAGTCACACCTTAGGCAAACCACGCTAGGGTCCCACATCACATACACTTAAAGAGTGTGGCAAGATTCTCTTAGGCTTGCCAACTTGTGACTCTTATTTTGAAGAATTAACCTTAGACAAGTGTGACAACTTATATGGCAAAGTGTGACACGGTTAGGTCTAGAAGGAAACAAGCGCTGAATGTTTTTTAGGAAAATTATATTGTCGCTAGAACGACAATTTTCTTTAGCAAGCATGATAAATCATGACAGAAAAATGAACATGACAAGAATTTGGGATGCTTGTTAAAAGAAACTGTCAACCTCGTGACAACATAAGTTGCCATCTCGGGTGTTCGTTTTGTCATGCTCAAAAATCCAAAGTTCAATCTATATACTTGGCCATCCCTTTTGGTTTAGCGGCGAAATGGAATTAACTCTTTTTTGTACTTCACCATCCCTCCTGGTTTAATGGCGAAATGGAGTTGACTCTTTTTTATACTTCGCCATCCCTACCGTTCTAGGACCCGTACATTCCATGACCTCTAAAAATATATTAACTGGGGTAAAACTTGTCACACACGTGAAGATTAAGTTTTTATTTTCGCTTCGCAGAAAGGAATGTTCTATTCCACAGAAGTGAGAGGGCTTCAACCCAAACTAGTCCAAGAACGGTTGCAAAAGCTAGGCCACCCGTCACCAGATACACTGACGTGCCGATTTCTTTCCGTGACAAAATATTCAAATATTTGCACCAACAGAAAGTTCTTGGAGCTCCCACTAGAGCAGCAACATTTTGCATGGTGAGTAGGAAGCAATAATGCACCATGTTTAGTGCTGCTAGTTGTTTAACTGATCTTCGGCCGCATGAATCCTCAGTGGCAACAAGTTGGTAGGTGCACTTCACAAGCTTCATGCGGCCGCTTTAAGGTACGGTTATTGGGTGCTCGCGGGGGGGTGCAAAAGTTGCTTCAAAAGTTGTACAACTAGGAGAGTATATATGTGCTTGATTTCATTAGACTAAACAATTTCCTGAACGGAGACAATAATTGGCGATGGTTGGGTGGAGGGGAGCAGCACCCCTCTGTTGATGGCATCTAGGCAGCAGCAAGCAACACTGGCCTTCGATTCTGTGGTACACACATTTGATCACTTATTCTGGCCGCCTCTCCTTTTTGTTTTGCTCCACTGACTGGCTATATGCACATATCGCCATTTCCACTGCCTCTTTGAGAATTTCTTGCACCCCATTTCAATTGTTCTTGAAGAATGCTGGCACAACACTGAGCTCGCTTTTGGTTCCAACTTTAGTTAACACTCGTATTAACATAAGCATGTGTTGCGATTTGTGGTCATGGTGGGCATCGCTTAACGGACAAATGCATATGCTTAAATTTGTGGCGGATGCGTCATGTTTTACTTTTCAAAGTTATAAACGGTAGGTAAGGAAGGAATATGCCTCATAGTGCCATGGCAATTGGCAAAGCAGCTGCATCGGTTAATTAGTTGGTTCCTCTGGGGGCCGCAGAATTCCACTACAGGGAGATCTGGTGAGGTGCTCTGCTTGCTTCTGGTTAAGCAAAAGGACACTCTGACTAGGATGCGCTTGGCACTGTGTGGTGAGTTACGATAGTATCCTTTTGTTTAATCAAATCCCTTCCTTATGTCTTATGGCTTTGTCATGTGCTTTCGGTGAAGTGGGTTAACTCTGCATGTTTAAGGTGAAGCTTGAACATAATCTGTTTTGCAAAAATAGAATAAAAATGTTCAGTTCACGCATCTCAGTTCATCAACGGCGAGCTTCAGCTAGGTTGATTAGTTGGCCTTTGGACTTTTATGTAAATATGTCTAATTGCACTCATAAAAAGATGGGTAAATAACGGCCATCCCTGTATGTCCATGTACATGAGAAAGTAAGCAAATTAAGTAGTAGAGCACGGCTTATTAAGAACACGCACGACTCTCGCTTGCTTCTCCTGCGGTAGCCGCCACTGCGTTCGTTGGACAAAGGTGGAAGGCTCCGGGCTTTTCATGGCTAGAGTGGATGGTGACGCGTCGTTTGAATAAACCATCAACAATCTGGCCGTCCGGGTGCACCCATTCTGATACAAAAGTAGGCCCATTATCTGAGAGTTTCACGGACAGTTTACCCCGCTATGGCCATTTCAAAGGCGGATCCTTAAATCTCCCGCAAGCGTCCGGAGCATGTTGTCTGGACACAGTTTATCATCTAACACGGTTCTATATTGGTTCGTCGAGCGGTCCACATCATGTTTTTTCAGCAAATTGTAACCAGACATGGGGGGTTTTGTGGGAATCCGAAGAAAAGGCATCACGTATCGTATCTACTCTGTGCTCGCTCAGAATGGCGAGCATTTGATGAAAGACTGTGCTAATTGGTTACATTTAGCAGAAGGTGGTGTGAAAGAAGTTTGTGCATCTGGCGAAAGACACTAAATATGCTTGATTAAGCGATCATTGCTAGATTACACGGATCTTAGTAGTTGCTTCATTTGGCGGAAGCTAACTTTCCGCCGAATGCTTATGAGTAGCATTTGACGGAAGCTAGCTTCTCATCAAATCAAATGCTTATAAGTAGCATTTGCCGGAAATCAGTATCTAAGCTATTAAATAAATTATAAATCACAGTTGCTATTTTTTAAGGTGAATATTTACGATATAGGGTGAAAAGGATGGCTCCCACATCCTTGTCCGGCCTTATGTTCGGACAAATGTTTGAACAAATGTCGCGTCCTTAACAAGGGTGTTGGAGGTGCCCTAAAGTTCTACATCTTCAAAGACTCCAACTATAGGTCTAGCAATGCGTAATTTGAAATGACAAAATTGTCAAAATTGTGCTCAACTAAGAACTATCAAGACCGTGTCAGTAAAGATGCGTAGGAACCTTTCTTCAAAAGATAAAACCAATCCCGTTGTGTACGATTAATAAGGGCCATCTTCCTCGCCTTTTGCCTTAGGGCATATGTAAGAGCAACCCGTAAATTTTCTCCCGCATCCTCCCGTTTGCAAACAGGGGATCAGTTTGTGGGCACGGTTGTGGTAGGATGCTATTTAAGGCTATGTTGTGTGTGTGTGTGTGTGTGTGTGTATATATATATATATATATGCCAGTAAATTCAAACTTAAATGTGCTTCGATTGACACAGCGCGCCGAATCATGCCAGCACCGGATCGCATACCTGATCACAACAAAAAGAGGTAAGTATAGTTAGTTTTTACATGGCCAAATCCAAAAGAACGCTGGTTCGGCAATCCACGCATTTTCGCCCTACCGGGCTGGCAACCCCAGCCGTCTGCTCCCCGGTCAAGGTGGTGCCGTCGTCGTTGTGTAGGCAGCCTCCGCCTCCGCCCCATCTTCATAGTCCACCACCGCCAACTCATCTTACTGTCACTGCAACATTCGGTAGCGGACAAATTGCATGATCATTCTTGTGTCGGCATCCAAAGAGTCGACATTCAAGGTCAACATCTTGGTGTCCTCCGTACTGGCGGCGATCTTCACCCTCTTTTACTCGAGCACGGCCTTCCTCTCTTCGATCATGGTCCTCCTCTCTTTGATCTTGATCTTATTGTCCGTTGCCTCCATCAACAATCTGAACCTCTTCGCCTTCCTCTCCTCCTTGATGTCCGAGTGCTTCACGCATGCCTCCTCCTTCTTCGCCAAGATGTCCTCGAACTCTCCGCCAGCTTGGCCGCCGCACTTTCTCGCTTCGCCCTCTCCTCCTCCTACTTCTTCTCCCATAAATTTCCTCTAACCTTCTTCGATGGTTCATGGGTTCGGTCGGTAGGGTCACCGACTTCTTCCTTGTTGACTTGGGCGGCGATCTTGGCAATGAAAAGGTTCCACTTTGGTTGCCCATTCAACTTCGACCAACAATGCACTGACGGTGAAGGACTTCTTCTCCAACTTCTTGTACACCACACAAGCACGAGTAGGCTACAAACTGAAGCATTGCCGACAATGTATATCCGTCTAGTGAGCAACAAAACAATACATGTCCGGCTAGTGATCAACAAAACTAAGCATATTCGGCTAGTGTTCCTTCAAAAGGTTGTGTCCTTTTGCTCTGTGCCATGGGTCGGATCAATGCTAGTGGCCAACCATGCATCACACAATAGCTCGTCCTCCCGCATGTTGAAGCTTTCTCCTCTATCTTTCTTTTTTGGGTCGCCGGCTGTATCATCCGGATCATCGTCGTCGCCGCCCTCCTCCTCCTCCTCCTTCCCCCTCCAGTTGCTGCTCTTTGGCGTCCTAATGCCGCCGTTGCTTTGTTCCATCACCGGTCTAGGTGTAGGACTGATGTGTGCCCCTCTGGGTGTACGACTGGGTGGGATCGAGTCTTCCACCTGCCCGCCCTTATAGCTTCCTCCTCCTCCCTCGCCTCCGTCGTGGATGATGTCGAGCTTCTTCCTGTCCGCATCGTACGACGGATCCCCCGCTCTAGGCATTGTAGAGAATAGCGTGTGGGCACCCATCTGCTCCCCGGCCATCGTCCGCACCCGGACGAGCTACAACGAAGAATATTCAGAGACGAGCGGCGCCACGTGAACGTTGACGATGTAAGGCATAGTACCGGCGGGGGTTCCGAGCTGCTTGGCGGCGTAGTAGTATGGAGGCTTGTAAGGCTCCGGCCACGGCGCCGTCTATATTGTGGGCGCGCCCGTCTGGCGGCGTCCGCCACAGCCGCGCCGACCGCCTCGTCCGCTACAATCTCCACACCCATCGCCACCACCAGGCCCACCACCGGTCATCCACTTCATGAGCCTCTCTTCCTTTGCGGCCTTCATTTTGACGCGGCGAGTCTGTCGCGTTGCCGAGGTAATCTTCTGGGCGAGCGTGATGCTCGGATCCTTCGGCACCTCTACCGACTCCATCTCTTACAGGTTCTCCGTCGGTTCCATGCGTCGGTGGCGGGAGGAAGGAGATGGTGGGAGAAAAGAGCAGGAATTGGGCGGAGAGTGGCGGGGAATGAAAGAAGAGAGTGAGGGATTTTGTCGTGAAAACAGTGCAGGATGCTACAAAAGTGCAGGCTCCGCCTTCCTTTTGGGTGAGGCCCGGGGAGGAGGGGGGAGCGACGTTCGCATGTACGGACTCCCGCAAAGCTCCCCACGTTTGTCCCCGGTTGCCGAGAAAATGCGCCCGCACCGTGCTGCAGCCCAGTACAGGACCACATTGGATGGCTTTCGCGGGGTCCGGACAACACAGTCCGGACAGGTGCGGGTGGTTTGCCGGTCGGCGGTGGAGATGCCCTTATACGATGTACTCCCTTAGTCGAATATATATATATATATATATATATATATATATATATATATATATATATAGGGCTGGACTATTCTGTTACTAGTAACAGAATATTATTCTGTTAACCCGGGGCTCTATAAGGACGCGACGAGCTACACCATAGAAACTCCCCGAGCCATCCTGAACCTAACCCACCTCCTTCCGCCGGAGGCAGCCGTCGTGGGCGAGCGAGCGACGGCGTCAGCCGGAGCGAGGGAGCCCGCGGCGCCGTGACTGGCCGCCGACGGAGCCCATCTAACTGAACCTCCCCACGGCCCACCACTTCTTCCACCTTCCTTCTTCCGCAGCGAGTGGATCGGCCGCACCGACCACCGGCCTCACCACCGCGCCGCCGCCCCAGCCACTGGCCCCCACCGCCCCAGCCACCGGCCCCCCACCGCGCTGCCGCCTCCCTCCCCGCGCACCGCCGCCTCCCTCCCCACGCGCAACGCTGCCCGGCCTCATCCTCCCTGCCCCCGCCTCCTCCCCTTCACCAGCGCGCCTCCACCTCCCGGCCGGCCAGGTGATGCGCGTGCATCAGTTCGCGCGAGGCCCGGCCGCCAGGCAACCTTTCGCCATCTAGCGCGACGCCATGGGTAAAGCCAGAGATGGAGCTATTCCAGCACCGGCACCTGCGACGTCAGTCCACCGACGTGTTTGGCGCCGTCCACAACTCCATCGTGCTCGAGCCACCCCAGCTCGGGCGTAGTAAGTACCTCAGTACGAGTTAAAAACGGTGGTCTTTTCGAAATAAAAGAAACGGCAGAAATTCAAATTGTAAAGTTCAAGCAAAAAAAGAAACCCCATGAAAATCCTACTTAGTAAGTACCTCAGTACAAGTTGTAAAATGAGAGAAGTTCAAAACAACGTTGTCAAAAAAATGGAGTTAAAAAAAAGGAAACAAAACAAACACATTTTCTTTTTGAATAAAATATCATTCAGTTTGATGATACAAACCATACAAGTACAGGGGCGACGATACAGTAAACCGTTGAAAACTTACGAGAAAAATATTACCAAAAAACAGAGCAAAGTCTAGTTAGTGAAAACACGCTTAGTACAAACCTATGCAAGCATCAGAACAAGTACCCTTTTCCGGAACCATTGAAAATTACTCTACAAAAAATAGCTCAGTACAAACAAGCATATATATCAGTACGACTACTCTGTTTTGCACACGAAGAAAACAGCAGGATCCGTCATGCCGTATTCAAAATTACTCTTAAACGGTTGCGAAGTAGAGAAAACGTATAACATGACTAAGTTTTGCATTTTTGATAGCTATCCAAAGGTATATTATTTGCCATATTTCGACAAACTTTTAAAAAAAATCTCGTTCAAAATCAAATTTGACCGTATTCAAATTCGTTTTTAAACCGTAAGGAATTAGAAAAACATTTCTATATGAAAAAGTTGCGCATTTTACATAGCTTTCCAACCTCGTATCATTTGCGTCAATTCGAAAAACCGTTTGCAAAAAATCACGAAAATACGTTTTGCCCAGAATTTCACCGTTTTTCAAATTACTTTTAAATCATATATAATTAGAAAAAACAATACATATATGGAAGATGCGGATTTTAACCAGCTTTCCAACGCCATCTTATTTGCTCAATTCCGACAAACCGTTTGAAAATTGAGTCCAAAATACGATTCACGTTTTCGATTTTGGAAAAAATGGTTTTTTCAAAACTGCTCTTAAACCATAACGATTTTGCAAAAACGTTCAATATACTTGAAATATGGTTGTCAAGAGCTTTCCAACGATATATTACACGCCATGTTCCGACAAAAAAATTACAAAAAGTTTTTGAACTAAAGAAGACGATCTGTTAAACACAACTGAAAGTATCAGTTCAACCGCTTCGAAAACATCAGTACAACCACCTGAAACCGTCAGTTCAAAAAGGGTAACAGAATAATATTCTATTACGCGTAACAAAATAGCCCAGATGTATATATATATATATATATATATAGACACACGTTTTAGTGTGATTGTTTACTCATTTTAGTCTTTATGTAGTTTATATTAAAATATCCAAAATGTTTTATAACAGTGAACTCTATTTATAAAAGCAGAGGACACCTCCCAGGCCAACCCTCAAAACGGGCACATTATTCGTTTGCGGACTGGTGCACGGTCACGAATAGGGAGCCGGACATTCAACCCTATCCCCTAAAAGTCTAACCTAGTTTTTTTCTCTTAAGCCCACAACACTCAAAGTAATTACACAAAAAGTAGCACATTTCATTCATAAATAACTTATGGAAATCCCTAGAACAACAATAATTCAAATGAAAATATTACATCTGAGATAACCGGATGTTTAATAAGTTTTCGATTCATCGATTCCAAATTCAAAGATACCCGAGTTAGAATTGGCACATATCCTCCCACACACTTAGCCACTTGAGCTTCATCGAACAATGTATGAATATACATGTCCTACCCTCCGTCATCCGGTACAACACGACATCACGTCCGGCTACACAACATGATGATTATCAAGTTGTAGCATTGAGTGAATCAGTAAATTGACCAACATGTAGAGCAATAAGAGGCAAAACTTTCGATCTCAATCGTTGACAAGCTTGGTAGCCACATTGTCTCTTGCAGTAGCACAGGAAAACTTCATGACGGAACTAGAGATGGTGTACCACCGATGGATTAGCGACTTCGCATTGCAATCGTGGATCACGTGCAAATTGTAGAGCGCTAAGTGCTTTTGTTCATGAAACCAAGCCTACAAATTTTGTCAAAACATCGAGCCTCTTCTCGCGTGCCTATAAAGTCCACACATGCGACCTTTCACGCATGGCACAACTGTTGAGTATATTGTGCACGTGTATATTGTGTATTGAGCCCATCTCCTGTTTCCTTTGTATAGTCGAGGTTGTAGCCCCTCTCTGTACTCATATATACGTGCCTGGTGCACCGATCAATGCATTGTGTCTGCACAGCCTATACTTCATATTCTACATGGTATCTATCGCAGGTTGGTCGACCTAACCCTAGCCGCCGCCGCTCCTCCGCGCCGCCGCCGCCACCCATCGTCGTCGCCGCCGCGCGCCCTCCGTGCCGCCGCCGGTCGACGTTGCCCCGCCCACCTCACGCCGCCGCCGCCACCACCCGCCGTTGTCTTCGCAGCGCGCCTTCCGCGTCGCCGCCACCGCCGTCGGTCGCCGCTACACTCTGCTTCCCGCTTCCGCAACCTTCTCCTTCCAACCCTCTCTCCATCTAGCCGCCGCGACCCGCGCCGCGGCCGCTCCTCTTATCGTCGTCACCCCGGCCGCCGCTGCGTCCCCTCCAGCCGCCGCCGCCTCCCTGGCCACCGCCGCGCCTCCTTCCCCAGCCACCACCATCGCCACTGCAATGTCTTCTGCTGCGTCGTCTCCCTTCACCAACATGCAGCTGGCGCCGCCAATAGCCGGCGATCACGCTCCGCCCACCCTGGTTCCGCCCCTTGGTGACTACACCACGTTGCCGGCTTTCCCGGCGGGCCATCCGGCCAACTTCGACGTGCTGCAGCAGCCGACCGGTGCCGGCTCCGCGGCTCTGCCCGCCCCACCGATGGTCGGCGGCCATGCTCCGCCCGCCCTGGTTCAGCCTTACGCCAGCTTCGCCTCGCTGCCGATCTACCCGCCATGGGGCCCTACTCCTCTGGCTTCCCTGCACTCGGCCTCATCACCGAACCCCTTCGGCACCGGCGGCACATGGTACGTGGACTCGGGCGCCACCGCCCACATGACATCTCATCCCGGTACCTTAAACTCCTTCACTCCGGTTCGTACTCCTACTCGCATCACCGTTGGTAATGGTTCCTCTCTACCTATCACACATGTTGGTCGTACTTCGTTTCCTTCCACATCTACGCCTGTCACCATGTCTAATGTTCTTGTTTCTCCTAATTTAGTTACGAACCTTGTCTCTGTTCGTCGTATTGCTCGTGAGAATCCCATTACCGTTGAATTTGATGATGTCGGTTTATCTGTGAAGGACGCCCGTACTCGGATGGTCCTTCACCGTTGTGATAGTCATGACGAGCTCTATCCGGTGCACTCCTCCGCCACCGCCTCCACCACCCCAGTCGCCCTCGTTGCAGGTGTCGACCTTGGCATGCTCGTTTGGGACACCCGAACCCCACCACTTTGCGTCAAATTCTTCAGAGTTTTTCTTTCTCACGCAATAAGATCGACGACCATACTTGTGAGGCTTGTCGTCTTGGCAAGCACGTTCGTCTTCCCTTTAATGCTTCTACCACTATTTCCACTTTTCCGTTTCAGTTATTGCATAGTGATGTTTGGACATCCCCGGTTGCGAGCAACACGGGCTACCTATACTATTTGGTGATCTTAGATGATTTCTCTCATTATGTGTGGACATTTCCTCTTCGTCGCAAGTCCGACGCCCTTGCCACACTCACCGCCTTTTATTCCTATGTCACCACATAGTTCGGTCGTCCTATCCTTGCATTACAAACTGACAACGGAAAAGAGTTTGACAACATCGCTGTTCGTAACCTTCTAGCCTCTCACGACACTATCTTTTGCCTCACTTGTCCCTACACGTCCCAACAAAATGGCCGTGCCGAGCGTATCCTTCGCACTCTTAACGACTGCGTCCGCACGTTGCTCTTTCACTCTAACGTGCCTCCCTGGTTTTGGCCGGACGCTCTCGCTACCGCCACCCTCCTCATCAACATCCGTCTGTGTCGCCCACGCTGGAACTATGCCCCTCACCATCTCCTGTTTGGTGCGCCCCCATCTTATGATGGCCTTCGCATCTTTGGTTGTCTCTGCTATCCTAGCATCGCCGCCACTGCGCCTCATAAGCTTGCACCTTGATACGTCTCCAACGTATCTATAATTTTTGATTGCTCCATGCTATATTATCTACTGTTTTAGGCAATATTAGGCTTTATTTTCCACTTTTATATTACTTTCGGGACTAACCTATTAACCGGAGGCCCAGCCCAGATTTGCTGTTTTATGCCTATTTCAGTGTTTTGAAGAAAAGGAATATCAAACGGAGTCGAAAGGGAATGAAATCAACTGGAGAAGTTATTTTTGGAAGGAAACACACCTGATGGACTTGGACCCCACGTCAGAAGATACGGGAGCTGCCCACGAGGGTGGGGGCGCCCCCGCTAGGGCGCGCCCCCTGCCTCGTGGGGCCCCCTGGCTCCTCCGACGTACCTCCTGCGCCCATATATACCTATGTAACCTAAAACTTCCAGAACAGAGAATAGATCAGGAGTTCCGCCGCCAGAAGCCTCCGTAGCCACCAAAAGTCAATCGGGACCCTGTTCTGGCACCCTGTCGGAGGGGGGAACCCTCACCGATGGCCATCTTCATCATCCCGACGCTCCCCATGATGAGGAGGGAGTAGTTCTCCCTCGGGGCTGAGGGTACGTACCAGTAGCTATGTGTTTGATCTCTCTCTCTCTCGTGTTCTTGAGATGATACGATCTTGATGTATCGCGAGCTTTGCTATTATAGTTGGATCTTATGTTTCTCCTCCTCCTCTTCTCTCTTGTAATGAATTGAGTTTCCCCTTTGGAGTTATCTTATCGGATTGAGTCTTTAAAGATTTGAGAACACTTGATGTATGTCTTGCCGTGGATATCTGTGGTGACAATGGGATACCACGTGCCACTTGATGTATGTTTTGGTGACCAACTTGCGGGTTTTGTGACATTGGGAACCTATGCATAGGGGTTGGCACACGTTTTCATTGTGATTCTCCGATAGAAATTTTGGGCCACTCTTTGAGGTCCTTTGTGTTGGTTGAATAGATGAATCTGAGATTGTGTGATGCATATCGTATAATCATACCCACGGATACTTGAGGTGACAATGGAGTATCTAGGTGACATTAGGGTTTTGGTTGATTTGTGTCTTAAGGTGTTATTCTAGTACGAACTCTAGGGCTGTTTGTGACACTTATAGGAATAGCCCAATGGATTGATTGGAAAGAATAACTTTGAGGTGGTTTTGTACCCTACCATAATCTCTTCGTTCGTTCTCCGCTATTAGTGACTTTGCAGTGACTCTTTGTTGCATGTTGAGGGATAGTTATGTGATCCAATTATGTTAGTATTGTTGAGAGCACTTACACTAGTGAAAGTATGAACCCTAGGCCTTGTTTCCACGCATTGCAATACCATTTACGCTCACTTTTATCATTAGTTACCTTGCTGTTTTTATAATTTCAGATTACAAATACCTCTATCTACTATCCATATACCACTTGTATCACCATCTCTTCGCCGAACTAGTGCACCTATACAATTTACCATTGTATTGGGTGTGTTGGGGACATAAGAGACTCTTTGTTATTTGGTTGCAGGGTTGCTTGAGAGAGACCATCTTCATCCTACGCCTGCTACAGATTGATAAACCTTAGGTCATCCACTTGAGGGAAATTTGCTACTGTCCTACAAACCTCTGCACTTGGAGGCCCAACAACGTCTACAAGAAGAAGGTTGTGTAGTAGACATCAAGCTCTTTTCTGGCGCCGTTGCCGAGGAGGTTAGCGCTTGAAGGTATATCTTTAGATCTTGCAATCGAGTCTTTTAGTTTCTTGTTTTATCACTAGTTTAGTTTATAAAAGAAAACTACAAAAAAATAGAATTGAGTGTGTCTCATACGCTTCATCTTTTTAATATCTTTCGTGAGTATGATGGAAAGCATAACTGTGCTCAAGTGCTAGAAGAAGAAATCTATAAAATGTTTGGCACTAAATATTTGAATGATGAGCATGATTGCAATGTTGTTAGGATGAATTCCTTGAATATCCATGATGCTAATGATATGCAAAGCCACAAGCTTGGGGAAGCTATGTTTGATGAAGATGATATTTTTTGTCCCCCAAGCTTTGATGAGCAAATTTACTATGATGAAAGCATGCCTCCTATCTATGATGATTATTGTGATGACACGTATGCTTTAAAGAATAATGATAACAATGAAACTTGTCATCTTGATTTCAATTTTCAATCCCATGATAGTTACTTTGTTGAGTTTGCTCCCACTATTATTCATGAGAAGAATTTTGCTTGTGTGGAGAGTAGTAAATTTTCTATGCAAGTAGATCATGAAAAGAATTATTTAGGTGTTGGTTATATTGTTGAATTCATTCATGATGCTACTGAAAATTATTATGAGGGAGGAACATATGCTTGTAGGAATTGCAATAATATCAAGTTTCCTCTCTATGTGCTTAAAATCTTGAAGTTATAGTTGTTTTACTTTCCTATGCTAGTTGATTGTTGTTCCCATAAGTTGTTTGCTCACAAAATCCCTATGCATAGGAAGAGGGTTAGACTTAAATGTGCTAGTCATATTCTTCATGATGCTCTCTTTATGTTTCAATTCTTATCTTTTATGTGAGCATCATTGAAATCATCATGCCTAGCTAGGGGCGTTAAACGATAGCGCTTGTTGGGAGGCAACCCAATTTTATTTTAGTTCCTTGCCTTTTGTTCCTGTTTAGTAATAAATAATCCATCTAGCCTCTGTTTAGATGTGGTTTTATGTGTTTAATTAGTGTTTGTGCCAAGTAGAACCTTTGGAAGACTTGGGGAAAGTCTTGTTGATCATGCTGTCAAAAACAGAAACTTTAGCGCTCACGAGAATTACTGCCATTTTTATTTGGAGAGCGATATTTAGTTAATTCTTTTTGCAGATGATTAATAGATAAATTCCTCAGGTCCAGAAATTTATTTGAGAATTTTATGAGTTCCATAACTATAGATTTGATCCAGATTACTACAGACTGTTCTGTTTTTGACAGATTCTATTTTCGATGTGTTGTTTGCTTATTTTGATGAATCTATGGCTAGTAAAATAGTTTATAAACCATAGAGAAGTTGGAATACAGTAGGTTTAACACCAATATAAATAAATAATGAGTTCATTACAGTACATTGAAGTGGTGATTTATTTTCTTATACTAACGGAGCTTACGAGTTTTCTGTTAAGTTTTGTGTTGTGAAGTTTTCAAGTTTTGGGTAAGGATTCGATGGACTATGGAATAAGGAGTGGCAAGAGCCTAAGCTTGGGGATGTCCAAGGCACCCAAGGTAATATTCAAGGACAACCAAGAGCCTAAGCTTGGGGATGCCCCGGAAGGCATCCCCTCTTTCGTTTTCGTCCATCGGTAACTTTACTTGGAGCTATATTTTTTATTCGCCACATGATATGTGTTTTGCCTGGAGAGTCAATTTATTTTGTTAAGATTTGCTTGCTGTTTTTTAGAATAATGTTTTGCATCTTTTATTTCAATAAAAGTGGCATTGATAGCCTTTACTATGCCTATGTTACAAGTATACATGTCGCTGTTTGAAAACAGAAAGTTTACCGCTGTTGCAATAATTTTCTAGAAAAGTCAGAATGTGATAAAATGTTGAAACCTTTTGCATATTAATCTATGATAAATTTACTACAGTGGTAATTTTATTTCATAATTTTTGGATCTAGGGAAGTATGGATGTTGCAGCATTCTTTACAGACTATCCTGTTTAGGCAGATTGCTGTTATGTTTGCATTGTTTGCATATGGTTGCTTCTTTAATGATTCTATTTAAGGATATGACTATTAAATATGCAGAGGCATTTAGTATGCAATGTTGAACAATAATTTTAGTGATTTGCTACAGTAGAGTATGATAAGGTTTTGGCAATGGTTTATACTAATTTATCTCACGAGTCCTTGTTGAGTTTTGTGTGGATGAAGCTTTTGAGATTTAGGGAGACCGTGATATGAGAGGAATTAAGGAGACACAAAAGTTTAAGCTTGGGGATGCCCAAGGCACCCCAAGATAATATTTTAAGAAGTCTCAAGCATCTAAGCTTGGGGATGCCCCAGTTGGCATCCCACCTTTCTTCTTCAACAATTATCGGTTAGTATCGGTTGATCCTGAGTTTTTGCTTCTTCACATGATGTTTGCTATTCTTAGATGTCATTTTATTTTGCTTTGCTTGCTGTTTGAATAGAAAACCAAGATCTGAAATTATTAAATGTTAGAGAGTCTTCACATAGTTGCATAATTATTCGACTACTCATTGATCTTCACTTATATCTTTCGGAGTAGTTTATCATTTGTTCTACTGCTTCACTTATATCTTTTAGAGCATGGTGGTAGTTTTATTTTGAAGAAATAGATGAACTCTCATACTTCACTTAGATTATTTTGAGAGTCTTAATAGCATGGTAATTTGCTTAAAATCCTAATATGCTAGGTATTCAAGAATAATAAAATTCTCTTATGAGTGTGTTGAATACTATGAGAAGTTTGATACTTAATAACTGTTTTGAGATATGGAGATGGTGATATTAGAGTCATGATAGTTGAGTAGTTGTGAATTTGAGGAATACTTGTGTTGAAGTTTGTGATTTCCGTAGCATGCACGTATGGTGAACCGTTATGTGATGAAGTCGGAGCATGATTTATTTATTGATTGTCTTCCTTATGAGTGGCGGTCGGGGACGAGCGATGGTCTTTTCCTACCAATCTATCCCCCTAGGAGCATGCGCGTAATACTTTGCTTTGATAACTTCTATATTTTTGCAATAAGTATATGTGTTCTTTATGACTAATGTTGAGTTCATGGATTATACGCATGCTTACCCTTCCACCTTTGCTAGCCTCTCTAATACCGCGCACCTTTCGCCGGTATCATACACCTACCATATACCTTCCTCAAAACAGCCACCATACCTACCTATTATGGTATTTCCATAGCCATTCTGAGATATATTGCCATGCAACTTTCCATCATCTAGTTCATCATGACACATTCATCATTGTCATATTGCTTAGCATGATCATGTAATTGCCATAGTATTTGTGGCAAAGCCACTGTTCATAATTTGTTCATACTTGTTACTCTTGATTCATTGCATATCCCGGTACACCGCTGGAGGCATCCATATAGAGTCATACTTTGTTTTAGAATCGAGTTGTAAATAAATAAAAGTGTGATGATCATCATTTAATAGAGCATTGTCCCAAAAAAGGGAGAAAGGCCAAAGAAAAAAAGGAGGCCCCAAAAAAAGAAAATAAATAAAAAAGGGCAATGCTACTGTCCTTTTTTCCACACTTGTGCTTCCAAGTAGCACCATGATATAGCGAGTCTCATATATTATGCTTCAAAGTAGCACCATGTTCTTCATATAGAGAGTCTCATATGTTGTCACTTCCATATACTAGTGGGAATTTTACATTATAGAACTTGGCTTGTATATTCCAATGATGGGCTTCCTCAAGTGCCCTAGGTCTTCGTGAGCAAGCAAGTTGTATGCACACCCACTAGTTTCTTTTTTTGAGCTTTCATATACTTATAGCTCTAGTGCATCCGTTGCATGGCAATCCCTACTCACTCACATTGATATCTATTGATGGGCATCTCCATAGCCCATTGATATGCCTAGTCGATGTGAGACTATCTTCTCCTTTTTTTTCTTCTCCACAACCACCATTTTATTCCACCTATAGTGCTATGTACATGGCTCACGCTCATGTATTGCGTGAAGAATGAAAAAGTTTGAGAACATTAAAAGTATGAAACAATTGCTTGGCTTGTCATCAGGGTTGTGCATGATTTAAATATTTTGTGTGGTGAAGATAGAGCATAGCCAGACTATATGATTTTGTAAGGATAGCTTTCTTTGGCCATGTTATTTTGAGAAGACATAATTGCTTAGTTAGTATGCTTGAAGTATTATCATTTTTATGTCAATATGAACTTTTGTCTTGAATCTTATGGATCTGAATATTCATGCCACAATTAAGAAGAATTACATTAAAATTATGCCAACTAGCATTCCACATCAAAAATTATCTTTTTTTATCATTTACCTACTCGAGGACGAGCAGGAATTAAGCTTGGGGATGCTTGATACGTCTCCAACGTATCTATAATTTTTGATTGCTCCATGCTATATTATCTACTGTTTTAGGCAATATTAGGCTTTATTTTCCACTTTTATATTACTTTCGGGACTAACCTATTAACCGGAGGCCCAGCCCAGATTTGCTGTTTTATGCCTATTTCAGTGTTTTGAAGAAAAGGAATATCAAACGGAGTCGAAAGGGAATGAAATCAACTGGAGAAGTTATTTTTGGAAGGAAACACACCTGATGGACTTGGACCCCACGTCAGAAGATACGGGAGCTGCCCACGAGGGTGGGGGCGCCCCCGCTAGGGCGCGCCCCCTGCCTCATGGGGCCCCCTGGCTCCTCCAACGTACCTCCTGCGCCCATATATACCTATGTAACCTAAAACTTCCAGAACAGAGAATAGATCAGGAGTTCCGCCGCCAGAAGCCTCCGTAGCCACCAAAAGTCAATCGGGACCCTGTTCCAGCACCCTGCCGGAGGGGGGAACCCTCATCGATGGCCATCTTCATCATCCCGACGCTCCCCATGATGAGGAGGGAGTAGTTCTCCCTCGGGGCTGAGGGTACGTACCAGTAGCTATGTGTTTGATCTCTCTCTCTCTCGTGTTCTTGAGATGATACGATCTTGATGTATCGCGGGCTTTGCTATTATAGTTGGATCTTATGTTTCTCCTCCCCCTCTTCTCTCTTGTAATGAATTGAGTTTCTCCTTTGGAGTTATCTTATCGGATTGAGTCTTTAAAGATTTGAGAACACTTGATGTATGTCTTGCCATGGATATCTGTGGTGACAATGGGATACCACGTGCCACTTGATGTATATTTTGGTGACCAACTTGCGAGTTTCGTGACATTGGGAACCTATGCATAGGGGTTGGCACACGTTTTCGTCGTGATTCTCCGGTAGAAACTTTGGTGAGAAGGTGTTTCCACCGTGTATTCACCTCCCGGCATGTTTATTTTGATGAGAAGGTGTTTCCATTTCAGCAGGTACCTTTCGTCGCCCCGTCGCCGCCGGCCACAGGCGGCCCTCTAGCGACCCCGTCAGGTGGACGGCCCTGCTCGGTTCTTAGACCGCCTCTGGGCTTCGGCAGTCCTCGCGCCGTGGGACGAGCTACGCCTCGTGCCCCCACGTCGCCCTCGCCGACTCCGTCAGGGGCCTCGGCATCGCCCGTCTCGCCGGCATCTTCGCCGGCCGCTGCGTCATCGACCTCTTCGCCGGCCGCCGCGTCGCTGGTATCTTCACCGGCCTCTTCGCCGGCATCTTCGCCGATATCTTCACCGGCCACCTCGGGGGCCGCCCCATCGCTGGCCCCGTCGCCGGCTGCCACGCCGGGTGCCTCGCCGGCGGCGTCGTCGGCCGCCTCGCCGGATGTCCCGGCGCTGCCGTCTCGCCCCGTCACACGCGGCCGAGCTGGCGTTCACCGTCCGAGTCTGCGGTACTCGAGCGACGAGTACCTCCTCGTCGCCTCCACCGTGGAGCCGTCCCCTATTCCTGCGTTCGCTTGCGCAGCCCTTCGTGATCCTCACTGGCTTGCCGCGATGCAGGAAGAGTTCGACGCTCTCCAGCGGAACCGCACCTGAACACTGGTTCCCCGGCCTCCTCGCGCCAATGTCATCAGCAGCAAGTGGGTATTTCGCCACAAGACCCGCTCGGATGGTACACTTGAGCGCTACAAGGCTCGCTGGGTGGTTCGTGGTTTTCGACAGCGCGCTGGAGTTGACTTCACTTAGACGTTTGCACCGGTTGTCAAACCAGGCACGATCCGCACCGTCCTCCAGCTTGCGGTGTCCCGAGGCTGGCCAATTTATCAGATAGATGTCTCCAAGGCCTTCCTCCACGGCCATCTTGAGGAGCAGGTTTATTGTGAGCAGCCCATCGGTTTCATCGACGCATCTCTTCCTGGCCATGTGTGTTTGCTGTCCCGGTCTCTATATGGGCTCAAGCAAGCACCTCGCGCTTGGTACCAGCGGATCGCTGGGTTTCTTCAGACACTGGGCTTCAGCGCTACTCGCTCGGACGCCTCACTGTTTGTCTATCACCATGGTGACACGACTGCATATTTGCTCCTCTACGTCGACGACATCATGCTGACGGCCTCCTCTGCAGCTCTTCTTCAGCAGATTACTCTCCGGTAGCGTGACGAGTTCACCATCAAGGACTTGGGTGCTATACATTATTTTCTTGGCATTGAGGTCGTTTGGCGACCGGATGGCTTCTTTCTTCATCAGCAGAAGTATGCGCACGAGCTCCTTGAGCGTGATGGCATGCTCAACTGTCACCATGTTGCTACTCTTGTTGACACGAAGGCCAAGGTTTCTGCTCTTGAGGGCTCGCCAACGTCGGATGCTCCCTTCTACCAGTCCATTGTCGGCCTCTTCAGTATCTGACTCTCACCCGACAGGATCTACAGTATGCAGTTCAGCAGGTGTGTCTCCACATGCACGCCCCCTCGTGACTCCCATTGGACTCTCGTGAAGCGGATCCTCCTTTACATTCGCGTCACGATGACTCTTGGGCTCACCCTCATGGCGTCCGCTTCTCTAGAGATGGTGGCCTATTCCGACGCAGATTGGGCTGGCTGCCCCGACACTCGTCGGTCCACCTCCGGTTACTGCGTTTACCTCGGTCCTTCACTTGTCTCGTGGTCGTCCAAGCGACAACCCACAGTATTGCGCTCCAGCGCGGCGGCTGAGTACCGAGCTGTGGCAACGTTGTTGCCGAGTGCACCTAGCTACGACAGTTACTTCAGGAGCTGCATCATGATATCTCCCATGCTACGGTTGTCTACTGCGACAACGTCTCTACGGTGTACCTCTCCGCTAACCCGTTCATCATCGCCGGACTAAGCACATTGAGCTGGACATTCACTTTGTGCGTGAGCATGTGGCCCTTGGACGTATTCGGGTCCTTCATATTCCGACTGCACAACAGTTCGCCAATGTGATGACGAAAGGCATGCCGACTTCCACCTTCGAGGAGTTTCGTTCCAGTCTCTGCGTCACTGGCGCCGCTTCGACTGCGGGGGGTGTTGAGTATATTATGTATTGAGCCCAGCTCCTGTTTCCTTTGTATAGTCGAGGTTGTGGCCCCTCTCTGTACTCATATATACGTGCCTGGTGCACCGATCAATGCATTGTGTTTGCACAGCCTATACTTCATATTCTACAACAACAACCCATCCATCGCACAACAACAAATTAGGAAAACTAATTCTTAAAAGCTTGCTCGCACATGGCTAACTTAATCTCCACACCAGATTGTTTTTTCTTTTTGAAACTTTTCAGTTCAGTCCTTAAATTTTGGTAAAAGATTGGAGTATGTACTCGCAAAGCACAGAACACGTCTACACCGTAAGCAGCGGTGCTGCATTTCTGTGTGCAGGAATCTCTGGTCCGTGAAGACCTGATCTAATAGGAATTTCTGTGTGCAAAATGCAGCGTATAGAGCTGGTAAATCACGGCCGTACTGTACGTACGGCAGCTTGGTCGTCGTGTCCTGCCGACAGGCAACAAAACAGGGTGCCGCGAATCAACCTGTGGTTGAGTTGGTTAGGTGGACAGTGGTATCTCCAGCCCATCATGGTTCAAATCCTGGTGCTCGCATTATTCCTGGATTTATTTTAGGATTTCCGGCGATGCGCTTTCAGTGGGAGGAGACGTTCCCGTCGACGACGAGGCGCCTACGATGACTTCGTAAATCTCAAGATGATATGCCGGTTCAGTCTCTCGGAGGTGCTCATAGGGGTAGGGTATGCGTGTGTGCATTCATAGGAGTGAGTGTATGCGCGTGTATATGAGCGCTTGTGTCTGTAATGCTTAAAAAAACAAAACAGGGTGCCGGGACTGCAGGGGTACCGTGACTCGACACCACGATGTGCACCAACAATCAGCTCCAGCTCATGCTGCCGCCGCGGCCGCTTCCAATTAAACTCGCAAAGAAGCAAACCGGTGGCCGCACGCGCCGTCGACCATGTATGCATGTATGTGCGCCCAGTACACGTTTTGCCTTGCTTTGCTGCACGGATCCGAGTACGGCTCGTACGACAAACCAAAAGATATGCATATCTTGGTGACGGGTGGACGGATCACGACGACCGATCCGATCCGATCTTTCGTAACTGATGCGCGGGGACGTATGAGAGTTCGCTAGGTGGGCTCTGCTGGCCACATGAAGAGACGATAGATACGTAACATGTCCCATAGTACGAAAAGAAAAAACATGGGATGTGTCTGGCTGGTTCTTGTCCCCCGTTCTCAGAAATGAAGGCCTCCTTCCGACTGCAAATTTCGTTGGCTCGATAGCGCTCGCGAGCCGCCGCCAGCCACTAGACCCTGTTTGTGGTGGGGAATGCTGGGCAGTCAGATTTCCTAATCACGATTTGTGATGGGGTGCATATTGGTCCCTGGTTTTCCATGCCCTTTCTTTCATGTCCGACCTGACACACGGGTGTGGTCCCCTTGCTGCCATAGCTTTTGATTCCTTTTGCATGCGTGTGTTGGTTTTGACCTTCGCTGCAGCTCCACATGCTATTTGCTGCCATCATGTAATTATTTGTCTAAGATACTGATGTATTTAGACACATTTTAGTGTTAGGTGCATTTTTATTTAGACAAATATAAGACAACTAATTTGGTACAAGACACCACTAGTATTTAGAAAAATTAACACCATGGCTACTGTTTTGCGGCCGCTGTGTGCAACTAGACCCTGTAGTGAAACCAACTTTTGCGTAGATGTGTGCAAATAGACATAAGGGAGTAGTTTTGCAGATAGCCCAAACTAGAAACATGGACCGGATGTTCCTGTTTGTGCAACTAATCACAGTTCCAACAATGCCAACTTTTTATGCAATGTGTGCAACCAAACAACCAAATACTAGAAAATATGGACTGAATGTACTGTTTGTGCAGAAAGAAGCACATATTTGCGCAACTAAAAAAACATGGGTTCCAAAAGAAACCTTTTTATGCCATGTGTGCAAATAGAAGGCTATATTTGTGCCAACTAAAACATGGATCCAAAACCAACTTTTCCTTCTATGTGTGCAACCAAATAGCCAAGACTAGAAAAGAGATGTGCAAACTAACCATGGATCCAAAAGCCAGCTTTTGCTGTAAATGTGTGCAATCAACACACATACATGGATGTGTGCAGTCTGTGCAAAAAAAACACATATTTGTGCAACTAAACATGAATCTAAAGCCAACTTTTGTTGTAAATGTGTGCTACTAAAACATGAATCCAGGCCTCCAAACAGCTTGTGGCAGAGGGGGGGGGGGACTTTTGTAATGGGCTCAACTTATTGTTCAACTTCACCAACCTCCCAGGAGATGCCCTTATCCTACCAGCTTGTGACTGTCGTTCTGCATTATCTTCTTCATTACCCTCACCCCCCTGCACAATATCATGAAGGTGAAAAAAGGTGATTAGTTAACACTGCATAATTTTTTTGTTGTTCTTTAGAAATCTGGATTAAAAAAGTTGAGGATGCCAACACAGTATTTTGTTTACTGTGCAACTAGAAATGCTAAGGATGCCAACTAAATACATACTCTTGTGCAACTAGAAAAAGTCTTGAGTATGTCAACTAGTTAGAAAAGTATTGTGCAACTAGAATTGTCGAGGATGCCAATTAATTGGATACTACTGTGCAAGTAGAAAGTCTGAGGGTGCCAAAGATACTCTTGGGCAACCCTAAATTTTTTTGGAGATGAGACTAAATTATATACTGTTGTGCAACTAGAATGGCTGAGGATGTCAACATTATCTGCTTCATTTCTCTCATTCTGTTGAAAATATCTTGGGGTTCGCAAAAAAAGGCAGAGGTGATTAGTTATCATTATATACAAATATTTGTTCTCTGGAAAACTAGATTAAAAAGTTGAGGATGGCAACTTGATATCCTGTTTGTTCTGCAACTAGAAATGCTGGTGATGACAACTAATGAGATATTCTTGTGCGACTAGATATGCTGATGATGCCAACTAATGAGATATTCTTGTGCAACTAGAGAGGCTGAGGATGTCAACTACTTGGATAATGTTGTCCAACTAGAATTGCAGAGGGTGCCAACTAAATAGATACTCTTATGCAACTAGAAAGCCTGAGGGTGCCAAGTCATTAGATACTGTTGGGCAATCCTCAATTTTTTTAAGATGAGACTAATCTGAGTCTTGTGCAACTAGAGAAGCCAAGGATGTCAACTAGTTGTATAATGTTGTCCAACTAGAATTACTGAGGTTGCCAATTAATTAGATACTATTGTGCAACTAGAAAGCCTGAGGATGCCAAGTCGTTACATACTCTTGAGACAATTCTAAAAAACTTGAAGATGGCAACGTTGAGCAACTGAGAAAGTTGAGCATGCCAATGCTTAGTTAGTCCTTCTGCAACTATGTATGAAAATTAATACACTTGGCTGCCTGTATGTGGAGTAAAAAATATTCCTGATGGAATTTTATGTTACCTCAGCGGCTGCTGCAGAAGATGTGGCATCTACCCCTTTGGATACTGCCTTCATGCGCACCTTTCTTATCTGCAGTTTTACTAAGAGGAATCTTTCGCCACCCTAAAGTTGTGTAAGGAAAAAATTAACAAGCATAAGGGGTTGAGAAAAAAAATTAAACATGTATGTGTGCCATATAAAAAACCTAAAGAACAAAAGAAAAATGAAGGAAAATAAATTCCAAAGGACTGCTGTTCTCCACTCACATCGTCATCCTCTCCATCCCCGTCCTTATCATCGCCATGCGGCTGCCGCTTAGCAGCCCTTTTTGAGTGCCGCCGTGAGATCGGATTGGCAGAACCCTACAATGAACAAAAACATTGGGATGTTAAGAGGGTAAAAGAAAATGGCATAATAAAAATGGTCAGAGGATAAAACCCAAAAAATTAAAGTGGTAATAGGGCAAAAAGAAAAAAAATGGGAACCTCTGTTTCATTGTCAAGCACATCTCCTTCTCCAGCCATTTTGGTCTCTGCAATAAAAAAATGCGAACAATGTATTAATCAAATTAACAGAAGTTGCACAGGGGAGAGAAAATGTGGTGGGTTGGCTACTTTTATATATGAAGTTGGCTAGTTTGAATTAAAAGAAAAGTTGCACATGATTTGCTGCCTAGTTGAATAAAAAATAAGTGCCACCAAAAACACAATACTCCATCAGAAGAAAAATTAAGTTGGTTATTTTTAACATAAGGTTGGTAAGTTCTATCTAACAAGTTGCACAAAGGGGGCTGCCCGGTTGCACAAAAATGTCTAAAAAAGGAAACAAATCTGCAAACTCCTACACTATTGCAGGCCAACTGAGCAGCCCGCCGAGCATATTGTGTGTGGGAGACTAAACATTATTGTGTGTACAACTAGACTACATTGCAGGCCAACTAAGCATATGTGTGTGCAACTAGTCCTGCCAACTAAATATCAATGTGTGTGCAACTAAATTACATTGCAGGCCAACTGAGCATATGGGTGTGCAACTAATCCTACCAACTAAACAACAAATGTGTGTGCAACTAAATTACATTTGCAGGCCAATTGAGCATATATGTGTGTGTGCGCAAAAACACCCTAGAGTGCATGAACAAGCTTTTATGCAATGCAGTCAACTTCCCTGCCATTTTTGTGCAACTACATAATCTAACTAGCCAACTACATAATGCTCTCCGTGCAGCTACCCAGATCTTTCAAGTAAATACATAGGGGAGTGGGTGCACCACCACCTAGCATCTTGTCGTGTAGTCCCAACGCAACACACATTGGGACCGAAGTAAGAAATCCATCCCTATGCCCCACCTACCCACCACAGCCATGGCGACCGGAACCTCACCGGAAACTACAGCTGCAGACACGAAACACCAAATCTGGGGCCTAGGTCGTCCTCCGTGTAGGAGCTCGGAGGCGTGACGCCCGACCGGCAAGCTCGACTGCCAATGCATATTTTTACCACAACAACGTTTCAGCCTGTAAATCATGGACGCCCAAAAGCCCATGTTATCTAAAGTAGCTGAAAATGAGACAACCACAAGTACACCCAAAGAGGCTGAACGCTTGAGGAGTCATCTGTAGTCCAGAACACTGAACCTAGACCATGTGGTAAACCTGCACTTCTAACAAACTGAGAAGACATCTGTAGTCCTCTCATGGTAATTGCTATGAGCATATCTACTCTCCTACAGTGATCCAAAACCAAACTTCTACTTCTTCTTTGAACGGTCAATGTGTGTCACAAACTACAAGTTCAGAAGATAGTAATCCAAAAATATCAGCACATTCATTGCTGGGAGGAAACATTTTTATCGGAACACTCATATACTACAACTCATATTTCTTCGGAGCTGCACATACCTCTGCCGACAGAAGAAAGTTGGCACATATGTTCAATCTCCCACCCAAGTATGTAGCAACAACACCTAGATGGCACTGTAATCGACCGTCGGCGTTGGGGACCTAGGGAAACAGGCCCCCTGACCGCGGCGTGCGTCGCTAGGAGGAGGCAGCAGGAGGGGAACGGCCGGGCGCGGGCTAGGCGTGGCGCGCGTCGCCAGGAGTAGGCAAGTGGAGGAGGCGGCCGGGGTGTACTTGGCGCTGGGAGGTGGCTGGAGAAGTGCGGCGGCCAAGCGCGTAGCCGAAAGGAGGACCGTGGCGGCCCTTTCCCGTCGGGGCTGCGGCGGCTGGGCGACCCCTGCTCCTGCTCATAGAAAGAGCAAGGAGGAGACGGCGGCACTGCTGGTCCGGCTTGCCGGCTGATCTGCTCTCCAGGCTCGTCCGGTCCGCCGCCTCGCCTCGACCTCCCTAGCCGCTGCCTCACCGGATCTGATCTAGACAAGGAAAAGAGGATAAGGAAAGGCTTTTTCTCGGAGAGAAAGTAGTGAAGGGAGGATAGTGCGCGGGCTCTGAGCCTCCAACTAGATAACACCTGCGCTTGCGGGCCGATGGATTCGACGCATCGAGCGGTCGCGGTGCGGCCGCTCGTCTCGACCAAATAGTGCATGTGCACTTTTAATATTTTAGGAAAAACATGCCCCACGGTAGGTAAGAAAGAGGAAACAGAAAGATCTACTGCACCGCCGACTAAAACCTCAGAGATAAGAAGATCGTCGTAGCTTTGATCTACGAGATCAGATTGTCACTAGCATCCACGTCACCACTCTTAACCAGAGGCTTCCACTATTGCATGAAGACAAGTGATTTGAAAACATCAGCCGCCTTGCTCGGGAAAACACGTTCAATTATGAATTTGTTACGAGTAGTCCAAAGAGCCCATGCCACATCAGCAAATCCAAACCAAAACAAGTGTTTCATTTGGTCCGAAAGGTTGTTAGCAAGAGCTAACAAATGGGCGAAAGAGGATGGGGCCCAATTCACCCCAAGCCAAGATATAGCACAATTCCACAGCAAGATTGCAAAGTCATCAGAAAAAAGAATGTAGAATGTGCTCAGAGTCTTCATGCCTGGAGCAAAGAGAACACAGGGGGTAACCCTCGGATTACGCTTCGAAATTTGATCAACAGCTGGTAATTTATCCCTAATAGCTTGTCATAGGAAAATCTTGATCTTGAGAGGAATCCTCGCTTTCCACACCGAAAACTGTTGGTCGCCGACCCCAATCTAAGTTTACGATAAAGAGATTTCACCGAGAAGGTACCTGAGGAGGATAGAAGCCATACAATCGAATCCATACCATCCGAGAGCACCGAGAAAACGGTACCGAGACGGTGCCACATTCCCAACTCTGCTGGATCTAGGGAACGTCGAAAGGCCAAATCCCAACTCGAGCTAGCCAGCTGGTAAATAGATGTTGCGGTCACCGCAGACAGAGAACAAAACGGGAAAAGTAGAGCGAAGAGGAGCATCCCCATGCCACCAGTCAAGACGGAAACGAACTAATTCCCCGTACTTAACCACAAACTTCGCAGTTTCACGGAACAACTCTCTAACTTTAACAAAGAGATCGCCAAAACTGTGAGCCATGAGCAGCAGAAGCAAGAAGGGGACTAGAGTTCGGGAAGTACTTTGCTTTTAGAATCCGAAACCAAAGAGAGTCCTGATCCACATTGAGAATGCGCCACCACCATATGGCCAAAAAAACAGATATGCATGATGGAAGTGTTAATAATACCCAGACCACCATGATTTTTAGGGAGACAAATAATCTTCCACTTAACCATCCTATACTTTTTCTTGTTATCGGATAAAATTCCAGAAGAAAGCGCTACAGTGTTTTTCAAAACCCTCATGAATGCCCTCCGGAAGACGATCTAATCCCATGAGAAACATAGGGAGGGAAGAAAGGCAAGAATTAGTAAGAAGAACTTTTCCAGCCACATAATTATATCTACCCCTCCAAGGTATAACGCGATTAGCCACTTTCAGAACCCTGCGGGGCAAAGTCTTTCTTAATTAGAGGAAGAAGTCAGAATCCCAAGGTATTTAAAGGTGAAGGAACCTAATTGGTAGTTCAACAGATAAGCCACCCTGACCGCCTCCTCAAGGGAAGCACCAAGCAGAATCATCTCACTCTTAGCTAGATTGATCTTCAGACTAGAAATAACTCAAAGCAAAGAAGGAGGAATTTCAAATTGGCGATGCAGGTGTCATTATTCTCAATTAAAATAACCGTGTCTTCTGCATATTACAAATGAGTAACCCTAAGAGGGAGAAGATCATACATAACAGGAGTAATGTGGCCAGCGTTCGGCGCCTGATCCGAAATGCAGGAGAAAGAATCGGCTATAAATTAAAGAGAAGGGGGGAGATGGGATCCCCTTTCCTCAAGCCTCTACCATTGGCAAAGAAGGGACTAATGCACCCATTAACTCACACCGCGGTATGGCCACCAGAAACCAACTGCATGATTCGAACATACGCCCCATCGAAACCTCTAGACATCAAAATATCTCTAAGGAAGAACCATCTAACACAATTGTATGCTTTTCCAAAATCCAACTTAAGAATAAGAGCTCACTACTCTTGACCCTCAAGTTGTGAAAAGACTAGCAATACCATGAAGAATAAATCTCCCTTTGATCAAAGGCGATTGAAAATAAGAAATGACCTGATGAGCAATAGGAGACAGACGGGAGGCAAAACCTCTCGAGGGAAATTTGACAATATTATTAATAAGCGCAATCTGACGAAAATTGAGTAATCAAATCAGTCCCTCCACCTTAGGAATTAGAGAGAGAGAATCACATAATTCAACCTAGAAATGTTGACCGTACCCAAACAAAAACCCTGGATGATAGCATAAACAAGATCATTGAGCAGTGGCCAAAACCTCTTAAAAAGACAATAGAAAAACCATCCAGGCCCAGGCAAAATTGGAATTTGATGAGGCCACAACCTCATCAATATTCGAGTAAGAGAGGGGAATATCTGAGGACATTTCTCATGCGCGGTAACAATAGCCGAGCCCAGCCAGAAACCTGGGCTTAAGGTAAGAGGGGAGGGGGTTGGGTAGACATCAAATTAGAGTAGAATGAAACAATATGGGCCATGATTGAATTAGCATCAAAGGTCAGCGTTCCATCAACCAACATGGAGGAAATTAGACATCTACGACGCCCACAGTTAGCTAGGGCAAAAAAAATATATTTAGTCACCACGTCACCTTTCAGAATCTAGTTCAGATAGCTATGTTGCTTCCAATAAAATTCCTCCATCGCGTGAATGCCATAAAGAAGAGCTTCTAGCCCATATATATTAGCCCGCACATCCTCATCAAGATTAACCTAGTCTCTAATGCCATCAGGCGATTTGATTTGCGCAAGCAAGGAGGACTTCTCCCTCTTGGCCTCAGCAGCACGGTTGGCACCCCGACGTTTTAGAAATTGATGCAAAAGGCGAGAGAGGAAGCTCCAATCATCCAAAGGAAAAAAAGTATGAGAGATGGAATTAAGAATGTAGTTGATCTTGGAGGAGGTATAATCGTGAAAACCCGGTACTTCCAGCCAAGACACATCAAAGTGAAAGCGAGAAGATACCCTAGCAGAATGGTGACCAGAGTCCAGCACCAAAGGAGTGTGATCCGAGCCAATACAAGCTTCGACAAGAAGTGAGGCACGAGGATACAAAACATCCCAACGAGAATATAGAAAGGCCCTATCTAAAATACAATGCACGGGATTAAGCTAATGATTAGACCAAGTAAAACAGCCGCCCGATCTAGGAATTTCATGCGCAGCAAAAGAGTTGATAAAATCATTAAAGCCCTCAGCCCACGTCCAGGAAAAGTTGCAATTGTTCTTCTCAGATGGATGTATAAGTAAATTGAAGTCACCACCGACCAAAACAGGAAGGCTAACCAAAGAAAGTTTATTAGACAATTCATCCGAAAATAGTTGGGTATATGCAGGATCAGCAGGGCCATACACTATGATAGTTTCCCACAAGCAGTTAAGTTCACAGTGAAAAACTACCAAACTAGCAAAGAAAAGCCCAGAGTCCAAAGCAATAATGTCAAAAACATCTAGCTTAGCACCAATTAAAATACCACCAGAGTAACCCAACGCCAGCAGCCAATGCCAGCCAAAACGACTAGCCCATCAATAGAATCTAGATCAGGAGAGGAGAAAGAAGATTTAAAAGTTTCCTACGGACATATGGTATTAATAAAGTAGTCATGGATAAAATCACGAAGCTGGTTCCGATGCCCCCTAGCGCCGATACTCCTAATGTTCTAAAACACGATCTTCGTTTGAAAGTTAAATTCTTCATACGGAGACTGGAGCGTGACGGGGCCAGAACAGATGTCCCTTTCTTGGGATGATGCCTAGAAAAACCATTCGGGGGGCCACTACCCTCTGAAGGCAAACCCGCTACAGAAGAACTCACCGAGGGGGGGGGGGATGAGGTCGATGGGTGACCAGAAGAACTGGCCATCGCAGCAACATTAGGGGTGGTGGAGAGAGTCGCCGCCCTGGCTTTAGAAAGAGTGACTTGCGCCAGTTCATTATCCCTAATAGCAGAAATAACCTCAAGAGAATTGCCCATACAAGACTCAACATAAATACCTGAATCCCTAGCCTCCCCAACAAAGTGATCGTCAAAAAAATCACGAAGAATTAGACACTTCAGAGAGGGAATCAATTGCTTACCTGTCGAGATGGAATCCTTCTCTGCAGCCCTGCGCTCGGCCCCCTTAAGCACAGACTCACCAGTAGCATGAGCCCTCGCGCTCTTACGAGTAGTGGAGATAGGAGTTTTGATGGCTCTCGAGCGAGACTGCGGGTAGCCGGCAAAACACCCTCCACCACCACAACATCAACACGCAACTGAGGATCAAGCCTACAGAAGAGTCACGATGATGACTGCTTAGTACTAGTGGAAGCACGTGAGTGGGGGGGGATTTCCTGACCGCTTGTTTGGACTTGGAAGGCAGAATTTCAACCTTAGGATCAGAGACGTCATGCTCAAGAGAATCTTCAATGCCTGATAGGGAGGGAGAGGCAGGGCGAATCAGTACATCGGAGCGGAGAGCCGAAGTCAGGGGGTTGGAAGCGTAGAGAGCAATCACATAAACTGGCCTGGAGACATCCTCCGCAGCACCGTCATTGACAGGCCTCCTACTAGAAAAATCTAGCTTCAGATTCGGACCCAGCACATCCCACACCTGCTTGGTGAAAGATGGACACGAGGCCTCACTCTCCATGTTGCCCCCATTCCTGGGATCATCGGGGCTCGGAGGAGATGACCTCAATGCCAGAGGAGGGATGGAGGTAGCAGCATCAACACCCTCCACATGAAATTTGATTCTGAAAGCCGTAGCCTCAGGGTAAACCTCAATAAAGCGATGAACGCGATCCAGAGCCGAGCACCAGATCTGTGTACACACCAGACCCCAGGCGCGAGCGCGATTCCTCCTCCACCGAGATAGGTTTCCCTATGAGCTCACGGAAAGCAAGAACACACGCCTTGGAACACATGACGAGAGGTACATTGTCTAGCAGCACACACAAATCCACAAGCTAACCATAGGAACAAACTTTGTCCCCAACCTTCTTAACAGAAAAACGTGAGTTGATTGAGTGGCAAGGTAAAACTGGTGCTTTTGGACAACATCCTCACACTCTCACGAGAAGGAAATACCACACTAAACTGAGAAGGGGAGATTTTTGCAATTGCCAGTCCTAGACCTCCAGACCTCACCTTTCAACTCTTTAGATAGCATCTGCATAGACGCCCCCTAAGACAGAACAGTGATGACTGCCTCGTTTGACTCCTGAGGAACCACAGTGACCGAACCAAGAGAGTCCTCAAACACAAAAAACCACATCCAGCACGACCAGTGTTGAAGTGTTTAATACTTGGCGGCTGGAGACATTTGGTGCAGTTGATAGTAAGATGCCCTTCCTCATGGCAAACTAGACATAATGGAGGAAAGGTGCACTACGACTGGAAGTGACCAGGTCTATGACACACGAAGCAAGTGAGGTCAGTAGCTGAATTATTGGTATTGACAGCTCCACCACCTGAAGGCATCGACCCAGAAAGAGGCGGGGGAGGTGGCACCATCACCATATCGACCCGAACCAGAGGATCCCACATTAGATCCGTACCTCTTGTACTTGCTGGGATGGGAGTTGGGTGGAGGAAAGGAGGGTGCAGCCGGATGGAGAGGGAACCGAGACTGACCCTGGAAACCATCACCAAGAGGAGGGCCAGAAGGACGGCCACCCGCCGGCGTCATCCTAGCAGGCGGCCCATGAGATGCCGCACCAACAAAACCCATCACCTCCCAGGGATCGGCAACATGAGCTGGAAGGCCCGCGCGCGAGGTGGAAGGTGGAGAAACCAACGACCTAGCCGCCCCTCTGTCCTGAATGGCGGTCCCCCGCTCGGCGCCAGGACAAAGAGGATCCCCAAGCCTCCCGCTTGTCTGTCGCACGCTCATACGTCGCTTGCTCCCGCTGGAGCTTGTCATGTAGCTCGACCTCATACACAATGAAATCCGTACGAGCCTCCACGCACTACTGGAATCAGGGAATTTACCGTCAGCCAGTTCTTTGCCGTCTGCTAGCGGACGACAAAGAAGGTCTTTGCCATCTGCTTTCAAAAAATAGACAGCAAAGAACCGATAGATGGCAAACTGTCTCCTTTCCATCTGCCAGTTCTTTGTCGTCTGCTAACAGACGACAAAGGGCCCAAAGGTAGACATCAAAGAGACCAGCTGGGCCCCACTGGGGCGTGGAGCTGGCTAGGTCAAATCTTTGTCGTCCGCTTTCTTGTCTTTGTCGGACGATTTTTTTTCCTAACTAACGACCGTGCCCCCCGGGCCCTACCCCCTCTTTGTCGTCGGCTAGTAGACGACAGAGAAGTCGCTAGCATACGGCAAAGAGGTTTGCCTAACTAACGGTCATGCAACCCCCCCGACCCCACCCTTCTCTCTGTTCCTGTCTCTCTCTCCCACCCCATGACCTCATGCGCCGCCACCCCTCCCTCGACGATCTTACCCACCGCCGCCCCTTCCCCGATGACCTCACGCGCCGCCCTGCTCCCCGGACCCTGCGCCCTCCCCTCCCCTGATGACCTTGGAGCCATGGCGCCTCCCCGCGACACCCCAGGGCCAGAGCAGGCGCAGCGCCGCCCCACTCCGCAACGACCTCACCTGTCGCCCCTCCCCGACGACCTCACCCGCCGCCTCGCTCCTCGGACCCTGCGCCTTCCCATCCCTTGACGACCTCGAAGCCGCGGCGCCTCCCCGTGACGCCCCACCACCGGAGCAGGTCACGACGCCACCCCCTCCTCACAGCCTTCCTCCCCCTGCGCCGACCCTCCTCCATTGGCTCTCAAGGTGAGTTTTTTCTTTTTTCTTCTTCCGTTTTTACTGTTTAGGTTTAGGTTAATTAGTATTTGGTTTAGGTTAGTGCTAGCTAGGTTTAGGTTTAGATAATTAGGAGAAGAAGAAAGATGAAATAAAAGAAGAAAAGAAGAATAAGTAGAATAAGAGGAAAAGGAAAGTAAGAAGAAGAAGAAGAAGAAGAAGAAGAGGAGGAGGAGGATGAGAAGAAGAAGAAGAAGAAGAGGAGAAGAAGAAGAGGAAAAATAAAAGAAGGAAGAATAAGAACAGGAGGAGGAGGAGGGTAGGGAAGAGAGGGCGAGGTGGTTGGCGTCGACGAAAACCGTGGGTCGCCATAGCTGAGGGCACCCGGGGACGGGTGGGTTAGGGGGCTCGTCAGCGTCGATGGAACCCTAAATGACGGATATTTAGGTTAGGGGGTGCCTTGGCGTCGATGAAAGCCTAAATGACATCTATATAGGTTAGGGGTGCCTCAATGTCGACGGAACCCTGTATGACATATATTTCGAGTAGGGGTTCCTCCGCGTGGACAGAACCTTAAAAAACGTCAATTATGGTTGGGGCGTACCTCGACGTTGATGGAACCTAGACACATATGAAGGAGAATTCTTCCAAGAAACACGTCTTTCCAAAAAAACGTTTCAAGAAACGCTCTACTTCACCCCAGAACATTCAAGTAGACAGCGACAGTGAATTTGACTTCACCCTTGAGCCGGAACAAGAAGAGGTTACTGCTGCGGATGAACTGTCAATGCTTGATCGATTACATAAAGGTGGACTTCCACATGTTGATGCCGCTAAACCCGATGAGCACATCATTCATGATAGTGATGATGATGCATTTATTGATCTCGGAGCATACATAGACGCTCAAGATTATTATTAGTTCATGTCAAGTATTCAATTTGTATTATATACATATATACATATTGTTAGTTCATGTTAGGTATTCAATCTTTTTATGTTGTACTTGGTGATGATACACTTAAGTTATATACATATTATTATTCATGTCGGTATTAATTTTTTTTATGTTGTACTAATTTCGTTTACTCTTTGTCATGGCAGGTGTTGAAAGATGGTGGGCGCGAGTAAGGAGTGCTCCGAGGCTCCTTATTCGTCGGCATGTGGTGGGAGTGGTACTTCCGTTCCACCCGTACCTCTCCAGAGAGCGTTGTACGAGGGTATGGCTTTACCAGTGGGCGCTTCTTCGTCGGCGTCGTTGCCGACCAGGAGAGGAGGTCGGGGAGGCAGGAAGAGAGGAGGTCGGGGAGGACGTGGTTGTGGGAGAGGTAGGAAGGCTCCTACGCCTTCCTCGCCGCCACGCCCAGCTGATTCACCCGAGCACATGACTGCTATGGTGGACACGTCTGAGGAGGAGGCTACGTGGCTCCGGTCCACGAGCCTCGGGTCGACGGGCCTTCGGCCCACGAGACTCTAGACCAGGGTACGTCCCAGGAGACGTCCGAATGGGGTACCTGGCCGGATCCGCCTGAGGGGCCGAGTGGCCATGCTGATGGTGGCGGGGATCCGGCTAATAGCGAGGGCAAGGTGGTTGAGGGGGCCACCGTCTACCAGTGTGGTTGTACACGGCTCTCGACCGTGCCGGCGACCCGTGATCAGAGGTGGTTGATTTTCCCTGATGGGGAGTGGTAAGTGCGTTTACTCTTTTTGTACCTTTTGCCTCACATTTCTTCAAATATCTAATGCATTGGCCTTGTCATACTGCAGGGGTTGGGACCATGCTCCGAATGTCCGCAGGCCCAATACCGTCCTTGGTGTGCTTTGATGGCAAAACTTCCCGGGGTTTGTCACGTTGCCCAGTGAGGGTCAGGTTCCATAGCTAGGATTGAGCTGGGAGCACTACTTGGCTACCCCGGCCCACCGAGGAGATGATCGACGGTGTCTTGTGCCACACGAGGGCAGAGATGGTGATCAGAAAGTTTTGGGTAATTTGTCCTTTACATAATTAAAAATCTCCAAATAGGTAGTTGATACGTCTCCAACGTATCTATAATTTTTGATTGTTCCATGCTATTATATTATCAATCTTGGATGTTTTTATATGCATTTATATAGTATATTATATGATTTTTGGGACTCACCTATTAACCTAGAGCTCAGTTCCAGTTTTTGTTTTTTCATTGTTTTTGAGTTTTACATAAAAGGAATACCAAACGGAGTCCAATTGACCTGCCAATTTTTGTGGATTTTTTATGGACCAAAAGAAGCCCCCGAAGTAAAAGAGTTGGGCTACAAGAGTCCCGAGCCATCCACGAGGGTGGAGGGTGCGCCCTACCCCCCTGGGCGTGCCCCCTGCCTCGTGGATGACTCGGAGACCCCCCCTGACGTGGGACCGACGCCAAAAATTCCTATAAATACAGAAACCCCCGAAAATAAACCTAGATCAGGAGTTCCGCCTCCGCAAGCCTCTGTAGCCACCAAGAACCAATCGAGACCCTGTTCCAGCACCCTGCCGGAGGGGGGAATCATCACCGGTGGCCATCTTCATCATCCCGGCGCTCTCCATGACGGGGATGGAGTAGTCACCCTCACGGCTGAGGGTATGTACCAATAGCTATGTGTTTGATCTTTCTCTCTCGTGTTCTTGATGTGGCATGATCTTGATGTAACGCGAGATTTTTTACTATAGTTGGATCTTATGATGTTTCCCCCCTCTATCTCCTTGTGATGAATTTAGTTTTCCCTTTGAAGTTATCTTATCGGATTGAGTTTTTAAGGATTTGAGAACACTTGATGTATGTCTTGCGTGGGATACCCGTGGTGACAATGGGGTAGTCTATTGATTCACTTGATGTATGTTTTGGTGATCAACTTGCGGGTTCCGTGACCATCTGAATCTATGTTGGGGAACGTAGCAGAATTTTAAAATTTTCTACGCATCACCAAGATCAATCTATGGAGTCATCTAGCAAGGACGGAGAGGGGAGTGCATCTACATACCCTTGTAGATCGCGAGCGGAAGCGTTCAAGAGAACGGGGTTGATGGAGTCGTACTCGTCGTGATCCAAATCACCTCCGCGTTCAACACACGTACGGTTGGGAAGATGTCTCCTCCTTCTTGATCCAGCAAGGGGGAAGGAGAGGTTGATGGAGATCCAGTAGCACGACGGTGTGGTGGTGGAAACAGCGGTGATCTCGGTAGGGCTTCGCCAAACTCAGCGAGAGGGAGAGGTGTCACGGGAGGGAGAGGGAGGCGCCAGGGGCTAGGTTGTGGCTGCCCTCCCCCCCACTATATATAGGACCCTAGGGGGGGCGCCGGCCCTAGGAGATCCAATCTCCAAGGGGGGGCGGCGGCCAAGGGGGTGGCTTGCCCCCCAAGCCAAGTGGGGCGCCCCCCACCCCTAGGGTTTCCAACCCTAGGCACAGGGGGAGGCCCAAGGGGGGCGCACCAGCCCACCAGGGGCGGGTTCCCTTCCCCACTTCAGCCCATGGGGCCCTTCGGGATAGGTGGCCCCACCCGGTGGACCCCCGGGACCCTTTCGGTGGTCCTGGTACAATACCGGTGACCCCCGAAACTTTCCCGATGGCCGAAATTAGACTTCCTATATATAATTATTCACCTCCGAACCATTCCGGAACTCCTCGTGACTTCCGGGATCTCATCCGGGACTCCGAACAACTTTCGGGTTACCGCATACTAATATCTCAACAACCCTAGCGTCACCGAACCTTAAGTGTGTAGACCCTACGGGTTCGGGAGACACGCGGACATGACCGAGACGACTCTCCGGTCAATAACCAATAGCGGGATCTGGATACCCATGTTGGCTCCCACATGCTCCTCGATGATCTCATCGGATGAACCACAATGTCGAGGATTCAATCAATCCCGTATACAATTCCATTTCTCAATCGGTACGTTACTCGCCCGAGACTCAATCGTCGGTATCCCAATACCTCGTTCAATCTCGTTACCGACAAGTCACTTTACTCATACCGTAATGCATGATCCCATGATCAACCACTTGGTCACATTGAGCTCATTATGATGATGCATTACCGAGTGGGCCCAGAGATACCTCTCCATCATACGGAGTGACAAATCCCAGTCTCGATTCGTGCCAACCCAACAGACACTTTCGGAGGTACCCGTAGTGCACCTTTATAGTCACCCAGTTACGTTGTGACGTTTGGCACACCCAAAGCACTCCTAAGGTATCCAGGAGTTGCACAATCTCATGGTCTAAGGCAATGATACTTGACATTCGGAAAAGCTATAGCAAACGAACTACACGATCTTTGAGCTATGCTTAGGATTGGGTCTTGTCCATCACATCATTCTCCTAATGATGTGATCCCGTTATCAATGACATCTAATGTCCATAGTCAGGAAACCATGACTATCTTTTGATCAACGAGCTAGTCAACTAGAGGCTCACTAGGGACGTGTTGTGGTCTATGTATTCACACATGTATTACGATTTCCGGATAACACAATTATAGCATGAACAATAGACAATTATCATGAACAAGGAAATATAATAATAACCATTTTCTTATTGCCTCTAGGGCATATTTCCAACAGTCTCCCACTTGCACTAGAGTCAATAATCTAGTTACATTGTGATGAATCGAACACCCATAGAGTTCTGGTGTTGATCATGTTTTGCTCTAGGGAGAGGTTTAGTCAACGGATCTGCTACATTCATGTTCGTATGTACTTTACAAATATCTATGTCTCCATTTTGAACACTTTCACGAATGGAATTGAAGCGACGCTTGATATGCCTGGTCTTCCTGTGAAACCTGGGCTCCTTGGCAAGGGCAATAGCTCCAGTGTTGTCACAGAAGAGAGTCATCAGGCCCGACGCATTGGGAATAACTCCTAGGTCGGTAATGAACTCCTTCACCCAGATTGCTTCTTGTGCTGCCTCCGAGGCTGCCATGTACTCCGCTTCACATGTAGATCCCGCCACAACGCTTTGCTTGCAACTGCACCAGCTTATTGCCCCACCATTCAAAATATACATGTATCCGGTTTGTGACTTAGAGTCATCTAGATCTGTGTCGAAGCTAGCATCGACGTAACCCTTTACGACGAGCTCTTCGTCACCTCCATAAACGAGAAACATATCCTTAGTCCTCTTCAGGTACTTCAGGATATTCTTGACCGCTGTCCAGTGTTCCATGCCGGGATTACTTTGGTACCTTCCTACCAAACTTACGGCAAGGTTTACATCAGGTCTGGTACACAGCATAGCATACATGATAGACCCTATGGCCGAGGCATAGGGGACGACACTCATCTTTTCTCTATCTTCTGACATGGTCGGGCATTGAGCCGTGCTCAATATCGTACCTTGCAACACAGGCAAGAACCCCTTCTTTGACTGATCCATATTGAACTTCTTCAATATCTTGTCAAGGTACGTACTCTGTGAAAGACCAATGAGGCGTCTCGATCTATCTCTATAGATCTTGATGCCTAATATGTAAGCAGCTTCTCCAAGATTCTTCATTGAAAAACACTTGTTCAAGTAGGCCTTTATGATTTCCAAGAATTCTATATCATTTCCCATCAACAGTATGTCATCCACATACAATATGAGAAATGCTACAGAGCTCCCACTCACTTTCTTGTAAATGCAGGCTTCTCCATAAGTCTGCGTAAACCCAAACGCTTTGATCATCTCATCAAAACGAATGTTCCAACTCCGAGATGCTTGCACCAGCCCATAGATCGAGCATTGGAGCTTGCACACCTTGTCAGCATTCTTAGGATCGACAAAACCTTCCGGCTGCATCATATACAATTCTTCCTTAAGGAAACCATTAAGGAAAGCCGTTTTGACGCCCATTTTCCATATCTCATAATCATAGAATGTGGCAATTGCTAACATGATTCGGACGGACTTCAGCTTCGCTACGGGTGAGAAAGTCTCATCGTAGTCAACCCCTTGAACTTGTCGATAACCCTTAGCGACAAGCCGAGCTTTATAAATGGTTACATTACCATCCGCGTCTGTCTTCTTCTTAAAGATCCATTTATTTTCTATGGCTCTCCGATCATCGGGCAAGTCAGTCAAAGTCCATACTTCGTTTTCATACATGGATCCTATCTCGGATTTCATGGCTTCCAGCCATTTGTCGGAATCTAGGCCCGCCATCGCTTCTTCATAGTTCGAAGGTTCACCATTGTCTAACAACATGATTTCCAGGACAGGGTTGCCGTACCACTCTGGTGCGGAACGTGTCCTTGTGGACCTACGAAGTTCAGTAGCAACTTGATCTGAAGTTTCATGATCATCATCATTAACTTCCTCTCTAGTCGGTGCAGGCACCTCAGGAACATTTTCTTGAGCTGCGCCACTCTCCAGTTCAAGAGGCAATACTTCATCAAGTTCTACTTTCCCCCCACTTACTTCTTTCAAGAGAAACTCTTTCTCTAGAAAGGATCCATTCTTGGCAACAAAGATCTTGCCTTCGGATCTGAGGTAGAAGGTATACCCAATAGTTTCTTTAGGGTATCCTATGAAGACGCATTTTTCCGATTTGGGTTCGAGCTTTTCAGGTTGAAGTTTCTTGACATAAGCATCGCATCCCCAAACTTTTAGAAACGACAGCTTAGGTTTCTTCCCAAACCATAATTCATACGGTGTCGTCTCAACGGATTTCGACGGAGCCCTATTTAAAGTGAATGCGGCAGTCTCTAAAGCATAGCCCCAAAAAGATAGCGGTAAATCGGTAAGAGACATCATAGATCGCACCATATCTAATAGAGTGCGATTACGATGTTCGGACACACCGTTACGCTGAGGTGTTCCAGGCGGCGTGAGTTGTGAAACTATTCCACATTTTCTTAAGTGTGTGCCAAACTCGTGACTCAAGTATTCTCCTCCACGATCTGATCGTAGAAACTTGATTTTCCTGTCACGTTGATTCTCAACCTCACTCTGAAATTCCTTGAACTTTTCAAAGGTTTCAGACTTGTGTTTCATTAAGTAGATATACCCATATCTACTTAAATCATCAGTGAGCGTGAGAACATAACGATAGGCACCGCGAGCCTCAACACTCATTGGACCGCACACATCAGTATGTATGATTTCCAATAAGTTGGTTGCTCGCTCCATTGTTCCTGAGAACGGAGTCTTGGTCATTTTACCCATAAGGCATGGTTCGCACGTGTCAAATGATTCATAATCAAGAGACTCTAAAAGTCCATCTGCATGGAGCTTCTTCATGCGTTTGACACCTATGTGACCAAGGCGGCAGTGCCACAAGTATGTGGGGACTATCATTATCAACCTTACATCTTTTGGTACTCACATTATGAACATGTGTAGCATCACGTTCGAGATTCATAAAGAATAAACCATTCACCATAGGAGCATGACCATAAAACATATCTCTCATATAAATAGAACAACCATTATTCTCGGATTTAAATGAGTAGCCATCTCGAATTAAATGAGATCCTGATACAATGTTCATGCTCAAACATGGCACTAAATAACAATTATTGAGGTTTAAAACTAATCCCGTAGGTAAATGTAGAGGTAGCGTGCCGACGGCGATCACATCGACCTTGGAACCATTCCCGACGCGCATCGTCACCTCGTCCTTCGCCAGTCTCCGCTTATTCCGCAGCTCCTGCTTTGAGTTACAAATGTGAGCAACCGCACCGGTATCAAATACCTAGGAGCTACTACGAGTAATGGTAAGGTACACATCAATTACATGTATATCACATATACCTTTAGTGTTGCCGGCATTCTTGTCCGCTAAGTATTTGGGGTAGTTCCGCTTCCAGTGACTAGTTCCCTTGCAATAAAAACACTCAGTCTCGGGCTTGGGTCCATTCTTTGGCTTCTTCCCGGCAGCTTGCTTACCGGGCGCGACAACCCCCTTGCCGTCCTTCTTGAAGTTCTTCTTACCCTTGCCTTTCTTAAACTTAGTGGTTTTATTAACCATCAACACTTGATGTTCCTTTTTGATCTCCACCTCCACTGATTTCAGCATTGAATATACCTCAAGAATGGTCTTTTCCATCCCCTGCATATTGAAGTTCATCACAAAGCTCTTGTAGCTCGGTGGAAGCGACTGAAGGATTCTGTCAATGACCGCGTCATCCGGGAGGTTAACTCCCAGCTGAGTCAAGCGGTTATGCAACCCAGGCATTTTGAGTATGTGCTCACTGACAAAACTATTTCCCTCCATCTTACAAGTGAAGAACTTGTCGGAGACTTCATATCTCTTGACCCGGGCATGAGCTTGGAAAACCATTTTCAGCTCTTCGAACATCTCATATGCTCCGTGTTGCTCAAAACGCTTTTGGAGCCCCGGTTCTAAACTGTAAAGCATGCCGCACTGAACGAGGGAGTAATCATCAGCACGTGACTGCCAAGCATTCATAACGTCTTGGTTCTCTAGGATGGGTGCGTCACCTAGCGGTGCTTCTAGGACATAATCTTTCTTGGCAGCTATGAGGATGATCCTCAGGTTCTGGACCCAGTCCGTATAGTTGCTGCCATCATCTTTCAGCTTGGTTTTCTCTAGGAACGCGTTGAAGTTGAGGGCAACATTAGCGTGGGCCATTTGATCTACAAGACATAATGTAAAGATTTTAGACTAAGTTCATGATAATTAAGTTCATCTAATCAAATTATTCAATGAACTCCCACTCAGATAGACATCCCTCTAGTCATCTAAGTGAAACATGATCCGAGTCAACTAGGCCGTGTCCGATCATCACGTGAGACGGACTAGTCAACATCGGTGAACATCTTCATGTTGATCGTATCTTCTATACGACTCATGCTCGACCTTTAGGTCTTCCGTGTTCCGAGGCCATGTCTGTACATGCTAGGCTCGTCAAGTCAACCTAAGTGTATTGCGTGTGTAAATCTGGCTTACACCCGTTGTATTCGAACGTTAGAATCTATCACACCCGATCATCACGCGGTGCTTCGAAACAACGAATCTTTGCAACGGTGCACAGTTAGGGGGAACACTTTCTTGAAATTATTGCGAGGGATCATCTTACTTAAGCTACCGTCATTCTAAGAAAATAAGATGTAAAACATGATAAACATCACATGCAATCAAATAGTGACATGATATGGCCAATATCATTTTGCTCCTTATGATCTCCATCTTTGGGGCGCCATGATCATCGTCGTCACCGGCATGACACCATGATCTCCATCATCATGTCTTCTTGAAGTTGTCTCGTCATCTATTACTTCTACTACTATGGCTAACGCTTTAGCAATAAAGTAAAGTAATTACATGACGTTTATGTTGACACGCAGGTCATAAATAAATTAAGACAACTCCTATGGCTCCTGCCAGTTGTCATATTCATCGACATGCAAGTCGTGATTCCTATTACAAGAACATGATCAATCTCATACATCACATATATCATTCATCACATCCTTTTGGCCATATCACATCACACGGCACATGCTGCAAAAACAAGTTAGACGTCCTCTAATTGTTGTTGCAAGTTTTTACGTGGCTGCTATAGGTTTCTAGCAAGAACGTTTCTTACCTACGCCAAAACCACAACGCGATATGCCAATTTCTATTTACCCTTCATAAGGACCCTTTTCATCGAATCCGATCCGACTAAAGTGGGAGAGACAGACACCCGCTAGCCACCTTATGCAACTAGTGCATGTTAGTCGGTGGAACCAGTCTCACGTAAGCGTACGTGTAAGGTCGGTCCGGGCCGCTTCGTCCCACGATGCCGCCGAATCAATATAAAACTAGTAACGGCAAGTAAATTGACAATATCGACGCACACAACTGCTTTGTGTTCTGCTCGTGCATAGAAACTACGCATAGACCTAGCTCATGATGCCACTGTTGGGGAACATAGCAGAATTTTAAAATTTTCTACGCATCACCAAGATCAATCTATGGAGTCATCTAGCAACAAGGGAGAGGGTAGTGCATCTACATACCCTTGTAGATCACGAGCAGAAGCGTTCAAGAGAACGGGGTTGATGGAGTTGTACTCGTCGTGATCCAAATCACCGATGATCCAGCGCAGAACGGATGGCACCTCCGCGTTCAGCACACGTACGGTTGGGAATACGTCTCCTCCTTCTTGATCCAGCAAGGGGGAATGAGAGGTTGATGGAGATCCAGCAGCACGACGGCGTGGTGGTGGAAGCAGCGGTGATCTCGGCAGGGCTTCGCCAAACTCAGCGAGAGGGAGAGGTGTCACGGGAGGGAGAGGGAGGCGCCAGGGGCTAGGTTGCAGCTGCCCTCCCTCCCCCCCACTATATATAGGACCCTAGGGGGGCGGCCCTAGGAGATCCAATCTCCAAGGGGGGCGGCGGCCAAGGGGGTGGCTTGCCCGCCAAGCCAAGTGGGGCGCCCCCCACCCCTAGGGTTTCCAACCCTAGGCACAGGGGGAGGCCCAAGGGGGGCGCACCAGCCCACCAGGGGCTGGTTCCCATCCCCACTTCGGCCCATGGGCCCCTCCAGGATAGGTGGCCCCACCCGGTGGACCCCCGGGACCCTTCCGGTGGTCCCGGTACAATACCGGTGACCCTCAAAACTTTCCCGATGGCCGAAATTGGACTTCCTATATATAATTCTTCACCAAAGGACCATTCCGGAACTCCTTGTGACATCCGGGATCTCATCCGGGACTCCGAACAACTTTTGGGTTACCGCATACTAATATCTCAACAACCCTAGCATCACCGAACCTTAAGTGTGTAGACCCTACGGGTTCGGGAGACACGCAGACATGACCGAGATGACTCTCCGGTCAATAACCAATAGCGGGATCTGGATACCCATGTTGGCTCCCACATGCTCCTCGATGATCTCATCGGATGAACCACGATGTCGAGGATTCAATCAATCCCGTATACAATTCCCTTTGTCAATCGGTACGTTACTCTCCCGAGAGCCGATCGTCGGTATCCCAATACCTCGTTCAATCTCGTTACCGGCAAGTCACTTTACTCGTACCGTAATGCATGATCCCATGATCAACCACTTGGTCACATTGAGCTCATTATGATGATGCATTACCGAGTGGGCCCAGAGATACCTCTCCGTCATACGGAGTGACAAATCCCAGTCTCGATTCGTGCCAACCCAACAGACACTTTCGGAGGTACCCGTAGTGCACCTTTATAGTCACCCAGTTACGTTGTGATGTTTGGCACACCCAAAGCACTCCTACGGTATCCGGAAGTTGCACAATCTCATGGTCTAAGGCAATGATACTTGACATTCGGAAAAGCTATAGCAAACGAACTACACGATCTTTGAGCTATGCTTAGGATTGGGTCTTGTCCATCACATCATTATCCTAATGATGTGATCCCATTATCAATGACATCTAATGTCCATAGTCAGGAAACCATGACTATCTTTTGATCAACGAGCTAGTCAACTAGAGGCTCACTAGGGACGTGTTGTGGTCTATGTATTCACACATGTATTATGATTTCCGGATAAGACAATTATAGCATGAACAATGGACAATTATCATGAACAAGGAAATATAATAACAACCATTTTGTTATTGCCTCTAGGGCATATTTCCAAAAATCTATGCATAGGGGTTGGCACACGTTTTCGTCTCGACTCTCCGGTAGAAACTTTGGGGCACTCTTTGAAGTTCTTTGTGTTGGTTGAATAGATGAATCTGAGATTGTGTGATGCATCTCGTATAATCATACCCGCGGATACTTGAGGTGACATTGGAGTATCTAGGTAACATTAGGGTTTTGGTTGATTTTTGTCTTAAGGTGTTATTTTACTACGAACTCTAGGGCTGTTTGTGACACTTATAGGAATAGCCCAATGGATTGATCGGAAAGAATAACATTGAGGTGGTTTCGTACCCTACAATAATCTCTTCATTTGTTCTCTGCTATTAGTGACTTTGGAGTGACTCTTTGTTGCATGTTGAGGGATTGTTATATGATCTAATTATGTTATCCTTGTTGAGATAACTTGCACTAGTGAAAGTATGAACCCTAGGCCTTGTTTTGAAGCATTTCAATACCATTTGTGCTCACTTTTATCATTAGTTACCTTGCTGTTTTTATACTTTTCAGATTACAAAAACCTATATTTACCATCCATATTGCACTTGTATCACCATCTCTTCGCTGAACTAGTGCACCTATACAATTTACCATTGTATTGGGTGTGTTGGGGACACAAGTGACTCTTTGCTATTTGGCTGCAGGGTTGTTTGAGAGAGACCATCTTCATCCTATGTCTCCCACGGATTGATAAACCTTAGGTCATCCACTTGAGGGAAATTTGCTACTTTCCTACAAACCTCTGCACTTGGAGGCCCAACAATGTCTACAAGAAGAAGGTTGTGTAGTAGACATCAGTAGTTATTGTACTAATCAATGTTGTCTCGGTTGATTGCAGACCTTCTACAGGTGCTAGGAGGGATACGAGGAGGCCGCGACACAGGTTATCGATGCCAAGTGCAAGCACCTACTACAAAACTTACGTCACGAGGCTCGGGTGCAGGTTGTTCGAGACTACTACACCTCGCGTGGTATTAAGAAGACCAAGCCGGCGTGCCGCAAAGTTTCTGAAGGAGCAGTACATGACTGTAATTACCTATTCTTAAGGCCTTGTACTTAGTTTCCTTGATTTGATTCATAGGCGTAGCACTCAAGTTTCTCTTTACTAACTTAGGTGCCCCCGAGATTGTGTGCGGATCAGATGGATTGTTGGGAGGTGTTGGTGGATGAGTGGTGCTGAGACCAATGGCTAGCCCTCCACAACAATGCCAAGGACCGGCATGCCCAAATGGAAGGTGTGCCACACCATCAAGGTAGTGCCAACTTATATCCGTTCGGGCGGGACTGGGTATGTGGTTTGCTTCATGATTCATGCAATTCATTCTTCATGCTAGCTTGAGCCCTTTAATTACTAATTTACTCTATTCCTCTCTTTCAGGAACAACACAATAAGGCAGAGGTGCCAGAGGTGTACGACCTCTATGCCATGGCCCATACCGCCTTGTACAAGAAGGTCAAGGCATTCTCTTAGTCTGACCCTGATCATCCAGAGAACTTCACCAACATCTACTCCGATAACAAGCTCGTGAAGTACATAGATGAGGGGAAGGCGAGGAAAGGGAAGGACTTTAACCCAAGCCAGGGTCCCATTGATCCAGAGCCGGTGATGATATCTAGTGGCCAAAGGTCCCATGGCTTGATAGCCATTGCAGATGGACTTATCCATTGTCCTAGCACTCTCTCGGAGATCAAGGCACTCTAGTCGAGCTCCACTCCTGAGATAAGGCCTCGACAATGGCCATTCGAGCTCGCCTTCGAGGTTACTTATACAGACTCATCTATCTTTCCTCTATTACATTGTGTGTGCGGCCATCGATGATTATAATGCTAACGAGGAGTGGTGTTGCAAGTTGCTCTTCATAGAGAGAGAGAGAGAGATAGAGAGATAGAGAGAGAACCCAGGTGCTTCCGGCGGAGAGGGACCGGCATGCGGTGAAGAAGGAGCGGGAGTTGGAGGAGAGGACTGCTAGGATGTTGGAGGAGGAGAGGGCACGGAATGACATGCAGAACCGGGCCATGTACGAGCTCCTCGTGGTAAGTTTCTTTTGCATATTAGCCAAATCATGCACTCAATGTTTGTTTCATTACTAACTAGTATGACTGACTCGTCAAACCAAATGTGCAGTCTATGTGCGAGAAGACCGATCAGACCCCTCCGTTGATGCCAGTCATTGCTCCGAGGACCACGGTGAGTTTCATTTGAATGGTCATTAGTTACTAGTCTTAACATTTGAGTGTCATCATGCTAACGAGACATTGCAAATGATCTTTGGTGCAGCGTAACTCCAGACAAGCATTGCACGATCCTTCTCCAGGTGGTACCGGCACGAGCAACTCCGGTGCTTCACCTCTGTGATGAGGGTAACTTTTCTCTAGTGTTTTGCTTAACAAATGCATAATGACCTAGACTTAGCTTTATTTCCTCCAATATGCTTACCATAATGACCTAGACTTAGCTTATTTTCCTCCAAAATGATCCATTTTATCTAAGTTAGCTCCAAAATGATCCATTTTATCTAAGTTAGCTCCAAAATGATCCATTTTACCTAAGTTAGCTCATAAATGATCCATTTTACCTAAGTTAGCTCATAAATGATCCATTTTACCTAAGTTAGCTCCAAAATGATCCATTTTACCTAAGTTAGCTCCAAAATGACCTAAGTTAGCTCTAATATTCTTAGTTACCTAGGTTAGCTCAATAATGACCTATACTTAGCTTACTTATATAAAAAATGGCATGATATGCTTAGTTAACTCAAAACTGACATAATTACCTAGGTTAGCTCCAAAATGATCCATTTTACCCAAGTTAGCTCCAAAATGATCCATTTTACCTAGGTTACATCCAAAATGATCCATTTTATCTAAGTTAGCTCCAAAATGATCCATTTTACCTAGGTTAGCCTCAAAATGATCCATTTTACCTAAGTTAGCTCTAAAATGATTCATTTTAACTAAGTTATCTCCAAAATGATCCATTTTACCTAAGTTAGCTCACAAATCATCCATTTTACCTAAATTAGCTCATAAATGATCTATTTTACCTAAGTTGGCTCATAAATATCATTTTTACCTAAGTTAGCCCATAAATGTCATTTACTTCTTCTTCTTCTTCTTCTAGTCTTCTTCTTCTAACTTTCTTATTTCCTATTTTGCCGATTTCATTCACTTCACGAAAGCTTGCATTGATGGAGTGCTTGTTTTCCCTTTCTGTTTTTCTTTAGTATCGATGAACTACGCATGTATGGTTGGATGAAACTATTCTAATATGTATGGTTGGATGCGTGTATGTGGAACTTGCTATGTATGGTTGGATGGAACGACGCATGTATGATGAAACTTATATGTGTTGGATATCTCATATGTTTGTTGTGAAATTGCCTTGTGAATATATATATATATATATATATATATATATATCATATATTTGCTGTGAAAATGCTTGGATATAAGAAAAACAGAAAAATAGGCAACGCAGCCTCTTTGCCATCTGCCATCGATGGCAAAGGGCTCTTTGCCATCTGCCACAGACGGCAAAGAGGCCACGTGGCAGCAACCTGTGCAACCTGGGAGCTGACCCATTTGGTCACTTTGTCGTCTGTGGCAGGCGACAAAGGCTGGGGCATGGCAGCAACCTGTGCAACCTTGGAGCTGACCCATTTGGTCACTTTGCCGTCTGTGGCAGAAGACAAAGGCGGGGGCAGTTTGCCGTCTGTGGTAGACGACAAAGGCTGGGGGTTTGCTATCTGTGGTAGATGGCAAAGAACAGGGAGGGTATGATTTGTCTGCTGACGTTAGATAGCAGACGACAAAGGGGAGGGCACATTTGTCGTCGGCTGGCAGACATCAAAGCCTCCCGTTAGCCACCTAACGTGGCTAACGTCAGTTGTTTGCCGTTTGCCACCAACGGCAAAGGGTTCTTTGCCGTCTGCTGGCAAATGACAGATAGCAAATCAGGTGTTTATCGTTACTTACTGTGCCGGGCATGTTTGCCGTCCGCGGCTGATGGCAAAGAATTTTGCCACTAGCTTTCTGGTCCTTTGCAGTCTGCCAGGGCAGACGGCAAATCAATTGATTCATGTAGTGCCGACAGCATTGAACCGTCGCTTCTCGTTGGAGTTCTGGTCCTCCGACGAGCCCATGGGAAGGACCTCGGTGAAGGAACGGGTCAGGATGGGTGGATATTAAGGACGAAGGAGGCAATGAAAGGAGAGGCGAACTAAGCATATCTGATGATGCTCGGAATAAAACATGGGAAACCTTGGAGATGCATCCAAAGAGCTGTGATGCAGCCAAATATAGTGGTGACCCCGATCCCCACACCTAGTTGGGGAAACGTAACCAGATGGGCCGGTGAGCAGAACAGGGCAACCGGGCCCATGGGGTAGGGGAGGGAAAGCAACAAAGGACGTTGTGAGCGAACCACGGGTCGGGCCAGCACCCAGACCCGGGGCCACAACAGCCCCATCAAGGCCCATATCTGAAATCCCCACCACTAGATCTAGGGTTATTAGTTGAGCAGATGATATCGAGGAAGAAGAAGGAGGAAGCTACACCAGTAGGGCGGGCGCCACGGCGGCGAGGACAACACCGACGAACATGATGATATGGGGGAAGAGGGGGAAGGTGCCAAACCTAGCATACTAGGGTCAGAGGCGAGACTGAGAAGTTCGTGAGAGTCACACGATCAGGGCGGCTCGGCCAGCCACCCACGATCTAGATCTGACACCGCCGACGAGTCCCGCGGAGCCGGCCGTCCACCCAGGGCAAACATGCAAACACGACCCTCCCGCTGACACTATTCCACCAATCGGGCCGGGCCAGTCGGCGACGACATCGCCACCCATCCAGTCCCTCATCCGAAGAAGAGTCGTCCCCGGAGTCAAGGGCCCAAAACCGATAGGACAAAACTCGCCGCAAGGGAGCAGCCACAGGCGGCGAAGCCCCAGAAGAAGGGAGAGAGAGAGACACATACCATACCGGAGACGAGGGTCGGGCTGGCAGGAGGGCGGGGATCGAGCAGGGAGGAGGAGAGGAGTAGGGAGAGGTCACCGGAGAGGAGAGAGCCAGGGGAGTTGGGGAGGGGAGAGGAGCGGGGAGAGAGCCATCTCCACTTCGACTGCCAGTTCCATGTACTCATTGATTTCTAATGTTTTGATTTGATACTTTGTAAAATGAGTGTCTTAATTGCTCCTATTTCTTATTAAGACCCCCCCCCCCTAAAAAAATAGGAGGGTATGGCAAACAATGTAGTGCAGATTCTTATTACAAGTACATAGAACCATATACAGAAATACATATCTACATATGATTGATAAATTACTTATTATTGCCCTATGTTACCGCTGTTATAATCAATTTTATCCATGCATCGTCCACCATCCATCACCATACCAACACTTTTAATCATTAATATTTTTTATTTTTTTTCTTAGCAACCATTCAGAATTGCTGTGTTTATTACTATTTCACAATCCAACTACAATCACTACATTGTTTTTGCCAATAATAATTTCTCTTCAAAAAATATTTGTTTCCAAGTATGGTTGAATTGACAACTCAACTACTAAGACTTATAAATATTCTTTGACTTCTCTTGTGTCGAGTCAATAAATTTGGGTTGTGATATTTCTCTCAACGAATTTTGTGATCCCCTACACTTATGGGTTATCTGCCCCATGCTAGCAGCGAGTCAGGGCCATGTGAGCCCCATGGGGTCCCATCCCATGGCTCCGGTGTCCCTCAAAAGTTGGCTCTAGACACTGAATTAATATGTTAGTCCAGAAAAAATAAAAATTGATGCCAACACTATGCAATATAATTATATAAAATTGGCATCAAACAGGGAAAATAATAGATTATTTGAGACGTATTACATCCCCAACCTTAACCCTTAGTTGTCCTCGAGTAGGTATATGATGAAACAATATTTCATTTACTGTGAATGCTACCTTAATATGAATAGGATCAATTTTACATAATCTCTAGAAGTTTGACTCATTTAATATGAATGTCATTGTTTCATGTGAACTTGTAAGGGCATTTCCAGCACTGACCCTCAACCGCTTGCATACGTCTAGACCGCGTGGTCCGGACTTGTTGTGCCATCCAACGTGGGCATGTATCGGTCCGCTTGCGCCACATTGGAGTGGCTGGCCATTCTTTCGTATGGTCTGGCTGAGGCTTTATAAGTTGTGCTCATGCGTTGTCCAAATCGCATTCACCGGGTCGCTTCGCACGTACTCCTCCCCTCCCCTCCCCTCCCTTCTTTCTCCACAATTCCGATGATGGCAAGTCATGGGCCTTGACTCCGGTAGGTGGCGGATCAGGGACGGGCTCCGGAGGATTGTGGCGACGCCACCCTTGAACTCTGGGGTCGTCGTCTTCATGGGCGGGTGGCTCCTCGTCGAAGGTGGAGATCGTCATCTCCTCCGGCGACGAGGCGGACCAGCCGCCATAGCAATAGTCGGCGTTGCAGGGCATGGTGCTGCCACGGATGAGGAGTACGAGCAGCCGATGGAGTTGATGCTTTGTCGCTCCGTCCTCCACCTGAACGGCCTGGAGGCTCCACCGAGGACGCTCCTTCCCATGAAGCTGGAGCCCGCGTCCCCTCCGTGCTCTTCGTCGCACAACCGCAGAGTCCAAATCGGACGCTGCGTGAAGGAGGAGCCCCTCTCACGATCGCCCCGACGCGTGAAGTAGGAGCGGCTCTCTCCTCCGCCCCGACGTGTGAAGGAGGAGTGGTGCTCTCCGCCGCCCCACCGTGTCAAGGAGGAGCGCCGCTTGCCGTCGCCCGTGCACCATGCGATTGTCGCGAAGGCGGGAGTTTTCATTCGCCACTACCTCGGCGGCGGCAACTGTTCATCATCCCGGAGTGCCCTAACGGCGCAGGAGTACGCCGACGGACATGCACAATGCGCCCCGCCGGTCAGAGTTCACTAACTCTGATATCCCGCTACCACACATCATGGTGGACTCGTATCTGGCGTACGCCTGGGCCCTGGACCGCTCCATGATGATGGCGGAGATGAGCAAACGCTGTCTCCGCCATGTCGATGGGGAGATGGCCTAGTATGGCGAGGAGTGGTCTCTCAGCGAGATCGTCGCCGGCAATGCCGCCTCCTCCAAGGCCCGCCGCCCTCTCCCCCCGCCCACGTCGTCCATGGTCACGGCCGCACTGCACACTGCGTAGGAGGAAGCGGAGAGGATACCCGTGAGCGTCAGACGGCTGCCGGGAAGCCCTGCCGCGACGCCGCCCCTTCTGCAGCCCGAAGCTTAGTGACGATGACGGAGGAGCCACCGGCCAGTCCGGCATGGCTCACGAGGTCACCGTCAAGTATATGGTAGTGTAGGGTTTATGTTTTTATTTCACCAGACAAAATATCGTCCGGTTTTATGTAAAAAAAATATATCCTAATTTAAAGGAATATCGTCCGGTTGTTCGAGTTTGAATCAAATTTGTTCATTTTTGTTAAATTTCATTTGAAATGTAATCAGACATATGCGGATAGTTTTGGATGGCCGTCTCCCACATCCGTGTCCGCGGACTGGTCCCTTCTGTGTGTGGACTGAAATGAATGATATGTTGTCCTTCTACTTTTGTAGTACTCTCTCAGTAAAGAACTATAAGAGCGTCTAGATCACGGAGTATTACATTGTTTCATGTGAATATCATTAGTAAGGCTACTACCACAAATTCTATGGAAAGATAACGGAAGCTGCTCTCTAAAAAGCCAGCATGCATGGATCTCTGGCAGGAGGTAAATACACATCGTTTAACACACATCTATCTTTATACCCACAGCTGAGACAACCTTGCCATCGATAGGATCAGTTTCAGGAAGTTGGACCCAGCAACTAAGGCCCTGTTTGGTTCGGCTGTGAATTTCTAAAAGTAGCTGTGAAAAATCTGCTGTGGAAAAACTATTGTGAAAAGATGTAGGTCATTTGGCAAACTAACTGATATAGCCTTTTCAGATTTTGCCCCGCAGCGGAATCAGATTTTGGAAAGCACGTCCCGGGTTGCTTCCGCTTTTGGTTCAGATTTTGGCAACGGATTTCTAAAATCGGATTCTGCTGGGTTCGCCCTTTGGTTCAGATTCTGCTACGCGGCAGCGGAATCCGTCGATAAAAACTGAACTAAATAGGGCCTAAGCAAGCCTTTTTCGGTACCAGCTTCTGCAGGATGGCAAAATTATGATCACAGACATTCTCTAGTCTACCTCAATGACTTATCGACCGATGCTTCTTCAAGCTTTGGATTTTAATTGACAAGATTGTTGCGCTGAGATGGAAGCCGGGAGGTGGCAACGAGAATTGATCACGGCATGCCATGCAGAAGGAATACAACACTGATTTCTTCAAGGACTTGACTGTAAATTATTATTCTTGTAAGGGTTAATTTTATTTAATATATGGCATCCAACCTTTTCGGCAAAAATTTCTGATGGTTGGTCATCTGCCCACAACGACTGCACACTGCAGTAGTACTTTCTCAACATAATCGATCAGGTCTTGAGTCAATACCTGCTATATTGTCATATTAAGAGCGACCCCGAGCTAGGGTTCCTTCCCTGCTCCTCCCGCCGCCGCCGGCCTCCCTCGCCTCCTCCCGCCGGCGCCGGCCGCCGGGGCGCACGCCTCCCGGCCTTCCTCCCTCTCCTCCCTCCCCTTCCCACTCCCCCGGCGCTCCCGTCGCCCCTGAGGCGGCGGAGCGCCCCCCTGCCCACCTTCCCGTCCCGACCCCCTCCTCCTCCATCTCCCTTCGCCGCCGCCGGTAGTGGCCTCCGGCATGCCCGGGTGGCGCCGGCGCCGGCGGACGTCCCTTCCCCATGCGCCTGGTGGAGGAGTCGGGGCTCCCCTTCCCGGCGGCGGTGCTGTTCGGCTGGCGGCGGTGGGACCCGGCGGCGGTGTTCTGCGGGTCTCGGGTGCTCTCGATGCGGCGACATGGTCGTTGGTTGCGAGGCGACGTGGTGGGCGGCTGGCCGGCGGTGCCCGCTCGGCTCAGATCTGGGCCCTTTTGGGCTCCATCTGGGCTGGGTCGGGCCAGCAGTCTGAGGCACGACGGCGTAGCTCCTTGGTGGTGAGGCGAGGCGGCCGTGGTTGCGGTGGTGATGGCTTCGGCAGCCGACGTGCTGCAGCGTGGTTGCAGGGACTGTCCGGGCCCGTTGGGGTCCGACCGGGCCAAAGGTGGCCTGGCAAGTCCCTGTCGCTATGTCCGGTCGGCTCCGCGCAGCGGTGGAGGTTGTTCCCTCCTGTCGGCTGCGTTGCGGTTGCCGCCGAGCCCGGTGTCCTCTCTCGTCCTACCTCCAGGTCTCGTGTTGGCGGCCTCAGTGAGACGGTGAAGATGGTGCGGTATCCGTGGTGGCACAAGCTGGTGGACGGCATGTTGGGCGGTGCGCTTCCGTTTGTCTAGGGTGGCGGTAGTGGTTCCGGGGCGGGAGAAATCTCTGGCGGCTCGTTCGCCACCGGCGCGGCTACGCCCATGGGCGTTGCCGGACCTTCCTGAGGGGCGTCGGTGATACCCCTTCCTCACTGCCATCCGCGTATCGGGGGGAACCCTAGGACTTGTCCGGGCAGCAGCGTCGTCATCGTCGCATTCCTTCATGAAGATGTTGCTTGGTACGCGAGGCTTCGGAGTGCTTGGCGGGCGGTGGTACTTCTCCGGAGGGTGTAGCGGGTGTCGGTCATCTTTGCTTAGTTGAGCTGCCGGCGTCGGCATTTGTTTCTTTTTTCTTTCTCTTCTTTTTTCTTTTGTGCTTATTTGTGCTGCGGCCCCAGTAAACTGGTTGTACCGGTTGGATGTTGTTTTATATAATCTAAAGCGGGGGAAACCCTTTTTCTCTATATTGTCATATTAAGTTACACTCGGAAAACTCAAGATGGTGAAAAAAAAATTGCTATGAAGACGCAAACGCGCCCTAAGCCTTTTCTTGGTGCTTATGACTTATGGGCTAATGGAGTGTTGAACTCATACCTTCTACCCACCATTCCTGGGATTGGCTAATACCTTTTACCGACATCTTGGTATGTGCCAGTTTCATGGCGGCATTTTTGTCTATTTTGGTCGACAAACTGCAAAAACAAACGTCTTATATTTAGTTCTAGAGGTAGTATTTGATATGTTTTCTTAGATATATACATATTTACATGTGATCCTCTTTCCTGCGTGCTTGATCAAATTTGTGCCGGGTGGATTTGTCATCAATCCGACGTTGCAAATTAATGTCAGTCTAGTGGCCGCAACACTAACGTTGAGGAATAGCTGCTGATTAGTCTTGATTGCCTTTTGCTTTCCAACTATGGTAATAATACATGTTAATTCGTCTAAAGAATTACCCACAAAAAAAATCGTCTAAAGAATGCTGGTGCATGGTGGGCATGTAACGGCCAAGGCACCATGTATCCGTTCCCAAATATGCGCCAGAGTAACTAAACGAATTGAGTCCACCTTTTCCACAGCACAACCCCAACTTGCCTCTCCCGCGGTGGCAGCCACTTCCATGATCGTTGCAGTAAAGCCCCTTTTCATAGTTTTGGTGGATGGACGTGACGTGTATCCATGCTTACTATAACGAGGGAGACTTGTGTGAGATCGTACATTAGGTGAGATCTATGAGATCGAATTTTTGAAGAAGAAAAAATACGTGTCCAAACATTCTCAAACTTTTTGTAGACACACATCAATGTTTGATGTATAATCTTAAAAAGTTTCAGCTTCTAATTCAACTTATATTAATAGAAACAAAAAAGACAAAATCAGATGTGAATAGTGTCAAAGTACTATTCACCCAAAGCTGCTACTATTCACATTCGAATTTGTCTTTTTTTATCTCTAAATATACATTGAGTTTTGAGCTGATTTTTTTGGAGCTATAAACATACCCGACAAGAATGTTGTCAAATAATTTCAGATTTTTTTGAAATGTCTAAATATGAATTTTGAGGGTTGATCTCATGACCTCACCTATACGTGTGATCTCATACAAGTCTCCCCCTTACTATAACAACCATGACCGAAATAAAGACATGTGTTAAATTAAATCCAACTTTGATAGATTTCGATGAAAGGAAATCGAACACTACTTGTATTTCTAACAACAGAAACTTGTACTTCTCGCGATAACAAACTTGTACTTTATGTGGTAACATAGTCAGGCATGTACTTTACTCGTACATAGAGTTAATGATGAAAACCGATTGTATTGAACAAATAATGCTCATAATGTATCATATTCCAAATTATTTTTTGGATTTGGAAGCTGGCCGGATGTGGATCTGAATACCAGATTATGTCAAATCATATGCCACATGCATACACGAGGAATATATGCATGCTCTGACCAAAAAATATACATAAAAAATGAGCGAGCATTATTATGGTATATTTTAATCACATGTAAAGCACTAGAATGTACTAAAATATTTAAGATAAACTACTAAGTAGCATATGTGTCATCTCATAAGCAAAGATAACATTCACGTATTAGTAGTTAATTATTAAAATTGTCAAAAAGGAGTATTGTTGGACTCGGTGGTGTAGTTGATGAAGAATATTATGACCAATTTGACGACCCTGAAGGTGATGCTAATATACAAGAGAGGGTCAACAAAGGAAAGAAGACCCAATATGGGTGTCCAGGGTAAGAAGCTCTCACAACGAAGGAGATGTATATACTTGAAAAAGGAAATCTGTTGTTCATCATACTCTTATTGAAGTGTAGTAATGACCATGTAAGAAAGAGTTGTGATAATCATGTATACATTGATCAGACATATTTAATATGCATTGTATTGTATAATTGATATTGTGTATTCTAATGATTATATTTTATTATGAGATTTTTTATGAATGAAAGTGAAAGGATCGAGATGGAGCTAGAGGGGGTAAATATGTAAAATTAATTAATTATTAGCAATTTTTGGCAAATGCGAAATATAAATATGGGCCTAATAATTGCTCAGGTTAGTCATGTTTTTAGCAAAGACGATAACAAAAATAAGTAGAAACTAAATAACACAGTATGAGATACCAAAAAGTAAGGACAATGAAACAAAGTGACCACAAGTAAGGAGTTAGGGTTAGGGATAACGAAACTCCAAAGACGAGGATGTATCCCGATATTCACTTCCTCGAAGGGAAACTAGTCACCGTTTGAGGGATGGGTTTCACCACGAAGGCACATCAACACCACGAAGTCTCGACCTATTCTCCTTTAGATAACACAATAAATGTGATCCGCAAACACTAGTGGTAGCCCTTGAGGTGGTGATACATCCATTTTGCATCATGTTTTCCTACTGTTATTTCTAATGTTTTTATGCATAATAATGTTTTATGGAGTAATTCTAATGCCTTTTCTCTCATAATATGCAAGGTTCTGCACAAAGAGGGAGAATGCCGGCAACTGGAATTCTGAATCTGAAAAAGCTATGTCAGAGTCACCTATTCTGCACATCTCTTAATGAGCTAAAAATTTATGGAGAATTGTTTTGGAATATATGAAAATTACTGGAGCAAATAACTACCAGAGGCATGCCCTGGTGGGTTGTGCCCTCCTCGGCCCACCTCGAGTGCCCATCTTCTGGTACATAAGTCATTTTGACCTAGAAAAAATAAGAGGACTTTTGGGACGAAGCGCTGCCGTCTTGAGGCGGAACTTGGGAAGGAGCACTTTTGCCCTCCGGCGGAGCGATTCCGCCGGGGGAACTTCCCTCCCGGAGGGGGAAATCATCATCATCGTCATCACCAACAACCCTCTCATCTTTGGGAGGGCAATCTTTATCAAAATCTTCAACAACACCATCTCCTCTCAAACCCTAGTTCATTTCTTCTATTCAATCTTTGTACCGAAACCTCAGATTGGTACATGTGGGTGACTAGTAGTGTTGATTACATCTTGTAGTTGATTACTATATGGTTTATTTGGTGGAAGATTATATGTTCAGAGCCATTATGCTATTTAATACCCCACTGATCTTGAGCATGATTATCATTTGTGAGTAGTTACTTTTGTTCTTGAGGTCATGGGAGAAATCTTGTTGCAAGTAATCATGTGAACTTGATATGTGTTCGATAGTTTGATGATATGTATGTTGTGATTATCTTAGTGGTGTCATGTGAACGTCGACTACATGGCACTTCACCATATTTGGGCTTAAAGGAATGCATTGTGCAGTAGTTATTAGATGATGGGTTGCTATGGTGACAGAAGCTTAAACCTAGTTTATGCGCTACTTCGTAAGGGACTGATTTGGACTCAAAAGTTTAATGCTATGGTTAGATTTTATCTTAATACTTTTCTCGTAGTTGCGGATGCTTGCGAGGGGGTTAATCATAGGTAGGAGGTTTGTTCAAGTAAGAACAACACCTAAGCACCGGTCCACCCACATATCAAATTATCAAAGTAGCGAACACGAACCAAACCAACATGATGAAAGTGACCAGATGGAATTCCCATGTACCCTCAAGAACGCTTTGCTTATCATAAGAGACCGTTTTGGCCTGTCCTTTGCCACAAAAGGATTGAGCTACCTTGCTGCACTTTATTTACCGTTACCGTTACTTGCTCGTTACAAATTACCTTGCTATCAAACTAATTGTTACCGACAATTTCAGTGCTTGCAGAGATTACCTTGCTGAAAACCACTTGTCATTTCCTTTTGCTCCTTGTTGGGTTCGACACTCTTACTTATAGAAAGGACTACAATCGATCCCCAATACTTGTGGGTCATCAAGGCTCTTTTCTGGCGCGGTTGTCGGGGAGTGAAGCGCTCTTGGTAAGTGGAAATCGGTAAGGAAAAATTATAACTACGTGCTGAAATTTATTGTCACTTGTTACTATGGAGAATCATCCTTTGAGGGGTTCGTTCGGGGTATCTTGACCTCATCCGGAACCACAATTAGTTGCCCCTCAACCTACTGCACCTAATGAAAATATTGGTTACAAAATTCCTTCAGGTATGATAGAACAACTGCTAGCTAATCCTTATGCAGGAGATGGAACTGAACATCCTGATATGCACTTGCTATATGCGGATGAAATTTGTGGATTATTTAAGCTTGCAGGTTTATCCAGAGATGAAACTAAGAAGAAGGTTTTCCCTTTATCTTTGAAGGTAAAAGCATTGACATGGTATAGGCTATGCGATGATATTGGATCTTGGAGCTGGAATCTATTGAAATTGGAATTTCACCAAAAAAATTACCCTATGCATATAGTTCATCGTGATCAGAATTATATATAGAATTTTTGGCCTAGTGAAGGAGAAAGTAACGCTCTAGCTTGGGGAGGCTTAAGTCAATGTTATATTCATGCCCCAATCATGAGCTCCCGAGAGAAGTTATCATTCATAACTTTTATGCAAGGCTTTCTCGTGATGATCAATCCATGCTCGATACTTCCTGTACTGGTTCTTTTATGAAGAAGACTATTGAATTCAGATGGGATCTTTTGGAAAGAATTAAATGCAACTGTGAATATTGGGAACTCAACAAAGGTAAAGAGTCAGGTATTAAGCTTGAGTTTGATTGTGTTAAGTCTTTTATGAATATCGATGCTTTTCACAGGTTTAGCACTAAATATGGACTTGACTCTGAGATAGTAGCCTCTTTTTGTGAATCTTTTGCTACTCATGTTGATCTCCCTAAGGATAAGTGATTTAAATATCACCCCCCTATTAAATAAGAAATTAAAGAACCGATCGTAGTTAAAGATGAAACTATTATTTACAATGTTGATCCAGTTGTGCCTATTGCTTATATTGAAAAACCACCCTTCCCTGTTAGGATAAAGGAACATGCTAAGGTTTCAACTGTGGTTCGTAAAAGTAATATTAGAGCACCTAAACCTGCTGAACAAATCAAAGTGGAACCTAGTGTTGCTATGGTTAAAGATCCCCTGGCAGCAAATATAGATGGGCATGTTATTTATTTATGTGATGACGCTGCTAGAATTGCCAAACCCGATGAAAAAGATAAACATAGACCTTTTGTTGGCATGCATGTTGTCTTAGTTAAAATAGGAGATCATTGTTATCATGGTTTATGTGACTTAGGTGCTAGTGTGAGTGCTATCCCTTTTACCTTATATCAAGAAATTATGAATGACATAGCACCCGCTGAAATAGAAGACATAGATGTTACTATTAAACTTGCTAATAGAGACACTATAACACCAATTGGGATTGTTAGAGATGTTGAAGTCTTGTGTGGGAAAATAAAATATCCTACTGATTTTCTTGTTCTTGGTTCCCCACAAGATGACTTTTGTCCCATTATCTTTGGTAGACCTTTCTTGAACACTGTCAATGCTACTATAGATTGTCATAAATGAACTTTCAGTGTTAGCTTTGGTGATGAGTCTCATGAATTTAGTTTCTCTAAGTTTAATAGACAACCTCATAAAAAGAATTACCTATAGTAAGGATGAAATAATTGGTCTTACTTCTATTTCTGTGCCTCCTACTGGTCCACTAGAACAATATTTCCTAGACCATGAAAATAGTATGCATTTGCATGAAAGAAATGAAATAAATAAAATCTTCTTTGAACAACGACCTCTGCATAAACACAATTTGCCTATTGAAACTCTAGGAGGTCCTCCTCCGCCTAAAGGTGATCCTGTTTTTGAATTAAAACAACTACCTGCCACTCTGAAATATGCTTATCTTGATGAGAAAAAGATATCCTGTTATTTTTAGTGCTAGCCGTTCACAATATGAAGATGAAAGATTATTGAAAATTCCGAAGAAGCATCGAGATGCTATTGAATATACTCTTGATGATCGTAAGGGCGTTAGTCCCACTCTCCGTCAGCACAAGATTAATATGGAACCTGATGCCAAACCCATTGTTGATCATCAACGACGTTTGAATCCTAAGATGAAAGAAGTGGTAAGAATTGAAATACTAAAACTTTTGGAAGCACGTATAATCTATCCCATAGCTGATAGTAGATGGGTAAGTCCCGTTCATTGTGTCCCTAAGAAGGGAGGTATTACTGTAGTACCTAATGATAAAAATGAACTTATTCCATAGAGAATTGTTATTGGTTATAGAATGGTAATTGATTTCAGAAAATTAAATAAAGCAACTAGAAAAGATCATTACCCTTTGCCTTTTATTTATCAAACGTTAGAAAGACTATGTAATCATACACACTTTTGTTTTCTTGATGGATATTCTAATTTTTCTCAAATACCTGTTTCACAACCTGATCAAGAGAAAACCACCTTTACTTGTCCTTTTGTAATTATGCTTATAGATGTATGCCTTTTGGTTTATGCAATGCACCTGCTACCTTTCAAAGATGTATGACTGCTATATTTTCTGCTTTTTGTGAAAAGATTGTTGAGGTTTTCATGGATAATTTTTCTGTTTATGGAACTTCTTTTGATGATTTCTTAAGCAACCTTGATCGAGTTTTGCAGAGACGTGTGCAAACTAATCTTGTCTTGAATTGGGAGAAGTGCAACTTTATGGTTAATGAAGATATTGTCTTGGGGCACAAAATTTCCGAACGAGGTATTGAGGTGGATAAAGCTAAAGTTGATGCAATTGAGAAAATGCCATGTCCTAGAGATATTAAATGTATTCGTAGTTTTCTCGGTCATGCTAGTTTCTATAGGTGGTTTATTAAAGACTTCTCTAAAATTTGTAGGCCTCTTACAAATATTTCACAAAAGGATGTTCCATTTGTTTTTGATGATGATTGTGTAGAAGCCTTTGAAACACTTAAGAAAGCCTTTACTTCTGCACCTATTGTTGAACCACCTGATTGGAAATTGTCTTTTGAAATTATGTGTGATGCCAATGATTATGCTATTGGTGCTATTCTAGGACAAAGAGTTGATAAGAAATTAAATGTTATCCATTATGCTAGAAAAACTCTAGATAGTGCCCAGAGAAATTATGCTACTACTGAAAAATAATTCAGGTCTTACATTGTTGATTCCAAAGTAATTGTTCACACTCATCATGCTACTATAGAATGTCTTATGGAAAAGAAAGATGCTAAACCTAGACTCATTATGTGGGTTCTCTCTACAAGAATTTGATTTACATATTACTGATAGGAAAGGAGCTGAGAACCCCGTAGCTGATAACCTGTCTAGGTTAATTACATATTTGATTTACATATTCTTGATGACCCACTACCTATTGATGATAGTTTCCCTGATGAACAATTGGCCGCAATAAATCTTTCTCAAAACCTCCTTGGTATGTTAACTATGCTAATTATATTTTTGCTAAATACATACCACCTAGTTTCACATACCAACAAAAGAAAAAAAATTCTTCTATGATTTAATACATTAATTTTGGGATGACCCACATCTTTATAAAGAAGGAGTGGATAGTATTATTAGACTTGTGTACCTGAGCATGAACAGGGAAAAAATCCTACGGAAATGTCATTCCGAAGCTTATGGAGGACATCATGCGGGAGATATAACTGCTCACAAGGTATTGCAATCTGGTTTTTATTGGCCTACTCTATTCAAGGATGCCCGTAAGTTTGTTTTATCTTGTGATGAATGCCAAAGAATTGGTACTATTGGTAAGCGTCAGGAAATGCCTATGAATTATTCTCTTGCTGTTGAACCATTTGATGTTTGTGGTTTTGATTATACAAGACCTTTTCCTTCCTCTAATGGGTATACACATATTTTGGTTGCTGTTGATTATGTTACTAAGTGGGTAGAAGCTATTCCAACTAGTAGTGTTGATCACAGCACCTCCATTAAAATGCTTTAAGAAGTTATTTTCCCAAGGTTTGGAGTCCCTAGATATTTAATGACTGATGGTGGTTCACGCTTTATTCACGGTGCTTTCTGTAAAATGCTTGCTAAATATGATGTCAACCATAGAATTGCATCACCCTATCATCCTCAATCTATTTGTCAAGTTGAACTTAGCAATAGAGAAATAAAACTAATATTAAAAAAATTGTCAATAGGTCCCGAAAGAATTGGTCTAAGAAATTAGATGATGCACTCTAGGCCTACAGAACAACTTATGGAAATCCTATGGGCATGTCTCCATATAAAATGGTTTATGGAAAAGCTTGTAATTTGCCTCTTGAGTTAGGACATAAAGCATATTGGGAAATTAAAGAACTCAACTATGATTTCAGACTCGCCAGTGAAAAGAGGTTATTTGATATTAGCTCACTAGATGAATGGAGAACCCAAGCTTATGAAAATGCCAAGATACTCAAAGAAAAAGTTAAAAGATGGCATGGCAAAAGAATCCAAAAGCGGGAATTCAAAGTTGGTGAATATGTTCTTTTGTACAACTCTCATTTTAGATCATTTTGCAGGAAAACTTCTCTCCAAATGGGAAGGACCATATATTATCGAAGAGGTTTATCGTTCTAGAGCCATCAAAATAAATAATTCCGAAGGTACTAACCCGAAGGTGGTCAATGCGCAAAGAATTAAACACTATATCTCAGGTGCGCCTATTAATGTTGAAAGCAATATTATTCAAACCATGATATCGGAGGAACACATAAAAGAAGCCTTTTGGAACACTCCAGAATCGTGAAAAAAGAGGAGGTACGTAATACGGCAAGTAAACGGACTCCGAAAAATCCACAAAAATATTTTCTGTCAGTTTTGGAATATTACAAAAATTAGGAAAATAATAAACAACCAGGAAGGCAACCCTGGTGGGCACAAGACACCAGGGCGCACCTGGCAAAGTGCGCCCAGGTGGGTTTTGCCCACCTCGGGCAGCTTCCCGACTCAGTTTTCCCCTGGTTTTGCTTGTTTCCCATGATAACAAATCTTTATATACCCCCTGAACATATTGACCACTGTATCGCGGAGAAATCTTTTGTTCTTCTTTCTTGCTATTTTTCTGTCAGATCCATCGAGCCAGCATCATGTCTTCCCCCTCTTCCAACAAAATAGAAGAGGGTGCTTGGTTGATGAAGATATAACTGAATAGAGAGGGACCAGAGGAAACCATCAAGGGTGACAAGGCCAAGGAAGTCCGCAAGAGATCAAGCCCCAACAGTAGGGCAAACCGTTCCAGTAGTAGCAGAAGGAGAAGCTATCCTTAAACCATACTATGATCATCTTACCCCCACTGATATTGAAGCTTTTCCGATCATCGAAACGGTTCGTGTGCAAAATAAATATCTTACTCCTGAAAATTATGTTGCAAGAGCATGTCATCGCCCTCCGGAGCATCATTCATAGATTGGAGTATCTCTTGAGATTGAAGTTTGAAGCTACAACCTCATCACCACCACCTCCTTCTTCACCACCAAAGGAGACTTGAGTTCATGGTATGGGCACTCCCCTTGGCTTGTGCCAAGCTTGGGGGAGCTGCCCCGTTATCGTATCACCACCACTATGTTTTCCTTTATTTATCTTAGTTTGATCTTTAGTTATCTTTTGAATTAGTGGAATAAAAGTATAGTTCGATCTTTCTCTGAGTGTTTTCTTAGTGATCTACCTATCTTGTAATCGTGTGTGAGATATATAATAAAGATCCGTTCAAGTTTGCTTTCTTTATCTTTTTGTTTCAATCACAATAAAAGAAAATAATGAAAAAGATCATATGCTAATCTTACGGTAAGTAATGCCATCACATAAGGAAAAATATAAGTGGTAAAATTTATTGGATATTGACAAACATGGCATTGGTCAGTGATGCAATTCATGAAAGAATTAATAAGGGAAGAGAATATTCACATGCAAATACACTATCTTGGACATCTTTTATGATTGTGAGCCCCCATCAAAATATTATATACCAAAATTCTTGATGTTGGAAAACGGAGACAATGTAATGATTTATGCTTGTCCATATTCATATAGAAGTTATATTGTCATAGATCCTTTAACATGTGGTGCTTGATCAATATCTTTGCTAGCCAAAAACTCTGCACTAAGTAGAGATACTACTTGTGCATCCAAAAACCCTCAAACCCAAAATCTTGATTTGAGAGTCCACCATACCTACCTATGGATTGAGTAAGATCCTTAAAGTAAGTTGTCATTGGTGCAATAAGGCAATAAAAATTGCTTCTAGATGTGTTAGATCATTTAGTGTAAGAGAAAATTGAGAGTTGTACGAACTTGTGATGGCAAAATAATAAAAGCAACAGACTGCATAATAAAGGTTGCTATCACAAGGGGAAATATAACATGACGTTCTTTTACACTAAGAGATTAAGCATACAACCAAAAGGCGCATGACAACCTCTGCTTCCCATCGACTAGTCACACCCGACACGCGCTGCAGCTCCTGCTGACCTGACCACCGGCCCCGCCGCCCTAGTCACGAGTGAGCCTCGGTGGATCTGTCGCCCCCAGCCATGTACTCTCTGGGGCTCTCGTCGGACGGGAGTGACACATACAACACGGGTTTGCTAGTGCTTCGGCAACATCCCCTCGCTCCCTCACTACGGTTTTGGCTGGCGCCATTGCCTCCCCCGCCATGGACCCCGAAGCCATGCCTATCCTGCTGTATCCGGCCACAATCCCCAGGACCGCCGCCGCTGTCACCGCAGCGCCGACCCCTATGTCGACCAGGATCAGACCCTCCGGCCATGGAGGCTCCTCCCCAGCTCTCAGCTCTTGTCAGCACCACACCTCCTCCTACGCCTCTGCTCACGGGCATGGTCCGCTCCCGCACGTCATCCACCCCACCACCGTCCTCCCCGACAGTCGTGTCTGTGGTGCCTACTATGGTGGTTACCATCCCGGTGGCTTTCCACCCTCTGCCACTATGGACTGCAGCCTACCCTAGGAGGGGCAGGTCGGCCTCGATGCCAATGACGGATTCATGTCATAGTGCTCGAATCAACGCGGCCTGGCCGGCCGGTAGCCTTACTATGCCAATCCCTGAGTAGGTAGAGCTCAGGATCGTGGCTCGAATCTCGAGTCAGATACCCTAGTCATCCCAACTACTCCTTCTACATGCTCGTTTTCTGCACTTGAGTCGGCTCTGCTCGGGAGATTCTCTATGGGAGGTTAGCTGAGGCACATCATCTTCAGGGGAGAGCTCACTCCCCCTTAGTCCAGATTGGGGCAATCCAACCCGGGAGATTATCTATGGGCGGTTAGCTGAGGCACCCTCTCGCCTGCTCAGCACCACCGACTCGGCTCCCTCTGATAGTGCCCTGTACCACGGACCGTCAGACCCTCCGAGGGAGAGAACGACATGCAGGGCCGCACCCGCTCTCGCACCGTAGCCTTACGCGCTCAGAGTGCCTCCCTTGTCCTAGGGTCAAGCAGCCCCCTGATGGATCCTTATAGGATCTAAAGTAGGTCTAGAGGGGGGTGGACTACTTGACCAAATAAAAATCTAGCCTTTTCCCAATTTTAAGCCTTGGCAGATTTTAGCAACTTAGCACAGTCAAGCAATCAACCTACACATGCAATTCTAAGAGTGTACCAGCAAAAAGTAAAACATTGCATATGAAGGTAAAGGGAAGGGTTTGGAGAAGGCAAATGCATTGTAGACACAGAGATTTTTGGCGTGGTTCCGATAGGTGGTGCTATCATACATCCACGTTGATGGAGACTTCAACCCATGAAGGGTAATGGTTGGGCGAGTCCACGGAGGGCTCCACCCACGAAGGATCCACGAAGAAGCAACCTTGTCTATCCCACCATGGCCATCGCCCACGAAGGACTTGCCTCACTTGGGTATATCTTCACGAAGTAGGCGATCTCCTTGCCCTTACAAACTCCTTGGTTCAACTCCACAATATTGTCGGAGGCTCCAAAGTGAGACCTAACCAATCTAGTAGACACCACTCTCCAAAAGGTAATAGAAGGTGTGTTGATGATGAACTCCTTGCTCTTGTGCTTTAAATGATAGTATCCCCAACACTTAACTCTCTCTCATGGATTTGGCTATGGTGGAAAGATGATTTGAGTGGAAAGCAACTTGGAGATGGCTAGAGATCAAGATTCTTGTGGTTTGATTGGAATGCCTTGGTCTCAACACATGAGTAGGTGGTTCTCTCTCGGAAAATGAGTAGTGGAAGTGTATGCACATTCTGATAGCTCTCTCTCTCTAATGGAGAAGCGGGTGGAGGGGTATATATAGCCTCCACACAAAATCGAACCGTTACACACATTTGGCCAACTCGGTCAGACCGAATAGAAGAACAAGGTGAGACCGATTTAGTTCAAAATGTGAACGTCGGTAATCTCGGTGGGACTGACATGATCAACTCAGTGGGACCAACGTTGCTAATCTCTGTGGCACCGATTGCATCAACTCGGTTAGACCAAAGTGAAGCAATAAGGCAACAGAGAGGATGTCAAGCAAACTCGGTGGGACCGATTGCATATTTCGGTGAGACCGAAATAATTACAATAGGCAGCAGAGAGGTTGCAAGGCCATCTCGGTGAGACTGAGATCCGTATCGGTGTGACCGAATTGTCTAGGCTTTCTAGCAGTGGCTAGTTCATATGGACTCGGAGACGCCAGATAGATCAAATCGGTGGGGCCGAGTGTGACTTTGGGTTTTGGATAAATGTGGAAATGAGAAAGTGGTTGAGGGTTTTGGAGCAATATCACTAAGCACTTTGAACAAGTAGACCATTAAGCAACTCCTCATCCCCTTTTAATAGTATTGGCTTTCCCATGGACTCAATGTGATCTTCGATCACTAAAATGAAAATGAAGAGTCTTGAGCTTTTGCCAATATGTGTCCTTAGCACTTTGAGGGGTCCACATCTCTAGTCCATGCCATGCCAATCATTGAACTTTCTGAAATATTTAACTTCAATGGATATTAGTTCAATGAGCTATATGATGTTATGAATTACCGAAACCACTTGGGGATTAGTTGCACTTTTGATCTCCCCCTTTTTTGTAATTAATGAGAACATATAGGTCAAAGCTTCAACAAACGATTATATGAATGAAATACATCGTCGCTTTGAGAAGTATGTGATAAGCAAGAGCTCCCCCTAAATTTGTGCATTATTTAAAATTTGCTTTTGAATGCAAATGCAAAATCAATTAGAATCATGGGTCACTCTTCCATGTCATATACATCTTGGTGGAGCGCTCAAAATGATAAGAGTTAAAGAACATGCACTCATCACCAAGGATAAACATGATTGATCATACACAAATATCATAGATATCATCATGCAAGCACACATTAAGGTATTGTATGATCAAACACATGATCACAAGAGTATCTCAGAAACATAACACAAATATTGTAGCATGAATCAAACAAGCAAACAATCAAAGTAGCAAGAGAGGCAACAAAAAGCAAAACACACACACACACACACTCTCTCTCTCTCAACCTAATGATATATACACTTTCTCCCCCTTTGGCAACAAGTTACCAAAAAGCTTGAAAATGCATAGTGCTACATGGCACTCTAGGCACGATCTCTGGGAGCTCCTAAAGGGGTCTTCTGGCCAGTTGCTCCGGTGTTCATAGATGGCGTGGAGAGGAGTCCGTCCGCAAATACTTTAGCTGATGTCTGTGGAGCTGGAGGAGTTGAAACTGGAGGTGCAATAGTGGCAGCTGCTGCAGGTGCTGAAAGAGTAGTCCTGGTGTCACTGACAACTGGCACTACTGAAGACCTTTGTTCCCTTAGCACTCTCTGAAAAGTATCTGTGGTAGGTCTGTCATTCCTATCCTCAACCTCTTCCTGGAGCTTCTCCACAGTGTTCTCGATCTCTGTGGCCTTCACATCTAGATCATGAAATTTTGTCTCAATGATCCTCTCAAGACTCTCTTGATTTTGAGTCAGGGTGGCCAAGCCCTTCTCAATTCTCATAGTAGCCTCAAGAAGATAAGTGAGTTGATCTTGCTTGGTCTGGAGCGTCACAGCTGAAGCATCTGGTACACTGGCTACCTTTGCTTCTTTTGTAGCCTTTGCTCTCTCTCTCTCTCTCTCTTCTCCTGAGCTTCTGCACTAGTTGGATGAGATGCATCCATGATAATCTCATTATCCTCAAATTCTGGCCTCAGGGGAAGATGCTCTTTATCTAGAAGATATATCCATGATCCCATCTTGGAGTTGATCAACATCTGTATGTGAGGGGCATATCCACATGATCTCTTCTAATCAGCTACAGTTCTCTTCACTGTTTCAACTATCAAAGTCATCACTTTGAACTTCTGTGGTACATCAAACAAGTGGAGCAAGTTGATGGAGTGACCATGGATCATTCTATGATCTCCTCACTTGGGTAATAGAGTGTGCCTCAAGTTGGTGTTGATGGTGGTCAGACCTGACAGCAGATAGTATACTAAACCAAGCTTGTGAGTCTCCAAGGCATCATCAGGAATGGTCTTGTACATGTTGGCCATGGAGTTGTGATCTTTCCTAGGCTTGTGCTACCTCTTGAGCACTGCGTTGGTTTTCCCTTGAAGAGGAAAGGGTGGTGCAGTAAAGCTGCGTAAGTATTTCCCTCAGTTTTTGAGAACCAAGGTATCAATCCAGTAGGAGACGACGCGCGAGTCACCTCGTACCTACACAAACAAATAAGAACCTCGCAACCAACGTGATAAACACTACAAAAAAAGACACATTCGTGACATTTTGGGCCAAACGGAATTTTTTTCTGTCATACATATGACACTTCTATGACAATAATTGTGACAAAACCCGGTATCATCATAGATGTGGTGGGCTCCTACTTCTATGGCAAAAAATCATGACAGAAAATGGGCTTTTCATCCTGGGTGGGCCAGAGATGCAGCTGCATGACATTCTTTGGGCCGTCCATGACGGAAAAAACCGTGGTAGAAGCGAGGGCGAGGAAAATTTCGGGGAGTTCCCGGTTACGGTGGGAGGTCGGGGGCCGAGCGATGCGCGCTTCTCTCGTACACGTACGTGCGTGTGTGCGAGGCATTGGCTCTAACTGAACCCGAGCGAGGCGTTGGGCTCTTACTGAACCCAAGCGATTGCACTACAGGCTACGCGTTACTGAACCCGAGCGATCGATTGATGGCTGTTAACTGAACCCGATCGAGCGATTCCTTCGCTACTGCTGCTAACTGAAGCCGATCGATGCTGCCTCTGGATGAACAGTGAGCGTTGCGGGGGGGGGGGGGGGGGGGTTGGATGAAGAGTTCCCGGTGGGTGTGGATGAACAAGACCCCGTGGTGTTGCCTCTGGATGAACATGACCCCGATCGATCAAGCCGGTTGGGGCTGGATGAATAGGACCCCGTGGAGGGCTGGATGAACAGTAGATGGTGGAGGGCAGGGTGAACAGTAACCCGTGGAGGGGTGGTTGAATAGGAGCTCATGGAGAGGGCTGGTTGAACAGTAGCCGGTGGAGTAGGGTGCGGTGGAGGCTAGATGAACAGGAACCCGTGGATGAACAGCCGCAGGTGGAGTCTGGAGGAGGTCGACGGTGGATGAACAGTAGCTCGTGGAGGCTGGAGGGGGTCGACGGTGGAGATGAACAGTATCCCGTGGAGTCCTGTTTTGCGGTATGCCACACCCCTCCCGATGAACAGGACCCCTGTTTCGACCGTAGCGCTCCAATACAAGTCCGTTTCCTCCATTTTGCGGTACGCCACACCCCTCCTGATGAACAGGACCCCGTTTCTGTTGGGAATCGTAGCAGAAATTTAAAATTTTCTACGCATCACCAAGATCTAGCAACGAGGGAAGGGGAGTGCATCTACATACCCTTGTAGATCGCTAAGCGGAAGAGTTGCAAGAACTTGGATGAAGGAGTCGTACTCGCAGCGATTCAGATCGCGGTTGATTCCGATCTAAGCGTCGAACAACGGCGCCTCCGCGTTCAACACACGTGCAGCCCGGTGACGTCTCCCATGCCTTGATCCAGCAAGGGGAGAAGGAGAGGTTGGGAAGACTCCGTCCAGCAGCAGCACGACGGCGTGGAGGTGGTGGAGGAGCGCGGAACTCCAGCAGGGCTTCGCCAAGCACTACGAGAGACAAGGAGGGAGAGAGGTAGGGCTGCGCCAACAGGGGAAGAACTTCATGTGTTGGGCTGCCCCTTTGCCTCCACTATATATAGGGGGAGAGGGAGGGATGCGCCCCCACCTAGGGTTTCTACCCTAGGGGCGGCGGCAGCCCCAATCCCCATCTGGGGTGGCAGCCAAGTGGGGGGGAGAGGGAGGCGCACCAGGCATGGGCCTTAGGGCCCATCTGCCCTTAGGGTTTGCCCCCTCTTCTCTCTAGGCGCATGGGCCTTGGTGGGGAGGCGCCCCAGCCCACCTAGGGGCTGCTCCCTTCTCACACTTGGCCCATGTATGCCTCCGGGGACCGTGGCCCCTCCCGGTGGACCCCCGGACCCCTCCGGTGGTCCCGGTACACTACCGGTGATGCCCGGAACACACCCGGTGGCCAAAACCATACTTCCTATATATCAATCTTTACCTCCGGACCATTCCGGAACTCCTCGTGACGTCCAGGATCTCATCCGGGACTCCGAACAACATTCGGTAACCGCGTACATACTTTCCCAATAACCCTAGCGTCATCGAACCTTAAGTGTGTAGACCCTACGGGTTCGGGAGTCATGCAGACATGGCCGGGACAACTCTCCGGTCAATAACCAACAACGGGATCTGGATACCCATGTTGGATCCCACATGCTCCATGATGATCTCATCGGATGAACCACGATTTCAAGGATTCAATTAATCCCGTATAAAATTCCCTTTGTCTATCGGTACGATACTTCCCAGAGATTCGATCATCGGTATCCCGATACCTTGTTCAATCTCGTTACCGGAAAGTCTCTTTACTCGTTCCATAACACATCATCCCGTGATCAACTCCTTGGTCACATTGTGCACATTATGATGATGTCCTACCGAGTGGGCCCAGAGATACCTCTCTGTTACACGGAGTGACAAATCCCAGTCTCGATTCGTGCCAACCCAACATACACTTTTGGAGATACCCGTAGTGCACCTTTATAGCCACCCAGTTACGTTGTGACGTTTGGCACACCCAAAGCACTCCTACGGTATCCGGGAGTTGCACAATCTCATGGTCTAAGGAAATGATACTTGACATTAGAAAAGCTTTAGCATACGAACTACACGATCTTGTGCTAGGCTTAGGATTGGGTCTTGTCCATCACATCATTCTCCTAATGATGTGATCCCGTTATCAACGACATCCAATGTCCATGGTCAGGAAACCATAACCATCTATTGATCAACGAGCTAGTCAACTAGAGGCTTACTAGGGACATGGTGTTGTCTATGTATCCACACATGTATCTGAGTTTCCTATCAATACAATTCTAGCATGGATAATAAACGATTATCATGGACAAGGAAATATGATAACGACTAATTTATTATTGCCTCTAGGGCATATTTCCAACAATCTCCCACTTGCACTAGAGTCAATAATCTAGTTCACATCGCCATGTGATTAACACTCACAGGTCACATCGCCATGTGACCAACATCCAAAGAGTTTACTAGAGTCACTAATCTAGTTCACATCACTATGTGATTAACACTCAATGAGTTCTGGGTTTGATCATGTTATGCTTGTGAGAGAGGTTGTAGTCAACGGGTCTGCAATATTCAGATCCCTATGTATTTCGCAAAACTTTATGTCATATCGTAGATGCTGCTACCACGTTCCACTTGGAGATATTCCAAATTGTTGCTCCATTATACATATCCGGTATCTCTACTCAGAGCTATCTGGATAGGTGTTAAGCTTGCATCGACGTAACTCTTTACGTCGAACTCTTTATCACCTCCATAACCGAGAAAAATTTCCTTATTCCTCTAAGGATAATTTTGATCGCTATCTGGTGATCCACTCCTAGATCACCTTTGTACCCTCTTGCCAGACATGTGGCAAGGCACACATCTGGTGCAGTACTCAGCATGGCATACCGTATAGAGCCTATGACAAAAGCATAGGGGACGACCTTCGTCCTTCCTCTTTCTTATGCCGTGGTTAATCTTCGAGTCTTACTCAACTTCACACCTTACAACTCAGGTAAGAACCCCTTCTTTGACTGATCTATTTTGAACTCCTTCAAAAACATGTCAAGGTGTGCGTTCTTTGAAAGTATCATCAGGCGTTTTGATCTATTTCTATAGATCTTGATGCCCAATATGTAAGCAGCTTTATCCAGGACTTCCTTTGAAAAACACTCTTCAAACAACCGTTTATGCTTTCCAGAAATTCTACATTATTTCAAATCAACAATATGTCATCCACATATACTTATCAGAAATGTTGTAGTGCTCCCACTCACTTTCTTGTAAATACAAGTTTCTAGCAAACATTGTATAAACCTAAAAGCTTTGATCACTCCATCAAAGCATATATTCCGACTCCGAGATGCTCGCTCTAGTCCATAGAAGGATTGCTGGAGCCAGCATACCTTTTAGCATCCTTAGGATCGTCAAAAATTTGATTGTATCACATACAACTCTTTCTTACGAAAATTGGTAAGAAAACTTGTTTTTGACATCCATCTGTCAGATTTCATAATCGAAAAATACAGCTAATGCTAACATGATTCCGACGGACTTAAGCATCGCTACAGGTGAGAAATTCTCATCGTAGTCAACTCCTTGAACTTGTGAAAAGACTCTTTCCCACAAGTCGAGCTTCATAGACGGTAACATTACCGCCCACGTCCGTCTTCTTCTTAAAGATCCATTTATCTCAATGGCTTGCCGATCATCGGGCAAGTCCACCAAAGTCCATACTTTGTTCTGATACATGGATCCTATCTCGGATTTCATGGCTTCTAACCATTTGTCGGAATACGGGCCCACCATCGCTTCTCCATAGCTCGTAGGTTCATTGTTGTCTAACAACATGATATCTAAGACAGGATTACCGTACCACTCAGGAGTAGTACATATCCTTGTCGACCTACGAGGTTCGATAGCAACTTGATCTGAAGCTTCATGATCACTATCATTAACTTCCTCTTCAACAGATGTAGGTGCCATAGAAAACATCTTTCTGTGTTGCATCACTCTCTGGTTGAAGTAAAGGTTCGACAACCTCATCAAGTTCTATCTTCCTCCCACTCAATTATTTCGAGAGAAACTCCTTCTCGAGAAAGGACCCGTTCTTAGCGACAAACAATTTGCCCTCGGATCTGAGATAGAAGGTATACCCAACTGTCACCTTTGGGTATCCTATGAAGATGTGTTTGTCCACTTTTGGGTTCGAGCTTCTCCGGCTGAAGCCTTAAGCAACACAGCCCCAAACATTAAGAAATGACAACTTTGGTTTCTTGCCAAACCAATGTTAATACGACCTCGTCTCTACGGACTTATATGGTGTCCTATCTAAAGTGAATGCAGCTGTCTCTAATGCATAACCTCAAAATAATAGCGGTAGATCGGCAAGAGACATCATAGATCGCACCATATCTCATAAGGTTCAATTATGACGTCCGGACACACCATTACGCTGTGGTGTTCCAGGTGGCTTCAACTGCGAAACAATTCCACAATGTCTTAAGTGATTGCCAAACTCATAACTCAGAAAAACCCTTTTTGATCAGATCGTAGGAACATGATCTTCTTGTTATGATGATTCTTAACTTCACTCTGAAATCGCTTGAACTTTTCAAACGTTTCAGACTTGTGCTTCATTAAGTAAATATACCTACATCTACTCAAATCGTTAGTGAAGATGAGAAAATAGCGATATCCACCGCACGCTTCAATTCTCATTGGATCACACACATTAGCATGTATGATTTCCAACAAGTCTCTTGCCCGTTTCATTGTACCTGAAAGCGGGGTCTTAGTCATCCTGCCCATGAGGCATGGCTCACATGTGTCAAGCGATTCAAAATCAAGTGACTCCAAACATCCATCGACATGGAGTTTCTTGATGCATCTTACGCCAATATGACCTAAGCGGCAGTGCCACAAGAAAGTGGTACTATCATTATTAACTCTACATCTTTTGGCGTGAACATGCGTATTACTACGACCGAGATTCAACGAACCATTCCATAGGGTGCGTGACCATGAAAGGTATTATTCATGTAAACAGAATAACCATTATTCTCTAACTTAAATGAATAACCATATTGCAATGAACATGATCTAATCATATTCATGCTCAACGTAGACACCTGATAATATTTATCTAGGTTCAATACTAATCCCGAAGGTAGATGGAGCGTGCGATGGTGATCTCATCAACTTTGGAAACACTTCCAACACACATCGTCACCTCGCCCTTAGCCAGTCTCCGTTTAGTCCGTAGCTTTTTGCTTCAAGTCACCAATAATAGCAACTGAACCGGTATCCAATACCCAGGTGCTACCAGGAGTACTAGTGAGGTACACATTAATAACACATATATACTTTGTTGAAGTTGCCAGCCTTCTTATCTACCATGCATTTGGGGTAATTCCGCTACCAGTGACCGTTCCCCTTACAATAGAAGCACTTAGTCTTGGGTTTGGGTTCAGCCTTGGGTTCCTTCACTGGAGCGGCAACTGGTTTGCCATCCATGAAGTTTGTCTTCTATCCCTTGCCCTTCTTGAAACCAGTGGTCTTGTTAAACCATCAACACTTAATGCCCCTTCTTGATTTCTACCTTTTGCGATCTTAAGCACCACAAACAGCTCCGGGATCATCTCCATCCCTTGCATGTCATAGTTCATCACAAAGATCTAGTAGCTTAGTGATAGTGACTAGAGAACTCTATCAATCACTATCTTATCTGGAAGTTTAACTCCCACTTGATTCAAGTGATTGTAGCACCTAGACATTCTGAGCACATGCTCACTAGTTGAGCTATTCTCCTCCATCTTGTTGGCAAAAGAACTCGTCAGAGGTCTCATACCTCTCAACACGGGCATGAGCCTGAAATCCCAATGTCAGCTCTTGGAACATATCATATGGCATTCAAAATGTCATTGGAATCCTGATTCTAAGCCGTAAAGTATGGTGCACTAAACTATTAAGTAGTCATCATGATGTGTCTGTCAGGTGTTCACAACATCCACAGACGATGTTGTAGGGGTTTGCACATCGAGCGGTGCATCAAAGACGCAAGCCTTCTGTGTAGCAGTGAGGACACTCCTTGGACTACGGACCTAGTCCACATCATTGCTTACAATATCTTTCAACTTAGTCTTTCTCTAGGAACGTATTGAAACAGGGAGCTACAACGTGAGCTATTTATCTGCAACATATTTGCAAAGACAATTTAGACTATGTTCATGATAATTGAGTTCATCTAATCAAATTATTTAATGAACACCCACTCAGATAGACATCCCTCTAGTCATCTAAGTGAAACATGATCCGAGTCAACTAGGCCGTGTCCGATCATCACGTGAGACAGACTCGTCAACATCGGTGAACATCTTCATGTTGATCGTATCTTCTATACGACCCATGCTCGACCTTTCGGTCTTCCATGTTCCGAGGCCATGTCTGGACATGCTAGGCTCGTCAAGTCAACCTAAGTGTATTGCGTGTGTAAATCTGGCTTACACCCGTTGTATTCGAACGTTAGAATCTATCACACCCGATCATCACGTGGTGCTTCGAAACAACGAACCTTCGCAACGGTGCACAGTTAGGGGGAACACTTTCTTGAAATTATTGCAAGGGATCATCTTATTTAAGCTACCGTCGTTCTTAAGCAAATAAGATGTAAAACATGATAAACATCACATGCAATCAAATAGTGACATGATATGGCCAATATCATTTTGCTCCTTATGATCTCCATCTTTGGGGCTCCATGATCATCGTTGTCACCGGCATGACACCATGATCTCCATGATCATGATCTCCATCATAATGTCTTCTTGAAGTTGTCTCGTCATCTATTACTTCTAGTACTATGGCTAACGCTTTAGCAATAAAGTAAAGTAATTACATGACGTTTATATTGACACGCATGTCATAAATAAATTAAGACAACTCCTATGGCTCCTGCCGGTTGTCATACTCATTGACATGCAAGTCATGATTCCTATTACAAGAACATGATCAATCTCATACATCACATATATCATTCATCACATCCTTTTGGCCATATCACATCACATGGCACATGCTGCAAAAACAAGTTAGACGTCCTCTAATTGTTGTTGCAAGTTTTTACGTGGCTGCTATAGGTTTCTAGCAAGAACGTTTCTTACCTATGCCAAAACCACAACGTGATATGCCAATTTCTATTTACCCTTCATAAGGACCCTTTTCACCGAATCCGATCCAACTAAAGTGGGAGAGACAGACACCCGCTAGCCACCTTATGCAACTAGTGCATGTCAGTCGGTGGAACCTGTCTCACGTAAGAGTACGTGTAAGGTCGGTCCGGGCCACTTCATCCCACGATGCCGCCGAATCAAGATAAGACTAGTAACGGCAAGTAAATTGACAAAATCGACGCCCACAACAACTTGTGTTCTACTCGTGCATAGAAACTACGCATAGACCTAGGTCATGATGCCACTGTTGGGAATCGTAGCAGAAATTTAAAATTTTCTACGCATCACCAAGATCAATCTATGGAGTAATCTAGCAACGAGGGAAGGGGAGTGCATCTACATACCCTTGTAGATCGCTAAGCGGAAGCGTTGCAAGAACGCGGATGAAGGAGTCGTACTCGCAGCGATTTAGATCGCGATTGATTCCGATCTAAGCGCCGAACAACAGCGCCTCCGTGTTCAACACCCGTGCAGCCCGGTGACGTCTCCCACGCCTTGATCCAGCAAGGGGAGAAGGAGAGGTTGGGAAGACTCCGTCCAGCAGCTACACGACGGCGTGGTGGTGGTGGAGGAGCGTGGAACTCCAGCAGGGCTTTGCCAAGCACTACGAGAGATGAGGAGGGAGATAGGTAGGGCTGCGCCAACAGGGGAAGAACTTCATGTGTTGGGCTGCCCCTTTGCCTCCACTATATATAGGGGGAGAGGGAGGGCTGCGCCCCAACCTAGGGTTTCCACCCTAGGGATGGCGGCAGCCCCAATCCCCATCTGGGGTGGCGGACAAGTGGGGGGGGGAGAGGGAGGCGCACCAGGCATGGGCCTTAGGGCCCATCTGCCCTTAGGGTTTGCCCCCTCTTCCCTCTAGGCGCATGGGCCTTGGTGGGGAGGCGCCCCAGCCCACCTAGGGGCTGGTCCCTTCTCACACTTGGCCCATGTATGCCTCCAGGGCCCGTGGCCCCTCCCGGTGGACCCCCGGACCCCTCCGGTGGTCCCCTACACTACCGGTGATGCCCGGAACACTTTCGGTGGACAAAACCATACTTCCTATATATCAATCTTTACCTCCGGACCATTCCGGAACTCCTCATGATGTCTGGGATCTCATCCGGGACTCCGAACTACATTCGGTAACCGCGTACATACTTTCCCTATAACCCTAGCGGCATAGAACCTTAAGTGTGTAGACCCTACGGGTTCGGGAGTCATGCAGACATGGCCGAGACAACTCTCCGGTCAATAACCAACAGCGGGATCTGGATACCTATGTTGGCTCCCACATGCTCCACGATGATCTCATCGGATGAACCACGATGTCAAGGATTCAATCAATCCCGTATACAATTCCCTTTGTCTATCGGTATGATACTTGCCCGAGATTCGATCGTCGGTATCCCGATACCTTGTTCAATCTCGTTACCGGAAAGTCTCTTTACTCGTTCCGTAACACATCATCCCGTGATCAACTCCTTGGTCACATTGTGCACATTATGATGATGTCCTACCAAGTGGGCCCAGAGATACCTCTCCGTTACACGGAGTGACAAATCCCAGTCTCGATTCGTGCCAACCCAACAGACACTTTCGGAGATACCCGTAGTGCACCTTTATAGCCACCCAGTTACGTTGTGACATTTGGCACACCCAAAGCACTCCTACGGTATCCGGGAGTTGCACAATCTCATGGTCTAAGGAAATGATACTTGACATTAGAAAAGCTTTAGCATACGAACTACACGATCTTGTGCTAGGCTTAGGATTGGGTCTTTTCCATCACATCATTCTCCTAATGACGTGATCTCGTTATCAACGGCATCCAATGTCCATGGTCAGGAAACCATAACCATCTATTGATCAACGAGCTAGTCAACTAGAGGCTTACTAGGGACATGGTGTTGTCTATGTATCCACACATGTATCTGAGTTTCCTATCAATACAATTCTAGCATGAATAATAAACGATTATCATGGACAAGGAAATATGATAATAACTAATTTATTATTGCCTCTAGGGCATATTTCTAACAGTTTCGACTGTAGGAGGTCTGTTTCCTCCGTTTTGCGGTACGCCAGACCCCTCCCGATCAATAGGACCCCGTTCCGAACGTAGGAGGTCTGTTTCCTCCGTTGTGCGGTACGCCAGGCCTCGTTTCCATCGCCTGTTCCGTCCAAGCCCTCCCGATGAACACGACCACGCATTCCGTTCCGACCCAGCCGGTTGGCTCCCACGCGTTCCGTTGCCTCCCGATGAACACGACGCATTCCATTGCCTCCCCATGAACACGGCGCATTCCGTTGCCTCCCCATGAACACGACGCATTCCGTTGCCTCCCCATGAACACGACGACGATGCTGTTTCTCCGTTCCGACCCAGCCATGTACGCGAGCCCTGGCCGTACGTATGCGCGAGTAGGCATTCGAGACCCCGCCCGTATGTACACATACGTGGCCGTATTTTCTTTCTTGCACCTTGGCCGCCTCTACTACGACACGTGCGCGCCTCTACATCCACCAGTATATATGTACGTACACGTTCGTGACCAGAATGACAACGCTACGTACGCTTTGACCGAGTGGGTCCCGACTGTCAGGCACTTCCTTGCGTGCGAAGATGTAGCTGGTGGGTCCCAGCAGTCAGGGGGGCGGAATACGATGGCCCGTCCGGTGGGTCCCCGCTGTCAGGTGGAGGAATAATTATTTTGCATGCAATAAGGAGGCACTTCCTTGCTGCGGCCGTGGACCCAGCTGTCAGCCTCTCCACGTATAGTCCATGTCCGATGGAAGCCGTTCCTTGACCACGTTGACCACACCGCGCCGAGAGCACCACGACGGTGGACGACGGCGAGGCCTAGGAAGGGGACGACGCGGAGCCGGGGAAGACGCGGCAGTGGATGCCCACACGTAGAGGAGTACGAGGGTTCACTGTATCGCTGCGGTGTGAGGCTGCCGTCGTCGCAGAATAACAGGGGGTGTGGGTGATTAGAGGGATGGCCTGGCCGGCGGTGGGAGTAGTAGGGGGCGGTGAGGCCTCCGCTGCATCGCAGCCGGCCACGGGAGGCAGGAGCACGAGGCACGACCGGCGCTGGTTTGGGCAGCTCGGGCAAGAAGACTAGAGGTTGAAGAAGCACTACGGCCGTTGGATGGACATCGTACGGTCACTGGAGCTAGAATCGTGCATATTGACTAAGTTGACAAAGCCCTCCGTCCCCGTCAACTTAGTAGGCCCACAAGTCAGCCTGCCACTATACTGGGTCCCAGCTAACAGGGGGAGTATTCATTTTTTTTGTGCGTAATAAGAAGGCACTTCCTTGCGTGCGAAGATATAGTTGGTGGGTCCGAGCTGTCAGCGGCGGTAACATTTTTTCGCGAAATACATAGGCCCTTTCGATGGGTCCCTGATGTCAGGTGGAGGAATCATTATTTTGCGCGTAATAAGGAGGCATTTCCTTGCGTGCGGCCGTGGACCCAGCTGTCGGCCTCTCCACGTAAAGTCCACTTCAGATGAGTGTCGGTCGTTGACCACGTTGACCAGGCCGCGCCAAGAGCACCAGGGCGGTGGACGACGGCGAGGCCTAGGAAGGGAATGACACGGAGGCAGGGAAGACTAGGCAGTTGTTTCCCACACGGATGGGAGTACGACTGTACGAGGGTTTACTGGTTCGTCTACCATCACCGGAGAATAACAACAGGTGTGGGTGAGTAGAGGGATGGCTAGGCCAGCGATGGGAGTACGGTGGGGTGGTGAGGCCTGCGCGGCAGGAGAGCCGTCCGCGGGGAGGAGGGAGCAGGCAGTCCCGCGGGCGCCTGTTTGAGCGGCTGGAGCAGGAAGAGCAGAGATTGAAGAAGCACGACGGCTGTTGGATGGCCATCCAATAGTCACTGCTTGTGCGTCAACCTTTTTTTAGGAAAGCCTCAAATCCGTGGAAAACAGCATACAGCCCATCTGCCATTATTTCTAATAATTTACAGCCCATTTGCTAATTATTAAGGTTTTTTTGGATCCCATATTCTTTTTGTTAGCATTACAGCCCATATTGTGGCCACGGTTAAAAAATTATACGAAATTTTGCATATTTCGGTGCGGTCCGAACTGTTTTTAATCCTGAAATTTCGACTCACATTCAAACTGATCTTAAAAATAAATGTATATCAATATAAAATCTAAAAAATTCTCCACGCATAAAAATTAATGTAATTTCAAATCTCGAAATGAAAAAAAGATATTTGAAACTAATTGCCGGTTTGATGTGTTTTAAAAATGTAGAGCCAATTTCTCATTACTGATGGGCCATTTTCTCGGCCAGCCGAATGAAAGCTCTCCTCGTCTTGAAAGATTTGCAGCCCAACAGGCCTGACAAAGCGACTTACTTGGCAAATCACAAAAAAACTGGGCTGTGGCCGTGGACCCAGCTGTCAGCCTCTCCATGTACAATACTCTTCCGATGGAATGTCGTTGACCACGCCGCGCCGAGAGCACCAAGGTGGTGGACCCGAGGCCTAGGAAGGGGACGAAGTGGAGCCGGGGAAGACGCGGCAGTGGATTCCCACGCGGAGAGGAGTAGGAGGGTTCACTGGTTCAGCTGCGGTGTGAGGCTGCCGTCGCCTCAGGGCCTGGCTAGTGGTGGGAGTAGTATGGGGCGATGAGGCCTCATCGGCAGCACAACCGGCCACTAGAGGCAGGAGCAGGCGGTCTCCCCGGCGCTGGTTTGGGCGGCTGGTGCAAGAAGAGCAGCAATTGAAGAAGCAGCAGGACCGTTCGATTCAAATCCAACGGTTACTGCTGCTAGAATCGTTTGTTGACTAAGTTGACAAGCCCTGCGTACGCGTCAACTTAGTAGGCCCACAGGTCAGCCTCCCAACTGGTGCGCCCAAGATGTCAGTGGGAGGAACCATTTTTTTCACGTAATAAGGAGGCAGTTGATTGCGTGCGGCCAGGCCAGCGGAGGGAGTAGGGTGGGCCGGGGAAGCCTGCGCGGCATCACAGTGGGCCACAAGAGGAGGGAGCAGGCAATCCTGCCGGCGCTAGTTTAGGCAGCTAGAGCAGGAAGATCAGAGATTGAAGAAGCACGTCGGCCGTTGGATGGACATCCAACACTAACTGCTGCTAGAATCGTGTGTTCACTAACAAAGCCTTACGCAAACAAGTCAGCCTCGAAATCTATGGCGTGTACAACCCATTTGCTATTATTTTTATAATTTTTACTCATTTTCTAATTCATATGGAATTTATTGCAGCCCATTTTCCATTTTTAGAATTGCTGGCCATTTTCTGGTCAGTACCAGGGTAAAAAATTAACTAAATATGTGGGAAATTTTGAAAATTCGCAAATTTTTGCTGGGGAACGAAATATTCTTAATCCAAAAATTAATAGCCATACTAAAACAAATTTAGAAATAAATTAGTACTATGTCATGTTAAATCGAATGAAATATGTATAAGATATCAGTGAAGAACAAAAACAAAAAAAGAAACTTATATCCCATTTGCTATAATTTTTTTGGAATTTTCAACCCCTTTTGATATTACTTTTAACAGACATTGACCATACTGTTAAGCCAGGCCGGAATGCATCCCTCCTCGTCTTGAAAGATTTGCAGCCCAGTAATTCGGAGAAAACAAATAGGCCTAGCTTGGGTATTCTTCAAAAAGAAATACTGGGCTACCTATTTTCCCAAAGAACTGGTGCATGAGCATTTAGCTTTACTCATTTATTTACTTATTTATGTTTAGGGGACCATGAGCATGTACCTGGGCCGGATTCATGTGAGAGCCTCCCTTCCAATTAATTTTGGGCTTCTCTATTGGGCCTTCATCAGTGGGCTGCATGTTATCAACAAGTGGAAAATGTGTTCCGAGTTTCAAAAAAAATGTGTTCCGTACGATAAATAGTATGCGCTACGTACGGTACGGGGCACTAAAGGATCGAACCGTGCAACGACATCCAAAACATTGTGTTTGTCGTTCTAACAACACATGTATTCAACCAACAGACGAAATATACTACTGATTGTACATTGAAAATAGCAGCAGTAGCAACCAGGGCTGGGGGTGCAACAGAAGCAGTAAGCAGGCCAGAAGAGTGAAGACGCAGCTCTCTCTTCCAAACCAAACATCAGCCATCATTACAAAAGGGCTACCAAAAAAGAACAAGTGTATGCATCAAACTAAATAAAGATCCTACTACACCAAGTGTATGCATCTAACTAACTGGCTCAGTTAGACGTTACTATTTTTTTCAAAACGGAGGCAAAAGAATTGCCTCGTCGATTAATTAAGAAGAAGAGAATTGCCTGGTTAATCTACGGAAAACCAGGCTAAAACCGAAGACGTTACTATTTATTAAGCTGCAGTGGAGTCGCAGATGGAGAGGAGTGGGAAACTTCACTGGTTCGGGTGCGCGGCAGCACAGCCGCGGTGCCGCCCACAGGAGACAGGAGCAAGAACAAAGGTTGAAGAAGGAGCACGACTGTTGGATTAACATCCAACGGTCCAGCTGCTAGAATCATTTGTTGATTAAGTTGACAAAGCCGTGCGTACACGTCCTCTTAGTAGGCCCACAAGTCAGTCACCAAATCTGACGGGTCCCAGCTATCAACGGGATGAATAATTTTTTTTGCAAAACAAGGAGGCACTTCCTTCTGTGCGAAGATATAGCTATCAGGTGGAGGAAACATTTTTTTTCAGCTTAATAAGGAGGAACTTTCCTTGCGTGCGACCATGGACCTCGTGGGTCCCAGCCGTCAGGCTCTCCACGTAAAGTCCTCTTTCGATGACTCTCGTTTGTTGACCACGCCGCACCGAACGCAGCGAGGCGGTGGATGATGGTGAGGCCCTAGACGGGAACGACTCGGAGATCGCAAAACATGGCAGTGGAGTCGCAGATTGAGAGGAGGAGAAGGGTTATAACTGGTTCTGTTTTGCGGCGTGGGGCTGTAGTCTGTGGAGAATAACAGGAGGTGTCGAGGGATGGAGGGATTGCCTGGCCGGTGGTGGGGTAGCGCTTCGCAGCGATGCGTGCTAAGAAGAGCCGCTAGCCGCCGGAGGCCGGACCAGGCGGTACCGGCGACGCTGGAGGAAGAAGACGAGAGATTGAAGGTGCATGCCGGCCGTTGGATATAAATCCAATGGCTGTGGATGACACAATCATTTGTTGACCAAGTTTACAATGCGCTGCGTAGGCTTCGACCTATTGGCCCACATGTCAGCCTGCAAAAATGTGGCATATATTTAACCCATGTTTTCTAGAATGTACAGTCCATTTGCTGGGCTGGGTGAACAAATAATTTCGCGTCAATCAGGCCCATTTATATTTTCTAAGAAATCCCAACCCATTTGCACTTCCTTGAAATACACGTATTAGGTGTGCTCGTTATATATACTCCCTCCGTCCGGAAATACTTGTCATCAAAATGGATAAAAGGGATGTATCTAGATGTATTTTAGTTTTAGATACATCCCTTTTTGTCCATTTTGATGACAAGTATTTTCGGACAGAGGGAGTATAATGTTATGTTAGAAGGAGCAATTAATATCAAAGAATAAACCGGAGAGGCAAATTATATATATATAATTAAGAAATTAGCGAGTTATTGCTCAAAATAAAAATGAGCGCGTTATTATTAAATTGGTCCTTAAAATCTTCGCAAGCTTTTGTACGCAATCACCAGGATTTTCCTTGCCAACTTCCGTTAAACATTTACTTTTATAAGTTGGGATGTTTTTATAATGTATATATAGGTCTCTATAAAATATACGATAATAGTAATAATATAAATATATGTAATGTGGTTAGAAGGGAAAACATAAATTGGACACAACATTACTTTTATAAGAGACCTGCGTTTTATACCCCACAGTAGGCATACTAACAAGTTCACACACAAATACAACAGAAAAGGTAAACATTCATATCAAACTCAGGTTCACAGGACACGTTCATATCCATAGCCAACATTCACAATCAACAACTCAAAAGATTCATATATACACAAGCTCAGCATATCTATGCATCCAAATGATTGATAGATCACACGACAATATTCATACATAATTTACAAGAAGATTCAGATATACACATGTTTAGTATGTTTATGCATCCAAATGATTGAGATCACAGCCAATATGATCCATGGATGAACTTTAATTACCTAGGGCACAGACTGGTAAATGGTGTTCAATCGGAGGTACTTCTTGCTAAAACTAGTTCTTGTACGAGTAAACTTTCGAGTACATAAGAGGCAGCACAGACAATCTGAACTTTGCTTGTAGGTTTATCCTCAAATAGTGGCCTCGTGTCGAGGGAGGTTTGAGCAACTTGGCCACTACTTTCATCCAACCAGTTTACTAGGTCATCTTGGTCCTGTATCTCGCCAAAATTCTACATTGAAGACGAGAAAGGAGGCAGTTGAGAAAATGAACCACCCAAATTTTGTGCAGTTCAACTGAAATGGAGCATCCTTGGCGTGCAGACTGATTAAGTGCCAGATGAATATACGCGTCAACCAACTTGTCTGGAATCTTTAGACTCCATGCCATATAGTTCGCTACCATATGTGTCGATAACCAAAAGGCACAAGTTGGGACCAAAGACTGGATTGCGTTTTTTTGGGCTATGCACCAAGCAATATTTTTGGCGTTCACTCTCCTAACACTTGGAGTTTGACAATTGGTTGACGCCGGTTGATACTCAAATGAATATAGGCACTTCTTGTCAACATCGATGCTTGTCTGAGTGAACTTTGGAGTACATAGCAGCAGCATAAGTACCTGTCCATCTGATCATTTTGTGCAGTTCTACTGAAATCACCCGATGTAATGATTTGCCTGCGAGTTCAGGCTCCAAATTACTCCTTCATGAAATCGGCAAACAGTAGCACAATACCAAATTACCAATACATATGACATGCACAATAATCAGGATAAAGACCAGTACCAACCTGTGTGAGGTAGCATATCAATTACTATTTCCTTTGACTGGAAGCCGAGATAAGCCAAGCGACTGACAGCAGAGGAAGAAAGCATGCGGAGTTTAGCGACTGACAGGAAAGGGCGAAAGCTGTCGAGGCAATGAAGCACCCAAAGTTTTTGTGCAGTTCCACCAAAATCGAGCATCCCTGTTGGCACATATATTGAGAGAGTGAGATTACTGTAATAGTGGGACTAGTTTATGAAACATACACTAACAAATAGAAGCACCATCATTATGTTAATGGGTAAAGTTAGAAACATAGTAGTCTTGCTTAAAGAGAGGTATTAGTTTATTTAATCAGTGCCAATTAGCTCAACTCAACACCCAAATCATTGCCATTTATCATAGGTTGCAAAACTTTAACATGCAAAGATAAAGGAGTTTCTCATGACAGTAGCACGATGCAAATAGAGATGACATCAAACTAATATGGATGAAGGCCTTAGGCCCGTACCAACCTGAGAAAAAAAGCTTATTCATGTAGTCCCATAAGAGATGATAAAGCACTCACTGGAATCAAACAATAGTATATATTTTTGTGCACTTCAAATGTATGGTTGAAATCACTCTTGTTTACCAGTGCTGAGATTATATCGAAAGATTATCAAGAACTTCCAGCAGAGTTAAAGCACTGGCTGGGATACAGTTCATTGTATTGTCTTGTGTAGTTCCATTTAATGTATGATTGGCACAACATGATCCCTGTTTGCACAAGTAGGAACAAGGTGAAACCTTCATTAGCTTAGTGAGAAAGGATAGGAAGACATTAGCATATTACTCAACCAGTAGCATCAAATTCATGATGGACAATACGCAAAACATTGCCTCATTGAACCAATGGCAATAAATTGACATGCAAAACAATAGCACTATTATGTCATGACACTAATAATATTCCCACCCTGCTCCACCACATGATTCACCTCCATAGACAAACATACACACGTACATGATTCAGCATAGGTCCTACTAAAGATTTGTTTAACTCCAACAGGAAAATTAGGCAGTAATAAATTAGTGGTACTTAAGTACTCCTAATTAATTAAGTGAGACAACAGAAGTGGAAGGGCTCCCTGGAGGATCGTCTCACGTGTAAGGTAGTTGTTGCCGGAGCCCTTGAATGGCCTCGACTGAGGCCTCTGGCTTCAACAAGATCACCTTGGCACTGTTTCTTCTTCTTCTTCCTCCTCTTCATGCTATGTTTCTCTTTCTCCTCACCAGTTGGTGAAACCAAGTACATGATTAGCCTTCTAATTCAGAATTGTTTTTGTCAGTGAGGGAGTACAAGTGTACTAGTAAAAAACAGCATTATTTTCTCATGGCAGTCGGAAAATAGAGATGAACACATGCATTAAATATCATTCTTACGTAAAGGAAGGTTATGGCGCCAACATGGATGATGAGGATTGGAACACAGATCTCCCTTTGTGCAGTTCCACCAAAATGAACCAAGTGTTCCATTCTGACATTCCAGTTAAACAACACAAAAGTCACTTCTTTTAAGAAGAGTTTTGTGCAGTGCACCAAAAGGTCACAACAGCAACCAGGTGAATTAGATATCCCTGTTTGCACAAAAAGGCACAGAGGAAACAGTCAGAGTCTCAAACAATTACAGGCAAAAACATTTGGCTAAACTTGTCATGGCTTATAACAGTGGGTGCACCAGCAGTCCAGCACCATGTATGTAAACAGGGGCATAAAGTGGTGATTCATAGTTTGTTGCCCCGAGAAACAAACATCCAAGAAACATATCTGGGTTGGTCCCATTTTTGTTCACTCTAGCCACCTACTCCTATGCGTGGATAGCAAATCTAGTCCTGGCCATACCACTGTGTACAGCATTACCCCTATATTTCCCTTTTCGACCAAGAGACCGGTTGGATGACCAGTCTGTACTACTTTCACCCCCTTTCCTTCCTTTTTGTACCAAGTCCGATGTACATACTAAATTCCCCCACCCCACTTTATTTCCTATTTGAACCAAGTACTCCCTACGTCCGGAATTACTTGTCATCAAAATGGATGTGTCTAGAACTAAAATACATCTAGATACATCCATTTCAATGACAAGTATTTTCGGACAGAGGGAGTACAAGATTCGACTCCATGAAGTAGCTTTACCTCTAAGAATAGAAGAAAAAAAATGTGACGTTGGACCATCCGATCGAGAGGGGCTGAGAGGTAGAAAATGATGCACATGCAGCGATGTAGCGAGCTGTGGAAGTAGAGCTAAGGCGGTTTCGAACGAAGATATACCTGAAGGTCGTCGGGATGTGGATAGGTGGGCGGCGGGAGGCCGGATCCGCCCACAGGCAACGACGAAGGGATCGGAGGACCTCCCGTGCCGGCGCTCGGCCAGAGATAACGGTGCGGCCGGCAGTGGGTCTCCTCCCTCGCTGTCGACGACGGCCTAAACGCTGCCCCTCCTCCCCTTCACCGTGGAGGGGGATACGTCCGGATCTGTAATCAGCGGTGAGGATAGAAAGCCAGTGTTTTTTGAAGGGAGAAAGACAGTGTTACTACCCCTATCTTGTTTAAATCTGGAGAGGATGAGAGTGTGTGAATAGAGCAACCCTAGCAAGCAAGCGCGGAGGCTCCGACCTATATATACGTAGTGAGCAACCCTAGCAAGCAAGCAACCCCTATCTTCGTCAACTCGTACAAGACCGACAAATTTGATTACTACAATGCCCTCTCCCTCACGGACTGAGCTCCGGTGCCTTAACTGCACCTGCCATTGGCTGCATGACAGGAGGGCCAACCACCTGTTGGGCCCACCTGTCATGGACGCAAAGGCAGGAGCAGTAAGTTGAAGCTTTCGCTATCCCTCCCACACGAGGTGGACGGACATGCAGCAGTGGATTCGATACTGTAGAAGTAGGAGTAACATCATTATTGTTCGTCTTCTCGAAGAGGCGAAGAGCCAAGTGCAACCCGAACGTGGCAGTTGCGAGCGCTCGCGTGGTGCGGTTCCTTGGAGTACTAGCCAGGCTCTTCCATGAGACAAAATTGCTATTGTTCAACAATTAAACTCCATTATCCATTGGTTGATACTCATTCTTCATAGGTCCACACGCTTAGCACCGTTTCCTCATGGGGTCACCAATGTTTATTTGCTAATTAATAGCATTGCGTGCACTGAACTAGCCATTGCAAGTCATTAAAAGCATGCACACCTCTCATCTCTTATTGGTTGATATGTCAAGAAACAAGAAACAAGGTAGAAGTTAATGCACCGCGCCTAAGTGTTTTGGGACTATTTGGTTTTCGTAAGATGACTTACACACCTAGACGAAGGGAGTAGTATAGCCCTGTAAACCGGAAAGGAGTATTTGCCTTTCTAGAGATTTCAACAAGTGACCAGACTACACCATGTGCAGTACTCCCTCCCTTCCGGTTTATAGGGCTCAAATCTCAAATCTCATGAACCAAGGCATTTTGCGATTGGAGGAATGTATCTCGTACTTTACAAAACTACCCTAATTAAACTCATGCATTAATTACGTAGTTCTCTCGTTTTCCTCTCCGCCTTGGTCACGGTGCACAATATTGAGCACTCCTATATGACTAGTCGCTCTATCTACAAGCGGGACATTTCAAAGCATCCGGGCCCGTGTGCCATCCACCAAATCACAGCGAGGTGCTACAGCCGAGACTCACCTGTAACCCCGGTGTGGCCATCATGACCCATCATATCACAAAACCCACACCTTTACCAGCAGTGGTAAGGTGGCCTCCAAGTTGGACTGGACGAAGCAACCATCATTTCACTGGAACGCTCGTTCAAGCCCTTTCTTCCCTTTCCTGAAGAAAACCTCACTCCAGGCTACTCACTTCTACCGTTTTTCTTCTGTACCGACAAAGGAAAGGTGGGCGAATCAGTTATGCTGCTATATTTTCATTCCAAGAATCTTCTTTTTGCGAAGCACCGACCGATTCTCACATCCTATACTTTTCCTGTTTTCATTGCGATTGTGGTTTCCTTTCGATTGCTTTTTGTTTGTCAGTTCATTGATGGATCCTGGAGCACTAGGCAAAGAGTTGCCGGTGGACAACCCACTAGAGACATCGATCTCCAGGAAGCAAGCACCGACCAACGAGTTGACCATGCTGGCGAGCCAACCCATGGAGACGAAGAACTCCAAGAAACAAGCATTGGCCAAAGAATTGAGGATGTTGGCGGACGAACTCCTCAAAGGAAGTTGGAAGAACAACAAGGGGCCCACCGTGCCTACCCCAGGAACTCTGATTGCCACCTATGTGAGGCTCAAGACCGAGTTTGAGGAGATAGTCACTGTTGAGAAGCAGTATTCCCCTGGTAAGGTGATGGCCCCCATCGAGGACGAGGAGATGGCCCCCAGAGGGATGAGATCCCCCGGTGAGCTGCACAAGGTAAAAAATAATGGCTTATTACCATAGTTGTGGTTTTTGATTATTTGCAATGTGCTTGCTAATATGTTAGGGTTGTGCAGGTGCCGGTGGACGTCCTTGATGATTCCAATGTCGTGGCCCGTCCTGTTGGCATCGCCCCAGAGATCGATTCCGATGCCGCTGTCCATCCTGTGGACATCACCCCAGAGATCGATTCTGATGTCGCGGTTAGTCCTGCGGACATCGCCCCAAAAATCGATTCCCATGCCGCTGTCCGTGCTGTGGTCATTTCCCGAGAGATCGATGACAAGAAATAGTCGGTCGCGCTAATCCTTTAGGGTAGTTTGCATTGCCCTGTGTTTAATTACCAGAACGATGCGTGTTATCAAACCATCTTAGGGCTAGTGCACTGTCTTGTGTGGGCGGATCTTGCTACTTTTGTTTGATAGTGAATCTTGCGATGAATCATGCGAACCCTCTCCGAGTTATGGAAACAGATGTATCCTCACCAGCTTTTGATGTAATATATGGCATGATTAGATGTAAGTTTGAACTGTTTATCATATTAGCAGTGCTTGTTTGATGATTCTTGGTGTTAGTAGGCTAGCTACTGTGCGAGCTATAGTACTTTCAAAACACTCACCGAAGAGAAACGTTGGGGCTGATGAGCTCGTGGTACGCTTATACTTATCCCTCGTCGATCGACCAATAGCCCTAGCTCCTAAAATTGTAGGCTTAGCGATCAATGACTTAGGCGGGCTAGTTTGGCCTAGTGGGTTTCAGTGATATGACGTGCAACACAAAATCATAGCAGTGCAGAGACGTACTCCCTCCGTTCCAAAATAGATGACCTAGGCGGGCTAGTTTGCCCTAGTGGGTTTCAGTGATATGATGTGGTACAGTGCCGTCCAGTCTTCGCGTGTGGTAGCAGTATTGCGGGTACAGTAAGTTTTCTTGAAGAAGCGGAATTCAACGAAGTCATGATGGTTCCTTCGTCCGAACAACTTATAGTGGGAAAGGTTGGGCCTGCGATACGACCAGGGTAGACCGGGATAATTTTGTGCATGGCAGGTGGACCAGGATGGTCGATGTCCAACATGTCGGCGAATGAAAGTATTCTTTTTTATATAGAGGACGAGCAACGAGTATTCATTGTTTATTTTTGATGAAAGCTATTGTCTCCACTGTTATGATGGAGGAGTGTGAAACACGGCAGCCCAGTGAACTTGGCATGTGCACCACTCCCTCCTTCCTCATGTAATGCCCAGGTTTTAGCTTTTTCTCACTTTCTCTCTATCTATTTCCTCTCAAATGTTTTTACCTTTCTTTTTTTAAGACACAATTGTTTTTATGCCTTTTTTAGAATTATTTTTTTATACCTAGGAGCACGTGTAGAGACGGGCTCTTGCAGAGCCCACTCCTTGGCTTTGTCAATGCCTCTTATCTCCTCCACATAAGGAGTACTACTTGCTATGCATACATGCGGCGGGCAGCTGGCGTCTTGAGGGGCTAGGGCGGTGAGAGCGGGCTCCGGAAGCGGTCCGGACTCTAGCATAATTTTGGTTTTTACAGTATTTCTTTCTCCATTGACAGGTAGGCCCGTGTAGATAAATAAAGAACACGAGCTGATGAGGCGCATGCGGACTGTTTGACTGGTCAACCAGACAAATACGGAGCTATACGCTGAGTCAGTGACCGTATAATCACCATATCTCGTATACAATGATCAAAGTGAGCTATCAAGACAAGTTCGATGACCGCCAATGCATTTTACTCGGTAATAAATGGCCAGGATTGAAGGGGAATCCAAATTTGCTTCGCCTTCTGTCCTTGAGCTCTTGACAAACCAATGCACTATACGGTTGTCCGGCCACTCCACCCCAGATCTCTCACCAAGCGTCGTTCATGCCACCGCGCCGCACACTAACCGGTAAGGCAGCGATGGCATCCCGCCGCGCCGAGTTCCTCGCCGCCCACGACCGCACACAAAATGGTAGGGAAGCGATGGCATCCTGCCGTGCCGAGTTCATCGCCGCTCGCGACCTCACAACTATGTGGGAGGAATTTGAAGATGCCAAGGCTGAATGGGCGGTAGAGCAAGAGGCGGCCAAAGCCGCACAGAGGGAGCGGAAAAGTCAGAAAGCACTCAAGAAAAGAGAGGCCCGCCGCCGCAAGAAAGAAAAGGACGCACGCGCTGCTGCGGAGAGGTCGGCGGAGATCCAAGCACGGTGGGGTGTCGCCTACAAAGCCGGGAAGGAGAACGACAGCGTCTGGCCAGCATGTGAGAAGTAGTAGTACTAGTAGTTAGTTAGTGTGTGTGTGTGTGTGTGTCTGAGTATGAGCATGTACCAGTACTACTAGTTACTACTGTAGTTTTTAGAGCAAATTGCCAGTACATTAGCCTAGACTAAATGGAAAAATTCCTATCCTAAGCATCAAATGTCATCTCTTTCTCTATAGGAATTGTGATGCATGTCATCTCACTTCCTATGATTTTCATATTCCTATCCTATGAACGAAAGGAGGCCTCTGTTGGAGTAACTACTATAGCTAGCAGTACTGCTGGTATAGTAGTTTTCTTCAAGAAGCGGAATTCAACGAAGTCATGATGGTTCCTTCGTCCAAGAAACTTCAAAGTGGGAAGTGGGCCTGTGATTTGATGGCTCATTAGTCATTGTTACGGCGGCGCGACGACCTGGGTGACTCCCTTGGAGTTCTGCGTGCATGGCAAGTGGACCAGGATGGTCAACGTCCCACATGTTGGCGAACGGAAGTATTCTTTCCGATATCGAGGAGCAAGGAAACCGCATGGTATAGTATCACTGCTGATTGGTTCGCAAAAAATAGTATCATTGCCGATTTATAATTATTTTTTATTTTTGATGAATGCTAGCGTTTCAACTCTTACGACGAAGGGTGCCAAACACGGCATGTGCTGGATGTCCCACACGTCAGCGAAAGGAGTGGGACATGAACAACGTGGTAGAGCCCAGCGTAAAAAAACAGCGTGGTAGAGCATCTCCACTTCTTCCACTTCTGGGTCAGAGACCACACATAGTAGTACTTAGTGGTATGAACGATACAAAGTGCGACCTAGAGACAAAGACACGTCTAGTTGGAAGGTCTCGGGGCACATACACGTAAACAAATATAAAAGTTAATATGTGCCTCCAACTAATATAGTAGTAGTAGAGTACTTAGGCACGTACTCCATAACATCACCGTGCATTGCACGTACAACATTTAGTGGTAGTACGTAGTAAGAGACAAATGCCGCTCAAGAGTTCCCTTCTCGACCTACTTTTGGGTGTTTGGTAGAGTGTATGGAGGGTGCATGAGTCCACACTAGTTTCGCACAAATACACTAGAAGCATGCATGAAGAGAGCATGCATGAAGAGGGGTGTTGAGTTGAGCATGCATGAAGAGGGAACAACTATGCTGAGACGAGAACACAACCAAACACACCCTATATGCCACGCATGTTCATACTATTTGTGTCTTTCTACTTCACTTACTGCGCTACATTACTCAGGTTCGTACGTCCACTCCTGGGTACATGTTCATCTCGTAGTTTCAGTCCCACGTGTTCTTCATATAGATGGAACGATCCTTGCATAACACGTGCACCTTGATGCTAGATGTCTCGCGTGTTGGCAAAAGGATGAACAAAGCTCACGTAAAAAATAGAGTGGAAGAACATAGATTCTGGACGACCGAGAAGGAGCAAGGAACCTCGTGGTGGAGCATCTGCACTCATAATATTTAATATTATTCAGCGATATAAAATTAACCAATCATCTCCACAGTGGACTGTAAGAGTACGAAACACGGCAGCCCAGTGTAGTATCATACTAGTACATGGCTAACCCACGCTATCACCATATTTCTTGGCTTCCGTGCGACACCTATCTCTAGTAATCCAGCAGCCTGTATCGCTTCTCCCTCCTCGTCTCTATCAAAGTGCGGCGGGCTGGCGTTTCTGCCGTCTATTGAGGTCGGTTAACTATCACATGTTAGTGACATGCCAAGAGCATTCTAAAAAAAAATTCCTTTCACGTTCCGTTTTCAAAAAGAAAAAAATCCTTTCACGTACGAATTTGCCTGTATGCTTTGAGCAATTTGCATGTCCTATACTGCTCCTGTTTGATACTCTAACTTAGCTAGAGGTTAGACTAACTCCTGACTAACCCTGAACTAACTATAGCCAAAGAGGTGTTTGGGTGACAGGGTTAGATTGACAATAAATGCACTTCATGGAGAGAGAAAAGTGATTTTTTAGTGGTCCTAATGAGAACTATCTCCAGTTAGCACCTCTTGGGTGGGATAGTTTTTTTGGTGGGTTCGGTGCAACTTGCTCCAATTTAAACCCTCATGCTTGGATAGTTTAGGACTATTTGAGCCCAACTAGCTCAAACTAACTCTAACCCATGGATCCAAACAGGGCCTATGGCCAGTCTCGACGCGGAGCAGTTGCGTGCACCGAGAAGCGGCGCTCTCTCGGCCGTCGCGCCACTTCAAAGCTGGCGCCAATGAGAGGTCGCCTCTGCTCTGGCCGGGCATTAATGCGGCACTGACGCTCCAAAGCGACGCTGACCGTTTCACGCGGGAAGCGCGCGCTGGCAAGGGAGTATAGGTTTTGAACCGTTTCAGGTGTAGTACTGGTAGTTTGCAAAACTACTCAATTATTGCACTCATTTTCCTAAGAAATTGTGGTAAAAACGTTACTCCACAGCCCGCTTCCCTTCTCCTTCCTCTTCCACCGCCCGCGCATGTCCGCGCGAAGCGACCCGTCAACCCTTATATAGGAGTGCTAGCACAAAAAGATGCATGCATGACCACTAAAATTTCCATATTAAAGCGCCGCTCTGGCGGGAGTATGGCGTATGTTGTTACCTTCGGCCGGCCCATGGCTACCGGGCGACGGCGACCAGAGAAGAGGCGGCGGGAGGGGAATGAATGCAGCTACTGTTTGGGTTCGCCTTCCGGCTTAAATAAATGCGCAACATCACATGTACCCGCGGGTGCACAAATTGTAACATACGTATCTGCTTAAGTGGGCGTCACATAACTGGTGTGTGTGTGAGAGAGATTCTGAGAGACAGAGTGCGTGTGTGCGACTCTACTCTTCGGACATGTACTCAACCTTTTGCATCGGGATATAAGTATAATGGTATTTACTTTAGCTAGTGATTTACGTGGCCATGTTAACATGGTTGTGTCAAAAAAATGTCACTTCCTGCTCGTGATTTGCGTTATATAATTACAAGCAAGATTCTCGTGCATTGCACGGAACATCAATATGCATTTTTTTACAGAACACCTGTTGTGATTGACCCATGCAGGAGTAATCCCATGTGTAAAAACTAATGATATCTCAAGAATTTTATCGAAAAACCGGTATCTCAAGAATGTCATCAAAAAAAATGAAAGATGAGAGATTAGGCGAGGAGGAGTGGAGCATGGTGGTGACTGGTGGTCGGAGTGGGCGGAGGCATGGGGATGGACGACGCCGGCAGGCGGCAGCGGCCGCCATGCATGCTAGATTTTTCCAGAGACTTGTTCCTTTTTTTAATTGCTGAGCAATGAGGTTGCGAGAGATAATGATGTGGAGAGAGGTGCCGGTATCTTTTGTAAAATTATCATAGTTTGCTTTCTATCCTTAGGTATAGATCATACAGTCTGTATTACAAGATGGCAGGCACACCATCACCACCAACTCGTTTTTTTATAAGGGCACATATGATAAGTTTGCTGACTACTAAAGTAAAGTGGAATTTGTCCATGTTATGCAAGTAAATAAAGGTGATTGTTTATCATATGGGTAAGGTTGGATGAAGGGTGGTAGGAACAAATGCTCTGCCTAGAGCATGTGTGTGTGAGATGGAGTCTTAGTGTGTGTGTGTGGGGTGTGTGTGTGTGGGCGTGTGTGTGTGTGAGAGAGGAGAGAGAGATGGAGTCTTAGTTTGTGTGTGTGAGAGAGAGAGAGGGAGAGAGATGGAGTCTTAGTGTGAGTGGGGGGGGGCGTGTGTGTGTGTTTGTGTGTGTGTGTGAGAGAGAGATGGAGTCCTAGTGTGTGTGTGTTGGGGGGGTGCGTGTGTGTGTGTGTCGCGGGGTCCTCTGTGGCGGATGTAATTTAAGTGTGCATGGCTTTCATCATAGAGCGGTGATGTGTATGGCAGAGGCCACCAACGATGGGGTGCGAGAGAGAAAATGCCCGTAGAGAGGGAAGAGAAGGTGTGTGCGCGTGAGAGGAGTCGACTTCGAGAGAACGTGTTTGTTCGAGAGACACCGAGGAAGACTACTATATATCGATGGTGCATGTAGGCGGGAATTAAACTAAGGGATGGTCTTATTGGTTTCGGGGATATAGGGGAAGAGTGAGAGGCGGCGGCGGGGGGGGGGGGGTAGCTAGAAGGAGATTGTTAAGTGTGAGTGTGTGTTTTACCCATCCAGGCGGAAGTTATGTGCACAAAAGAGGAGAACGATTCGATGTGGCGTTAGGATTGAGGGTAATTAACTACGTATGGAGACATAGAGACCTTGAACATGCATGTGTGAGAGGTATACATGTATACGTGGGATGTGTGTGTGTGCGCGCGCGCATGATCGAGATAAAAGAAAGAAGACATAAGTCATAAGATCAACGACATGGGAGAGACGGATCGATATGACAATATGCATGCATGTGAGAATGCATGGAAGAAGTCCCGACAATTGAGCATGTGTTTTTGTCTTTAGGAGATAGTGGCGTGGGCTGGAGCATGCATCTATGGCGAGCAGAGGGAGTGAGGCGCAACGATTGTGCAAAAGAGACCAACCTATAAATGCATATGTATGGAGAGACATATATAGTGTGGGTGATAGGAAGCAAGACTCCGTGCGAGAAAGAAATATTGATGGAGAAACTACAGATAGATACAGAGATGGAGATGCTAGCTAGAGGGACATCCACTAGTTTGGGTGTTGGAGATGACCGTCGGGTGGTTCAAAGGGTGAAGTTATATATGTGTGTGAGAGGGCACTTGACTGCATGTAGAGAGAAATATATGTAGTGTGCGTGATAGGAATCAAGAGTGAGGGCGAGAAAGAAGGTTGATGGAGAAACAGATAAATAGAAAGATAAAGATGCTAGCTAGTGTGCGTTAGAGATAGGAGTCGAGTGGATCAGAAGGCTGGGTTATGTGTGTGGGTGTGAGAGAGATAGAGAGAGGGTGCGTGTGAGTCACATACAAACAGATATCAGAGAGAAATGAGATCCAGAGAGATGGAGTTTTGTGTCTGCGAGAGAGAAAGATATTTCACAACGAGAGTGATAGCTAGAGAGACATACGAGGGAACACAAGATATCTCTAGGGAGAGAGGGTGTGTGTGAGCGACATACAAGAGAATAATGGAGAAATATGAGACCCTGGGAGACAGAGTTTCTTTTGTGTGTGAGAAAGAGATATTGAAGAGGAAGAGTCGTAGGTTCTCATATCTAAGGAGCGAAAGACATCTCAGTATGAGGGGTGTGCGAGTGGCACACATGGGAATAGTAGAGAGAAATGAGACCCCGGGAGACAAAGTTTTGTGTTTGTGTGAGAGAAAGAGAAAGAGATTTCACATGGGGAATCATAGTTAGAGACACATAGCAGGGAGCGAGATATACTTCGAGAGAGATAAAGTGATGAAGGTCGAGGGAGAGAGTACCGCCAGTGTGTTACGAAGATAAAAGATCATTGTCGACATACAGGTAGCACGAGAGATACCTGAGAGACGATGAACATGTATAGGTCCAGAGAGATAGTCCTATATAAGCATGAGTGATAGCTATATGAGACGAATATCTAGATTAAAGGGGATTCAAATATTTAAACTGGAGATCATGACATCGATAATATCATAACGCAAATTGGTGTATCAAACATGCATATTCATTTGAATTTGGGCACACGTGTAATGTTATATAGTTTATCAATATTGGTGATCCATAGATTCTTCAATTACAAACAATGCATGGTTTATATGCAATTAATGTCTAAACGGGATTACACTATATGTTACGTGTGTGAAACACATTATACATGTTTGTGTAGCGACCCGACCTCAGACGGTCAAGTCTCTGTGCTTAAGTGTCTTCCCTGGATCGGTATGTTGACACACACAGTACTCGAGGATTTATAACAGAGGTAAATCACATGTAAAAAGTAACGTAAATACTATTACCTCAATCCAAATAGCGGAAGTAATAAGGTTGTGGATTCCCATCAACACCAACGGCAAAGTTGAGTGTAGAAATCGTAACCCTAACGTATCACTTACTCGTTGTAAGCTTCCTGCAACATGAGACGTTGCAGCCACAGAGGGTCAGTACATTGAATGTACTGGCAAATTCACACCATACAGAATGATGAACAATGGCTATCACTACATGCATATATGGCTGGTGGAAAAGCTCTATGGTTATATGTTTTTGCGAAAAGCCAATTTTTCCCTACTGCAAAGGAATACATTTTATTTAACTATCATGGTGGTTGTTAAACATTGAGAATGGTTGACAGCATTCTCAATCCCAATTAAGTAACATCATTAAAATCCCAACAAACTTAATTTGTGTAACATGATGAGATTCACATGATAATCCAAGCACTAGATACTCAAGATGTCCATAACCGGGGACATGGCTAATCATGATTAGTTTATACACTCTGCAGAGGTTTGTACACTTTTCCCCACAAGACTCGATCTCCTCCGTTGGATTTCTGGCACTACATGGTGTTTGAGAAACGGATGACCGAGACATAGTCTTTCAGAAGCGTTTGCACCTTACGATGGGTAGACCATTCCACCTACAACCCCTACATCTGCTAGTCTACCACTGTAAGAGTTCACACGACTTAATCAACTATGCTAGAGCCCATAATAGCTTGTGGCTGCACACGGAAGTTTCTAGTATGAATAATCTCATGATCCCTTTGAGCCTGGGTGGCGGTCCATAAAAAAAGGCAATCCTAGAATACCCAGGTGCCTAGACAGGCAATCGCTGGAATACCCAGGTGCCTCAATCCACCCAGATGTGTGTTAAAGTTGCCACCTTAAGTAAACCATTAATTAACAATCTCACATCTGTCATGAAATACTCTCAAACCAAATCCATGTCTACGAGCATAGCATGGCAATATAAGCATAACGTAAAAGTATACCCCAAGGTTTGAATGCAGGGCAATAGGTTCCTACCTCATCAACTACTTCCCAATACCCACATGTTATCAATCCTACTCATGCAATGTTTCAGGGTTGAGACTAATGCATAAAAACTGGGTATGAAAAGGGATATGATCAAAGTGTGAACTTGCCTGCAATGTTGATGAAGATGATTCACACTCAAAACTCTTTATAGATCTACTCATCACACTCCGGTCAATCTATCGTAAGCAAGCAATAGTAACCACACATAAGCAATCACTCAAAAGATCAGAAGGAACGAAGAAGACGATTCGAAAAACTTCGAAACCAAGCAAATAACTCTTGCAACATAAAACAATTTCTAACAGTACCAAAATTATGTGAATTTGGCCTTATCAGAAAGTTCAGGCCAAGAGCTTCGATTTGCAAAAAGAATCAACTCAAACGGAGCTACGAAACTCAAGTTATGATCAAATGAAGTTTGAATCTAAATCTGTTCTAATTCAAATTTTAAAACTTTAAAAAACATGTTTGAGTTGGATTACTGGATAGAGGAGATTATAACGAAGACGTGAGCGTTGGTTTCGTTGGATTTGGACAAACGAGTAAAAAGTAGTGATAGATTGAAGTACAGGGACTAATCTGTGAAGAAAATTATCACGAATAGGTCCCTGGCCGAAATTAACAAGAAAAAGGAAAAAAAAATCTATCGAGCGAATGCCCGCTAAACAGATCTAATCTAATGAACGCGTTCGCTACAGAACCTAAACTAGCGAACGTTCACTAAATAAATCTAACAAAAAAAGAAAAAACCAGCTAAAATATAAAACCGAAGTTAATAAAATAAAACCGGGTGGTTTTATCGGTTTTACCGGCTCGGGGCGGTTTTCCGACGAAAAACCAAAGGCGGGCGGATCCGGCCGACGGCGAACTCCGGCGCGGCGTCGGGGCGGCGGCGACGTCCGGCGTTGCGGGCGGGACGGCGACGGCTTGCGCAGCGCGGGCAAAGGCGGCATGGTGCGAGGCAGCAGCGAGTGCTGCGGCGGCGCGATGGTGCGGGCGGCGCGAAGTGCGGCGGCGGCTGCAGATCTCCGCGGCAGCGGCGGCGCGAAGCGAGAGGAGGCGAGGAGCGGCGCGGGTGGCGGGCGGAGTATTTATGGAGAGAGGGGGGCGAGATGCGTGCGGGAGGGGCAAGGGAGAGGCGGAGGAGGAATCCGGCGGCGGCAGGGCGTCCATGGCGGCGCGGCGGCGTGCCCGAGTGGGTCACCCGCTTGGGAGGGAGAGGGGCGGCGCTGCTGGGCTAGGCCTTGGCCTGGCAGGAGCTGGGCCGGCCCAGTCGGGGAAAGAAATTAAAAAAAACATTTCCATACAAATAAAAATAATAAAAGCAAAATAAATAAAAATATTATATAGGCATATAATATATCAAAATTTTCAGAAAAAGATTTTCTACGACATGAACATTTTTCTAGAGTCAAATAAAATTCATACAAATTGAGATAAAACAAAGACTGCTGCTGGTCTATTAAAATCCAACAACAATCATTTTAAAAATACCAAAATGATTTCAAATAAATTTTTCTCCAATTTTCTAATGTAGGGAATCATGTTACCCTATTTTCCATATGTTTTATTTTTGGAGAAAAATAATTTGAATAAAACTCAAACAATTCCAAATTGTAAATAATTTCAAAAGGACTTTGAATTTGATCCTTGAAACTCCCAACTCATATTTCATAATTTGAAGAAGTCATTTTATCTCCTCTCATGAAAATCATTGAGTTACTTAAAGTTTCCGAATTGGAAATATTTTCCAAATGAAATTCAAATATTTTCAACGCCCCTTGTCATTTAAATAATGGAAGAAGTCATGTCATCTTCTCTCCAGGGTTTTGTGATGAAAAAGTATTTGAATTCACGGAGAGCATAAATGCAAAAAATAAAGTTTGGGGAAGTCCTTTTATTCCCTCTCATTTATCTTTCAAAAGTTTCAAATTTCACTCACTTTCAGTCAATCAATCAAACAGTCAATCAAATCTATGTATTTATTTTGACATTACAAAATTTAGAATTTTGGGATGTTACAAACCTACCACCCTTAAAATGAATCTCGTCCTCGAGATTCGGAGAGGCTAGAAAGAAATAGGTTAGGTTTGGGGTCTTCTCAAGTCCATCGATCGTCTCCGGAGGTCTGGGGTGCTACCACCCTTAGAACATCGTTACGGTCCCATCAATACTCATATACTCCATCCTTATTCTTGACAGGGCCGGTCTTCTCAGATCGTAGGGATGATTCCTTCTCTGGGCTCTTCCGGTTGTGGCATAACCTTTTCCTCAATTCTTCTCTCATTTCCTCTTGGTAAGGTTATTCTGAGACTGGGTCTTCTTAGCTGACGGGTCTGGCGCCAATACTAATCAACTATCGATATCTCATGGTGGTAATCCAATTATGGTTTCTCCTGCAGGAAATGGGTCTGGTTTGATCCTCACCGTATAACCTACGGTTGGCAAAAGCTGCCTTGTACAAGGGAAAATACTTATACCATTCTATGTTTTAAGCAAGGTTTTGATCATCGGCGCTCTACTATAGGTAAGTCACTCAGATTTACCATCCCATATAGCAAGGCGAACAATAAGAGTAAGTCGGTATGGTGATCAATCCATCCCGCACCCAAATCATTACCTTGTATACAGTTTAGCGAATCTCGCATTCTAACACTTGGTCATCCTCACAAGCATTGCAGAATTTCTCTTGTCCATGAACTGCGTTTGGAATAATCCATTGATTCTGCAAGCCAAACAAACATATATCGTTCCTTCACAACTCTCAGGTTTTGTGTTACTCCTATAAAATTGTCTGCCGATAAACGTCGTATCTTCCACCAGGGTTTTTCCTTCAACAAGAATGTGCTTGCTTCTTGGCAGGTCCTGGGGCCTGTGGGTTATGGCCCATCTCATCACTTGTAGTCCTTGAACTTATCATCGGGCAACTGATCATTATTCCAACTTCCAACTTCCTAGTATTCTTAAATCCATCCAATTGTATTGTCTTCCTTCCTTCTATTGGCACCAAACTAGGACATGATTACTCAGACTCATCATGGAGTTTCCATTGATCCATATTTCCGACATCATACCTCCTTTATATCCAATAGTAATTTATCTCTTCATCCTCGTGGGATATCCCACATACCGAGATAAAAACTTATACTTATGGAGTCTGTCGGTGTCAAAACCGGCGGATCTCGGGTAGTGGGTCCCGAACTGTGCGTCTAGGCCGGATGGTAACAGGAAGCAGGGAACACGATGTTTTACCTAGGTTCGGGCCCTCTTGATGGAGGTAAAACCCTACGTCCTGCTTGATTAATATTGATGATATGGGTAGTACAAGAGTAGATCTACCACGAGATCAAGGAGGCTAAACCCTAGAAGCTAGCCTATGGTATGATTGTTGTATATGGAGTTGATTGCCTACGGACTACAACCCTCCAGTTTATATAGACACCGGATAGGGTTAGGGTTACATAGAGTCGGTTACAATGGTAGGAGATCTTGAATATCCGCATCGCCAAGCTTGCCTTCCACGCCAAGGAAAGTCCCATCCGGACACAGGACGAAGTCTTCAATCTTGTATCTTCATAGTCCAGGAGTCCGGCTGATGGTATAGTTCGGCTACCCGAACACCCCCTAATCCAGGACTCCCTCAGTAGCCCCTGAACCAGGCTTCAATGACGACGAGTCCGGCGCGCAAATTGTCTTCGGCATTGCAAGGCGGGTTCCTCCTCCAAGTCCTTCATAGAAGATTGTCAACACCAAGAGTAGTGTCCGGCTCTGCAATAAGCTTCCACATATTGCCATAGAGAGAATAATATTAACACAAATCAAATCTGCTGACGTATTCCGCAGTGCGTCATCACACTACAGCCAAGTCCTTCACTCGAATCGTTTTTACTTTTCCACCTCAGCATGTTTTGCGAGGCGGTTTCCTTGGCACGTCTTGTCAAAGCAGAGATCGTGTACCACCTTTACGGGATTCTCATCAATACGGACGTGGGTAACCCAACCGCGCCATTTATCACGGCGATTGGGAGGCAAGCGAGTTTTACTAGGCTGGTGGGGACGCACAACCGCGTCCGCCCATATAAGGGGATAAGGATCCTCCTTTTTACCTACACCTTCTTCCTCCTTTGCCTATCCATCTCCTGCGCACTCGAGCTCCAGCGCCCAAGCCCGCACTTCCCACCTCAACCTTCTCCAGCAATGTCCGGAGCGGGAGGCAAGTGGATGGTCTCCTCCGTCACGGAGGGCCATGTCAAAAAGCTAAGGAAGGCTGGATACTTATCCAAAGACATCGCGCACCGGCTTCCCGAGGAGGGGCAGCTTCTCCCCACCCGAAGGCCCCATGAGAGGGTAGTATTCCTTCCCCACTTCCTCCGCGGACTGGGTTTTCCACTCCACCCATTTGTCCGGGGGCTCATGTTTTACTATGGCCTGGATTTCCACGATCTGGCCCCGAACTTCGTCCTCAACATCTCAGCGTTTATCGTCGTGTGCGAGGCTTTCCTCCGCATCCTCCCCCATTTCGGCCTCTGGCTCAAGACCTTCAACGTCAAGCCCAAGGTGGTGCGCGGCAGCCAGGCGGAGTGCGGAGGCGCCATGGCGGGCAAGATGGCCAATGTCCTATGGCTCGAGGGCTCCTTTGTGGAGACCCTGAAGGGGTGGCAATCGTGGTGGTTTTACATCACCGAGCCGCGCGATCCAAAATGGATCGCAACCCCCGAGTTCCGATCCGGACCCCCCACGCGGCTTATGTCCTGGAAAGAGACGGGCCTGTCGTGGGGCGACGAAAAAGAGGTGACCGGACTGCAGACATGCATCCAGTCCCTGGTGAGCAAGCCGATCAAGCTCGTCAATGTAGTCCAGGTTATGCTAGTCCGCCGGATCCTCCCATGTCAACAACAGGACTTTAATCTGTGGGAGTTCGACCCGGCGCAGCACCAAACCCTTAACAGGCTCTTCGGCACGACATATGAAGACGTCTGGAAGGTGCTAACGAAAGGCGCCGAGGCTCCCACATCCGCTTCCGAGGACCGCGGATACAGCTCGCAGCGTCACGCTAGCGAGGTAAGCTATTTTCACCTTATACAGGATGTTAAGTTTTTTCATAGTTTGACTCTATGCGGGATCTAAACTCCCTTACCTTTGACAGGCTTGGCGGGCGAAGTCCGGATCGATTAACTATCCGGTTCCCTTGCCCGAAGACCCAGCCCCTGCTCTCCTAGTGAAGCTGCTGGTTCCGGCGCCTTATGTGGTGCCGGAGAAGAAGGCCAAGAAGAAGAAGGCCACGGGGACTCGAAAGAGTGCCCGAAATGTGGTGGTGTCGGACTCGTCATCTGACGAGTCCGAGACGCCCTCCTCCCGCGAAAACGAGGAGGAGGAAGAAGAAAACTCTCCGCCCCAGCGGAGGGAGGAGAGAAGAGGAAGGCCGCCCCAACGGGGGAGGCCGAGGGGTCTAGGAAAAGGAAGACCCCTCCGTCGGACTACTCCCACGACGCCGAAGAGGGAGAAGAGGAGTGGCCAAACAGGGCCAAGTGTCCGGCGAAATCGTAAGTTCGGATATCAGAGTAACTCATGATGTTCCTTCGTTGCGCAGCTTTCCCTAATGTCGAACGTAATTATGCAGCCCGCCCCAGGACGAATTCAACGAATCGTCGGGCGGCTCCCTGGACTCATCGGAGGTGAACTCAGTTCCGCCCGCTGTCTCCCCCCGCACTACGGACGACGCCGAAGTGGCGTCGCGACAAACTCCGGGGCAGGAGGAGGTGGTCCTGGAGGAGCCGCAAGGCAACCTCCCGGACTCCAGGAGTGAAGGGGACAAGGCCCCCCAGGGCTCCAAGTCCGGCTTTGAGCCGGACACCGTGCCGGAATCTTCAACAGTTCCGGACCGCGGTAGGCGAACTCCTCCCAAGAGGAGCAAGCCTTCTGAGCCGGCGGTCTCCGTCCAACCGGAGGCGCCGGACAATCTGCTGGAGGTTCTTGACGGCGCCTCCATCGACGAGGAGCACCGTACTATTATGAGTGCGGTGATCTAGAGGGTTCAGTTCGCCAAGAGCAGACTGACTGAAGCTTGCGCTAGCCTTCAAACAGGCTTCGAGGTAAGTAAAAATATATAAAAATAGTACTGCGTAGACAGTAGCCCCTGATGCTTTGTTTGGCGTTCGGAAAGAAAAGCCGAATAGAGGATCTAGTAAATTTCGCAGGAGTCTAACAATAAAGAGTCAATATGCGTGTGCAGGCTTCGCTGCTATCCACCGCCGCACTGACTGCAGAGGTGGGTGTCCTGAAATAGGACCTCAAGCGGACCGAGCAAGAGCTCGGCCTTGCCAATCGGCAGCTCGAGGAAAAAGAAGGTAGGAAATACCTTACAGAAAAAGTGCCTATAGAGAGGCGTGATTGCAAAAAATAACAGGATTGCACTGCTTATTATAGGGGCCACGACTGAGGTGGCGACCCTCAAGCAGGCGCTGTCCGAGGCCGAAAAGAAAACGGCCGCGGAGCGCACCGAGCGAGAGAAACTTGGGGCTTAGGTCGGCGAGGTGCAGCAAGAGCTTCAGGCTCTCATGAAAAAACACGAGAGTTTGGAGCTTGAGTCAAAGAGCCAAGCGTCCGAGCTCGCGGCGGACCTTGAGACTGCCAAGTCTGCCAAGGCCGAAGCCCAAAAGGCCCTCCAAGAGTTGGAGGAGATGAAGAAGATAGCAGCGGGTAAGGCATTCTTTATGCAAAGCAGAAATATAAAAGTAAACTACTTGTTACTTACCCGAATCCAGAGTTCTCCAGGGGCATTCGCAGATCTTCCCCGCAGCGTATCCGCCGCCGCCGCATTCTACCGAGCTGAAGAGGGCAGCTCGACGGAGAAGGTGTTCTGGTCTTAGTATGCTGAGGCCGGACACCCTGTGCCCCTGAGCGACCAGCTGAAGCAACTGGTCGAGCTCCACAAGGTGGCCGAACAGGCCATGAAGGGCTTCATAGTTCGGCTGTGGCCCGGCGAGGCCCTGCCTGGGAGCTACTTCGGGCTGGTGCGGCGGCTGGTGGAGGCCTGTCCAAGGCTCGAGGTCATCAAGCGCTCCGTCTGCATCGAAGGTGCCCGTCGGGCCCTTGCCCGTGCAAAGGTGCACTGGGGTAAGCTGGACGGTGAGAAGCTTGTGAAGGACGGGCCGCCGCCGGGGAAGGAGCATCGCAAGCCTGAGAACTATTACAAGGATGTTCTTGCGGGTGCCCGCCTTGTGGCGGATGAATGTACCAAGGATGTAATTTTTGAATAAACTCGCTCGTTTTTATCCTGTGCGCTGAAAACTTGTTCATAGGCTCTTAAGCAATGCTTGTTGAATTTAAAATATTATTTCTGTGCGGCCGTTTATCAAAAAATTGAGAGATGGCCAGTCGTCGGCTTCTGCCCCCATGCCACTAGTGCTGGGGTGTTCGGGATAAACCTGAGCGCTCTTTTTCCCATAGTTGGGTCCTTCGAGGGAGGCGCTCAGCACAACGAACCAGGCAATCAGACTATAATGCTTGAACACTCTCACTTAGCCATAGAACTTTATAATTTTAAATTTCGGCGAACCCCTAGTTCGGAAGACCGAGTTCGAGGCGCTATCCACGCCTTGGCCGGACAAATCCGGCTCCTCGCTCGAAGCGGCATAAGTCTTTAGGGACTCGAAAAACCTCTCGAACAGAGACCGGTGTCTCGCCTCATCATGACAGTCAGTTTTAGCTTTCTCCACTGAGGTGCTTAACTAGCTCAACCGGGGCACAATCGCAGTGGTTCTCCTAGTGCTACCTTAGCCGATATAGCGGAACATAAGGCACCAAAACATAGGAGCCGGGCAAACCCAACTATTGACCCAAATCATGATTCGGAGCTGATGCATATAGTGCTATAAGATCGGGGTGCCGCACTTGTGAAAGTGTGCGGACTTCTCACACCATATTAAAGGGTACTGAAGCCCCTGGCGTACTTGCCGTACCACAGTGTACGGGTGCAAAATGTCATTAATGAACATATATAAAAGAGAGTAATGCAGAAAAATAGACAAAAGCTATGCATTGTTTATATAAAGGCTGCTGTCAGAGCAGAACGATACAAGTGGTATTATAAGGTAAAGATATTGGACTATTTAACATGTCCTAGCCAGTGGCATGCCGCGGAATTGTATTCAAAACAGGTATACTGCTCGTAATAGAGACCACCTGGGGGTTCCATAATGCGGCATGGCTTGTCTGTCTCCCTGGATCTTGCATCGTTTGTGTGGCAGTCGAATTGCCGAACAGGTCGTCCGAAGTATGGAGTCTTGAAAGTAAGAAAAAATTAAAAAAAGAATCCGGCAGCCCCTAGTATGTTTTAAGCCGTATTTTGGGCGTGCCGTTATTGTGCCCCTTCCCCTGTGCCCATGGTATTTCAAGGGCGTAGTTATGTACGCGAGGTACTGGTTTCGCTATGTCGCGAAAGCTGGGGTTGGGGCCGCATTGCTACGCTTGCTCAGAGTGTGCCAGGCAGTCCTGCTGTGGGTTACTCCAGGCGCGCTTGGCAGTGTCTGAATTTTTAATGGACGGACTGGAGAATTGCCTGAGATGGCTACTTTGTTCCTCCGCTGCGAGAGCCGCCGTATGCTCCTCCGTACGGAGGGAGCATTCGGTGTTTCCGTTGACCGTAATTACTCCTCGAGGGCCTGGCATCTTGAGCTTGAGATATGCGTAGTGCGGCACCGCATTGAACTTTGCGAATGCGGTTCGTCCGAGCAGGGCGTGATAGCCACTGCGAAACGGGACTATATCGAAGATTAACTCTTCGCTTCAGAAATTGTCCGGGGATCCGAAGACCACGTCAAGTGTTACTGAGCCTGTACAGTTGGCTTCTACACCTGGTATAACGCCTTTAAAGGTCGTTCTTGTGGGCTTAATCCTTGAGGGATCTATGCCCATTTTCCACACTGTATCCTGATAAAGCAGGTTCAGACTACTGCCGCCGTCCATGAGGACTCTTGTGAGATGAAATCCGTCGATGATTGGGTCGAGAACCAATGCGGTGAAGCCGCCATGACGGATGCTAGTGGGATGGTCCCTTCGATCAAAAGTGATCGGGCAGGAGGACCATGGGTTGAACTTTGGGGCGACTGGCTCTATCGCGTATACGTCCCGTAGCGCACGCTTCCGCTCCCGCTTGGGAATGTGGGTTGCGTATATCATGTTCACCATCCGCACTTGTGGGGGAAAGCCCTTCTGTCCATTGTTGTTCGGCGGCTTGGGCTCCTCGTCGTCTCTGTGCAGCCCCTTGTCTCTATTTTCGGCCCTTAACTTGCCTGCCTGCTTGAACACCCAACAATCCCTGTTAGTGTGATTGGCTGGCCTTTCGGGGGTGCCATGTATCTGGCACAAGCGATCGAGTATTCGGTCCAAACTAGACGGGCCCTGAGTATTCTTTTTGAATGGCTTTTTCCGCTGACCGGATTTATAGCCTTTGAATCCGGCATTGACTGCCGTGTCTTCATTGCTGTCGCTATTAACGCGGCATTTTTGCTTATTCCGACGTGTCCTGCCACTTTTATCCTTGGTATCCGAATTACCAGGGTTCTTTGGTAAGTTGTTACTGTGAGCTAGCCAGCTGTCTTCTCCCGCGCAAAAGCGGGTCATGAGTGTCGTGAGGGCTGCCATGGATTTTGGCTTTTCCTGTCCCAGGTGCCGGGCAAGCCACTCGTCGCGGATGTTATGCTTGAAGACTGCTAGGGCCTCTGCGTCCGGACAGTCGACTATCTGGTTTTTCTTTGTTAGGAACCGTGTCCAGAATTGTCTGGCCGATTCCTCTGGATGCTGAATTATGTGGCTTAAGTCGTCGGCGTCTGGCGGTCGCACGTAAGTGCCCTGGAAGTTGTCGAGGAATGCGGCTTCCAGGTCCTCCCAAGAACCGATTGAGTCTGCTGGCAAGCTGTTAAGCCAATGTCGGGCCGGTCCTTTAAGTTTGAGCGGGAGGTATTTGATGGCGTGTAAATCATTGCCACGTGCCATGTGGATGTGAAGGAGATAATCCTCGATCCATACCGCCGGATCTGTTGTGCCATCGTATGGTTCGATGTTTACGGGTTTGAAACCCTCTGGGATTTTATGATCCATTACTTCATTCGTGAAGCATAGCGGGTGTGCGGCGCCTCTGTACTGGGCTATATCACGACGCAGCTCGGAAGAGCTATGTCTGTTGTGTTCGGCCCGGCCGGATTTGTTGTATCCGGAGTGAAGATCATTGTCACATGCCGTAGGGCGCCTGCGCGATCCGTAGATCGATCTTGTTTGTCTTGCCTTATCCTCCAGTATGTCTCGCAGGTCAGGCGCATTTTCCCGTGCCTTAGTTGAGCGGCGTCGGGGCATGGCTTGGGTGGAGGGCTGAGAGGCCTCTCTGTCGCGGCCGCGAGGTGGCCGGTCTGCCATGTCATGCGCTGGTGATGTAGGTGCTTCCTCCTCTGATCGGGGTAGCGGCCTGCGCTTCGGGTAACTCTTGGAGGGGCGTTCGAGTTCATACTCTTTGGCCGCAAGGACTTCAGTCCATCTGTCAGCTAGCAAATCTTGGGCAGCTCTAAGCTGTTGCTGCTTTTTCTTGAGGCTGCTTGCCGTGGCTAAAAGCCTGCGTTTAAAACGCTCTTGTTCGGCGGGGTCTGATGGTATGATGAATTCGTCATCATCGAGGCTTGCCTCGTCTTCGGTGGGAGGCGCATAGTTATCATCCTCGACCTCTCGGTCTACCGCTCTCTCATGAGGGCTGGCTTCTCCATCTTCCTGTGCCGAATCTTGCTGAGGTGGGTGTTCTTCGGCGCTATCCGGGGTAGTATTATCTCCCATGCCGGAATCACCATTTTTTCTTTGGCGGGATTTAGAGCGGCGCCGCTGACGCCGGCGCTTTGGCTGTTTCTTGAGGGCGTCATCCCCCACTGTTCCATCGCCATCTCCATCTTTTGGAGTATCCACCATATATATGTCATATGACGAGGTGGCCTTCCAGCGCCCTACAGGTGCTGGTTCCTGTTCGTCTCCTACATCGTCGTCCATGCCGTCGATGTCTTCGGAGCTGAAGTCAAGCATGTCGGTTAGATCGTCGACAGTGGCTACAAAGTGGGTGGTGGGTGGGCTTTGAATTTCCTCATCGTCCGTATCCCACCCTCGCTGACCGTAGTCCGGCCAGGGCTCTCCTGATAAAGAGAGAGACTTAAGAGAATTCAGGATGTCGCCAAAAGGCGAATGCTGAAAGATGTCTGCGGTGGTGAACTCCATTATCGGCGCCCAATCGGATTCGATTGGCAGGGGCGCGGGGGGTTCGGAGTCCAGGGAGGAGTCCGGATCCTCGGAGTCACGGGTCGTGCAGATTGCGGGGCTAGCGTTCGGCTCGATCGCTTTTGGGATCGCAGCCCCCGAGGTGACGTCCAACCGCTCATCCTCGATTGGCGCAATAGGCTCCGAGTTAGGGGTCAGAACCGATGCGTGTGCGGCCTCCAGGACACTGTCCGGGGGCAGAGCTAGATCATGCCCCTCGAGATAGTGCGGCGCGCTTGGCCGTGGCTCGAGCCCGTCGAAGATCAAGTCTCCGCGGATGTCAGCCGTGTAGTTTAAGCTTCCAAACCTGACTTGATGGCCAGGGGCGTAGCTTTCGATCTGCTCCAGGTGGCCGAGCGAATTGGCCCGCAGAGCGAAGCCGCCGAAGACGAAGATCTGCCCGGGGAGAAAAGTCTCACCCTGGACCGTATCGTTGTTGATGATCAAAGGAGCCATCGGGCCTAAAGGCGACGACACGGAGGAACTCTCAATGAAAGCACCAATGTCGGTGTCAAAACCGGCGGATCTCGGGTAGTGGGTCCCGAACTGTGCGTCTAGGCCGGATGGTAACAGGAAGCAGGGAACACGATGTTTTACCCAGGTTCGGGCCCTCTTGATGGAGGTAAAACCCTACGTCCTGCTTGATTAATATTGATGATATGGGTAGTACAAGAGTAGATGTACCACGAGATCAAGGAGGCTAAACCCTAGAAGCTAGCCTATGGTATGATTGTTGTATATGGAGTTGATTGCCTACGGACTACAACCCTCCGGTTTATATAGACACCGGATAGGGTTAGGGTTACATAGAGTCGGTTACAATGGTAGGAGATCTTGAATATCCGCATCGCCAAGCTTGCCTTCCACACCAAGGAAAGTCCCATTCGGACACGGGACGAAGTCTTCAATCTTGTATGTTCATAGTCCAGGAGTCCGGCTGAAGGTACAGTCCGGCTACCCGAACACCCCCTAATCCAGGACTCCCTCAGAGTCCATATTCCACTTCGTGGAACATCATTATCCTTTCCAGGGTCAAGCGTCCTTACAGGGGAATATTGGCCATCTCTGCATGGCACTTCTTCAACTGGGAAACGTGAAACACATCATGAACTCCTGACAGTCCTTCGGGTGACTCCAACTTGTTGGCCACTTCTCCCATACGCTCCAAAACTCGGTATGGTCCTACAAATCTCGGGGCTAACTTTCCCTTAACTCCAATTCGTTTAACTCCTCGTAGAGGGGGCACACGAAGACATGCTCTATCTCCAATTTCATAGACTACCTCCTTGAGTTTTTGAGTCTGCATAACTCTTCTGCCTGGACTGGGCTACCTTCAGTCTATCTCGAATCCACTTAACCTTCTCTTCTGACTCCTTGATCACATTTCGTCCAAACAACTGACGGTCTCCAACTTCATCCCACATACTCTTGGGGTATCACACATATCGAGACAAAACTCGTATTCATTTTGTCTGAAATCCACCCGGTGGAGTATCCTTATGTTTTCCATGGGTCAAGGGTTCTTACAGGTACTACCACCCTTAAAATGCACAAATCTTCCATAGACCATATTTCTCATATCCTTAAAAATGGTCAAAATCCTTGTTCATAGAGTAACAACTCATAAAATCCATATCAGTACCAACGATGCTAACTTTATTCACTCTCAATTGATTATAATCTCTCGCTTTTCCATTACATGTCTCAACTCAACACCTCAATATAAAAGAAAATGTTCTCTCTTCTACTACTCCATTTCTTTTGTTGCAAACTCAACTATCTAGCACAAGTTTCCTTCTCCTTGGGGCATTCTATGGCAAAGTGCCCTGCTCCATTACAACTAAAACATATTACTTCTGACAAGTATCGAGGTTTCCTTTTTGGGCAACTGTTGAGGTAGTGCCCTGACTCCTTACACCTGTAACAGGTGATACAACTCAGGTCCCTCTTGGGCTCCAATCGGTTTCTCTTCCTGGACTTTTCCATTCCAATCAGGGCTTCTATTTCCCGTGGGTCATATTTTACTTCCTCTGTCGGGAATTCTACTAGATCCCCATTCAAACAATTTTGGGAGATGTGTCCTTCTCCATATGAATAGCTAGACTTAGTGTAGGGTTTACTCGGGTCTTCTTTAGGTGTGTCCTCCATCTCTTCCTTCATCACGGGTTCTTCTAAAATTTCCATAGGGGCTCCTTTCTTTACTTCTTTCTTCTGCTGGATGGTTCGTCGTACCATGGGGTAAATGTGACACTGAGCAGGATAGTGGGTTGTCCCTTCACGCAAGAAACAAGTAATCTGCCTATTTGGGCATTCTTCAACTGGGTGACTTCCTTCACAATTAGTGCATTCATCCTTGTGTCCTTTATGGGTGTGTCCTATTTCTCCACAAATCTTGCATGCACAAGGTTTCTTCATATCCTTTCCATAAGGCTTCAACTTCTGGGACACAAGCCGAGACTTTGGTAGAGTCAACTTAAATTCTTTCCAAGTGGTTACTCCTTGCCATCCATTGATGGTTTGGTACATCCTCCACCAAGTAGCAGCACCTCTTTCAAAGCACTAAAGAGCATGCTAGGTCATATCCTTTCCGACTATAGGGTTATTCTTCATGTGATCCTCCATGTTCTGAATCCATTGGTCCGTCTCCAATTGACTCATCGGTACAGAAAATATATGCTCATCTTCATTCATCCTCTATTGGGTCCATGGGTTTGGGGTGAGATAAGAGAGATAGAGAGGGATACACACAATACAAACAAAAGTTTTGAAAAGACAGATTTTATTTGTGGCTGTCGGGAAAAACATCAAACAAATGACAGCTCACAAATGTCTCATCTAACGTAGGTATATAACAGGGGTTTGGTCTTCTAAAGGTCAACAAATCTTCAACGTCTCCAAACTCTTCAAGCCTTGTTCATGCCTCCAATGGCTTCTTCCGATCATGCTTGTCTTTCTCAAGTTCTTTTGCCAAATCAACTCTATTGACGTGAAGTCTCTCGTGACGTCCTTTAATATTCTGGAGTTGTGTTCCAAACTTCTGGTTTCAACATCCTTCACATGAACCATGGTATACTGTCCTTCAGTTCCTGACAAATCTCCGGTATCTCGAGGTTGTAGCTCCTCCAGCTTGGCTACTTTTAGCTTTTGGTTCCCGAGTTCTTCATGAAATACTTCCTTGTCTAATACGGCTTCATGGAGCTCCACCTTAAACTTCTTGATGTACTACTCCAGATCCTGGTGATACACCGGCTAAGGTTAAAACTTCATCTTACTAATAGGTGCTCCATCAGCCTTCGTCCATCAAATCCATTCTGAAGAAATGCATCCTTAACTCAGCACGGTGACAATAGCATCAGCGGGCGATGACATCATGGATAACCGTGTTTCTGCTCTTGTCATTCCCATGAGCTATCATTCCATAGTTGATATCTCCTACCTTAGTGTTTTCTTTGACAAAACTTCGAGTTCTCATGCTCCTTGTTTTAGTCTTTCTCCGATACACCTTGATCTCGGGTATTGACAACTTCCATAGTCTGCCAAGTTCCATAAGGGTAGCCTTCCTAGGTCATACAAATCTGGGAATTCTTCAGAGCCTTCAAATTCTACTTGTCTTCGGTCTTCAACCATTGTAGTTTCCATTATTCAGATGCACGGAAAATACTCTTCATTCCGAAGTGGTCTTAGTTGTCCGATATCTTGTACTTCTTGGAGTGGTCTCATCAGTCAAATCTTCGTGTGGTCAAAAGGGGAAAGGGGTATGGTCTCACTAAAGGGAATTTTTTGAATAAGCTCAGAAGAGAAGAGAGGTAAAAGATCTTTTTGAAAGGGAAAGTTGTAGAGAAAAATCTTTGCTATGGGCTTGCCAGTTTCTAGGGTCACGTCCTACAGTCAACATGTGCTCTGATACCATCTTGTAGCGACCCGACCTCAGACGGTCAAGTCTCTATGCTTAAGTGTCATCCCTGGATCGGTATGCTGACACACACAGTACTCGAGGATTTATAATAGAGGTAAATCACATGTAAAAAGTAACGTAAATACTATCACCTCAATCCAAATAGCGGAAGTAACAAGGTTGTGGATTCCCATCAACACCAACGGCAAAGTTGAGTGTAGAAATCGTAACCCTAACGTATCACTTACTCGTCATAAGCTTCCTGCAACATGAGACATTGCAGCCACAGAGGGTCAGTACATTGAATGTACTGGCAAATTCACACCATAGAGAATGATGAACAATGGCTATCACTACATGCATATATGGCTGGTGGAAAAGATCTATGGTTATATGTTTTTGCGAAAAGCCAATTTTTCCCTACTGCAAAGGAATACATTTTATTTAACTATCATGGTGGTTGTTAAACATTGAGAATGGTTGACAGCATTCTCAATCCCAATTAAGTAACATCATTAAAATCCCAACAAATTTAATTCGTGTAACATGATGAGATTCACATGATAATCCAAGCACTAGATACTCAAGATTTCCATGACCGGGGACACGGCTAATCATGATTAGTTTATACACTCTGCAGAGGTTTGTGCACTTTTCCCCACAAAACTCGATCTTCTCCATTGGATTTCTCGCACTACATGGTGTTTGAGAAACGGATGACCGAGACATAGTCTTTCAGAAGTGTTTTCACCTTACGATGGGTAGACCGTTCCACCTACAACCCCTAAATCTGCTAGTCTACCACTGTAAGAGTTCACACGACTAAATCAACTATGCTAGAGCCCATAATAGCTTGTGGCTGCACACAGAAGTTTCTAGTATGAATAATCTCATGATCCCTTTGAGCCTGGGTGGCGGTCCATAAAAAAAGGCAATCCTAGAATACCCAGGTGCCTAGACAGGCAATCGCTGGAATACCCAGGTGCCTCAATCCACCCAGATGTGTGTTAAAGTTGCCACCTTAAGTAAACCATTAATTAACAATCTCACATCTGTCATGAAATACTCTCAAACCCAATCTCACATCTAGCATGGCAATATAAGCATAACGTAAAAGTAAATCCCAAGGTTTGAATGCAGGGCAATAGGTTCCTACCTCATCAACTACTTCCCAATACCCACATGTTATCAATCCTACTCATGCAATGTTTGAGGGTTAAGACTAATGCATAAAACTGGGTATGAAAAGGGATATGATCAAAGTGTGAACTTGCCTGCATTGTTGATGAAGATGATTCGCACTCAAAACTCTTGATAGATCTACTCATCACACTCCGGTCAATCTATCGTAAGCAAGCAATAGTAACCAACGCATAAGCAATCACTCAAAAGATCAGAAGGAACAAAGAAGACGAATCGGAAAACTTCGAAACCAAGCAAATAACTCTTGCAACATAAAACAATTTCTAACAGTACCAAAATTATGTGAATTTGGCCTTATCAGAAAGTTCAGGTCAAGAGCTTCGATTTGCAAAAAGAATCAACTCAAAAGGAGCTATGAAACTTAAGTTATGATCAAATAAAGTTTGAATCTAAATCTGTTCTAATTCAAATTTTAAAATTTTCAAAAAACATGTTTGAGTTGGATTACTGGATAGAGGAGATTATAACGAAGACGTGAGCGTTGGTTTCGTTGGATTTGGACAAACGAGTAAAAAGTAGTGATAGATTGAGGTACAGGGACTAATCTGTGAATAAAATTATCACGAATAGGTCCCTGGCCAAAATTAATAAGAAAAAGGAAAAAATCTATCGAGCGAACGCCCGCTAAACAGATCTAATCTAATGAACGAGTTCGCTACAGAACCTAAACTAGCGAACATTCACTAAATAAATCTAACAAAAAAAGAAAAAAACCAGCTAAAATATAAAACCGAAGTTAATAAAATAAAACCGGGTGGTTTTATCGGTTTTACCGGCTCGGGGCGGTTTTCTGACGAAAAACCAAAGGCGGGCGGATCCGGCCGGCGGCAAACTCCGGCGCGGCATCGGGGCGGCGGCGGCGTCCGGCGTTGCGGGGCGGGACGGCGGCGGCTTGTGTAGCGTGACAAAGGCGGCGTGGTGCGAGGCAGCAGCGCTGCAGCGGCGGCGCGGCGAGGAGCAGCGGCGCGGTGGTGCGGGCGGCGCGAAGTGCGGTGGCGGCTGCAGATCTCCGCGGCGGCGGCGGCGCGAAGCGAGAGGAGGCGAGGAGCGGCGCGGGCGGTGGACGGAGTATTTATGGAGAGAGGGGGGCGAGATGCGTGCGGGAGGGGCAAGGGAGAGGCGGAGGAGGAATCCGGCAGCGGCACGGCGTCCATGGCGGCGCGGCGGCGTGCCCGAGCAGGTCTCCCGCTCGGGAGGGAGAGGGGCGGCGCTGCTGGGCTGGGCCTTGGCCCGCAGGAGCTGGGCCGGCCCAGTCGGGGAAAGAAATTAAAAAAAAACATTTCTAGACAAATAAAAATAATAAAATCAAAATAAATAAAAATATTATATAGGCATATAATATATCAAAATTTTCAGAAAAAGATTTTCTACGACATGAACATTTTTCTAGAGTCAAATAAAATTCATACAAATTCAGATAAGACAAAGAGTGCTACTGGTCTATTAAAATCCAACAACAATCATTTTAAAAATACCAAAATGATTTCAAATTAATTTTTCTCCAATTTTCTAATGTAGGGAATCATGTTACCCTATTTTCCATATATTTTATTTTTGGAGACAAATAATTTAAATAAAACTCAAACAATTCCAAATTGTAAATAATTTCAAAAGGACTTTGAATTTAATCCTTGAAACGTCCAACTCATATTTCATAATTTGAAGAAGTCATTTTATCTCCTCTCATGAAAATCATTGAGTTGCTTAAAGTTTCCGAATTGGAAATATTTTCCAAATGAAATTCAAATGTTTTCAACACCTCTTGTCATTTAAATAACGGAGGAAGTCATGTCATCTTCTCTCCAGGGTTTCGTGATGAAAAAGTATTTGAATTCACGGAGAGCATAAATGCAAAAATAAAAGTTTGGGGAAGTCCTTTTATTCCCTCTCATTTATCTTTCAAAAGTTTTGAATTTCACTCACTTTCAGTCAATCAATCAAACAGTCAATCAAATCTATGTATTTATTATAACATTCCAAAATTTAGAATTTTGGGATGTTACAGTTTGAGAAGTAAAAAAAACCCGCATGAAACACACATTAATTGGAGACAGTTAGCGAGGAATGCATACATTGGATTTCAACATAAAGTGGTTTCAAATATTTGAAAATCCAAATTGATGGATACAACCTTATCAATCTGAGATCATGCCATTTGTAAACCATATTTATGTATAAATGGTGTTGTGCTTTTGAAAGTATATATGAAAAATGATGTATATAGAATGTAATTCCAATTGAAAATGGATCCCGCCCGAAAAAAATAGAATACAAACGGGATTCGAATTGAGTTGGCATGGTAAACGTGCACTCTGCAAAATTTGAACGAAGGGGGGAAAGTCACAGTAACCGCCCGAAACCAAAATCTGCGAGATGGAAATCACTACTGCCTATCCCTGCTACGCAAAGCCTATATGCTGGATTTTTATAGGTTTCAGTAGGGGTAGGTTTGTAATTTCACCCAAACGTGACGTAACCGCCTCTCACCCGGATTCATACACGGTGGGCGCCAAAACACAGTGTGTCCTCGACCGAAATCGACTCCCTCCCCGATTCATATTCATACACGGTGGGCGCCAAAAACAAACTCTCGTCGGCAAATATTCGGTGTATGCGAGATTACCGTCCTATCCCCAACCGACTAGTGTTGCTGTGATGTAGTAGAAATTTGAAACGGGGGCTAAGTTTGTAAATTTCCTCGCATTTGACAAGCGCGCCCTGAATACATGGTTTCCCCTTCCTCTCTACTTCCATTTTCCCCATTCGTACTCCGTGGGCGGCAAGACACCCTCTCCACCCCACCCTCCTCTGTCCGCCGCCGTCTGCCACCCCATCCACCGCCGTCCTCCTCCACCATGCCGGAGCTGATACCTCGATGCCGCCGTTGAAAGATCATGGATGTCGCCTAGAGGGGGGGGTGAATAGGCGTTTTAAAAAGATTACGATTTAGGCTTGAACAAATGCGGAATAAACCTAGCGGTTAATTTGTCAAGCACAAAACCTAAAGCAACTAGGCTCACCTATGTGCACCAGCAACTTATGCTAAGCAAGATAAGCAACTATGTGATAGCAAGATATATGACAAGAAACAGTATGGCTATCACAAAGTAAAGTGCATAAGTAAAGAGCTCGGGTAAGAGATAACCGAGGCACGCGGAGACGACGATGTATCCCGAAGTTCACACCCTTGCGGATGCTAATCTCCGTTTGGAGCGGTGTGGAGGCACAATGCTCCCCAAGAAGCCACTAGGGCCACCATAATCTCCTCACGCCCTCGCACAATGCAAGATGCCGTGATTCCACTAAGGGACCCTTGAGGGCGGTCACCGAACCCGTACAAATGGCAACCCTTGGGGGCGGTCACCGAACCCGTACACTTTGGCAACCCTTGGGGGCGGTCACCGGTACCCGTCAAATTGCTCGGGGCGATCTCCACAACCTGATTGGAGACCCTGACGCTTGCCCGGAGCTTTACACCACAATGATTGAGCTCCGAACAACACCAACCGTCTAGGGCGCCAAGGCACCCAAGAGGAACAAGCTCTAGGGTGCCCAAACACCCAAGAGTAATAAACTTCTCAAACTTCACTTCCACGTATCACCATGGAGAACTCAAACCGATGCACCAAATGCAATGGCAAGGGCACATGGAGTGCCCAAGTCCTTGTCTCTCAAATCCCACCAGAGCAACTAATGCTAGGGAGGAAAATGAGAGGAAGAACAAGAAGGAGAACACCAAGAACTCCAAGATCTAGATCCAAGGGGTTCCCCTCACATAGAGGAGAAAGTGATTGGTGGAAATGTGGATCTAGATCTCCTCTCTCTTTTCCCTCAAAAACTAGCAAGAATCCATGGAGGGATTGAGAGTTAGCAAGCTCAAAGAAGGTCAACAAAGGGGGAAGAACACGAGCTCAAAGGGTTAGGTTCAAAGGGGAAGAAGACCCCCTTTTATAGGAGGGGGAAAATCCAACCGTTATGTGCTCAGCCCGCAGACAAGCGGTACTACCGCTCCTGGTCCCGGTACAACCGGGACTCACAGTTTACGTGCAGAACCCTACCAGGCGGTACAACCGGGCGACCAGGCGGTAGCACCGGTTGAGAAGAACAACCGGACCAACCGCCCAGCCACCGCTCAACCACCGCATAGGAACAGAAGGGAGTCACCCCTGAGTGCGGTAGTCGAGCAGTACCGGGCCGGTGCAACCGCATGGCCTTGAGCGCTCGGGCGGCTAAGTCCTGAGCGGTCGAACCGCTCCGGACACCGGTGGTACCGGTATGACCGGACCAACCGGGCCACCACCGCCCGAGTACCGCATCAAAACAGAGGCCTGACCGGTACTTGGGCGGTGCCTGGCCGGAACAACCGCCCAAGTCTTTGCTGAGCAAGTTGGCGGTACCACCGCCCGGAAGCAGCGGTACAACGGCTGAGAGCTCCAAGCGGTACTACCGCTGGGGCACGCGGTACTACCGCTGGGACCAGACAAAAACCACTCTCAAGAAAACCAGAACTGCCATAACTTCTGCATATGAGCTCCGAATTGAGCAAACTCAAGCTTGTTGGAAACAAGACGACGATATAGTAAGAAGAGGCAGGGGAGGTATGCCAACAAATAGAGGAGTGAAACCTCCAACTGAGAAGAACCGGCAAAACCTCCAACATCGAAAACATCATAGAAGATGCATGTGAACTCCGTTTTTGATGAACTCGAGCTTGTCATCAAGATGACCATAAGCTCTAAGACTCACAAAGAGAACCAAACAAGAACCAAGAAAGATGATGCAAGGATGCAATGGTTTGAGCTCTCTACGAACGATACGATCAAGCTACTCATCGAGAGCCCCCCTTGGTAGTACGGCAATCGATCCTATAACCTGGTCTCCCAACTACCATCATGAGACCGGTAAAATAGAAAACCTATCAAGGGCAAACCTTTGCCTTGCACATGGTCCACTTGAGCTAGATGATGACAATCTTGACTCCCTCAAGTTGGACCACCTTTCTTGATTGTGTTGACTCGATGAAGACTAGTTGATTGCTCCCCCATACTCCACTATGGGTGAGCCACTCTTCCGCACATCTTCACAAGTCCATTATCACCACAAAGGACGGCAAGCTTCAAGCATTTGATCTCTTCGTGATGCTCCACTTGAACTTGCACACCGCAACCTAACCCCACAAACAACTCTCACGAAGACCATGGGTTAGTACACAAAGCGTAATTGACAATTCTTACCATACCATGGGATCACTTGATCCCTCTCGGTACATCTTCTGCGCTTTGTGAGTTGATCAACTTGATTCACTCTTGACTTAGTCTTGATCATCCTTGAACCTTTCCAATTCTCTTCATTTGAATGATGTCTTGAAGGTAGACATGAATGATCACACAATCTTCTTCTTCAAGACATGCTTGCAATAAGCTCAACTCTCACATGACCAATCTTTGGATAATTCCTTGAATAACACCTTGGTCGACACAAACTCTCCTTGAAACCAACACATGTACTCCAAGAAAAGCCTATGGACAAAACCTTCAAATATAACTCAAGGCAACCATTAGTCCATTGAGATTGTCATCAATTACCAAAACCAAACATGGGGGCTCCGCATGTTCTTTCAGCCGTCCATTACAAGAGATCGGCCTCTCTCATCCACGGCTTCGGACCGGGATCCTTGCATCCCATCCTCTCGCTTCATCCCCGCCGTCGTCCACTTTGTCGGCGCCGCTCCTATGACCATCTCGTCCACCGCGCCCCGCCGCCACTGTCTACCCTCATAGATCTGCTTCCACGCCGCTGACAGCCATCGCTACCGCAGCACCGTCAAATTCTCAACAGATGCGTACACAACGCCGCACCAGAGGTGGTACTCTTTCGTATCTGCTCAACTTATTTATTGCAGCAAGAAAATAGATCGGCACTGCTTTACTCTGATTTCTTGTCTTGGTTGTGAAGTTGCCTTTGTCCGGTTTGCACCTTCAGATCCGCCATGGCATGCTCAACACCATACTCACAATGCTTATGGTTTTCCCCTTTTATATTCCACACTAGTTAAATCACAGTAGACTAAATTTCAAAATTGGGTCAGTCGATTTTTCAGAGCTCGCCGGAGTTCGCCGGTGCGATCGAAGGGGCTCGGGTGGGGATGGTGGTTGTGGGGGGCGGTGGTGGGGCCTCGTCGAACGAAGAAAACTCGATGCGGGTGGGGGCGGGGGTGGGGGTGGCGGAGGAACACAGGCAGTGGGGCCGCTGGTTCGGCCGGCGGCCCGTGCGGTGTTCTGTCTAGGAAGCACAGTATGTTCCTTGTCAGGAAGGGGAGCAGGGACATCTGCAGTCAACAACTGATAGAGCTGGCAATACAACACTGTAATTTCCAGCCAGTTCCACTTTCCCGATTTATATATCCTGGTTATGGTGTACCCCTGTTATGTACACTATGGGGTTGTTTGGTTTGTGATTAACTTTGCCAAAGATTGCCACACCTAAGGTTAGGCAAGTTTGACCAACTTAAGTGAGTGTTTGGTTCAAGCCACATCTTAGGCAAGCCACACTTGGACCCCACATCATGTCATACACACAAAAAGTGTGGCAAGATTCCCTTAGGCTTGCCAACTTGTGACTCTCATTTTGATGAACTAACCTTAGTCAAGTTTGGCAAAAATGTGTGGCAAAGTGTGGCAATGCTAGTCCTAAAACCAAACAACCCCTATGATCTGCCTAGTTGCTGTGTGCTCTTGTTATCATGGTTTGGCAATAAACTCTCTATACAGTATATTATGAACCTATCATCTGCCAGCTATCCTTACTTCCGGAGCCTATTTTTTTGTGTACTTGTGCCAGACTATACAAATGCACGCACCATATTACAGCACACATGAGCTCTCTCATCAGAATCCAGTGATAGCACACAAGTGTTTACAGGGGCGCCCCTATATTAGAATATCATCTGCATTACAAAGATAATCTCACAACTATTTATGTTTTCATGGTTCCCAGATATTATACACAATTACAGTGAATATCAGAATCCGCGCATCAGAAGAATATTGTGGAACACTGCAATGACTTACAAAATTGGCAGCAAGGCATTGAGTGCCATTCTGGAAGCAATGAAACTCGTACACTCCCCACCTGTTGATTCTTGTTCAGAATATCATCCTAATGACTATTCTAACCTCGAGGACTCCAAGGCAGATGGCATGTCCTGTTCACCCATCAAGGTGCCTGTTCTAATTTGGCAAGGTTTTATTGATTGCACGTATCTTGCATATGTTGTCTTGCATTTCTTCTACTTTGTTGCACCGCCATCTGCTTAGTTTACTCATCATATATGTCGAGATGCCAAGCCCATCCATTATCAATACATATTCCATCTGTCATCATACCATATTTTTCCACTCAAATGCTGTTCTTGTGCATCAGACATCAAAAAGGAAGAGGGTGATTGCCGAACCTGAAGGAGCACCAGCAAAGTCCTTGAAAAACATGGTGGTGCCAGAGAAATTAGACAGCACCCCACTTATATTGGCTGTACAACCAGTGACACAAAATGTAGGACCGACTCCAGCAGACTGTACCCATACTTCACTGGCCACACCACTAGCCCCACCACACAGGACCTGCACTCCAGCAAAGGGTATACCGATTTCATTTGCCATAGCACCAGCTGTACCACAGAAAAATCCCACTCCAGCAAAAAGTACAACAAGTCCACCGGCCAAGACCTATCCCAACTGCAGAGACGACCAATTCCTGTAGATTGGAACCCCATTCCATTTATTCCCAGTTTAAAAGACAATGCTTTCAATGTTGTTAGGGACTATGTGCATATATTCCCATCATGGGAAGATTATTGTGAAGACAAACACCATTTTCACATCTTCCTGTCCAACTTACGTGTAAGTGCTATTATTCATGGTTATTATTTTCCTGTTTTCTGCTGATTGAACACATCAATGATTTACATTACATTGTTGTAACTAGGCGAGGGTCAATTTGGATAGTCATGACGAGAAAAGCTTGCTTGTGCTTTTCAAGGAAGCATTATAGAAGTATCGGTGTTACCTGAGGAAACCACACTTTGATGGCAAGTCTATAAACGAATTTCTGGTGAAGTCTCCTATGCTAAATTTAGAAGACATTGAATGGAAAAACCTTGTTATGCACTGGTCTTGTTCCCAGGATGTTACTGTCTATGAAATCACATGACAATTTGAACTTCTACTTTTCTGCATGTGCCTTACGGATCTTTTTTGCAGGAAATCTGCTTGAAGAAGAATTCCAGTTTGACAAGAACGACAGGATATCGCAAATATGCTGCCCGCTGCTTTGCTCTTGTTAGTACCTGTTGTCCTGTATCACTGTACTTGCATACATACCTGGTTCATTATGTGACAACAGTATGCATGATAGCTTGCTTATCAATTGTTCGCTCCAAATTATCTGATCTGTATGAATGGTTACATTACTGTAGAATATATCCAATGCCAATGTTTTTTAGCTCTGCATTGTTCTTGTAAGTACATGCTGTCCTTTATCAGTGTACTTATAATGACAGGTAGTTGTTCATGTACCATCACTCTGCAGCTTATTTTCCTTTGCCCTCCATTTTCTACACATCAGATCTATATTTACTCTTACCATAAGGTTGGTACTGAAGAAGTTTAGCTGTGCATTGCTCTCGGCTGTACCTTTTGCCTGTATCGCTACACTTACATTTATAGCTACTTGGTTATATAGCATCACTCTTCATCTTATCTTAAATATTCTCCATTTTTCGTATATTATCACATCTATATTTACTCTTTACAAAATGTAGAATAAAGGCAATGCTTTTCAAGAAGATTCTGTGGTAAACTTCTTGAATTGCCCCCCCATCAGCATGCACAAGGCCTTTATAAAGCATGTCTTCACCAATAATGTAAGTTTGTCCATCTCAAGCCTTCAAACTTTGTTGTATATATTTGGTTAGGCATGACTGCAAGAGCTGTTCATTTTTGGTGTTTGCATGAAATTGCTTGTTTAAAGTTTATTATATGTAGTTCATAAACAAAAGTTTGTCCTTTCTCAATTTAAGTTTTCAGTTGTACAACCAAGTTCCTTCTTCATACCATGTAAATTAAACTATATAGAGCAAGTGATCTTCTTTTGCACTGCATGTATGCTTCTGTTCTTCATCAGTAATCCAGTGGTGTGGTGAACCTACCCACTACAGCACAATGTCATATTCTGCAATGTCTTAACTATGAACAATGTCATATCATTCTACTATTATTTGAACCATCTCTTTATTTGCCAATCTGAAATGGTATAAATTGACAGCACACTAACCATTGATACTTATGAGTTCTTGATCTGTAATCTAGTGGTGTCGTGAAGCTGCCAACTCCTTCACAATGTCATTTCCTCCCATGTCTTGACCTGAACAATACCATATTGTGTTAATGCAAATTTAAAGTGTGTCACTTTATTCGTCAGTAAGAAATGTGATGAATTGTCAGCACTGATACTTTTATGTGCAAAACCTGTCATCTGTCTGCTTGTTTATCTTTCAGAGTGAGGAAGATATAAGTGTTGAACAAGCACAGTCTCATCATCTTGCTTAGCTGCTTGCGCTGCACCTCCCCAGCAGGCCTAACCTTTCCTGAACTCTATTGAAGTGCTGTCGGTTTTGTATATTATTTTGTCAGCGTGTTTATTTGCACTGGTGGCGATCTTTGATGCCCAGGATATGTAATCTGCTGTCTGCTTGTGCTTTATTATCATAGTGGCGAACTTTGATGCCTAGTGGATGTAATATGCCATAATTTCTTTATTGTATAGTCTAGGTTTTTTCTTATTCACGATGCTGCAGTTATTTTACTGTATATATATCCTGTCTTTGCAGTAAACCGGTCAAACCGTAAAATTACGGTACATAATCGGGCCGTCATGCAATCACGATGTAGGTTGGTCCTGAAACGTGCCGAACAGCTCACGGGCCGGCAGCAGCCCGAAATGAACCCCGGCCCATGATTGTGCGAATAAAATCACGGACTTTTAACTGGCCAAAAAATTGTCTCGGTCCTTGTTTGGCTCAATCAGATATCGGATGCGAGCAGGCCGGATGCAAACCGGGCCGTAGTTAGGCCCAACTATATGACGAGCTTTTAACAGGCTGAAATTAATATAGGGCCGAAATGTTAAACGGGCCCTTAACATGGCAAAACTAATATCAAGCCGAATTACTAAGTGGGCCTTTAGCAAGTGGGCCCAAAAGCATAGTGTCCAGTTGACGGGCCGAATCTGATATGGGCCATAATTGAGCCCAAAGCCTCTTAAAGGGCCGGACCTGATCTGGGCTGTAATTTGGCCCAGAATGTGGTAGGCCTTTAACGGGCCGGATCTCATATGGTCCACTATTAGGCCCGGAGCGTGGCAGGCCAATAATGGACTGGATCAAATATGGGCCGACATTTGGCCCAAAACATGGCAGGCAGTTAATGGGCCGGCCTACTAGGGTCCTCAAAATCTTGCGGGCCTACAGCTGGGCCGACCCATTAATGTCGGCGAAATCTCATGGGCCTTTAGCTGGGCCGGCCCATTATGATTCGCAAGAATCTTGTGGGCCTTTACCTGGGCCGGCCCATTACAGCACACAAAAATCTTGAGGGCCTTTACCTGGGCCGGCCCATAATGGCCCGCAAAATCTTGTGGGCCTTTAGCTCGGCCAGCCCATTATGGTCCGCAAAATCTCGTGGGCCTTTAGCTGGGCCGGCCCATTATGGTCCGCAAAATCTTGTGGGCCTTTAGTTGGGCCGCCCATTTAAACTTGTTGGGCCGTGCCATGTGTCGACGTATCATAGGCGCCCTATGTCCAGTGAGTGGATGACATCTGTCCCGACGATGAGCCGACACGTGTTTCCTCTAGCCAAAGATGATTTTACACGTGGAAAATCGCCATTGGTCGGGGCTGTTAACGGGTTATCGGATCCAAAACCCGACCTGATAGCTTACCGGCGTTCCGTTACGGTGGATGCCACGTGTCGGTCAGCCTTGACGAAAGGACTTCTGTGACGCGCGATTTATCATCATGGAATTGGACACTTCCATGATGATAATTTTGGTAATGTCATGGAACACTTCTACGAAATCACATGTATGACTATCTTGATTCTGTCATAAATTTGTCATGGATGTACATGCATGACAAAAAAAGCGACCTACTGTGACAAACACGTATCATCACGGAAGTGTATTTTTTTGTAGTGAAAGGGGTTGTCAATCCCTTCATGGACACTTGCAAGAGTGAGATCTGATAGAGATGACAATAATAAGATAACTATTTTTGGTATTTTTATGATATAGATTGAAAATAAAGATTGCAAAATAAAGTAGATGGGATACTTGTATGATGGAGAATAGACCCGGGGGCTATAGGTTTCACTAGTGGCTTCTCTCAAGATAGCATAAGTATTACAGTGGGTGAACAAATTACTGTCGAGCAATTGATAGAAAAGCGAATAATTATGAGAATATCTAGGTATGATCATGTATATATGCATCACATCCGAGACAACTAGACCAAAATGATTCTGCATCTACTACTATTACTCCATACATCGACCGCTATCCAGCATGCATCTAGAGTATTAAGTTCATAAGAACAGAGTAACGCCTTAAGCAAGATGAGATGATGTAGAGGGATAAAATCATGCAATATGATGTAAACCCCATCTTTTTATCCTCGATGGCAACAATACAATACGTGTCGTTTCCCTTTCTGTCACTGGGATTGAGCACTGCAAGATTGAACCCAAAGCTAAGCACTTCACCCATTGCAAGAAAGATCAAACTAGTAGGCCAAACCAAACTAATAATTCGAAGAGACTTGCAAAGATAAACCAATCATACATAAAAGAATTCAGAGAAGATTCAAATATTGTTCATAGATAATCTGTATCATAAACCGATAATTCATCGGATCTCGACAAACACACCGCAAAAAGAAGAGTTACATCAAATAGATCTCCAAGAGAATAGAGGAGAACTTTGTATATAGATCCAAAGAGAGAGAAGAAGCCATCTAGCTACTAGCTATGGACCCGAAGGTTTGAAGTAAACTACACACACATCATCGGAGAGGCCATGGAGTTGATGTAGAGGCCCTCCATGATCGATGCCCCCCTCCGGCGGAGCTCCGGAAAAGGCCCCAAGATGGGATCTCTTGGGTACAGAAGGTTGCGACGGTGGAAATAGGGTTTCATGGTGCTCCTGGATGTTTGCAGGGTATATGGATATATATAGGAGGAAGGGGTACGTCAGTGGAGCAACAAGGGGCCCACGAGGGTGGAGGGCGCGCCTAGGGGGGTGGGCGCCCCCCCCTGCCTCGTGGCCTCCTCGATTGATTCTTGACGCCCACTCCAAGTCTCCTGGATCACGTTTGTTCCAAAAATAACGCTCTCGAAGGTTTCATTCCGTTTGGACTCCATTTGATATTCCTTTTCGGTGAAACTCTAAAATAGGCAAAAAACAACAATTTGGGCTGGGCCTCCGGTTAATAGGTTAGTCCCAAAAATAATATAAAAGTGTAAAAATAAGCCCATTAACAACCAAAATATATAATATAATAGCATGGAGCAATCAAAAATTATAGATACGTTGGAGACGTATCAAGCATCCCCAAGCTTAATTCCTGCTCGTCCTCGAGTAGGTAAATGATAAAACCAGAATTTTTGATGTGGAATGCTTCCTAACATATTTCTCAATGTAATTTTTCTTTATTGTGGCATGAATGTTCAGATCCGAAAGATTCAAGATAAAAGTTTAATATTGACATAGAAATAATAATACTTCAAGTATACTAACTAAGCAATCATGTCTTCTCAAAATAACATGGCCAAAGAAAGTTGTCCCTACAAAATCATATAGTCTGGCTATGCTCTATCTTCATCAGACAAAATATTAAATCGTGCACAACCCCGATGACAAGCCAAGCAATTGTTTCATACTTTTGATGTTCACAAACTTTTTCAATCTTCACGCAATATATGAGCGTGAGCCATGGATATAGCACTATGGTGGAATAGAATGGTGGTTGTGGAGAAGACAAAAAAAGGAGAAGATAGTCTCACATCAACTAGGCGTATCAACGGGCTATGTTGATGCCCATTGAGGGACTCCTAGATTAGGGGGTGTCCGTATAGCCGGACTATACCTTCGGCCGGACTCCTGGACTATGAAGATACAAGATTGAAGACTTCGTCCCGTGTCCGGAAGGGACTTTCCTTGGCGTGGAAGGCAAGCTTGGCGATATGGATATGTAGATCTCCCACCATTGTAACCGACTTTGTGTAACCCTAGCCCTCTCCGGTGTCTATATAAACTGGAGGGTTTTAGTCTGTAGGACGAACAACAATCATACAATAGGCTAGCTTCTAGGGTTTAGCCTTCTTGATCTCGTGGTAGATCTACTCTTGTACTACCCATATCATCAATATTAATCAAGAAGGAGTAGGGTTTTACCTCCATCGAGAGGGCCCGAACCTGGGTAAAAACATCCGCCTAGACGCACAGTTTGGGACCCCCTACCCGAGAACCACCGGTTTTGACACCGACATTGGTGCTTTCATTGAGATTTCCTCTGTGTCGTCACTTTTAGGCCCGATGGCTCCTCCGATCATCAACGACGATGCGATCCAGGGTGAGACTTTTCTCCCCGGACAGATCTTCGTATTCAGCGGCTTTGCACTGCGGGCCAATTCGCTTGGCCATCTGGAGCAGATTGAAAGCTACGCCCCTGGCCATTAGGTTAGATTTGGAAGTTTGAGCTACACGGCCAACCTCCGCAGAGACTTGATCTTCGACGGATTCGAGCCGCAGCCGAGCGCGCCGCACTGTTATGATGGGCATGATCTAGCTCTGCCGCCGAACAGTGCCCTGGAGGCCGCACCCGCATTAGATCTGACCCTTAATTTGGAGCCAACTGCGCCAATCGAGGATGGGTGGTTGGACACTGCCTCAGGGGATGCAATCTCTATGGCGATCGAGCCGAACACCAGCCCTATTCTCTGCGAAGCCCGTGACTCCAAGGAGCCGGACTCCTCTCCAGACTCCGAGCCCTCCGCGCCCCTACCGATCGAACCCGATTGGGCGCCGATCATGGAGTTCACCGCCGCGGACATCTTTCAGCACTCGCCCTTCGGCGATATTCTGAATTCACTAAAGTCTCTCTCTTTATCAGGAGAGCCTTGGCCGGATTATGGTCCGCAAGGTTGGGATGCGGATGATGAAGAAATTCAAAGCCCACCCACCACCCACTTCGTAGCCACTGTCGATAATTTAAATGGCGTGCTCGACTTCGACTCCGAAGACATCGACGGTATGGATGACGATGTAGGAGATGAACATGAACCAACGCCTATAAGGCACTGGACAGCCACCTCATCTCATGATGTATACATGGCGGACACACCCAAAGGAAGCGACGACGAGGAACACAGGGATGCAATGAGGGATCGTTCACTTGAAAAGCAATCAAAGCGGCGATGTAAGCGCCGCTCCAAGCCCCGCCTCGACAGAGAAAGCAGCCATACAGACCCATCCATAGAGCAGGACGAGCCGGCGGACGACGAACATGCCTTCGAGCAACCGTCCGAACAGGGCAACTTGGATAAACAAACTGAACACCCCGTCCCCAGCGAAAACAATAGTCTGGACGACCTTACGCCGGATAGGCTCATGGAGCAGAAGAACCTCCACAAAAGGCTCGTCGCCACTGCGTGTAGCCTGAAAAAGCAGAAGCGGAAGCTCAAAACTGCGGAAGATGCATTCAGAATCAGATGGAGCAAAGTACGCAACACCGCAGACAAATATGGCGGCAGTCGCCGCACAAAAAGCTATCCAAAGTGAAAGCTACTGCCTGAATTTGATGAGGAGGCCTTAGAGCCCCCGTAGTCAAAAAATAAGAAAGCCACCCGGTCAGATAGACGACCGCATGGCCAGCATGGAGCGGCAAGCGGCGCCGCACACAAGCCGACACGCGATCCACCAAAGGATCCGCATCAAAAAGATGGCCCAGCCAGATCTATCTACGGGCCAAGAAAGCAAGCTCTAGTAAGCAATGCAACACAAAAAATATCCGAACATCACGGCACACCCAAATACAGGGGTGCCGCACACCCCCTATGTTTCACCAATGAGGTGCTGGACCATGAATTTCCAGCGGGATTCAAGCCCGTAAACATAGAGGCGTACGACGGAGCAACAGACCCTGGGGTCTGGATCGAGGATTATATCCTCCACATACACATGGCCAGAGGAGATGACCTCCATGCCATAAAATACTTACCCCTCAAGCTTAAAGGGCCAGCCCGACATTGGCTCAAAAGCCTTCCCGAAAACACCATTGGAAGTTGGGAAGAGCTTGAGGATGCTTTCCGGGCAAATTTTCAAGGGACCTATGTCCGCCCTCCGGATGCAGACGATCTCAGTCACATAACTCAACAGCCCGGAGAGTCAGCCCGGAAACTCTGGAACAGATTTCTTACTAAAAAGAATCAGATAGTCGACTGTCTGGACGCCGAAGCCCTAGCAGCTTTTAAGCATAACGTTCGAGACGAATGGCTCGCCAGACACCTCGGCCAAGAAAAGCCAAGAACAATGGCCGCATTAACAAGCCTCATGACCCGCTTTTGCTCAGGAGAGGACAGCTGGTTGGCAAGATGTAGCACAAGCGACCCAAGTACATCCGAAGTTAGAGATGGAAACGGAAAACCCCGACACAGCAAGGACCAGCGCCGGAATAAGGGAAACAGCCCAAAGAGCATGACGGTCAATGCCGGATTCAAAAGCTCATGGCAGAATCAGAGAAAGCCGCCCCTCAAGGATAACAGGGACGAGCTATCCAACTTAAACAAAATCTTGGACAAGATATGTCAAATACACAGTACTCACGGGAAGCCTGCGAACCATACCCACAGAGATTGTTGGGTTTTCAAGCAATCCGACAAATTCAACGCCGAACACAAGGGGCTCGACACACCAAGTGAGGACGATGACGAACCCCACAAGCAGAGCACCAGGAAACAAAAGGATTTCCCACAAGAAGTCAAAATAGTGAACTTCACGTGACGAACAGAATGGCGCCAACAGAGATACGCGCCATACGGCCTATCCCAAAGGAGTCTCGCCAATGGTTGTTAAAACCGATCACCTTCGACCATTAGGATTACTCTAGAAGTATCCGAAACGCAGGCTGGACTGCCTTGGTATTAGATCTAATAATCGGCGGACTCCACTTTACAAATGTCCTGATGGACGGCGGCAGTGGTCTAAACCTGTTATACCAGGACACGATCCGCAACATGGGGATAGACCCAACCAAAATTCGCCATAGCAAAACCTCCTTTCAAGGGGTAACGCCAGGCCCGAATGCCCGTTGCATGGGTTCTCTCCGGCTAGAAGTTATGTTCGGCTCCCCCGATAACTTCCGTCGCGAACAGCTGACTTCCCACATCGCCCCATTCTCAAGTAGCTATCAAGCACTGCTGGGACGTGAAGCTTTCGCCCGCTTTAACGCAATACCGCATTATGCATCTCTTACGCTTAAGATGCCCGGTCCATGAGGCATCATCTCATTAAAGGGAAAACATTGAGTGTTCCTCCCGCGCGGAAGACAGTGCGGCTGCCTTGACGGCCCCACAATAAAGCGGCTTCACCAGCCAAAGCACCTAAACAGGTCATCAAGACCACGGACATGGCTAGACGAGTCCGGCATAAACATACAATTGATAAAGGCTTAATAGCCGTATACCCCTGTACTAGGGGCTCCGCATATAAAACAAGAGATAATAAAGCTCAATTTTACCCATTTCGATTTATACTTTGTTTATTTAGTATAACTCATGCTCGGCACGATCTTTCTTCAACTAAGTTCCTCTCTTTTACAGATGAACACCGTGCTACGCCTGTCCAGGATACGGCACAACGGAGACACAGGCGCAGACGTGCAGCAGGGACCCGTTCCAAGGATTCTTTTCAGATTAAGACCCAGCGTAAACCTTTTTTACTATCTCTTGTTGATACACATCCCCTGGTTTCTTGGTATAACCAAGGAGGAGGCTGTCGTTTTGGCATGTGGCCACGTCAGAGTTTTGCGTGTACCTGGACACTAGGGGCTTATTACTAAGGGCGTTATCCCGCCCGCCCTCATAAAGACCGAATACCTTAGGGAGTGTTCGGCATCGCGAGTTTGGCCTTATATGCATCAGCTCCGAATCATGTCTTTGGTCAAATTTTGGGTTTGCCCGGCTCCTGTGTTTTGCTACCTTACGGTCCGCTCTATCGGCTAAGGCGGCACCATGAGAACTACTGCGATTGTGCCGCGGTTCGGCCAGGCGAGCACCTTAGTAGAGAAAGCCGAAAACTGACTGCCATGATATAGCGTGAGACTGGTCAACCACTCGATGACTTATCGGAATCTTTAGGATTCCTCCGCATTAATGAAGGGCTGCTTCCCAGCCAGGCACATACGCGCCCCGAGTTTGGGCGAGCGCAGGCGCCACCAGGGGCTATATAAGTAGCCTCACTGTCAAACTCCTATGGCTAAGTGAAAGTGATAAAGCATCATAGTCCGATTGCCTAGTTTGCTGCGCTATCACCTCCTTTGTAGGACCAAGACGTTGGATCAAGTGTGAAAATGTGCCTTTTGCGAACACCCCAGCATTATGTGCGTGGGGGCAGAAGCCGACGACTGCCATCTTTCAGATTATATATACATATATGTTAAACGGCCGCACAGGAGGTATTATAATACTTGCAGGCACAAGTATAAAAAGCTTCTACAATTTATCAAAATATTGTTTTACAATAATATATGCTATTCGAATATAGTATCCTTCGAGCACTGCGTCTCTATTAAACGAGCGCCTTGCAGAACTTCCTCAAAATAGTGCTCGGCAGGTACTCGGCTTCCATCCGAGTCTGGGGATGCAATAGCGGTGGCCTCCATTTCCGCCCAGTATGCCTTGACACGGGCAAGAGCCATCCGCGCACCCTCTATGCACGCTGACCTCTTCATCGCATTGATATGCGGCGCCGCACCAAGGAACTGCTGCACCAAGTTGAAATAACATTTCGGCTCTAGCCTCTCTGGCCACAGATGACTCATGACATACTTCATGGTGCGTCCGGACAACCTATTTAGCTCGGCCCATTCGGCCAAATGATCGGCTAATGACAGTGGATGCTCCGGATTGGGGAACTGCGACCAAAAGAGCTTTTCCACTTCGCGATCTTCTTGATCTCGGAAGTGTTCGGCCGCATCTGCGGCACTCGCTGCCAAATCCAGATAGGTCTCCGCCGTACTCCACATCCGATCTAACGGAGCATGTTTAGGATCACAGAACTTCCTCCGCAGCATAAAGGGCTTTCCAGCCGCGATCTCTCCGGCCTGACGCAACTCCTCCTTCATAGCTCTCATCGTAGAGCGAGCATCCTTGGCATCGGCAATGGCCTTCTCCAGGTCCGTCTGTTCCGCCTGATCTTCTTTTTCAAGAAGCTTGCAACGGTCAGCAGCGCTCTTCAGCTTCACAGCCATCTCGGCCATTTCCTTCTTACTTCGGCAGTGAGCAGCCTGTTCGGCTTTCAGCTCTTCAATTGCCTTTCCGGCAGCCGCATCACTTTTCCTGGCTTGCTCCTTGGCTCGGGCAAGTTCCGCCCAAAGATTCTCCATGGCAGCAGCACCATCTGCATCAAGCGCACACATTGTAAGATACTAGCATAAAGCTCCTCTTACCAGGTGCCGCCGGAGTAATTACATACCTCGTGCCTCGTCAAGCCGCTTGTTGACAAGCGCGATGTCGGCATCTGCCACGTCAAGTTGCCGCTTTAGCTCGGCAAATTCATCAGCCCGGCTGGCCACCCGACACTTCGCCACCTACGTATGAAGGCAGCATATTAGACCTGGGATTATGATCCTCTATGCGCCTTCACTTTTGACAATGCACAGAGTCTCAGGGGCTACTATCTACACAGGGCGCATCTTATTTATGCGCAATTGTCCAAAAAGGGTACATTATTTCGCGTACCTCAAAACCTGTCAGTAAACTCCTGACGGCCTCGTGCAATCCGCTCTCCGCGGATGAAATCCTCTCAATCACCGTACCCATCAATGCACGGTGCTCCTCTGAGATAGATGCTCGCCCTAGCAGATCCTTCAGCTCCTCCGACCACGCACCAGACGGTGCCGGACTCGTCCGATGGCCCTTTTCGAAGGCCGGACGCGGAGGGCTTTGGGGGGCCATATGACTACCTTCCGGCCCTGCCGGATTCGGAGAAACCCTCCGCGACGATACCTCAGGGTCGCCCGCCTCGCAAGGCGGTACGGCAGGGGGAGGCGTTCCGCTCTCCATCATCTCCGGAAGAAGATCCCCCGAAGACGAGCTTTGCTGAGAAGGGCTAAGGTCCGAGCTACAAGGTAAATTTTTGATTACTCTTCTCAGATATAACGCAAGGATTTCTCTCATTTCTTAAAAAGAAAAACTCCTCTCTACTTACGGCTCAGTGGAGGGCTGATCCCCTTGAGGGCATAATTCGGCTGAAGTATCCCCCGGCGCAGGACCCTCTGACGAAGATTTCTTCCCCCGCTTTGAGGCCATGGTCTCCGGGTCGTCAGAGGCGATCCTCTTCTTCCCCTGAGGAGAGGAATTTTCGATTCCTTCCTTCCGGACAACCTCCTTCGAGGAGGCTTTAGCTTCCTTGTCCCCTCCCTCGCTTTCCTTCAAAGGCACAACCTCCAACATCCTGACTAGCACGGGATCCGGCTTGGTCTCGGGGAGGGGGGCCGGACACCTGATTAGCTTTGCTTTCGCTATCCACTCCTGTTTAAAGGACATCTCTTTTAGGGGCAATTTTATGATAAATATACGGATAGCGAGTCCGGGCACAAGGCTACTTACTTGAGTATCCGGGCGATTGCAGCTCAGGCCTGCGTCCTCGGTCAAGTCTGGACACATTGCTTGTGATCCGAAGAACAATTTGTACATCTCCATGGGCATTGCGCCCATGAAATGGTGGAGAGCTCGTGGTCCCTCCGGATTGAACTCCCACAGGCGAAGGGGGCGACGTTTGCCGGGCAAGGCTTGGCGGATCAACATGACCTGCGTCACCACGACCGGGCTAATGTCTCTTTCTAAGAGATCTCGAATGCGGCCCTGCAACAAGGGCACGTCCTTGGATGGCCCCCAGTCCAGTCCTTTATTGGCCCATGACACTAGTTGTGGTGGGGGACCCGAGCGAAAGGCAGGTGGCGCCACCCACTTGGTGCCCCTGGGAACGGTGATGTAAAACCACTCTCGTTGCCATAAGCCGGACTCCTCTTGAAAAGAGCCCTCAGGCCATGGAGCACCAGCATTCTTGCTTATAAAAGCACCTCCGCACTCCGCGTGCCGTCCCTCGATCATCTTCGGCTCTACTTTGAAGGTCTTGAGCCATAGTCCGAAGTGAGGAGTAATACGGAGGAAGGCTTCACACACGACGATGAATGAGGAAATATGGAGGATGTACTTCGGAGCTAAGTCGTGAAATTCCAGCCCATAATAAAACATGAGCCCCCTCACGAAGGGATCCATCGGGAAGCCTAGCCCCCGAAGGAAGTGAGACATGAACACCACACTCTCACCAGGCTTGGGAGTGGGAATGACCTGCCCTTGAGCAGGCAGCCTATGCCAGATTTTGCCGGTCAAGAACCTGGCCTCTCTCAACTTCACCACGTCCTCCTCCGTGACGGAGGAGGGCATCCATCGTCCTCGAAGGTCGGAACTGGACATTGTCGAAGGTCCGAAGCGCCTAAAATCTGGAGCCTTGGGTGTTGGAACTCGAGGCGAAGGGCGAACTCGTCTGAGATTGAAAGAAAGGAGTAAGGCCTTGGTCTCTTTATAAGAGGTTGAATACCAAGGGCCCTCCCCGTGACCGTTTGGGACTCGCCTTTGATCGAGAAAACATACCAACAGGTACGACTGGGTTACCCACGCCCGTATTGATGAGAATCCCGGAATAAGGGGACACGATCTCTGCTTTGACAAGACGTGCCAAGGAAACTACCTCGCTAAACTCGCTGAGGTGGGACAGTCAAACGATTCGAATAAAGACTTGGCCGTGGTGTGATGTCACGCTACGGAATACGTCAGCAGATTAGATTTGTGTAAATATTATTCTCTCTATGGCAATATGTGGAAACTTATTTTGCAGAGCCGGACACTACCTTTGTGTTCAAAATCCTCTATGAAGTACTTGGAGGAGGAACCCGCCTTGCAATGCCAAAGACAATCTGCATGCCGGACTCGTCGTCATTGAAGCCTGGTTCAGGGGCTACTGACGGAGTCCTGGATTAGGGGGTGTCCGGATAGCCGGACTATACCTTCGGCCGAACTCCTGGACTATGAAGATACAAGATTGAAGACTTCGTCCCGTGTCCGGAAGGGACTTTCCTTGGCGTGGAAGGCAAGCTTGGCGATATGGATATGTAGATCTCCTACCATTGTAACCGACTCTGTGTAACCCTAGCCCTCTCCGGTGTCTATATAAACCAGAGAGTTTTAGTCCGTAGGACGAACAACAATCATACCATAGGCTAGCTTCTAGGGTTTAGCCTCCTTGATCTCATGGTAGATCTACTCTTGTACTACCCATATCATCAATATTAATCAAGCAGGAGTAGGGTTTTACCTCCATCGAGAGGGCCCAAACCTGGGTAAAAACATCGTGTCCCTTGTCTCCTGTTACCATCCGCCTAGATGCATAGTTCAGGACCCCCTACCCGAGATCCGCCGGTTTTGACACCGACACCCATTAATAGATATCAATGTGAGTGAGTAGGGATTGCCATGCAACGGATGCACTAGAGCTATAAGTGTATGCAAGCTCAACAAAAGAAACTAAGTGGGTGTGCATCCAACTTGCTTGCTCATGAAGACCTAGGGCAATTTGAGGAAGCCCATCATTGGAATATACAAGCCAAGTTCTATAATGAAAAATTCCCACTAGTTTATGAAAGTGACAACATAGGAGACTCTCTATCATGAAGATCATGGTGCTACTTTGAAGCACAAGTGTGGAAAAAGGATAGCAACATTGTCCCTTCTCTCTTTTTCTCTCATTTTTTATTTTTTTATTTGGGCCTTCTTTCTTTTTTCTTTTGGCCTCTTTTCTTTTTTCTCTTTTTTTTATTTTTCGTCCGGAGTCTCATCCCGACTCGTGGGGGAATCATAGTCTCCATCATCCTTTCCTCGCTGGGACAATGCTCTAATAATGATGATCATCACACTTCTTTTTTTACTTACAACTCAAGAATTACAATTCAATACTTAGAACAAAATATGACTCTATGTGAATGCCTCCGGCAGTGTACCGGGTTATGCAATGAATCAAGAGTGACATGTATGAAAAAATTATGAACGGTGGCTTTGCCACAAATACGATGTCAACTACATGATCATGCAAAGCAATATGACAATGATGAAGCATGTCATAGCAAACGGAACCGTGGAAAGTTGCATGGAAATATATCTCGGAATGGTTATGGAAATGCCATAATAGGTAGGTATGGTGGCTGTTTTGAGGAAGGTATATGGTGGGTTTATGGTACCGACGAAAGTTGCACGGTACTAGAGAGGCTAGCAATTGTGGAAGGGTGAGGGTGCGTATAATCCCTGGACTCAACATTAGTCATAAAGAACTCACATACTTATTGCAAAAATCTATTAGTTATTGAAACAAAGTACTACGCGCATGCTCCTAGGGGGATAGAATGGTAGGAAAAGACCATCGCTCGTCCCCGACCACCACTCATAAGGAAGGCAATCAATAAATAAATCATGCTCTGACTTCTTCACATAACGGTTCACCATACGTGCATGCTACGGGAATCACAAACTTCAACACAAGTATTTCTCAAATTCACAACTACTCATCTAGCATGACTCTAATATAACCATCTCCATATCTCAAAACAATCATCAAGTATCAAGCTTCTCTTAGTATTCAATGCACTTATATGAAAGTTTTTATTACGCCTAAAAGCAAATTGTCATGTTGTTCTCAAGGACTCTCAAAATAATTTAAGTGAAGCATGAGAGATCAATTATTTCTATAAAATAGAACCACCACCGTGCTCTAAAAGATATAAGTGAAGCACTAGAGCAAAAACTATATAGCTCAAAAGATACAAGTGAAGCACAGAGTATTCTAATAAATTCCAATTCATGTGTGTCTCTATCAAAAGGTGTCTATATGAAGTATGATTGTGGTAAACTAAAAATCAAAGACTCAAATCATACAAGACGCTCCAAGCAAAACACATATCATGTGGCGAATAAAAATATAGCTCCAAGTAAAGTTACCGATGAACGAAGACAAAAGAGGGGATGCCTTCCGGGGCATCCCCAAGCTTAGGCTTTTTGGTGTCCTTGTATTTTACCTTGGGGTGCCATGGGCATCCCCAAGCTTAGGCTCTTGCCACTCCTTGTTCCATAATCCATCAAATCTTTACCCAAAACTTGAAAACTTCACAACACAAAACTTAAAAAGAGAATCTCGTGAGCTCCGTTAGCGAAAGAAAACAAAAGACCACTTGAAGGTACTGTAATAAACTCATTATTTATTTATATTGGTGTTAAACCTACTGTATTACAACTTCTCTATGGTTTATAAACTCTTTTACTAGTCATAGATTCATTAAAATAAGCAAACAATACACGAAAAACAGAATCTGTCAAAAACAGAACAGTCTGTAGTAATCTGTAACTAACGCAATCTTCTGGAACCCCAAAAATTCTAAAATAAATTTCTGGACGTGAGGAATTTATCTATTAATCATATTAAAAAGGAATTAACTAAATAGCACTCTCCAATAAAAAATGGCAGCAATTCTCGTGAGCGCTAAAGTTTCTGTTTTTTACAGCAGGATCAAAAAGACTTTCCCCAAGTCTTCCCAACGGTTCTACTTGGCTGAAACACTAATTAAACACAAAAAACACAACCAAAACAGAGGCTGGATAAATTATTTATTACTAAATAGTAGAAAAAAAAGCAAGGAATAAAAATAAAATTGGGTTGCCTCCCAACAAGCGCTATCGTTTAACGCCCCTAGCTAGGCATAAAAGCAAGGATAGATCTACGTATTGCCATCTTTGGTAGGCAGTCCATAAGTTAATCTCATAATAGATTCATATGGTAATTTAACTTTATTTCTAGTGAAGTGTTCCATTCCTTTACTTAATGGTTCATATTCCCTTCCTTCATATCAGTAATTGCACCAATCGTTCTAAGGAAAGGTCTACCAAGAATAATAGGACATGAAGGATTGCAATCTATATCAAGAACAATGAAATCTACGGGCACATAATTCCTATTTGCAACAATAAGAACATAATTAATCTTTCCCATAGGTTTCTGAATAGTGGAATCCGCAACGTGCAAGTTTAGAGAACAATCATCAAATTCACGGAAACCTAGCAAATCACACAAAGTTTTTGGAATCGTGGAAACACTAGCACACAAATCACACAAAGCATAGCACTCATGATCTTTAATTTTAATTTTAATTTTAATTGTAGGTTCCCACTCATCATAAATTTTTCTAGGGATAGAAACTTCCAACTCAAGTTTTTCTTCATAAGATTGCATCAAAGCATCAACGATATGTTTAGTAAAAGCTTTATTTTGACTATAAGCATGAGGAGAATTTAGCACGGATTGCAACAAGGAAATACAATCTATCAAAGAGCAATTAACATAATTAAATTCCTTGAAATCCAAGATAGTGGGTTCATTGCTATTTAAAGTTTTAACCTCTTCAATCCCACTTTTAACAATTTTTGCATCAAGATCTAAAAACTCCGAATTTTTGGGATGCCTTCTAACTAAAGTTGACACATCTCCAGTCCCATCATTATCAAGATTCATATTTCAAAACAAATATTTAATAGGGGACACATCAATCACTTTTAGATCTTCATCCTTATTATCATGAAAACTAGAAGAACACACTTTTACAAAACAATCTTTCTTAGCACACATCCTAGCGGTTCTTTCTTTGCACTCACCAATGGAAATTCTCATGGCTTTAAGAGACTCATTGATATCATGCTTAGGTGGAATAGATATAAGTTTCGAAGAATCAACATCAAGAGAAATTCTATCCATGTTCCTAGCCAACTCATCAATCTTAAGCAATTTTTCTTCAATCAAAGCATTGAAACTCTTTTACGAAGTAATAAATTCTTTAATACTAGATTCAAAATCAGAGAGCATCTTATTATAATTTCCATAAGAATTGTTGTAGGAATTACCATAATTATTAGAGGAATTACTAGGAAACCGCCTAGAATTAAAATTACCTCTATACGCGTTATTACCAAAATTGTTCCTAGCAACAAAATTCACATCCATAGATTCATTATTATTCTCAATCAAAGTAGACAAAGGCATATCATTAGGATCAGTAGGAGCACTCTTATTAGCAAACAATTTCATAAGTTCATCCATCTTCACTCAAAACATTAATCTCTTCAATTGCATGCACCTTTTTACTAGTAGATATTTCAGTGTGCCATTGAGAATAATTAACCATAATATTATCTAGGAGTTTGGTAGATTTTCCTAAAGTGATTTCCATAAAAGTGCCTCCCGCGGCCGAATCTAAAAGATTTCTAGAAGCAAAATTCAATCCGGCATAATTTTTTTGTATAATCATCCATAAATTCAATCCATGTGTAGGGCAATTATGCATCATTAATTTCATCCTCTCCCAAGCTTGTGCAACATGTTCATGATCAAGTTGCTTAAAATTCATAATATCGTTTCTAAGAGAGATGATCTTAGCGGGAGGAAAATACTTAGAGATAAAAGCATCTTTGCACTTATTCCATGAATCAATACTATTTTTAGGCAAAGATGAAAACCAAGATTTAGCACGATCTCTAAGTGAAAACGGAAATAGCTTAAGTTTAACAATATCATTATCCACATCTTTCTTATTTTGCATATCACACAAATCAACAAAATTGTTTAGATGGGAAGCGGCATCTTCACTAGGAAGGCCATAAAACGGATCTTTCATGACGAGATTCAGCAAAGCAGTATTAATTTCACAAGATTCAGCATCGGTAAGAGGAGCAACCGGAGTGCTAATAAAATCATTATTGTTGGTATTGGCAAAGTCACACAATTTAGTATTATCCTGAGCCATCGTGACAAGCAAGCAATCCCACACACAAGCAAACAAGAAACAAGCAAAAGAGGAAAATTGAAAAAAGAGAAGGGGAACGGAAAAGGAGGGAAAATAAAACGGCAAGGGTGAAGTGGGGGACAGGAAAACGAGAGGCAAATGGCAAATAATGTAATGCGAAGGATAAGAGTTGTGATGGGTACTTGGTATGTCTTGACTTGGCGTAGATCTCCCCGGCAATGGCGCCAGAAATCCTTCTTGCTACCTCTTGAGCACTGCGTTGGTTTTCCCTTGAAGAGGAAAGGGTGGTGCAGTAAAGCAGCATAAGTATTTCCCTCAGTTTTTGAGAACCAAGTTATCAATCCAGTAGGAGACCACGCGCGAGTCACCTCGTACCTACACAAACAAATAAGAACCTCGCAACCAACACGATAAAGGGGTTGTCAATCCCTTCACGGCCACTTGCAAGAGTGAGATCTGATAGAGACGATAATAATAAGATAAATTTTTTTGGTATTTTTATGATATAGATTAAAAGTAAAGATTGCAAAATAAAGTAGATGGGAAACTTGTATGATGGAGAATAGACCCGGGGGCCATAGGTCTCACAAGTGGCTTCTCTCAAGATAGCATAAGTATGACGGTGGGTGAACAAATTACTGTCGAGCAATTGATAGAAAAGCGAATAATTATGAGAATATCTAGGTATGATCATGTATATAGGCATCACGTCCGAGACAAGTAGACCGAAACGATTCTGCATCTACTACTATTACTCCACACATAGACCGCTATCCAGGATGCATCTAGAGTATTACGTTCGTAAGAACAGAGTAACGCCTTAAGCAAGATGACATGATGTAGAGGGATAAAATCATGCAATATGATGTAAACCCCATCTTTTTATCCTCGATGGCAACAATACAATACGTGTCGTTTCCCTTTCTGTCACTGGGATCGAGCACCGCAAGATTTAACCCAAAGCTAAGCATTTCTCCCATTGCAAGAAAGATCAATCTAGTAGGCCAAACCAAACTTATAATTCGAAGAAACTTGCAGAGATAAACCAATCATACATAAAAGAATTCAGAGAAGATTCAAATATTGTTCATAGATAATCTAGATCATAAACCCACAATTCATCGTATCTCGACAAACACACCACAAAAAGAAGAGTTACATCAAATAGATCTCCAAGAGAATCGAGGAGAACTTTGTATTGAGATTCAAAGAGAGAGAAGAAGCCATCTAGCTACTAGCTATGGACCCGAAGGTCTGAAGTAAATTACTAACACATCATCGGAGGGGCATGGAGTTGATGTAGAGGCCCTCCGCGATCGATGCCCCCTCCGGCGGAGCTCCGAAAAAGGCCCCAAGATGGGATCTCTTGGGTATAGAAGGTTGCGGTGGTGGAAATAGAGTTCTGTGGTGCTCCTGGATGTTTGCGGGGTATATGGATATATATATAGGAGGAAGGAGTACGTCGGTGGAGCAACGAGGGGCCCACGAGGGTGGAGGGCGTGCCCCCTGCCTCGTGGCCTCCCCGATTGATTCTTGACGTCCACTCCAAGTCTCCTGGATCATGTTTGTTCCAAAAATAACGCTCCCGAAGGTTTCGTTTCGTCTGGACTCCGTTTGATATTCCTTTTCGGCGAAACTCTAAAATAGGCAAAAAAACAGCAATTTGGGTTGGGCCTCCGGTTAATAGGTTCGTCCAAAAAATAATATAAAAGTGTAAAAATAAGCCCATTAACATCCAAAATAGATAATATAATAGCATGGAGCAATAAAAAATTATAGATACGTTGGAGACGTATCAGCTTGGCATATACATCAATGTCATTTTCATCTTCCTTAGGGGCATTGATCAACTTGGCCCACTCAGAGATTGTAGATTGATACTTAGTACCTTCAGTCATCCAGACAATCCTTCCATCTGGGTAGAAGTGAGTAGTGAAATAGAATTGCATGATTATCTCATCGTTCCACTTGGTCAACTTCTGACCAACAAACTTGTCCACTTCATTCATCCTGAAGCTCTCATGCACACCTGGGAAGTAGTCCTCATTGTCATCAATATATGTCCAGTCAACACACTTCATGTCTCTGAGAATTGGCTTCTTGTCTAACAAGACAGTCTCATAGAAGTCATGTTGTTCCTTGGTGTGGAAACGATAATCTACATCAGTCCTCCTCCTGGTGGCATAAGGACCAGTCTTTCTCCAGAGTCTCGGACCTGCATCCTTTCCTTCATGTTTTCTGCCACGGGATGATCATCACTATGATCTGGAATCTCTGGCTTTAGTTTTCTAAGCACTTGTGACTCTTCTTCTTCTTGAACTTCAGGCACTGGGGCCTTGTTCTTCTCAGTAGAAGATATGTTCCTGGTGGATCTCTTGGGTGTAGATGGTTTAGGGGCTTGAGCTTGAGTAGGAGGCTTGGGGCTGACTTGCGCTTAGATGGAGCAACCCCAGTCCTTATGGCATCCCCAGTGAGCTTTTGAGTCTTCGCAGGAGGTGTAACAGGCTCTTCCTCCTCCTCTTCTTCTTCATCTTCCATCATGGAAGGCTTTCCAAGCACCTTAGCAGTAGTTGTTCTTGCCCTCTTCTTCTTCTTTCTAGCAGTCTCATCATCATCATCAAATTGTTCCAAGGTGAACTTCATAGTTTCTTGGATGGAGGCTCTGGCTTTTAACATGGGCTTCCTCTTAGCATGAGCTTTCTTTGGCATACCAGGCTTGGTGGCAGCAGCAGCATACTCCTTCTTGAGCACCTTTTTCTTGGGGGTCACCTCCTCCTCAACAACAAAGTATTCATCCTCGGACTCGGATGTTCTCTTCTTCCTTTGCCTAGCATCCTTAAGCAAGTTGCTTGGAGTGCTTCTGCTACCTTCATCATAACTGCCTGAGGTACTAGTGCCCTCACTGAGATTCACTTGCTCTTCAGACCTGTACTGGCTGTCACTACCCTCTAACATATCTGAAACTGACCCTATCAATACATGGATATAGATAGAGTGGATGAGCATCATAAAGTACAGCTATTTCGCAAAAATGTTGAGACAAAAACTTAACTTTAGTTTTCTGCAGAAAGCATTTCGGAGCTACCGATTTGACAAACTCGGTGACACCGAAGCACTAACAGAATATAAACTTACAGTTTCGGTCAGACCGAAATGCAGTTCGGTGACTCCGAGATTGTCGGATTTTGGGTTCCGCAGACCCTTGAGAGGTTCAAACTCTAGGGTGGGTGCGAAGAACTCAACCTCGCCAGTCTGCCCGCTCGCCAATCTCACATCCTAGCATGATGAATAGGAAGGAAAAGAGACACAGTAGTTTACCCAGGTTTAGGCCACCTTGCGGTGTAAAACCCGACTTCTACTTTGTGGTGGATTGGCCTCGAGGGGCTGAGGATGAACTAATACAGTGGGCGAACAACCTCAGGAGGAGGCGTGTTCTTGTGCTCGAGCGAGCTGGTGAGTGTGAGGATGGAATGGATCCAATCCTGGGGTGTCGTCTCTCTATCACCCCCACGGTGGTGGCGGTGCTGCTCTATTTATAGTGGCCTTGGTCCTCTTCCGAAATGAAGGCGGGAAGGGATCCCACAACGGCCAAATTCAAAGGGAGAGAACTAGTAATTGCTATCCTAAAAAAAGTAGTCTTCGCCTACAAAAGCCTCTACTATGACACCGTGGTGGGCTCGGCGATGACCTCCGTCCTGCTGTCCTAGCGGTTTGGTCTTGTTGCACCGGAATGGTAACCTTTGGTTGATTCCTCGGGACTCCGCGCCCGCACTTGCCTCTCTAGCACCGAAGAGGAAACTGGTACGCTGCGCCCGCTGGCGCCCGCCTGGCCTTGGTCTTCATGGCTCACGTCATCCAAACCTCATAAGGTGAGGCTTGCATAGGAATCTCCGCTCCTTAGGAGACAGCTTGAGGAGGATGCTCCTCGTGGAGGTCTTGGTGTCGTCTGCCTCGCGAGGCTTGGCCCCTCGCGAGGGTCTTGAGTTGTTGATGCTGAAGCTGGGCCGTACCAGGCCATTGATGAAGCCACGCCATGGGCCGTAGGCAAGCAAGTTTGGGTACCCCCGTTCCCAGAATGCCAACAGAGATGCTAGGGTTTCACAGATTAAGTTATTTCGGTCACACCGATTAGTACACTTCGGTCAAACCGAGTCGTACTTGTGCAATTACCAGGGCCAAATCGGTGAGACCGAGATCCTCAGATTGGTCGGTCCGAGATGAGTTCGGCGGAAACCTAATCCTAAGTTTTTGCATCAAATCTATTCTAATAGAATCTTTAGGTGGATAGACTGATCTCATTCATGGAAATAATAATGGCAATGATCTTTGTGCAAGAATCGGTATAAAGGAGCGCATAAAGAGGTCAAGTTCGTACCCTAACTTGACAATGAACTTGCTATGGCGACAACGGTAGTGAGATTCCCATTGACGGTGATGGAGACCAGCGGCAGGAGGCACTGGCGATGATGGCGACGATTCGGAGATGAGGGGGCGGCATATCTAGGAAGGCGCGGTCGAGTGGTTTGGAGAAATGTCCAAATTTCAACCCGCGGTATATATACCCAGTCACCATCGGTGTGACCAAGTGGAACGACTCATTGGCACCGAGATGCAAAACTACTAGCAGTCACTGCAACTCGGGGTGACCAAATTTTTCAAATCGCTTGCACCGAGATGAAAACCTAGATCAACTTAATGAATTCGGTGAGACTGAGTAGGAGTGAGTTGGTCTGACTGAGATGCATTAAGAGGTTCTGGAAGTTTAAGCCCTTGACGGATCGGTGGCTCCAAGTGCTCCTCACCCGAAGGGTCCGAATTTGACTTGTTCAAACTTTGTGATGTAGCATGAATAAAGTTTGAGACGAGAAAAGAATAGATAGCCAGAGGGAGTACTTAGGCATTCTTGCCCATCCATTTGTAAAAAGAAAAACAAAACAACCAAAGCAAGAAATGGATGCCCTTGAATGGGAAAAGTTATGCAATCAACATGCTCACACAATAAGATAGCAAATAAATCATGTAGCAAAGCATGCACAAACACTGTAGCATCTATCAAGCTATTGGTGATGACTAGGTCATCTATATATGAGTATATTGACTGAGGAGTCAAATGAGAACATTTTATCGTAGTTCATACTCATCGTTTAAGCGCAAGTGGGGTTACCACTTTTACATAAAGCATTGTTGTGTTCACATCATTAGAGTTGCTTTAGCTCAATTCTTAGAGCAAAGCTGCCCCTAGATGTGATATCCCCCCATAAAGGGATGAACTAACCTTGGGTTTTGTCGATGATGACTTCATGTAGGTGTTGAAGATGTGGATGCTCAATGTTTATGTAGATCATTCGGAGCAATCCATTAGAGTGAGTTGCACTTTCAATACCTACATGGGTTAGTCCCACAAGGAACACACAAGGATATTCATAGACATAGAGTGAAACACATATATGATGATGTCCATGAAAGCATTAGGTTACCTTGTCCCTTGTCTTACCAACAAGAGGGTTTGTGACTCCTTGAACTGGTGCTAGATATGGAAGTTGATTGCACTTGTCATTGCCAAAATGAATATGAGTAAAGTATGTTGGCGGAGTCACCCTCAAGAACTCTCTAGTTCTTCTTCTTTGGGAACCACATCAACTTGATGGCAATCCTTGGAGTTGTAGTCATACTTGATGAAGTAGAACTTGATGTAGTCTTGGGAACCCACTTGACCAAGACCTTGGGAGCTTCTTCAAATGAATCAATCTCTTCTTGAAGCTTGTCCTTGCCTTTTAGCTTGTGGTCTTGTGGTGGAAGATTATCTTGATCTTGTGGTCCCTTGAAAGAAGTGGGGTCATACTTCTCTTGTCGAGGAACAAACTTCGTCTTGGGGTATTCATCTTCTTCCCACTCAACTCCATTGGCACATTGAACTTTCGTTCAAAACCAACACCTTGATTCTTCCGGTGCCTTCCTTGCTTGCGTACAATTTCCTCAAATTGCTTACTCCCGGCAAGGCTCTTGTAAACACCTTTCTCTATAATTCCCTTCAATAAGCTATTTTCTTGCTCAAGTGTAACTTGGCTAAGAGAATGATTAGTGGGATCAAGAGAACTACTAGAAGCAAAAATATTGGACTTAGCATGATTATTGTTACTACTAGAAGAAGAATCTTTCTTGCTCTTGTTGCTAGATTTTACTTGTGGCATGTAAGTAGACAAGAGTAAACGCTTGGCAATGTAAGAAGAACTTTTCTTTCGAAGATCATCCTTGTTTGCTTTTAAAAACCCATGCTCTTGCTCTAAATTGAGCTTCTCATGAGTCTTTAAAACCTCTCGATGATCCTCTAAAGTAGTTTCATGAGCTAACTTAAGAGTGTTTAGTTCTTTAGTTAGACGCTCAATCTCCTTCTTATCATTGTAATTCGTTTCATCTTGATTAGCATGATTAATAGAAATTTCATCATAGTTTTCATCACTAGTGTTGTCAACAAGTAGATCATCATCACCTAGCAAGTCATCTTCATCACTATTGAAATCAACATACTCAGGGTGTGATAGCTTAGATGAATCATCTTCCAATTACTTCATTTGGTGAGTCAACTATGTCGTAGGAGTTTGATGACACAAGTGCAAGACCGGCAACACCTTCATCTTGAGTATATTCGGAGTTGGAGTGATAACTTCTCTCGGAGTAGTTGCTGGAGTCGGAACCGGATACCCATTCACCAACACGAGCTTGATGTCTTCGTCTTGTGTAGCTCTTTGATGACTTGTCCTTTATTTCTGAATCCTTGCTTCTACGAGAGGGTCTTCGTTCATAACGATCATCTCTACTCCTTCTCTCTATTTGTGGTGATTCATCTCTTTTACTTATCCTTTTAGGTGATCTTCTCTTCTCTTGTAGGGAGCCGTACACTCGTTGGAGTAGTGTTCGGGTCTTCTACAATTGTAGCAATTGCGATCACGACTAGAAGATCTTTTGTCATTGTAGGACCTTGACTTGGAACTTCTCTCTTTGCTTCTACTCTTGTAGAATTTGTTGAAGTTCTTCACCATCAAGCTCAATTCTTCATTGAAGACTTGTTTCTCACTTGATGTTGTAGGAGCATCACATGAAGCTTTGTAAGCACCACTAGACTTGTTGTGGAGCTCTTCCTTATCCTTGAGTGACATCTCATGAGCAACAATTCTACCAATGACTTCCGTTGGCTTGAGATCTTTGTAATTGGGCACCATTTGGATCAAGGTGTACACGGTATCATATTTTCCATCCAAGGCTCTTAGGATCTTCTTGATGATGAATCTGTCGGTCATCTCTTCGCTTCCTAAGCCGGCAATCTCATTTGTGATGAGAGCAAGCCTAGAGTACTCAGCGACTCCTTTACCATCCTTCATTTTGAACTTGTTAAGTTGACTTTGAAGCACATCCAATGTGGGTTCCTTGACGGACTCGGTACCTTCATGCATATCAACCAAAGTATCCCAAATTTCCTTTGCATTCTCAAGGCGGCTGATTTTGTTGAATTCTTTGGGGCACAATCCGTTGAAGAGAATATCACAAGCTTGAGCATTGTATTGCAACATATTCAATTCTTCCGCGGATGCTTAGCGATCCGGTTCTCTTCCATCCTCGAAATATTCACCTTGCAAGTCAATACGCACAATAGCCCAAACAGCGGGGTTATGACCAAGAATATGCATTTTCATCTTATGCTTCCAACTAGCAAAATTGGTACCATCAAAGTAACGACCTCTATGGTGGTAATTTACCTCTCTAGACGCCATACTCTTCTAGGTACTGAAACCAAGGCTATGATCACCAAAGCTATGGAAATCAAGGCAAATGGAGACCAAAGATCTAATACCACTTGTAGGATCGAAAGTATGTCTAGAGGGGGGGGGGGTGATTAGACTACTTGACCAAGTAAAAATCTAGCCTATTCCCAATTTTAAGTTTTGGCAGATTTAAGCAACTTAGCAAAAGTCAAGCAATCAACCTACACATGCAATTCTAAGAGTGTAGCAGCGGAAAGTAAAACATTGCATGTGAAGGTAAAGGGAAGGGTTTGGAGAAGGCAAACGCAATGTAGACACGGAGATTTTTGGCGTGGGTTTGATAGGTGGTGCTATCGTACATCCACGTTGATGCAGACTTCAACCCACGAAGGGTAACGTTTGCACGAGTCCACGGAGGGCTCCACCCACGAAGGGTCCACGAAGAAGCAACCTTGTCTACCCCACCATGGCCATCGCCCACGAAGGATTTGCCTCACTTGGGTAGATCTTCACGAAGTAGGTGATCTCCTTGCCCTTACAAACTCCTTGGTTTAATTAACTCCACAATCTTGTCGGAGGCTCCCAAGTGACACCTAACCAATGTAGGAGACACCACTCTCCAAAAGGTAATAGATGGTGTGTTGATGATGAACTCCTTGCTCTTGTGCTTCAGATGATAGTATCCCCAACACTCAACTATCTCTCACGTATTTGGCTATGGTGGAAAGATGATTTGAGTGGAAAGCAACTTGGAGAAGGCTAGATATCAAGATTCTTGTGGTTGGATTGGAATATCTTGGTCTCAACACATGAGTAGGTGGTTCTCTCTCAGAAAATGAGTAGTGGAAGTGTAGGCATGTTCTGATAGCTCTCTCTATCTAATTGAGAAGGGGTGGAGGGGTATATATAGACTCCACACAAAATCGAGCTGTTACACACATTTGACCCAACTCGGTTAGACCGAATAGAAGAACTCGGTGAGACCAATTTATTTCAAAATGTGAACATTGGGAATCTCGGTGGGACCGACATGATCAACTCGGTGGGACCGATGTGCTAGGGCTTAGGGCAAACATCAACTCGGTGACACCGATTGCATCAACTCGGTTAGACCGAAGTGAAGTAATAAGGCAACAGAGAGGATGTCAAGCAAACTCGGTGGGACCAATTGCATATTTTGGTGAGACCGAAATAATTACAACACACAACACAGAGATTACAAGGCCATCTCGGTGAGACCGAGATCCGTATCAGTGTGACTGAATTGTCTAGGGTTTCTGGCAGTGGCCAGTTCAAATGAACTCGGTGGCGCCGAATAGATCAAATCGGTGGGGCCGAGTTTAACTTTGTGTTTTGGATAAATGTGTGATACGTCTCTGTCGTATCTACTTTTCCAAACACTTTTGCCCTTGTTTTGGACTCTAACTTGCATGATTTGAATGGAACTAACCCGGACTGACGCTGTTTTCAGCAGAATTACCATGGTGTTATTTATGTGCAGAAACAAACGTTCTCAGAATGACCTGAAACTTCACGGAGGAACTTTTCAGAAAATATGAAAAATACCTTCAAAAGATGAAGGCCAGGGGGCCCACCACCTGTCCACGAGGGTGGGGGCGCGCCTGCCCCCCTAGGGCGCGCCCCCTACCTTGTGGGCCCCCTGATGCCTCTCCGACTCCAACTCCAACTCCATATATTGTGTTTCGGGGAGAAAAAAAATCATAGAGAAGAAATCATCGCGTTTTACAACAGGGAGCCGCCGCCAAGCCCTAAAACCTCTCGAGAGGGCTGATCTGGAGTCCGTTCGGGGCTCCGGAGAGGGGAATATGTCGCCATCGTCATCATCAACCATCCTCCATCACCAATTTCATGATGCTCACCGCCGCACGTGAGTTATTCCATCGTAGGCTTGCTGGATGGTGATGGGTTGGATGGGATCTATCATGTAATCGAGTTAGTTTTGTTAGGGTTTGATCCCTAGTATCCACTATGTTCTGAGATTGATGTTGCTATGACTTTGCTATACTTAATGCTTGTCACTAGGGCCCGAGTGCCATGATTTCAGATCTGAACCTATTATGTTTTCATCAATATATGAGTGTTCTTGATCCTATCTTGCAAGTCTATAGTCACCTATTATGTGTTATGATCCGTTAACCCCGAAGTGACAATAATCGGGATACTTACCAGTGATGACCGTAGTTTGAGGAGTTCATGTATTCACTATGTGTTAATGCTTTGTTCCAGTTCTCTATTAAAAGGAGGCCTTAATATCCCTTAGTTTCCATAAGGACCCCGCTGCAACGGGAGGGTAGGACAAAAGATGTCATGCAAGTTCTTTTCCATAAGCACGTATGACTATATTCGAAATACATGCCTACATTACATTGATGAACTGGAGCTAGTTCTATGTCACCCTAGGTTATAACTATTGCATGAGGAATCGCATCCGACATAATTATCCATCATGATCCATTGCCTACGAGCTTTTCATATATTGTTCTTCGCTTATTTACTTTTCCGTTGCTGCTGTTACAATCACTATAAAACCAAAAATATTACTTTTGCTACTGTTACCACTACTATCATATTACTTTGCTACTAAATACTTTGCTGCGGATATTAAGTTTCCAGGTGTGGTTGAATTGACAACTCAGCTGCTAATACTTGAGAATATTCTTTGGCTCCCCTTGTGTCGAATCAATAAATTTGGGTTGAATACTCTACCCTCGAAAACTATTGCGATCCCCTATACTTGCGGGTTATCAAGACTATTTTCTGGCGCCGTTGCCAGGGAGCATAGCTCTATTCTTTGAGTCACTTGGGATTTATATCTGCTTATCATTATGAAGAACTTGAGAGATCCAAAAACCAAGATTTATCCCTCAACTACGAGGGGAGGTAAGGAACTGCCATCTAGCTCTGCACTTGATTCACCTTCTGTTTTGAGTAAGCTTGCGATACCTATACCTGCTTCTGCTATTCGTTCTGATATGTCGCATGTTATTGATGATGCTACTTCTGTTATGCATGATACTTATGATGAAACTACTTCTATGCTTGATACTACTGTGCCACTTGGTGAATTTCTTGATGAACAACTTGCTAGGGCTAGAGAGATTGAAAATATTGAATTTGATGATACTAATGAAAGTGATGATGAAGAATCACTTGTTATTCCTAAGGGTTATGTTTTTGATCAAGAAGCTTCTTTAGCTATTTTAGCTTGCAAAGAAAGAAACAACTTAAGAGCTTATTAGATAAATGGAACAAGCAATCTCTAAATGCTAGAATGAAACCTGACCCTGCTTTTGCTACTTCACCAATTTGTTGTTATCGATAAGGATTATGAATTCTTTGTTGATCCTGATATAATTACTTTGGTTGAATCTGATCCTTTTCATGGCTATGAATCTGAAACTGTTGTGGTACACCTTACTAAATTAAATGATATAGCCACCCTGTTTACTAAATATGAGAGAACTCGTTACTTTTATATCCTTAAAATATTTCCGTTCTCATTAAAGGGTGATGCTAAGATATGGTTTAATTCTCTTGATCCTGGTTGTGTGCGTAGTCCCCAGGATATGATTTATTACTTCTCTGCTAAAAATTTCCCTGCTCATAAGAAACAAGCTGCTTTAAGGGATATATATATAATTTTGTGCATATTAAAGAAGGGAGTCTCCCACAAGCTTCGGGGAGGCTTCTCCAGTTACTTAATGCTTTTCCTGACCATCCTCTTAAGAAACATGAAATACTTGATATCTTTTATAATGGACTAACCGATGCTTCCACAGATTACCTGGATAGTTGTGCTGGTTCTGTTTCTAGGGAAAGAACGCCGGATGAAGCTAAAATTCTATTGAATAATATGTTGACAAATGAAAATAATTGGACACCTCCAGAGCCAATTCCTAAGACTATTCCTAAACCAACTCCGAAGAAGAGGGGTATTCTATTTCTCAGTCCTGAAGATATGCATGAGGCAAAGAAATCTATGAAATAAAAAGGTATAAAAGTTGAATATGTTAAGAATTTACCTCCTATTGAAGAAACATATGATCTTAATCCATTACCTATTGAAGAAACTCGTGGTCTTGATAACCCGACATAGGTAGTAAAGGTAAGTTCTCTCTATAGATATGATAAAGCTGAAATCCCATTTACTAAGTTTGCTAGCCCATGCTTAGATGAGTTTGATAATTTTATGGCCAAGCAAGAAGACTTTAATGCCTATTTTGGTAGACAATTGAAATACAATTCAAATATGCTTGAACACTTGGGTGATTATATGGCTAATGTTAAAGGTGAACTTATCCTTATTAGTAAACATGCTTCTATGGTTACCACTCAAGTAGAACAAGTACTTAAGGCTCAAAATGATTTGCTCAGTGAATTGAATAGTAAGAATAATGATAATGTTGTTAGAGTTATGACTAGAGGTGGTAAAATGACTCAGGAACCTTTGTATCCTGAAGGCCACCCTAAGAGAATTGAGCAAGATTCTCAGAGAAATAATATAGGTGCACCTAGTCCTTCTAAAAAGAAGAAAAAGAAAAATGGTATGACTTTGCATGCTTCTAGTGAACCTGTTATTGAACCACCTGAGAATCCAAATGATATCTCTATTTCTGATGCTGAAACACAATCTAGTAATGAACCTAAAACTAGTGATAATGCTAATGATAATGTTCATGATGATGCTCAACCTAGTAATGATAATGATATAGAAATTGAACCTGCTGTTGATCTTGATAACCCACAATCAAAGAATCAACGTTATGATAAGAAAGACTATGTTTCTAGGAAACATGGTAAAGAAAGAGAACCATGGGTTCAGAAATCCATGCATTTTCCTCCCAAACCATCCAAAAAAAGGATGATGAGGATTTTGAGCGCTTTGCTAAAATGATTAGACCTATCTTTTGCGTATGCGATTAACTGATATGCTCAAAATGAATCCTTATGCTAAGTATATGAAAGATATTGTTACAAATAAGAGAAAGATACTGGAAGCTGAAATTTCCACCATACTTGCTAATTATACTTTTAAGGGTGGAATACCAAAGAAACTTGGAGATCCCGGTGTACCAACTATACCATGCTCCATTAAAAGAAACTATGTTAAAACTGCTTTATGTGATCTTGGAGCCGGTATTAGTGTTATGCCTCTCTCTTTATATCGTAGACTTGATTTGAATAAGTTGAAACCTACTGAAATATCTTTGCAAATGGTTGATAAATCAACTGCTATACCTGTCGGTATTTGTGAGGATGTGCCTGTTGTAGTTGCAAACGTTACTATTTTAATGGACTTTGTTATTCTTGATATTCTTGAGGACGATAGTATGTCTATTATTCTTGGAAGACCCTTTTTGAATACTGCAGGGGCTGTTATTGATTGCACTAAAGGCAATGTCACTTTTCATGTTAATGGTAATGAGCATACGGTACACTTTTCGAAGAAACAACCTCAAGTTCACAGTATCAATTCTATTGGAAAAATTCCATCGATTATATTTGGAGGTTTTGAATTTCCTCTTCCAACTGTCAAGAAGAAATATGATATTCTTATTATTGGGGGTGTGCATATCCCCGTTGAGGTAACATAGTGTTATTCGAAATTTCTCCGGTTCCATGTTATTCGGAATGAGTTCGTTAACAAGACTTGATCAACCTTGTTAGTGGATTCCTTTTGATGATCATGAGATGGATGAAACTAGAAGGCACAACCTGCTGTACCCCACTTTTACTTTTTGTTATTTATATTAAATAAAATAAAAATAAATATTTTACTGTCTATTATCTGATTATCCGTGCAATATAAAAATACCCCGAAAATAAAAGTTCTCCAAATGCCTTGAAATTTAAATATGATTTTTTCCAGAATATTTGAGAATATTTGGCACTGAGAACACAGCAGGGGGGTCAACCACCTGCCCACGAGGGTGGAGGGTGCGCCCTACCCCCTGGGCGCGCCCCCTGCCTCGTGGGCCCACGGTGGCCCTCCTCCACTTATTCCTACACCCACACACTTCTTCTTCCTCCCACAAACACGAATATCCATCTCAAGCACGAGTTCTAGCTCATTTTGCTTCCATTTTTGATCTCCTTGCTCAAAGCACTTCTCGCAAAACTGCTTGGGGAGATTGTTCCTTGGTATGTGACTCCTCCATTGGTCCAATTAGTTTTTGTTCTAGTGCTTTATTCATTGCAAATTTTTGTTGCTTAGGTGACCCTGTTCTTGAGCTTGCATGTCAATTTTATTTGGTCAAAAGTAGTTTTGATGCATGATATAGGCTCTAGGCACTTGTAGGAGTAATTGCTATCAATATTATTGAGTTTGGTTTACTTTTATTTTGAAGCTACTAGAAATTTCAGAATTTTTCAGAAAATGATGAGGAGACTTTTGAGGGGCTCATCAAGCCAAACCTCGAAGGAAAAGGCACCGAAGCCTAAGTATAATTTGCCTCGCACCACGGAGGTTCGGGCGTGTGAATGGCCTTCCGATGATTTCTCGAGAGCAGCCGAGATTTATGAAGATTTCCATGAATTGGCTAAGAATGCAGGCCTCACTACTTTCCTCCATGACCAATGCGATCTGTATCTCTTACTCACAAATATCTTTGTGGAAAACTTTCATTCCCATTCTAGGAGCTCACCACCTACGGTGGAGTTTTATTTATATGATGAGCATAAGGAGATGTCACTATGATTTTTGTCGGGTTTGTTTAGTCCCTTTTGAGGGCAAGATAGAAGAACCACATCGCGATGATGTTGGAGGGGTTTATTGATACTATCACTGTAGGGGAAACAAGGAAGGTTTCTGATGCAAGAATCACTAGCATACATTTTCCTGTTTTACGTTATTTTGCATTATTTGCTAGTCGTTGTTTAATTTGTCGCGGAAACTGTGGAAACCTTAGTGTCCCTGATATTATTATTTTGCTCCATGGTTTATACGGTGATAACTCTGTTAGTATGGGCAGCATTATTGCTTAACGGTTAAGTCTGAACCGTACCAAGGGCCCCATCTTTTGAGGCATCTATGCTTCACGCCTAGCTGCACATTTTAACATACCTATTAGGCATTATGAGAAGGAAGAAAAAGTGCTGCCTCGTGTTTATCTAGATTATAAAAGTATGGTGGCACATGATTTTATTGTTAAGAATAGGGAAGGAGAGCTTAAATACCAGTTGTTCTTTGACAAACATCATCCTGAGACTATTACCATGCCTGCTCCTTCTTTGTTTGATTTATCTGCAGACCAGTACCTTGTTCCGTTCAAGGCTATTCGCGCCTACCGGAACCCTGCACCAGCCATGGAGCCAGAGCCGGAACCACAAGTTGATCCTTCACAACAGTCTAATTACCAGTGGGATCCGGAGATGATTGTCAGCCAGTGGCAATCGGAGTCTTCCTCTTCTTCATCTCAGTATGACCCCAACTACTATTATGGATATCCGCTAGGCCAGCCGTGGCCATAGACCAACTTAGGCCAAAAGCCTAAGCTTGGGGGAGTACGTATTTCCCACCGACATTACATTTATGTTCACATACTCATTGCTAGATGTCGGTGCTCATACTTTTTCATTGTATCATCCATGCTAGTTTATTTTCCTTTTTGTGCTTTCTTCTTGTGTGTTTGATAAACCTTAAGAAAAACCAAAAAAATTAGTTGTAGCCTTTAATTAGTTTACTTTCCATGCTTGTAGTAGTAATTAAAAAGAAAACCCAAAAAGATTTCCTGTTCTTCTTTTACTTGTTGGGAGCTCTCCCGTGTAAATAGTTTTATTTCTTTTCTTTTCTTTGGGGGTCGATAGGAGAAGACCATGATTAAATTGTTGAAGTATCTCTTATATGCATTATTGTTGATCTAACAAAAGAGCCCATATTGCCTTGTCTTCTCCTGCTTATTGAATGCTTGCAGATTCCAGCTTAGTCCAATGCACGTGCACTATTATTATTATTCACATTGTTTGGTCGTGCAAGTGAAAGGCAATTATGACGATATATGATGGACTGACTGAGATAAGAAAGGCTAGTATGAACTCGACCTCTTTTTTTTTGTCAATATGATTAGTTCAACGTTCCTGATTCAGCCTATTATGAATAAACATGTTTGCAATGACAACTAGAGATCATAGTTTCTTGTGCTATGCTTGATTAGCTAGGAGCTTATAATGGCTTACCTTGCATGCCAACATGTTGTTAAAATGGTTGTGATGTGGTATGATAGGGTGGTATCCTCCTCTGAATGATTTAAGTGACTTGACTTGGCGCATGTTCACGCATGTAGTTGAAACAAAATCAACATAGCCTTCACGATATTTATGTTCATGGTGGATTATATCCTACTCATGCTTGCATTCGGTGTTGATTAATTTTAATGCATGTTCATGACTGTTGTCGCTCTCTAGCTGGTCGCTTCCCAGTCTTTTGCCAGCCTTCACCTGTACTAAGCAGGAATACTGCTTGTGCACCCAAACTCCTTAAACCCCATAGTTATTCCATATGAGTCCACCATACCTACCTATATACGGTATCTACCTGTCATTCCAAGTAAATTTGTATGTGCCAAACTCTAAACCTTCAAATAAATATCCTGTTTTGTATGCTCGAATAGCTCATGTATCAACTAGGGCTGTCCGTATCTTCCATGTTAGGTGGGTTATTCTCAAGAGAAGTGGACTCCGCTCCTCACTCACGAGATAAATGGCTGGTCACCCAGATGCCCAGTCTCATGCTTTATGCAAACTAAATCAAAATAATTGCAAACAAAACTCCCCCTAGGACTCTTGTTAGTTGGAGGCACTCGTTGTTTCGAGCAAGCCATGGATTGATGCTTGTTGGTGGAAGGGGGAGTATAAAATTTACCATTCTGTTTGGGAACCACCTATAATGTGTGTAGCATGGAAGATATCACCATCTCTTGGTTGTTATGTTGACAATGAAAGTATACCGCTCAAAATATAATTCACCACTATTTCAAAACCGAGCTCTGGCACCTCTACAAATCCATGCTTCCCTCTGCGAAGGGCCTATCTGTTTACTTTTATGATGAGTCATCATCCTCTTATTAGAAAGCACCAGTTGGAGAGCACCGCTGTCATTTGCATTCATTACTATTAATTTACATTGAGTATGACTTGACTGGATATCTTTTACCATGAATTACAATGTCTAGTCAGTCCCTGATCTTTAAAGGTGCTCTGCATTTATGTTTTGCGGTCTCAGAAAGGGCTAGTGCGATACCATCTTGTTATATCATATTATGATTGTTTTGAGAAAGTGTTGTCATCCGAGATTTATTATAATTGCTCGCTAGTTGATTATGCTATTGATATGAGTCAACTTGAGACCTAAGCGTTATTGTGAATGTGGTTAGTTATAATCTTTGCTGAAAACTTGAATGCTGGCTTTACATATTTACAACAACAAGAGCAAATAGAGTTTGTAAAAGTTTTTCTTTATCACTTTCAGTTTATCAACTGAATTGCTTGAGGACAAGCAAAGGTTTAAGCTTGGGGGAGTTGATACGTCTCCGTCGTATCTACTTTTCCAAACACTTTTGCCCTTGTTTTGGACTCTAACTTGCATGATTTGAATGGAACTAACCCGGACTGACGCTATTTTCAGCAGAATTACCATGGTGTTATTTATGTGCAGAAACAAACGTTCTCGGAATGACCTAAAACTTCAAAGAGCAACTTTTCAGAAAATATGAAAAATACCTGCAAAAGATGAAGGCCAGGGGGCCCACCACCTGTCCACGAGGGTGGGGGCATGCCTGCCCCCCTAGGGCGCGCCCCCATACCTCGTGGGCCCCCTGATGCCTTTCCGACTCCAATTCCAACTCCATATATTGTGTTTCGGGGAGAAAAAAATCAGAGAGAAGAAATCATCACGTTTTACCATACGGAGCCGCCGCCAAGCCCTAAAACCTCTCGGGAGGGCTGATCTGGAGTCCGTTCGGGGCTCCGGAGAGGGGAATCTGTCGCCATCGTCATCATCAACCATCCTCCATCACCAATTTCATGATGCTCACCGCCGTGCGTGAGTAATTCCATCGTAGGCTTGCTGGACGGTGATGGGTTGGATGGGATCTATCATGTAATCGAGTTAGTTTTGTTAGGGTTTGATCCCTAGTATCCACTATGTTCTGAGATTGATCTTGCTATGACTTTGCTATGCTTAGGGCATCTCCAGCCGTTTGCCCCCCCCCAGGAGGCATTTTATCACCTCCTGGGGGGCTGCCGGCGAGAACTTTGGCCTGGGGGGCCAAAATTTTCCACTCGTTGCCTCCCCACGAGCAGTGTTGGACTCCTCACAAACGGAGCGGCATTTCGTCGAGCACCTTGACCGCGGCGGCATCGACGACCTCCAGCCAGCGTAGGAGCACACCCCTAAACTTGCTCTCGCCTCCGCCATCCCCCCGCTTGCCCACGCCGCCGTTCTTCACGAAGCTCGTGGACGAGCACTCCTCCCCCTCGCTGCTCGACCCGGTCGTCGCTGCGGCAGCGACAAACTCGCAGCCGAGGCACCCGTCCACGCCGCACCTGGCGCACATAGCAGCCACAGGCGCCGGAGCAGGAGCGGTAGCAAAGGGCGGCGTCGACAGCTTCGGGCGCAGGGCGGGGTCCGCGGTGTCCCCGGACACGACGAAGATGAGAGCGCGGAGGAAGAGGGAGTTCTCCTGCTTGGAGTTGGGGAGCTGGAACTCGCTGCCACCGCGCTCCAGCCTTGGCACCATGGCGATGTGGAGTCCTGCGGTGGCGGGAGGCGGCGAGCGGGGAGGGAGGCAGGTGCAGGGCGGCAAGCGGGGAAGGAGGCATGGCGATGACGCGCGACAGCCAGGGCGAGGCGTGCGGCAAGAGGTAGCGGCAGGCGGCGGGCTCGAGCTGGCTGGCGGGAGGCCGGGCGCGCTTCCGGGCGTGAGGCGCAGAGGGATGGAGGCCGGGCGTGGTGACCCGATGCGGGGCGCTATCGCAGATGGCTGGCGGGGTGGCGAGCGCGGCGGGCGCGGCGGTGACGCGGCGGGCCTGAGCTGCGTGAAGGCACTGGGGCGGGGCTGGGCTTCGAGCTGGCATGGATTAGCTCCCATGCTGATGAGAAGGACGCCATGGATTAGCTCCCCGCCTCCCTCCCTGCTCCGGCGCCCTCCCCGCAAGCTCCGGCGCCCGCACGCGCTCGCCCGCCTCCAGCAAGTCACGCTCCGTGGCGGTCCTCAGCAGCACGGCCGCCGGTGATGCCTCCTGCTCCGTGACGCCCTCTACGCACGCCTTGGGCGCCTTGCGCTACTGCATCGCCGATGCGCGGCCGGTGTGCCTTGCGCTGCTGCATCGCCGACGCTACGGGAGACGGCCAGCGCCCGCCCCGTCCTCGCCCGTCCAGGCCACGCACGGCGAGCTCCAGCCTCTGAGCCTAGAAGTCGCCGAGGAGAGAGGGAGTGTGGGATGGAGAGGAGAGGTGGAGTGTGGCTCGCATGTGGGTGGGCCTGGAGAAGATAAAGGCAGTTGGAGGCACTGACTGGTGGACCATTTGCATGCAAAAGTGAGTGCCGGCGTCCCCAGCTGCCCCCCAGGTTGTTGGGATTCGCCTGATATCGCCGGCCGTGTTTTTGGGTAAATCCGACGCAAAACAAGCCTTTGGGGGTGTGGCTGGGAGCATTTTTTACTGCCGGCGGCCAAAAAGTGGTCCGGGGGGCGTCCTGGGGGCTCTAGTGGAGATGCCCTTAATGCTTGTCACTAGGGCCAGAGTGCCATGATTTCACTTCTGAACCTATTATGTTTTCGTCAATATATGAGTGTTCTTGATCCTATCTTTCAAGTCTATAGTCACCTATTATGTGTTATGATCCGTTAACCCCGAAGTGACAATAATCGAGATACTTACCGGTGATGACCGTAGTTTGGGGAGTTCATGTATTCACTATGTGTTAATGCTTTGTTCCGGTTCTCTATTAAAAGGAGGCCTTAATATCCCATAGTATCCGTAAGGACCCCGCTGCCACGAGAGGGTAGGACAAAAGATGTCATGCAAGTTCTTTTCCATAAGCACGTATGACTATATTCGGAATACATGCCTACATTACATTGATGGACTAGAGCTAGTTCTGTGTCACCCTAGGTTATAACTATTGCATCAGGAATCACATCCGACATAATTATCCATCACTAATCCATTGCCTACGAGCTTTTCATATATTGTTCTTCGCTTATTTACTTTTCCGTTGCTACTGTTACAATCACTATAAAACCAAAAATATTACTTTTGCTACCGTTACCACTACTGTATTATTACTTTGCTACTAAATACTTTGCTGCAGATATTAAGTTTCCAGGTGTGGTTGAATTGACAACTCAGCTGCTAATACTTGAGAATATTCTTTGGCTCCCCTTGTGTCGAATCAATAAATTTGGGTTTAATACTCTACCCTCGAAAACTGTTGCGATCCCCTATACTTGCGGTTTATCAATGTGGAAATGAGAAAGTGGTTGGGGGTTTTGGAGCAATATCACTAAGCACTTTGAGCAAGTAGACCATTAAGCAACACATCATCCCCTTTCAATAGTATTGGCTCTCCTATGGACTCAATGTGATCTTGGATCACTAAAATAAAAATGAAGAGTCTTGAGCTTTTGCCAATATGTGTCCTTAGCATTTTGTGGGGTCCACATCTCTAGTCCATGCCATGCCAATCATTGAACTTTCTGAAATATTTAACTTAAATGGATATTAGTTCAATGAGCTATATGTTGTTATGAATTACCAAAACCATGCGGGGATTATTTGCACTTTCACTTGATGCAGACCCTCTTCTGGAACATCCGCGATTTCAGCCAAGATGGTCGCCGCCGCCAATTGATAGAATACATGCGAGGCGAGCGGATTGACATTGTGGCCATCCAAGAAATAATGCGCACAAAATTCTCCCTTTCTGAGCTAGAATGCTTGACCACCCACCTATTTGCCTGGCATTGGCTCCCTTCTAATGGGACCACGTGCCACTCGGATGGCATCCATTTAGGCGTAAAGGACGCCACCTTTGAGGTGGGGAGTGTGGAACACGGCGAGTTCTATGTTAGCATGGAACTCTTGGAACGGGCGCCAAACTTCAAGTCGGAAGTCGTAATTTGATAACCCACAAGTATAGGGGATCGCAACAGTTTTTGAGGGTAGAGTATTCAACCCAAATTTATAGATTCGACACAAGGGGAGCCAAAAATATTTGCAAGTATTAGCAGCTGAGTTGTCAATTCAACCACACCTGGAGATTAATTATCTACAGCAATATGATCAGTAGCACAGTAATATGAAAGTTTTGATAGTAGTGGTGATAGTAACAGTAACGGTAAGAGTGATAGCAATGGTTTTGTAGTAAGTGTAACAGTAGCAACAACAATAGTAACTTAGCAGAAACAATATGTGGAAAATTCGTAGGCATTGGATTGGTGAATTTTGTTGGATGATATTCATCATATAACAATCATAACCTAGGGCAATACAGAACTAGCTCCAGATCAAAAATATAATGTAGGCATGTATTCCGTAAATAGTCATACATGCTTATGGAAAAGAACTTGTATGACATCTTTTGTCCTACTTTCCCGTGGCAGCGGGGTCCATAAGGAAACTAAGGGATATTAAGGCCTCCTTTTAATAGAGAACAGGAACAAAGCATTAACACATAATTAATAGGTGAACTCCTCAAACTACGGTCATCACCAGAAAGTATCCCAATTACTGTCACACTGGGGTTGATGGATCATAACACGTAATAGGTGAATATGACTTGCAAGATCGGATCTAGAACATAGATATAATGGTGAAAACATAAAAGGTTCAGATCTCAAATCATGACACGGGCCCTCAGTGACAAGCACTAAGCATGGCAAAGTGATAACAACATCAGTCTCAGAACATAATGGATACTAGGGATCAAGCCCTAACAAAACTAACTCGGTTACATGATGAATCTCATCCAACTCCTCACCGACCAGCGAGCCTGCGAAGGAATTACTCACTCCCAGTGGGGAGCATCATGGAATTGGTGATGAAGGAGGGTTGGTGATGATGAAGATCAAAGGTCCCCCTCTCCGGAGCCCCGAACAGACTCCATATCTGGCCTCCTGATGAAGAACATGAGGTGGCGGCGGCTCCGTCTCATGAAACATAATAATTCTTTCTCCCTGATTTTTTCTCAGAAAATAGGATTTATAGCGTCGGAGATAGGGTCAGTGGGGCCACCAGGTGGGCACAACCCACCTGGGCATGCCAGGAGGGGGTGCGCCCTGGTGGGTTGTGCTCCCCTAGGGACCCCCTCCGGTGGTTCTTGGCTCCAGTATTTTTCTTTTATTGTATAAAAATTCTCCAAAACGTTTTCTTCCATTCCGAGAACTTTTATTTCTGCACAAAAATAACACCATGGTAGTTCTGCTGAAAACAACATCAGTCCTGGTTAGTTTCATTAAATCATGCAAATTAGAGTCCAAAACAAGAGGAAAAGCATTAGGAAAAGTAGATACGATGGAGACATATCATAATTGTGCACGACTTTGCTGATCACCGCCGGTCTGAGGCCTTCCTTGATGAGTTGCAGTGGAAGGTCTCGGCTGCCTAGCTAGCAGTAGTGGTTGGCGGGGATTTTAACCTCATTTGTTTGAAGGCAGACAAAAGCAAAAATCTCGTCAACTTCCCTTAGATGCAGATGTTCAACGACTGCATAGCAGATCTTGGTATCTGTGAACTAGATAGGGTTGGTGCCATATTTACCTGTACCAACCGCTATGCTGCCCCAAGCCGCTCCGTCCTGGACTGGGTCATGGTGTCCCTTGATTTGGAGCTACGATGCCCCATGGCATCTCTCCGGGTGATCACCCGGATTGGGTCTGACCACGTCCCCTTCTCCTCTCCTCCGAGAATGACCGGCCCCCCAACCCCTGTAGTTCCGCTTCGAGACCTTCTAGCTTAACCAAAATGGTTTTGTCGAGGTCGTCCGCGATAGATGGCGAGAGGCGCGCCTTGCCCCCCACCACAACCTCTCGACCATTAACTCCTAGCACTTTTGTATAAAACGATCGCGATAGTTCATGAAGGGATGTGGGTGCTAACCTCGGCCGGAACTTGAGAGAGTGAAACAAATCCCTCCTCGACTCCATCTAGGCCCTAGATCTCCGGGCCGACACCATGGGCCTTACCCCAGACGAGTGGCTACTCCGTTACGATCTTGAGGATCAACTAACTATCATATACACAAATTAAGTAGGCCTACAAGCGACTGTGGGGTACAATAAACTAGGTCCTCAAGGGGGGCACAATACGGCCTACTTCTAGGCCATTACAAATGGCCAGTGGCGCCGAAACACCATCCCCTTGCTTTGGGATGGTGAGAACCTCCTGTAGTGTCCGAAAGACATCCGGACCCATGTCAGCGGCTTCTATAAGGCCCTATTCTCATCCTCCCCTCAGGAAGGAGTTGATCTGACACCCGACGTCTGGCCGTAGCACATGCGTGTTTTCGCGGCAGATAATGCGACCCTCACAGCTCCGTTCTTGGAGGAGGAGGTTGTCGGCGTTCTGGGAACAGGGGTCCCCAGACTTGCCTGCCTGCGGCCCACTGCATGGCTTTGCTGGCAGGCCTGTATGGCCCATCTTCATCAACAAGGAATCAATACCCTCGTGAGGGGCCGAGCCTCGCGAGGCGGACGACACAAGACCTCCTCAGGAACGGCCTCGCCAAGCTGGCTCGTGAGGGAATGAGAGTTCAAGGTCGGGTAAACCTCGCGAGGTTCTCGTGACGTGAGCCATGATGACCGAGACCAGGCGGGCGCCAACGCGCGCAACATCCTTGTTTCCTCTTTGGTGATAAGGGGGCAAGCGCAGGCACGGAGTACCGAGGCATCAAGCAAAGGTTTCCATATTGGTGCAACGAGACCAAGGCCAGAAGAATGGCAAGACGGAGGTCACCATGGAGCCCAGGACGGCGTCACCACCAGAACCATTGGCAGGCGAAGACCACCTTTTGTCAGGATAGCTTGTACTAGCTGTCCCCTTTAAAATTGGCCGTTGTTGGCTCCCTTCCCGCTCAATATTTGGGGAGAGGACCAGGGCTCTATAAATAGGACTAGCCAACACCATATGCAGGAGGGGACGAAGGATCGAGTTCATCCTCAGCCACACAAGTGCACCGAGCACAAGAACACCTCAACCTCACGAAGCTGTTCTTCCCCTTGTACCGTTCATCCTCAGCCCAAGAGGCAATCCACCACCACCACACTGGAGTAGGGTATTACACCACAATGGTGGCCCGAACCAGTATACATCTTGTGTCCTTTGTGTTGCGAGTTCGTCGAGTTAGTTCGTGAGATCTAGGCTAAGTTAGGACGCAGACCGATAGGGGGGGGGAGATCTTCGTGCGCACCCCAGTATTCGAGCCTTAAGGGTTTTGCCGGAACCCATGATCTGACATTTGGTGCGCCAGGTAGGGGTGCGCCGGAGCTTCTTCCCCACCAGACGATCCGCCGACGCTCCGTGGTTCCGATGTCCGGCGACCCGAGGGCTGACGATGACCGATGGGAAGCCTGGCCCGCCCGGGCGGCTCCGCCCGCCCAGGAAGTCCTCAATCCTGCGTCTCAGGCGGCGCGCGCCCCAAACACCACGGGGCGTGGGCAGCGCGGCCACTCACCCTCTGCTCTTACTAGCCGACAGACGCGAGCCGCTGCAAGGGCCGCCAGCCACGCCGCAGCGACGGCGCCGCACATTAGGAGGGAGCAGGCAAACATGCGGGCCGCGGTCACAGTGGCACGGGAGCTGCTGCGGTGTTGGCTGATGGAGAGCGGCTGAGATGCACTGCTGGAACGCGTCGCCGAGCTCCTGGACGCGGCGGCCACGGGAGCACCGCCTTTCTGCTACCAGCTCACGCCCGAATCAGCGATAGGATCCCACGGCGGGCTTCGCCGCGCCCGCGTACCCCCAAGTGCGCCCGGGGGCTTCGTTGACATCAGCGTGGTCCATGGCGGAGGGCGTCCCCTCGCATCCGAGCCACCTCGGATGGGAGGGGGCACGAGCGTCCTCGCACACGGCCTCATCGGAGCACCACCCCGCCACCCTCAGGACAGCGTGACGGGCGGCGACATGGAGCATGGGGCACTTCAGCGGGGTCTTCGGGGCAGCGGCCTCGGAGGCCTACGTGCCCCGCATGATGGGTCAGGAGTACACGCCGGAGGACGACCCTGGCTCGTTCCTCGAGCCAGGATGGGAGGAGGAGGCGTTAGGAGCTGAAGCCTTCCAGGAGCCGCCAGAGAGCCCCGTCGGCCCGCCGTTGACGACAGATACATGGTACCATTAATCCCTCAAGGGAAAGCTTACGCTAACCACGATTCACAGGTGAACCAGGCCACGACACTAAACGATGGTTCCAGCAGGATTCTCATCAATACGGGTGTGGGTAACCCAATCGTGCTTGTTAGTACGACTCCTCGATTTTAGGAATGCTCCAAACGGCAATGCGGAGGACGCTTGATATTCACCCTATTTATAAAGGGGCCAAAGCTTTCCTTTTCTTATCACGCTCAATCCCTCCCTTCCCCCACCCCGAGTTCCAACACCCAAGGCTCAGGCGAAGCGCTTCAGACCTTCAATCATGTCCGGATCCAACCTTCAGGGCCGGTGGATGGCTTCCTCTGTCACAGAGGAGGACATCAAGAAGCTAAGGGAGGCCAGGTATCTGACCGCCGAAATCTCGCACAGGCTACCTGCCCCAGGACAGGTCATCCCCACTCCCGAACCCAACGAGAGTGTCGTATTTGTTTCCCACTTCCTCCGAGGGCTAGGCTTTAGTCTTGACCCCTTCGTCAGAGGGCTCATGTTCTATTATGGGCTCGACTTCCATGATTTAGCTCCGAATTCCATCCTTCACATCTCGTCATTTATTGTCGTATGTGAGGCCTTCCTCCGCACCACCCCTCACTTCAGCTTATGGCTCAAGACCTTCAATGTGAAGCCGAAGATGATCGATGGGTGACACGTAGAATGCGGAGGTGCCACAATAAGCAAAGACGTCGATGCCCCATGCCCAAAGGGTTCCTTCTCGGAGATATCCAACTTATGGTAGCGGGAGTGGTTTTACATCATAGCTCCCCGAAGTACTAAGTGGGTGGCTGCCCCCGCCTTCCGTTCGGGCCCCCACCATAACTGGTGTCATGGGTCAACAAGGGGCTAGACTGGGGGCTGGTTAATGACGTGCCGACATTGCAAAGTCGCATCCGAGATCTCCTCAAGAGGGACGTCGGTCTCGTCAAAGTAATGCAAGTTATGCTAGTTCGTCGGGTCCTTCCATGCCAACGTCGATCTCTTCGTATGTGGGAGTTCAACCCAGAAGAACCGCGAACTATTCAGCAGTCCTTCGGCGGGACGCTCGAAGAGTTGTATAAATTGTTCTCCGGATCACGAATAAAGTGTCCTGACACCACCGAGGATGCGGGTCTCAACTGTAATCGTCCAGATACCCAGGTAAGTATTTCCACGACCGAACACACTGCCTTTTCCTTTGCCATAACATAATTCTAAAAGAATTGCTCTTGGCCAGGACTGGGTAAGAAAGGCAAAGATGATCAGGTGCTCGACCCCCCCTTCCCTGTACTAGCCAGGAGCAAGGGGGGAGGCCGGCCGGCCCTTGCAGGGTGCGCCAGGAGGAGGAGTCCTCCTACTAGTAGGAGTAGGACTCCCCTTTCCTACTCCTACTAGGAGGGGCAAAGGAAGGAGGGGAGGGAGAAGGAAAGGGGGGCGCCGCCCCCCTTCCCTAGTCCAATTCGGACCAGAGAGGGAGGGGGCGCGGCCTGCCCTGGACGACCCTCTCTCTCCACTAAGGCCCATGTGGCCCATTACTTCTCCGGGGGGGGGGGGGGTCCGGTAACCCTCCGGCACTCCGGTTTTCTCTGAAATCACTCGGAACACTTCCGGTGTCCGAATATAGTCGTCCAATATATCAATCTTTATGTCTCGACCATTTTGAGACTCCTCGTCATGTTCGTGATCACATCTGGGACTTCGAAATACCTTCGGTACATCAAATCACATAAACTCATAATACCGATCGTCACCGAACATTAAGCGTGCGGACCCTACGGGTTCGAGAACTATGTAGACATGACCGAGACATGTCTCCGGTTAATAACCAATAGTGGAACCTAGATGTTCATATTGGCTCCTACATATTCTATGAAGATCTTTATCGGTCAAACCACATAACAACATACGTTGTTCCCTTTGTCATCGGTATGTTACTTGCCTAAGATTCGATCGTCGGTATCTCAATACCTAGCTCAATCTCGTTACCGGCAAGTCTCTTTACTCGTTCCTTAATGCATCATCATGCAACTAACTCATTAGTTGCATTGCTTGCAAGGCTTATAGTGATGTGCATTACCGAGAGGGCCCAGAGATACCTCTTCGACAATCGGAGTGACAAATCCAAATCTCGATCTATGCCAACTCAACAAGTACCATCGGAGACACCTGTAGAGCACCTTTATAATCACCCAGTTACGTTGTGATGTTTTGTAGCACACAAAATGTTCCTCCAGTAATCGGGAGTTGCATAATCTCATAGTCATAGGAACATGTGTTGGTGTCAAAACCGGTGGATCTCGGGTAGGGGGTCCCGAACTGTGCGTCTAAGGTGGATGGTAACAGGAGGCGGGGGACACAATGTTTACCCCGGTTTGGGCCCTCTCGATGGAGGTAATACCCTACTTCCTGCTTGATTGATCTTGATGATATGAGTATTACAAGAGTTGATCTACCACGAAATTAGAGAGGCTAAACCCTAGAAACTATCCTATGCTATGATTGTTGTTGATCTACGGACTAAAACCCTCCGCTTTATATAGACACCGGAGGGGCTAGGGTTACACAAAGTTGGTTACAAGGGAGGAGATCTACACATCTGAGAGGCCAAGCTTGCCTTCCACGCAAAGGAGAGTCCTACCCAGACACGGGATGAAGTCTTCAATCTTGTATCTTCATAGTCCAACAGTCCGGCCAAGGGATATAGTCCGGCTGTCCGAGGCCCCCTAATCTAGGACTCCCTTAGTAGCCCCTGAACAAGGCTTCAATGACGATAAGTCCGGCGCGCAGATTGTCTTCGGATTTGCAAGGCGGGTTCCTCCTTCGAATACTCCATAGAAGATTTTGAACACAAGGATAGTGTCCGGCTCTGCAAAAAAAATCCACATACCACCATAGAGAATATAATATTTCCACAAATCTAATCTGCTGACAACTTTTCATAACGTGACATCACACCCTGGCCTCGGTCATTATTCGATCCGTTTTCCCAACCAGCCACTACACGTGTTGCGAGGCGGTTTTATTGGCACGTCTTGTCGAAGCAGAGATTGTGTCCCCTTATCACGGGATTCTCATCAATACGGCTATGGGTAACCCAATCGTGCTTGTTAGTACGACTCCTCGATTTTAGGAAAGTTCCAAACAGCCACGCGGAGCACGCTTGATATTCGCCCTTTTTATAAAGGGGCCAAAGCTTTTCCTTTTCGGAGATATCCAACTTATGGTAGCGGGAGTGGTTTTACATCACAGCTCCCCGAAGTACTAAGTGGGTGGCTGCCCCCGCCTTCCGTTCGGGCCCCCCACCACAACTGGTGTCATGGGTCAACAAGGGGCTAGACTGGGGGCTGGTTAATATCGTGCCGACATTGCAAAGTCGCATCCGAGATCTCCTCAAGAGGGACGTTGGTCTCGTCAAAGTAATGCAAGTTATGCTAGTTCGTCGGGTCCTTCCATGCCAACGTCGATCTCTTTGTATGTGGGAGTTCAACCCAGAAGGACCGCGAACTATTCAGCAGTTCTTCGGCGGGATGCTCGAAGAGATGTATAAATTGTTCTTCGGATCACGAATAAAGTGTCCGGACACCACCGAGGATGCGGGTCTCAACTGTAATCGTCCACATACCCAGGTAAGTATTTCCACGACCGAACACACTTCCTTTTCCTTTGCCATAACATAATTCTAAAAGAATTGCTCTTGGACAGGACTGCGTAAGAAAGGCAAAGATGATCAGATCCTCGACCCCCCCTCCCGAGGGCTCGCCAGATCCTGTACTAGCCCCGACAGGAGAGACCCACTGGGGGCTGCGTGGAAGGGGCCAGGAGCAAGGCCCCTCCCCGTGTCACACGGAGCAAGGCAACGCCCGAAGGTAGGCCCTCTGCCGGGGTGGCGACGGCAACCTTTCCCCCGGCAGAGGACCCGTGGTCACCGAGGGCGCTGCTAGCATCCCCTCTACCCTCGTTGGGCCGTCCTGGTTTCCGGTCGTCCCAGCGGTGGTAGGGGGTGGCGCAAGGCGGGGCCCTCGTCAGGGAATATGAAGTAAGGCTCACGCCTGTGAAGATCGCCGCCTGTGACACTCTCACGTAATAATGAGTGGGGCTATACACGCCCCGGAGCCTCAGGAGAGCCGCCCTCGGGCCTCGAGGGCTCCCTCCCACGCCAAGTGGCAGCACTTAGCTCCGCGCTGCTGAGAAGACGTCGAAGACTGGACTAGGCGTCGGACGCGGCCATTTGCATTGGATTTCTTTTCTGTAACCCTGCCTTCTGGATTTGGATTTAAGTTGAAGTTGAATTTTATTTGATGCATGCGGGGGGGATGCCTTTTCTCGTTCGAGCTATTTCTCACAGTCTAGTTCTTGCCTTATTTCAGAGTTCTCCAGTCACTCCCCCCTCGCGGGCCCCTCGCGAGCCGGGCTGGGCATGAAGCACACGAGCCACGCACGCACCAAGCCGTGACTGGCGCTTGCTTATCACACGGCCCCCTCGGGCGTGTCGTCGAACTCCGCAGGAGCTTCTAAAAAACACGCACTCTCTTGGGCCGGTTTTGGGCTCGTCCAAGCTAAGGTAATCCGCAACAACAACCTTGCCCCAGCATGCGTAAGCTCGTGAACACGCGTATTCAATTTTACACAGAAGGAGGGGCTACGATTGTTTACATGAGGGGCTCCCCCTCTCAAAATGCTCTTCCAATTTTCCGAGGCCACGCCCAAGTTTTTACAGGGTAAACGGCAGGGGAACGAGGGATCAACCGGATATGTCGCTCGCCGCGTCCCCCACGTCACCTTCAGATGCACGGCTGGCGTCGCTGTCGCCATCGTCGGTGTTGCCCCCCACCTTCACCGGCACCGATGTCGCCGTCGTCAACAACGTCGCCTTCGTCTGCCACAACCACTACCCCGTCGTCGTCGGAAGCGAAGGCCCTGACCAGCGCATCCACATTGTCTTCAACCCAATGCGCCAGGTCGCCCCGGATGGCTTCCGGTACAGGAGCAATGGCGGCGTCCAAATCGAAGTCAGGGTCAATGTTCTGGAGGTGGCTGACGACGCGGGAGAATGCGCGCCCGAGAAGACTGCGACTCCTCTCCTCAACAAGTTGGCGAGCCCTCTCGGAATGGTCTTGCAGGCGTGCCACCACATCCCCAAAGAAGCGGAGGTGGCTGACATAGTCATTTGCATGGGGATGAGGAGCATTCTCGTCGCAGATATGGCCAATGGCAGTGTTGGCCCTGTTCATGAGATCCTCGAGCATGGGGGCGTGCACATGCTCAAACGTCCGCCGCTCGAGCACTTCGTCCCTGTTCTGCCATGCGACGGACTTGGCGTCGGCGACCCGCTGCTGAAGGGAGAGCAGCTCGGCGCGGGCAGAAGCCAGCACAGCCTGCGCCAAGGCCAGGGCTGATGCGGTGGCCTCCTCGCGCCACTCCACCTCGACCAACCTGGACTTAAGGGCACCAGTCCTACCAGCGGCCCCGGCTTCCACGAGCATCAGCTTCAGGTTGTGCCTGCTCTCGAGATCCGCGCGAGCCTCGGCCACCCGGCGGTCGACCTCCTCCTGGGGCCTGACCTCGCGCGCGCTGATGTCGTCCTCTGCCTGAGCAACCTGGCGGTCCCTCGTCTCCAGCCGTTCGAGTTCAAGGCTACGCTCCATGGCTTCCAGCGCCAGCACCTCCTCGCGCTTCCGGATCTCTTCCTCCTCGGCGGGTGATACGTCCATTTTGCATCATGTTTTTATATCGATATTTATTGCATTACGGACTGTTATTTCACTTTATGTCACAATACTTATGGCTATTCTCTCTTATTTTACAAGGTTTACATAAGGAGGGAGAATGCCGGCAGCTGGAATTCTGGGCTAGAAAAGGAGCAAATATTAGAGACCTATTCTGCGCAACTCCAAAAGTCCTGAAACTCCATGGAACGTCTTAAAATAAATAAAGAAAAATCCTCACCAAAGATGAAGGCCAGGGGCCCCACACGCTGCTCACGAGGGTGCCCCCCCTCTAGGGCGCACCCCCCTACCTCGTGGGCCCCCCGGTGGCTCTCCGACGTCCATCTTCACCTATATGAGGTCTTTCGATGAGAAAAAAATAGGAAGGAACTTATCGGGACGAGACTCCGCCGCCACGAGGCGGAACCTTGGCAGATCCAATCTAGAGCTCCGGCAGAGCTGTTTTGCCGGGGATACTTCCCTCCGGGAGGGGGAAATCATCACCATCGTCATCACCAATGCTCCTCTCATCGGGAGAGGGCAATCTCCATCAACATCTTCACCAGCACCATCTCATCTCCAAACCCTAGTTCATCTCTTGTATCAAAATCTTGTCTCAAAGTCCGGTATTGGTGCTAGTAGGTTGCTAGTAGTGTTGATTACTCCTTGTAGTTGATGCTAGTTGGTTTAATTGGTGGAAGATCATATGTTCAGATCCTATATGCATATTATTACCCCTCTGATTATGAACATGAATATGCTTTGTGAGTAATTACGTTCGTTCCTGAGGACAAGGGAGAAGTCTTGCTATGAGTAGTCATTTGAATTTGGTATTCGTTTGATATTTTGATAAGATGTATGTTGTCTAGCCTCTAGTGGTGTTATGTGAACGTCGACTACATAACACCTCACCATTATTTGGGCCTAGAGGAAGGCATTGGGAAGTAATAAGTAGATGATGGGTTGCTAGAGTGACAGAAGCTTAAACCCTAGTTTATGCGTTGCTTCGTAAGGGGCTGATTTGGATCCATATATTTCATGCTATGGTTAGGTTTACCTTAATACTTTTTTTGTAGTTGCGGATGCTTGCAATAGAGGTTAATCATAAGTGGGATGCTTGTTCAAGTAAGAACAGCACCCAAGCACCTGTCCACCCACATATCAAATTATCAAAGTATCGAACACGAATCATATGAACGTGATGAAAACTAGATTGACGATATTCCCATGTGTCCTCGGGAGCGCTTTTCCTATTATAAGAGTTTGTTCCGGCTTGTCCTTTGCTACAAGAGGATTGGGCCACCTTGCTGCACTTTATTTACTTTTGTTACTTGTTGCTTTTTACAATCTATCCTATCACAAAACTACCTGTTACCACTTATTTCAGTACTTGCAGAGAATACCTTGATGAAAACCGCTTATCATTTCCTTCTGCTCCTCGTTGGGTTCGACACTCTTACTTATCGAAAGAACTACGATAGATCCCCTATACTTGTGGGTCATCAGCGGGCGACCCCTCAACGACACAAGGGTAGCCCTGCGCGCCTCCACCTGCTGATCCAAGATAGCGCTTGATACGTCCATTTTGCATCATGCTTTTATATCGATATTTATTGCTTTAGGGGCTGTTATTACACATTATGTCACAATACTTATGCCTATTCTCTCTTATTTTATAAGGTTTACATAAAGAGGGGGAATGCCAGCAGCTGGGATTCTGGGCTGGAAAAGGAGCAAATATTAGAGACCTATTCTGCACAGCTCCAAAAGTCCTGAAACTTCACGGAAGTCATTTTGAGAATGTATAAAAAATACTAAGCGCAAGAAGTTCCAGAGGGGGGCCACACCCTGGCCACGAGGGTGGGGGGTGCGTCCCCTGCCTCATGGGCCCCCTAGTGGCCCTACGATGCCCATCTTCTGCTATATGGAGTCTTTCATTGAGGAAAAAATCATAAGAAAGCTTTCGGGACGAGACTCCGCCACCACGAGGCGGAACCTTGGCGGAACCAATCTAGGGCTCTGGCGGAGCTGTTCTGCCGGTGACACTTCCCTCCGGGAGGGGGAAATCATCGCCATCGTCATCACCAACGATCCTCTCATCGGGAGGGGGTCAATCTCCATCAACATCTTCACCAGCACCATCTCCTCTCAAACCCTAGTTCATCTCTTGTATCCAATTCTTGTCTCTAAGTCTAGGATTGGTACCTGTGGGTTGCTAGTAGTGTTGATTACTCCTTGTAGTTGATGCTAGTTGGTTTATTTGGTGGAAGATCATATGTTCAGATCCTATATGCATATTAATACCCCTCTGATTATGAACATGAATATGCTTTGTGAGTAGTTACGTTTGTTCCTGAGGACATGGGAGAAGTCTTTCTCTTAGTAGTCATGTGAATTTGGTATTCGTTCGATATTTCGATGAGATGTATGTTGTCTCTCCTCTAGTGGTGTTATGTGAACATCTACTACATGACACTTCACCATTATTTGGGCCTAGAAGAAGGCATTGGGAAGTAATAAGTAGATGATGGGTTGCTAGAGTGACAGAAGCTTAAACCCTAGTTTATGCGTTGCTTCGTAAGGGGCTGATTTGGATCCATATGTTTCATGCTATGGTTAGGTTTACCTTAATACTTTTGTTGTAGTTGCGGATGCTTGCAATAGAGGTTAATCATAAGTGGGATGCTTGTCCAAGTAAGGACAACACCCAAGCACCGGTCCACCCACATATCAGATTATCAAAGTACCAAACGCGAATCATATGATCGTGATGAAACCTAGCTTGACGATAATTCCAATGTGTCCTCGGGAGCTCTTTTATCTATATAAGAATTTGTCCAGGCTTGTCCTTTGCTACAAAAAGGATTGGGCCACCTTGCTGCACTTTGTTTACTTTTGTTACTTGTTGCTCGTTACAAATTATCTTGTCACAAAACTATCTGTTACCTATAATTTCAGTGCTTGCAGAGAATACCTTGCTGAAAACTGCTTATATTTCCTTCTGCTCCTCGTTGGGTTTGACACTCTTACTTATCGAAAGGACTACGATAGATCCCCTATACTTGTGGGTCATCAAGACTCTTTTCTGGCGCCGTTGCCGGGGAGTGAAGCGCCTTTGGTAGGTGGAATTTGGTAAGGAAAAATTTATATAGTGTGCTGAAATTTACTGTCACTTGTTACTATGGAAAGTAATCCTCTGAGGGGCTTGTTCGGGGTATCTTCACCACGACCAGTAGAGCAAAGAGTTGCTCCTCAACCTACCGAACCTACTGAAAATGAAAATATCTGCTTTGAAATTCCTTCGGGTATGATAGAAAAACTGCTAGCTAATCCTTTTGCAGGAGATGGAACATTACATCCCGATGAGCACCTAATATATGTGGATGAAGTTTGTGGATTATTTAAGCTTGCGGGTATGCCCAATGATGTTATCAAGAAGAAGGTCTTCCCTTTATCTTTGGAGGGAGACGCATTGACATGGTATAGGCTATGTGATGATATGGGATCATGGAACTACAAATGATTGAAATTGGAATTTCATCAGAAGTTTTATCCTATGCATCTTGTTTATCGTGATCGTAATTATATATATAATTTTTGGCCTCGCGAAGGAGAAAGCATCGCTCAAGCTTGGGGGAGGCTTAAGTCAATGTTATATTGATGCCCCAATCATGAGCTTTCAAGAGAAATGATTATTCAAAATTTTTATGCTCGGCTTTCTGATAAAAACCGCACCATGCTTGATACTTCTTGTGCTGGATCTTTTATGATGAAGACTATTGAATTCAAATGTGATTTATTGGAAAGAATTAAATGCAACTCTGAAGATTGGGATCTCGACGAAGGTAAGGAGTTAGGTATGACACCTAAGTTTGATTGTGTTAAATCTTTTATGGATACCGATGTTTTCCGTAAATTTAGCACTAAATATGGACTTGACTCTGAGATAGTAGCTTCTTTCTGTGAATATTTTGCTACTCAAATTGATCTCCCTAAAGAGAAGTGGTTTAAATATCATCCTCTCATAGAAGTAAAAGTAGCTGCACCTATTAAAGTTGAAGAAAAGACTATCACTTATAATGATCCTATTGTTCCTACTACTTATGTTGAGAAACCACCTTTTCCTGTTAGGATGAAAGATCATGCTAAAGCTTCAACTGTGGTTCGTAAAAGAAATATTAGAACCTATACACCTCCTGAGCAAGTTAAAGTTGAACCTAATATTGCTATTGTTAAGGATCTCTTGGCTGATAATATTGATGGGCATGTTATTTATTTATGTGATGAAACTGCTAGAATTGCTAAACCTTGTGCTAAAGATAAACATAGACCTGTGGTAGGCATGCCTGTTATTTCTATTAAAATAGGAGATCACTGTTATCATGGCTTGTGTGATATGGGTGCTAGTGCTAGTGCAATACCTATTGACTTATACAAAAAATTATACATGATATTGCGCCTGCCGAGTTAGAAGAAATTGATGTCACCATTAAACTTGCCAATAGAGATACTATTTCACCAATGGGAATTGATAGAGATGTTGAAGTCTTGTGTGGGAAAACTAAATATCCTGCTGATTTTCTTGTTCTTGGTTCCCCACAAGATAGCTTTTGTCCCATTATATTTGGTAGACCCTTCTTAAACACTATTAATGCTAGGATAGACTGCAAAAAGGATGTTATTACTATTGGTTTAGGTGAAATGTCTCATGAGTTCAACTTTTCTAAATTTCGTAGACAACACCGTGAAGAAGAATTGCCTAGTAAAGATGAAATTATTGGTCTTGCTTCTATTGCCGTACCTCCTAGTGATCCTTTAAAACAATATTTGCTAGACCATGAAAATCATATGTATATGAATGAGAGAAGGGAAATAGATGAAGTGTTCTTTAAATAGGGACCTATTCTGAAACACAACTTGCCTGTTGAAATCTTAGGGGATCCTCCTCCACCCAAGGGTGATCCCGTGTTTGAGCTTAAACCATTGCCTGATACTCTTAAATATGCTTATCTTGATGAAAAGAAGATATATCATGTTATTGTTAGTGCTAACCTTTCAGAGAAGGAGGAATAAAGATTATTGAAAACTCTGAAGAAGCACCGTGCTGCTATTGGATATACTCTTGATGATCTTAAGGCCATTAGTCCCACTCATGTCAACACAAAATAAATTTGGAAAAGGATGCCAAACCAGTTATTGATCACCAACGATAACTGAATCCCAAGATGAAAGAAGTGGTAAGAAAAGAAATACTAAAGCTCCTTGAGGCAGGTATAATTTATCCCGTTACTGATAGTCAGTGGGTAAGTCCTGTCCATTGTGTTCCTAAGAAGGGAGGTATTACTATTGTTCCTAATGATAAAGCTGAATTGATTCCGTAAAGAACTATTACAGGTTATAGGATGGTAATTGATTTCTGCAAATTAAATAAGGCTACTAAAAAAGATCATTACCCCTTACCTTTTATTGATCAAATGCTAGAAAGATTATACAAACATACTCATTTTTGCTTTCTAGATGGTTATTCTGGTTTCTCCCAAATACCTGTGTCAGCTGATGATCAATCTAAGACCACTTTTACTTGCCCTTTCGGTACTTTTGCTTATAGACGTATGCCTTTTGGTTCATGTAATGCACCTGCTACCTTTCAAAGATGCATGATGGCTATATTTTTTTGATTTTTGTGAAAAGATTTGTGAGGTATTCATGGATGATTTGTCTGTTTATGGATCCTCTTTTGATGACTGCTTAAGCAACCTTGATCGAGTTTTGCAGAGATGTGAAGAAACTAACCTTGTCTCGAATTGGGAGAAATGCCACTTTATGGTTAATGAAGGTATTGTCTTGGGGCACAAAATTTCTGAAAGAGGCATTGAAGTTGATAAAGCTAAATTTGATGCTATTGAAAAGATGTCGTGTCCCAAGGACATCAAACGTATAAGAAGTTTCCTTGGTCACGCCGGTTTTTATAGGAGGTTCATTAAGGACTTCTCAAAAATTTCTCGGCCTCTGACTAATTTATTACAAAAAGATATACCATTCGTCTTTGATGATGATTGCGTAGAAGCATTTGAAATACTTAAGAAATCATTAATCTCTGCACCTATTGTTCAGCCACCTGATTGGAATTTACCTTTTGAAATTATGTGTGATGCTAGTGATTATGCTGTAGGTGTTGTTCTAGGGCAAAGAGTTGATAAGAAATTAAATGTTATTCAATATGCTAGTAAAACTCTAAACAATGCCGAGAGAAATTATGCTACTACTGAAAAAGAATTCTTAGCAGTTGTATTTGCTTGTGATAAGTTCAGACCTTATATTGTTGATTGTAAAGTAACTATTCACACGGATCATGCTGCTATTAAATATCTTATGGAAAAGAAAGATGCTAAACCTAGACTTATTAGATGGGTTCTCTTGTTACAAGAATTTGATTTGCATATTATTGATAGAAAGGGAGTTGAGAACCCCGTTGCAGATAACTTGTCTAGGTTAGAAAATGTTCTTGATGACCCATTACCTATTGATGATAGCTTTCCTGATGAACAATTAAATGTCATAAATGCTTCTCACACTGCTCCATGGTATGATGATTATGCTAATTACATTGTTGCTAAGTTTATACCACCTAGTTTCACATACCAGCAAAAGAAAAAGTTCTTCTATGATTTGAGACATTACTTTTGGGATGACCCACATCTGTATAAAGAAGGAGTAGATGGTGTTATTAGCGTTGTGTACCTGAGCATGAACATGAACAGATCCTACGCAAGTGTCACTCCGAGGCTTATGGAGGACACCATGCTGGAGATAGAACTACACACAAGGTATTGCAATCCAGTTTTTATTGGCCTACTCTCTTCAAGGATGCCCGTAAGTTTGTCTTGTCTTGTGATGAATGTCAAAGAATTGGTAATATTAGTAGACGTCAAGAAATGCCTATGAACTATTCACTTGTTATTGAACCATTTGATGTTTGGGGCTTTGATTATATGGGACCTTTTCCTGCCTCTAATGGATATACACATATTTTAGTTGCTGTTGATTACGTTACTAAGTGGGTAGAAGCTATTCCAACTAGTAGTGTTGATCATAACACCTCTATTAAGATGATCAAAGAAGTTATTTTTTCCGAGGTTTGGAGTCCCTAGATATTTAATGACTGATGGTGCTTCACATTTTATTCACGGTGCTTTCCGTAAAATGCTTGCTAAGTATGATGTTAATCATAGAATTGCATCTCCTTATCACCCACGGTCTACACTACAAAAAAACATCCGTGACATTTTGGGCCGAACGAAATATTTTTTGTCATACATATGACACTTCTATGACGATAATTGTGACAAAACCCGGTATCAACATAGATGTGGTGGGCTCCTACTTCTATGACAAAAAATCATGACAGAAAATGAACTTTTCGTCCTGGGCGGGCCGGAGACGCAGCTGCATGACATTCTTTGGGCCGTCCATGACGGAAAAAACCATGGTAGAAGCGAGGGGGAGGAAAATTTCGGGGAGTTCCCGGTTACGGTGGGAGGCCGGGGGCCGAGCGATGCGCGTTTCACTCGTACATGTACGCGCGTGTGTGCAAGGTGTTGGCTCTAACTGAACCCGAGCGAGGCGTTGGGCTCTAACTAAACCCGAGCGATTGCACTGCAGGATACGCGTTACTGAACCCAGCGATCGATCGATGGCTGTTAACTGAACCCGATCGAGCGATTCCTTTGCTACTGCTGCTAACTGAAGCCGATCGATGTTGTCTCTGGGATGAACAGTGAGCGTTGCAGGGGGTTTGGATGAACAGTGAGCAGTGGTGTTGCCTCTGGATGAACAGGACCCCGTGGTGTGGTGGAGGGCTGGATGAACAGTAGACGGTGGAGGGGTGCCCGTGGAGGGGTGGTTGAACAGGACCCCGTGGTGTGGAAGGCTGGATGAACAATAGATGGTGGAGGGGTGGTTGAACAGTAGCCGGTGGAGTAGCGCGCGGTGGAGGCTGGATGAACAGGAGCCCGTGGAGGCTGGAGGAGGTCGACGGTAGCCCGTGGAGGCTGGAGGAGGTCGATGGTGGAGATGAACAGTATCCCATGGAGTCCCGTTTTGTGGTACGCCACACCCCTCCTGATGAACAGGACCCCCGTTTCGACCGTAGGAGGTCCGTTTCGTCCGTTTTGCGGTACGCCACACCCCTCCCGATCAACAGGACCCCCGTTTCGACCGTAGGAGGTCCGTTTCGTCCGTTTTGTGATACGCCACACCCCTCCCAATCAACAATACCCCGTTTCGACCGTAGGAGGTCTGTTTCGTCCGTTTTGCGGTACGCCACACCCCTCCCGATCAACAGGACCCCCGTTTCGACCTTAGGAGGCCCGTTTCGTCCGTTTTGCGGTATGCCACACCCCTCCCGATCAACAGGACCCCCGTTTCGACCATAGGAGGTCCGTTTCCTCCGTTTTGCGGTACGCCAGACCCCTCCCGATCAACAGGATCCCGTCTAGGCCTCGTTTCCATCGCCTGTTCCGTCCAAGCCCTCCCGATGAACACGACCATGCATTCCGTTCTGACCCAGCCGGTTGGCTCCCACGCGTTCCGTTGCCTCCCGATGAACACTACGCATTCCGTTGCCTCCCCATGAACATGACGCATTCCGTTGCCTCCCTATGAACACGACGATGTCGCTGCCTCCCCATGAACACGACGATGACGCTGTTTCTCCGTTCCGATCCAGCCATGTACACGAGCCCTGGCCGTACGTATGCGCGAGTAGGCGTTCGAGACCCCGCCCGTATGTACACATACGTGGCCGTATTTTCTTTCTTGCACCCTGGCCGCTGTATGTACGTGTACATGCTACGTGCGCGCCTCTACTACGTCACGGACGCGCCTCTACTACGACACGTGCGCACCTCTACATCCACCAGTATATATGAACGTACACGTTCGCGACCAGTATGACAACGCTACGTACGCTTCGACCAGGTGGGTCCCGACTGTCAGGCACTTCCTTGCCTGCGAAGATGTAGCTGGTGAGTCCCAGCAGTCAGGGGGGCGAATCGTTTTTTTTTGCCCGGGCGCACTTCCTTGCGTGCGGAGATGTAGCTTGTGGGTCCCAGCAGTCAGGGGCAAACGTTTTTTTCGCGAAATACAGTGGCCCGTCCGGTGGGTCCCAGTTGTCAGGTGGAGGAATCATTATTTTCCGCGTAATAAAGAGGCACTTCCTTGTTGCGGTCGTGGACCCAGCTGTCAGCCTCTCCACGTACAGTCCACGTCCGATGGAAGTCGTTCCTTGACTACATTGACCACGCCGCGCCGAGAGCACCAGGGCGGTGGACGACGGTGAGGCCTAGGAAGGGGACGATGGGAAGACGCGGCAGTGGAAGCCCGCGCGGAGAGGAGTACGAGGGTTCACTGGTTCGGTTGCGGTGTGAGGCTGCCGTTGCCGCAGGGCCTGGCCAACGGTGGGAATTGTAGGGGGCGGTGAGGCCTCCGCGGCAGCACAGGTAGCCATGGGAGGCAGGAGCATGCGGCACGACCGGCGCTGCTTTGGGCGGCTGGAGCAAGAAGACTAGAGGTTGAAGAAGCACTATGGCCGTTGGATGGACACCGTACGGTCACTGGAGCTAGAATCATTCATATTGACTAAAGTTGACAAAGGCCCCCGTCCCAGTCAACTTAGTAGGCCCACATGTCAGCCTCCCACCATGGTGGGTCCCAGCTAGCAGGGGAGTATTCATTTTTTGTGCGTAATAAGGAGGCACTTCCGGTGGGTCCAAGCTGACAGCGGGGGGAATGTTTTTTTCGCAAAATACACTGGCTCGTCCGGTGGGTCCCAGCGGTCAGGGGGAAACGTTTTTTTCGCGAAATAAGGTGGCCCGTCCGATGGGTCCCTTCTGTCAGGTGGAGGAATAATTATTTTGCACGTAACAAGGAGGCACTTCCTTGCAGCCGCCTGGACCCAGCTGTCACCCTCTCCACGTACAGTACTCTTCCGATGGAAGTCGGTCATTGACCATGTTGACCACGCCGCGCCGAGAGCACCAGGGCGGTGGTCTGGAAGACGGCGAGGCCTAGGAAGGGGACGACGCGGAGCCGGGGAAGACGCAACAGCAGAAGCCCGCGCGGAGAGGAGTACGAGGGTTCACTGGTTCGGCTGCGGTGTGAGGCTGCCGTCGCCGTAGAATAACAGGGGTGTGGGTGAGTAGAGTGATGGCCTGGCCAGCGGTGGGAGTAGTACGGGGCGGTGAGGCCTCCGTGGCATCACAGCCGGCCACGGGAGGCAGGAGCACGCGACACGACCGGCGCTGCTTTGGGCGGTTGGAGCAAGAAGACCAGAGGTTGAAGGAGCACTACGGCCGTTGGATGGACATCGTATGATCACTGTAGCTAGAATCGTTTATATTGACTAAGTTGACAAAGCCCTTGGTACGCCTCAACTTAGTAGGCCCACAGCTCGGATTTGGCAGAGAACATATAGCCCATTTGAAATTTGTAAGAATGTACAACCCATTTATTAATTCTAATGGAATTTACTACAGCCCATTTACAATTTGTTAAAAGTACAGCCCAACTTCTAGCTAGGACAACGATTAATAATTTCAAACAACCGCTCAAAACGGAATTCAAAAAAAATTCCCACATTTTGATGGGATCCGAAATATTTTTATCTGAAATTTCTAGTATGGTTAAATATAATTTCAAAATAAAGTTGTATTACGTTAAAATCCAACATATTGCACGCGCAACAAGTAATGAAATTAAAATTTTCAAATTCCAAAAATAATATATTTTTCAAACTAATTACGTGTTTGGTGCATAGTAACTGTCCAGTTATTATAATTACATCCCGTTTATTATTTCTTAAAGTCCATTTTCTTGTTAAGCCTAATGCTTACCTCCTAGGAAAGTTTGCAGCCCAGCAGGGCGGAGAATAACAAGTTGACCCGGATATTGTGTACAACTGTTGGCCCAGTTGCATTGCTGATGTTGAAAAAAAAGGCCTGTGTAGTACAATACAACCTAACATGGTTACTCAGCCCACATTCAGTGACGCCGGAAAGGCCCAAACAAGGCTTCTGTACAACTTTTTGAAGTCACTGATCTCAATTAATAACTTAAGAAAAAAGTTAGATTACAGTGGAACCTAATTAAAAGCTGTCACGAGCAAATAAATAACTCAACGGGTCCCACTTGTGCATGTGCGCGCGCGTGTGTGTGCGTGTGTGTGTGTGAGAGAGAGAGAGACCCATCGGTTGATGCTCGTAAATACATCTTTCAGCCATATGCATTGCTGATGCTCAGTAAAAACTTATACAGTTGACCCAATCATATAGAACATCATAGCACACTGAACTTGCATACAAAAATTTCACGCAGGCGGCACAATCAGGATGGAAGCAGTGGATCTCTACGGGAAGGGCTATGTTGAAACCAACGAAGTTGTACATAACGGTTCATTGTCTTTATCAATGACAGGGAAATATCTTGAATGTTGTGCAAAGAAAACATACAAACAACACAATAAGTTCTGCTAGCACATTAAGTTGACGTACAGCCCTATCTAAAAAAAGTTCAGGTACAAAATTAGAACAGGTCACAATCAAATGTATTGGCATATCAGTGCTTCACACCCATAGCTCGGATTTAACTAGTATCTGACAAGATTCAGTTGTTTCCTCAAATTAGAGCACATCCAGGCAGCCAGCCCTGCCTCTTCTCCCAAAGAAGCAGTGGCCTCCGACGCGCGATGGAGTAGGCCCTGTGCCATTCATCGTTCCAAGCAACACGGGGAAAGTCTGACGTTGACTCCTGTAAGGGACGTCGTCGACAAACCCTGGCACCAGCGGCAGCGGCAGGACTTCGATTGATGGATTGACCACTTTTTTGACATGCACGGACACTCGATACAGGTACATCCCTAACATGGTCCGCGGCGGCCTTGGTGGCGACGAATAGTACAACCCCGGTTCCTGCACCGGTATCTCAACACAAATCACCTTCGGTATGGTGGATGGCTTCTTCATCCATGCCATAATCGTCAGAGCCCAGCTGTCTGGAGGAACAAACATACTTACGAGCTCACCTCCAAGGTCATTGATAAGCTCGTTCATGGACTCGCTGTTCCAAGCACGTTGAGGCATGCTGTGGAAGGTAAGATTTGTTAAAAACTCAAGCTCAGAGGGCACCGAGCCCCATCCTGGGTGCCACCGATCAAAGCTCACCAGCGCGCCATCGCAGAACAAATGCCCGGAAGATTCGAACACACGACTGCAGTCGAAAGTTGTCCAGAACCTGACGAAGAAATCAACCGGTGGCGGATAGACTTCGACGAGCAAGTCACTTATTTGGATGCCGTGTGCAATGCCAAGAGCTTTGACAAGGTCGTCCGGCGAGACGGGAGGCCGGTCGCCGTTGATGGTTACCATCAGCACTTTGCCGGCAAACTGGTCGTCAAGCGCCGCCATGCCACTGTTGAGCGACAGCACGCAGCGACCGAAGGCAGGACGGACCTCGGGATCTCCGGCTCGGAGATCCGCGTTGACCGGCGACATGATAGTGCGCTTGAGTACAGGGAGTACAGGAGGGGGATTTGGGGGAACTGGAGTAGGAATCGAGATTCCAGAGCTGGGGGAGGGACTGGAGACCGGGGATGAAAAGGTAGCATGAATTTCGAGCACGCGCCAATATGCTCTCGGCGTGCAAGCACACGAAAACACCGGTGGCGCCCACATGTCGGCCTAAGAGTCCTTAGTCTTTCTTTTTTGGAGAGCCCGGCCTTTTTTTTCAGGATCTTTTGAGAGCCCAGCCTGAGAGTCATAATTGACCTGTTTGGCATTGCGTTACTACTCAGCCCATATTCAACGACACCTCACTGGCCCAAACAAGTGTACATCATCGAAAAGACACTGAGCTCAAATTATATAAATTGAAAAAAGGAGATATACTCTGAACACTAGAGAATGGTGATGCCCTCATTTAGCCCACCAGTAGTTCGAGACAATAAACAGTTCGAAACAACGATATATACAACATTCAAACACTGACTAGTGACTACTACTGACATAAACAACAAGACATGATAGTTCACAAGAAGTCTTACTACACCACCAAAACGCACCCATCTGCAGCGCTCAGACTCTCGTGATCCAGATGAGAATGACATTCTAAACAGAAGCAACTATTACATAGTAAGAGTGACATAGACAAGGAATATTCATAACAAAAGAAAGAACTACCCATCCAGAACCAGCAGCGAAGACAACAAAGTCATTCGAAGACACCAGTACTCCACCCTTTCGATGCAACAGCCCAATTACCTATCAACCTGAAGGCTTGAACCACATCACCGTCTGTCGTAATTGAGACATCCAAGGATCAAAGTTAATCCGGATGCCTTTGTCATTCTCACCTTCTTTTGGCTGCAGGCTATATCGTTGACAATCAGAGGAGTTTGCTCCCGAACTCCTAGGGCTCGCCGTGCAGACACAGTTTTCCATAGCAAACAGAGCCTCTCTGCCATCAAGGTCCTTGCCAACGGTGATCTCCTGGTTAATCGGATAATTGAGTCTGAGAAACAGAGAGTGTGAACCAAGGCTGTTTACCCGCCTCCAACTAAAAACTCCTAAAGGCCCCAACAAGCGGGTATCCTGCTCATAGACGTAACAACCACTGTCCAGATACTCACATATTACACAGTGCTTGTATACAGTGGGGTTTTTGCAATATAACTTTTCCGGCTCATGTGTCCGAATGATCATCAGTCTTTTGTCATCGTCTGATCGAGCAAGGAACCAGTTGTGCTTCCCTGTTTTTGGCAAAGGTGGTGTGATTACAAAGGGCAGTAACTATAGGGACACTACATCATATCAAAAAGGACAGGCATTGTTAATGTAAGATCAGCATTGTTCAGAGTATGAGTAGGATAATTCAAGAAACAGCGTTGATATGTCCCTGTTGGAACTGGGAGGAAAATACAGGGAAATGTATACTGGGTTCGAAAATATAGAAGTTCCATGCATGGTTAGACTCATGTTATCTCGCAATTGATTCTTCACAGGAAACTACCATGTCATGCATGTTATGTAACCATGTTCTGTCCTCACAAACAAATTCTTCAAGGTAACTAACATACCATGCATTGTTATATACTCGTGTTCTGTGGGCAAAAATTTTGTGAGGATATTATTCTAGCCATTGATTGCTGAAGGGCGAATATAGGTATGTACACATGGTAAGCATTGCAGGATTTCACTACTTCCAAATATAGAGTTCTCCATATGCACATTTACTTCCCTAATGTATGGTTAGATGAAACCAACAATGTGGTGCATGTTTCTACATCATGAAAATGAGGAAACTAATGGAGATCGGATTGAAGTCGAGGGGCATCATGCACGCCTCCGTATCATGGTGAGCCAATTTTGCAAGACCGGATAGCAGCAAGAAGGGTGTCTTGAAAAGCTTAGGCCTCACTTTGACGATGGCCGTGTGCATGTCCCTCGAGCATGCAGCCAGCCGCAGGGCGCTCAACATATCCATACATGAACAACAGAGGTCGAGGATGTCACTGGGGAGATTGCTCCAATCGCGACTCATATGGATGCTGCGCGGTTCGCGTTCGGCCAAGGTGGAGTTTGGAAGGGGGCTTGATTTACGGGGGAGAAGGATGTCGGTGTTGGAGCAGCTAGCGAGGGAATAGTGGTACTGGGGGAGGAGGGTGAGGCGACAGTACACGGGGCCACAGTGAGATGGAGACAAAGAAGGTGATGGAGATGGAGTGGTGCTATGGGAGCAGAAAGGGAGACGAGGCGAGGCGCCAATGTGCTGTACAGCGGCGGTGACAGACTGCACAGTGCACAGGGTGAGGCTGACTTTGGTAACTAGAACACGCCGCCTGGACTAGTGTCAGCCGCAGGGTGTTTTCACTTCACTGTGAGGACCAGATGAATAGTATTTTGACCATCAACTGTACCACAGTTGTACTCCCTCCGTCCCGAAATTCTCGTCGAAGAAATGAATAAAAATGGATGTATCTAGAACTAAAATACGTCTAGATACATCCATTTCTCCGACAAGTATTTTCGGACGGAGGGAGTACTACTACAACTACTAGTAGGAACATGAGTACTCAAGTATTGTATAGCGGAAATAGGTCTCCCGTGCTAGCATGCCTGTTCACTTCATCGTTCAGGTATCATCCATATTGCGAGCAGAACCAAATTATCGTGCATGCCCAATCAACGCCCTGCCGCGATGCATGCAGTGGTCATTCTGGTGCATCAAGGACGGCATGCAGATCTTTCCACACTTCAGAAGAGGAAAAATGGAAAGGTAGAACGCGGCAGCAGAGGAAGAGAACGCTGGCTAACGAGGCTGGGAGGGGATCGAGCAGGAAGTTAATGCTCCACACCTAAAGGTTTTGGGAAAACCTGATTTTCATAAGGTGACTTATACTCACCTAAACGGAGGGAGTATTCCTTAACCAGAGAATGTTGTGTCTCCCACTCACGCGCTCAAAAAAAAACTACGACACATTTTTTATCTGTTTGCATGCATAGGTCCCACCTATCAGGAAGGATGGGCACGTACACGAACATGTACGACTCATCAGTCTACCCGCATAGCCTTTTCACTTAGTCTACCTAGCTATCTAATCAACTGCCTGCACGCCACTTCTCCCATTTACTTCTCCATCAGGAACCGATTCTCCTCGGCTTCTTCACCTCCCCTTCGTCTTCATTTGCATCCAAACCCCGTACATATGCAAGCCAATCTCCACTCGCACCGAGCCTAACCTGTGAAACAGTGGGCAGGGGGAGAATTAGGAAATGGACATGAAAGTAGTCTTTAGAATGCATTTACTACGTGATCAAACTCGTCTTACCTGCTCATCGGAGGAAATCCGAGTGCCCCTCAACATCGGCATCTCAAGGGGCGTCAACTTGCAACTACGGCCACACCGCGCTGGAGAGACCCCCAAGGAAACATCCTCGTGCATTCCACGGAATATCAAGATGCATTTGTATGAGTAGTTTATCTTGCGAGAGAAAAGGATGAACGGGGGAAGGCCTCTAGAGATAGAGATGGACACTACTACTACCAATGTGTTGGCCCGTGCGTTGCAATGGATCCAAAGTAGTAGAATAATACTTGTTCACGTGCTTGAAATATAAACACTCTAGTTTTGATATACATGTGTCAGCAGACATGACAGCTTGTCCATGGAAGTTGAACCACGGCGACCATCACGTTTCTTGTTTCTACCACTGCCACACCCACACGCGATTCCCACGACGCTGCTCCAACCCATGGCACGACGTCCCCCGACGTGGACATGGATCCTCTGATGTGGCTATCACTTTCTTGCCCTGCCTTTCCTTCACTGACAGGTGGGACCCACGCTTATGGGTCCCACATGTCAGTGACTGAATGGTAGGATTGTTCGCGTCAGGGGATCCTCATCCCCCCGACGTGCCCCTCATCCCTCTCGGCCCCACCGCTCCTCTGCCTTTGTGTGCATGACATGCGGGCCAGCTGAACTGCGGCGACCATCAACTTTCTACCACAGACACACCCGATTGGACGCGGTTTGCCTGCTCCGCTGCTGTGCTCCAATCCGTACTCCCGCACCATCGAATTTTCATCCAGCGGCTGTGACACACGTCCCGGGCATCAATCCTCAACTGGAGTACTTATGTACTCCCTCCGGTCCTTTTTACTCTGCACATTGGATTTGCCGAAAGTCAAACTTTGCTAAGTTTGACCAAATTTATATTAGAAATTATTAGCATCTATAATATCTAATAAATATAATATGAAAATGTATTCCAAGATGAATCTAATGATATTGGTGTTGTTATGTGAATGTCTATAATTTTTTTATATAAACTTGGTCAAAGTTGGATGAGATTGACTTCGGACAAACCTAATATGCAGAGTAAAAAGGACCGAAGGAGTACTACAGGTAGTACCCGCCGGTGTGGCCATCTACGCCTCGTAACACCACGACGCCCAGCTGTGGCACCCTTGCCACGGCCACGCCACCACCGGCCGGTTCATCTCGAACGAGTGAGTCGCGAACCACGCCACCACCATGAAATGACATGTGGGCCATCCGCATTTAAGGTCCGCATGTCATTGACTCATAGGCCGGGCACTAAGCCACTGAAGTTCGGTCCCGTGGGCCCCGAGAGGGAAATGTAACTCCTGCGGCAGGCCTTGTGGTGCTCCCATAGTACGAGCTCGTGCCAAAACTAGAATTTGTTTCTTACTACTACCAACTACTAGTACTAGTAAGGTACACGTGCATTGCACGCATGAGGTTCTGGTGGTTTGTGCATTATGCTTCTACATGTGGAGCTTTCTAGATTCTAACATGTGGCAAAATCTGGTGGAATGTAAGGTTAGGCAAGTTTGATTAACTTAGGTGAGTGTTTGGTTCAAGCCACACCTTAGGCAAGCCACACCAAGGCCCCCCATGACATACACACAAAAAATGTGGCAAGATTCCCTTAGGCTTGCCAACTTGTTTCTCTCGTTTTGAAGAACTAATAACTTTGCCTAAGCTTACTTGTGGCAAAGTTAGGGTCTATTTGATTCAAAGGATTTTCATAGGATCTTTGAAGGATTAGAATCCTTAGGAATTTTTCCTACGTTGGTCGTTTGATTTGTAGGATTGAATCATGTAGAATATTTTCCTAAGGATTCATCTGTACCACGTTTCACAGGAATTCTAACATGCACTCCAACCTCTTGAAAGAAATCCTTTGTTTTTCATGTGAAACAATCAAACAAACTCAAATCCTATAGGGATCCAATGAACATGCCATTCCAATCCTACTTTTTTCCTATTCCTGTGTTTCTGCAATCCTATGAATCAAAGAGGCCCTTAGTCATGAATTAAGTTCAACCATGGAGTCTTCTAGATTATACATGTGGCAGAATCTGGTGGATGATATCCAACGGCCAGTAGTGCTCGGATTTGCCATCTTTGTACCATCGGATTGGCTTCATCCAACGACCAACTTTCAAAGTTTTTCACATACTATATAGGGGGTATAGATATAGATGTGCCGGTCCGTTGCAATGGATCCAAAGTATATATATCTATTTAGTGGAGTGCACTCTAAACACATTATCTATTTATTTTTCTCTAACCTTCCATAGCCATGCAACCAAGCCACATAAGCTTCATGGGTGCCCCCCACATCATATTATTCATACTATGTTGATTGAAAAAAAAGATAAATCACCCAAAACAAGATCTTCCCATTTTTTGTTCCTACGATGTTGTGCCGTGCACGTACCTACTAGTTGTATAGTGGTAGTACTAGTAATATAGTATTAGGAGTACAAACTTGGTACTAGTACGGAATGCTCCTACTCTATCAACAAGCCCCGTCTGACACCAATTTTATTGGCTTCCATGCTACAGCTAGATCTTCCCCTTGTTTCTGTTTTCCAACCCGGCGGCAGGCGGGGTGTCGGCTTGCTCAACAGCGGTCCCACATGAAAGTGAAAATGCTAGGCAACACGCCTTCCCTAAGCTATGTGTCATGCCGGACGGGCCGTGTTGTACTCCCGATTCCCGAGCATGTGGGGGTGCGACGCGAACGCGGCAGGCCTTTTCCTTTTACCAGCAATGTGCCTGTGCGTTGCGATGGATCCAAAGTACTATAATAGTCGTATTTGTTCACAAACTTGAAAGAAATCACTATTGTTTTGATATACTCCTAATATATTACTCCCACGTACCTAAATATTTATCTTTTTTGAGATCTCAAATGGACTATCACATATGGATTATATAGACATATTCTTGTGTTTCTAGCAAGATGCTCGCGCGTTGCACGAAGTTGATGGAAAAGGTAAGCACAACTTATAAATTGACGGATGGAGTACTAGTTACAGTGATGCATATAATTAAGCAAAGGGATCGCACATGTCGGTATTGACTGGAACGAGAATGCAATAGCACAATAAGAATTAAGGCCACGATGATGCAATCGTAGTGGTGGTTACAGAAGGCAAGAAGAAAGATGGATCCATGAACGTACGACCTCCTCCTCCTCAACTTAGTGCGTCGGGCCACCGACCGACGGCTAAGGAGCGACGGCTTTTGTGTCGAGGTAGATGTGCTTCTCAGTAAAGGCATCCAAGGCTTCCAGCCGGTTGAGGAAGGCCAACGTCATAGCATCCTCACTGGCCTTGCAGATACCTATGTAGACGATTTCCTCGTCCATGTGGATGTGTAGGTCGAGGAATTCTTGGAGGGCGAGGCGCCTCGCGGCGAGCGCGACCTCCAGGTGGACATTCTTTCTGGCGTCGGCGGGCAATCGCAGGGCCAAGTGCTTGAAAGAGGTTCCGACCATGGAGGCCGATTAGGGTGGCAGGCAATGAGGAGCCCAGGCGCGCAGGCTGGAGGAGTACGGCGATGTCGTCTGCGAGCTTCTTGAGGACGGTGAACTTGTTGCTGGTGGCAACGATCATCTGGTCCAATTGAGAGTCGTAATTGGCGTCGAAGGCGGCCATCCACCAGCCGGTCTCCAACACCGTTTGGAGACGATCATCGGCGCCATGCCGCAGGCCGGCGTCGTGGACCATCTGGCCCAGCTGCTGGACGCTCACGAGCATCGCCGCCATGGGTCTGGAGTGAGCTCTTTTGTGGTTAGTGTAGGTGCTTAGGCAAATGCTTAGGTGCGTACGATGTGGTAGATGCATTGGAATGAAGGGGCGCCTTTATATGAGGGCAAACTGCGTTGCATTCACATCGTGCAACCTCTTTTCCCGGACCTCCTCCCATTACTTCCCTCATGCATTAATTGAAGGTGGATGCATTGGCCGTTCAACATATCGGGAACCGCTACTCCCTCCCTCGTCTGCATTAAAGCCATATCGGGAACTGCGCCGCCCGCTGTCAAATCGAATACTCCCTCCGTCTAGGTGAGTATTAAGTCATCTTACGAAAACCAAATAGTAAACACATAGGCGTGGTGCATTAACTGTCACGTTGTTTATTATTTTTTGACATAAATAGAGGAATCAACCAAGAAGAGATGTGGGGCTTGTATGCTTTAATGACTTGAGACTATCAAACATGACATGCAGTGGTCAGTTCGTTGCACAAGAACGAATACAACCCACGTCAGCACACATGCATCTTATATAGCATCACATCCAATGGCTATAAAACATGAATGAGACCAAATATATCTCATCTAGATGAGTTCTAGCAAAATTGTATTAATAATACTTAGTACGCCTGCGCCATGTATCATATATTAGTATCATGTAGTACTTTATTTATTTATGAGGTATCCAGATGGCACTGCACCGCCAAGAAAAGAGGGTAACATCAACATTATGGACTACTTTTTTGAGTATGTTCGTAAGGTCCGGTCATAGTCACTTGTTGAAATCTCTAAAAAGACAAAAACTCCCTCCGTCCGGAAATACTTGTCATCAAAATGGATAAAAGGAAATGTATCTAGACGTATTTTAGTTTTAGATACATCTCTTTTTATCCATTTTGATGACAAGTATTTTCGGACGGAGGGAGTAGAAAACAGAGTTGGTGATGATGGTGTGCGTGCCATCCTGCAATATAGGCCGTCGGATTTATATCTAACGGATAGGAAAGAAACTATGACAATTTTGCAAAAATATACCCACACATCTCTCCACGTTCGCAAATAAGGCCTTCCCTCGTTCAACCTTTTCTCTCACAAGATAAACTACTCATACAAATGCATATTGATGTTCCGTGCAATGCATGGGCAGCTAGCTTATTTCTTTTAAAATAGTTGCTGCGATAATTGGGTTGAAGTGATATATTTTATGTCTGCCTCGAATGATTTCAGATTCACTAGTAGTAACAAAGAAAAGGTTGCCTTGTTAATTAACAGAAAACAGGGTGAAAACTATCACATGAGGCCGGTAAAAACAAGGCACACTGGGTTCAGCGTCATCGTCACTACAGCTGTGCGCGCGCGAGAAGTCTACATATCGAGGGGGCTATCGAGCGAGGCACCGAGACACAATGTTTGAGAGAGAAACCAATTGACAGATTATGATCAGATCAAGTTGTCACCCTTTTGCTGTCATTATTGGGGGGAGGGGGGAGGGAGAGAAAGACGTATCGAGAGTGTGCGCGGTAGGCACAGAGGCACAACTAGCGAGTGTGTGTGTGTGTGTTTGAAAGAGGAGTAGATAGATTATTATCAAGATCGATGTGCCACCCTACTCCTTCGGTGTCGGGCAGTGTCTGTGTGTATGTTTGAGAGAGAAGCTAGTCGATAGATTAGTATCAAGATCGAGGTGTCACCCTACTCCTTCGGTGTTGGGAGGTGTGGGTGTGTGGGGGGGGCAGTGACACTCACATATCTCTACTCTTATAAAAAACAGAGTTGGTGATGATGGTGTTCCTGCCATCCTGCAATATAGGCCATCCGATTTATATCCGACGGACAGGATGGAAACTATGGCAATTTTGCAAAAAGATACCCACACCCCTCTCTGCATTTGCAAATAAGGCATTCCATCATTCATCCTTTTCTCCCGCAAGATAAACTTCTCATACAAATGCATCTTGATGTTCCGTGCAACGCATGGGCATCTTGCTAGTAGGGAGGAGTTTGTGTGACACATATCTAGCTATATTAAGGGATAGGTCGATAGCATATGTGTGAGAGACATTATTATACTTTGAGACATTAGTGGTTGTGGGTGGGCGGAATTAAAGGGGTGGGCGTGTTAGACATAGAGAGCGTGTGTGTTTCTGTGTGAGAGACTTGTTGGACGGGGTAGAAAGACGAATTTAACCCTGACGGAGGGAGAGAAATACATGAAGTGCGCGTGTGTGATTCCAATGCCCACAGGGAAATGAGATATGTATGCGTGTGAGAGAGATTGCACAATTCATTCACGTATCACTATCTAGCGATCGTGGACGTGCATCGCTTGAACATAAGTCAATATCTACTTCGTATCATGGCCAAAGGTACAGTGTCGATTCAACGCTATAAAGATTGGATACTCACATATCACATTTTTTTCTATTTAAATAAACCTTTTCAGTTGTGAATGCCAAAGTTACAGTGATGTTTCTTCAAACAACCAATGTAGCTATCATGTACATGCACCATTGTTACTCTTGCATTCAAATTCATTAGTCTTGGATGATTTAAGTTTCTATTTTGAAGTAATAGATGTAATATTCATATATGAATTCAACGGGTACGCAATTTATGAAATGGAGGCTATGTAATCATATGAGGTAACACTTTTAAGTAGCTGACTACAATATCCATTTCTTTTTGTGCGCCTCTACACTAACACGTCAATGCATTATGTTTAAAGTAAATAACCAATGGCACTAAATTATCTATTTACACGAGAAATACGTAGGCTGAGCGTTTGATCCCTTTTTTGTGAACGCGCCAGTACACCCGTACGATTGGCCGCGCCCGTGTGAACGTCCAAGTTATCGGCGCATCAGCTCGAGTTATTGTCTTTTTTTCTGGGGTGCACTCCACACTAGTTATTAACTGCTAACGTGTGCCCTGTTTACACAGTCTAGCATGACCTTCCCGCTAGCACAGTCCAAAATTAGTTGAAACTGGATACGAACGATCCCGCGGGCGGCAAAATCTCCCGCCTCCTTCTAAAATTTCCGCCACCTTAGTCTTTAGCATGCGAAATCCCCCTTTTGTCCTTGGTGCATGGAGACCAACAGTTACAATACCGCCCTCATCTACATGATAGGTCGGGGCTGTTTTGGTAACTTCCGGTTCCCCCACTACACGGCACCCCCATTTCCTCCCCCCCTCCCGCAAAAACGACTAACTCCACAGCACCAGAGCATCTTACATCACGTCGTCCTTACTTCATCGCCCTTTCTCCCCTCCCCTCTCAAAACCCTAGACTGCTCATCCACCGGCGTACCATAGCCCATTCACTGCCAGCGGCGTCCACCTCGCCAGATTTGCTTCTCCGGCCGCATCTACCCCTCCCACCTCCCCTAGAAACAAGAAGACTGCTCATCCACCACTGTACCACGGCCCATTCAGTGTCGGCCTTGTCCACGGCGCCGGATCTGCTTCACCGGTACTCTCGTCAACCGCCGCGCATGTGCAGCGGCTCATTCGTACTCACCATCGGAGACGCTTCGTCCACACCCCCCGGAGCTGCCCCACTGACGCCCCCGTCGACGGCCTCTGATCCTCTTCGCCGACACCTTCCTCAACCCTACCAGAGCCGCTTCGCCGACACCTTCCTCAACCCTACCGGAGCCGCTTCGCCGACACCGTCGTCAACCCTACCGGAGTAGCTTCGCCTATACCATTCTCAACCCTACCGGGGCTGCTTTGCCAACTCACAAGTCCACGGCCTCAGATCCGCTTCCTCGCACCCTCATCCAACCTACCGGAGCAGCTTCTGACGCCCCGTCCACGGCCGTAGATCCGCATCGTCGACACCACCCTTAACCCAACCATCGGAGCAGCTTCTGACGCCCCGTCCACGGCCGCAGATCTGCATCATCGACACCATCCTTAACCCAACCACCGGAGCAGCTTCTGACGCCCCTGTCCACGGCTGCAGATCCGCATCGTTGACACCATCCTTAACCCAACCACCGGAGCAGCTTCACCTACGCCCTCGTCCACGGCCACAGATGCTTCGCCCACAGGATAGTCCACCCTACCGGAGCCGCTTCACAAACACCCTACACGATGGTTCTAGATCTCCTTACAGGACCCCAACAGCCAGCGCAGCATCATCGCCCTCGACGTTGCTAACCTGATTCCCACCATTTGGAGAGATGCCAAGCACCCGCCACGGCCTAGGTACTTGTCACCTTTAAACCCGTCCAGCTCGATGTACTTCACATATACTAACCGGTCGTTGTTACCTGTTATGCAGCTGGCAAAAACTACAAGGACGATGTTTCTTATGGATCTGACAGCTTGGCCAATCAAGATCCTGGACTGAGGCATTGCTATGATCTTGTAAGCGCGTCTCTCTCTCTTGTATTGTTCTGTGCCTACCAGCGTGCTTTGTTAGGATTTTCGACCAGTAATCCCTATGTGCAGACAATGATTTCTACTACTGGCTGCTAAATTAGATATGTAGATGTCATACATGATACTACCTCGTACCTCCGTTCCTAAATATAAGTCTTTCTAGATATTCCACTATAGGCTACATACGGAGCAAAATGAGTGAATCTACACTCGAAAATGCATCTATATACATCTGTATGTGGTCCATACTGGAATCTCTACAAAGACATATATTTAGGAACAGGGGCAATACATTACATAAAATTGTAGGTGGCATGTAGGAATTCCAGTGCACTACATTAGCCTCCCTTAGAGTGCCTGCTAGTCCAGCATACAGAGTCATGGCTAGTTTATGGTACGCACACAATCGTTAATTGGTGGTTTAAATATGCGCAAGGGATATGAAATCTTGTATCATGTAGAGATGTCTGAAATTAGCCGTGTCAACTTGCAAATAGGGTTACACAATGAAAAAGTACAAGATGTATGTGGCTATTTCATGGAACATCGCAAAAAAAGGAGAGGCAGCGGTGAGCCTATACAGTGTGCTATGGTATGTCACTCCTCCATTGCAATCATCGTGACATGTTATTTGTATGCTAGTTCTATTAGCCAAGTTTCTTAGGGACAGTTATTACGAGTTATCCTAAGAAAATAAGCACCTGTGAATATAAGCTCCATGCAGTAAGCCAACAGTTCTTTTCATTGCGTTTTCAGCTTATCTTTGGTATGATCAGTGGAAAGTCTAGATTGCATTATATTTTTTTTCATTTTGCTGCCCATATGGAAATTAATTTGACTTGCAAACATCACAAATTGAACCCACTGCAGTAATTAATATGATAGGAAAACATACCATCACTATTTGCTCAAAATGCAAATACAAAGATACCATCTACTTGGCACAATCTACTTTAGTCAATGTTTTCCATAGAGATCCCGTTGCCTAATTTAAATGAAGAACGCATGACCCACATTTAAATGAAGAACAATTATTTATTGAAACTCAATGGTCCAAGTGGCTGGTTATTATCGTATAGCAGCACCACCTGAAAGCATCATATAGCAGCAGCAGCAGCTCATAGCAACTCATCATACAGCAGCAGCAGCAGCTCATAGCAATTCATCATATAGCAGCAGCAGGAGCAGCTCATAGCAATGCATCATATAGCAGCAGCAGAAGCAGCTCATAGCAATTCATCGTATAGTGAATCAGAAAGAAAATTTGGCAAAAAATCAGAGGAGATCCTCATCTTGTTGGATGAGCTCATCCTTCAACAGCACCTCAAGGCCATGGCCTGGGAGGAGGGGAGGGGGAATAAGGTGCCCTCTGCCGCAGTGTGGCATCAGCCGTAGTTGTGTAGCGCCCGCCGGAGTAGTGCGTTGGACGAACCACAGTGGAGCAGCTGCTGGAGACCATGAGAATGAGGGGCGGCGCCAGAGGGAGGAGCAGCCAGGGAGGTTTGCCCCTACCCGCCGGCCATGTAGCCTAGCTGGACATAGCATCGTCGAGGACCAGGCCAGATGGGACCAGTGGTGACGGCTCACTGGAGGAACCCTAGTGCTGCAGGCAGGGGATCGAGGTAGAGGGAAAGGGGAGAGGAGATGCAAGTGGGCAGGGCAATGAATGCTTGCGTGTTTGTTTTTACTTGAGGGTCAGGTGTGACACGGGCGTGAGCAGTTGCATTTTGAGTCTAATATAGGGAGACAACAGAGTCATTTCACTATTCCCCTTCCCTTCAATTTTTAGTGAGGTTCTACCCAAAACACCCCCTCCAAAGCGAAATTAGTTAAGCCCAAGCCCATAACTCAAAATGACTTCTTTACATCTTTTATGGCTTATTTTGACAATATGCCCTGAAAAGGCGGAATCAAACTGGCCCTTAACCTGCAATTCAATTGTGCGTGCAATGATGAATCACTCTTGCCTGGTATCTGTACATTTAGGCATCATCATACATGGCATAACCTAATACATGTGCATTCCATTGTAGAATCTGGAATATGCAATGTTTATGTTAGTTCGTACGTTGCACATGATGTTTAAATGCCCCTTAAATCTGGTCAGTCAAGTGATGGTCTTTAAGCCTCCTTCTTTGCTTCTTTTCTTGATATGTAAGATTTGCTCACACATCTGTTCAATTGCTTGTTTGCATCTGCCAGCCATACTAGGACTGTTTGCTTTGATTACTTGCTGTTCTTGACCTAACACTCTAACAAAGCTTGTCAACGATTTAAACACTAAGGGCTGCTGTAGTGGGGCCTTGTCTAACTCATAGGTGATATAAAGGTTTGGCTGTACACTCCAGTAGGCTCTCCAAGAGTACCCGGAGATCCAGTTCAAAGGTATGCCTAGTTTTTACATAGTGCAGACATAGTAAATGCTCATTTCATTGTGTGCAAGTGCACGAGATGCGGCATGTTTCGTTATGTGGTGTAGTTTTGTTATAATCTCATTCTTTTGTGTTCACAGACTGGAAAGTATGCATATTTATCTTCCAAGGAGACGAGTAACTAGTTTGTGTCACCTTGCAGAGGGGGTGCAATGAAGATAAGATTGAGAATTTCCAAGTACAAGATGTTAGGAAGGAGCCTTGCAAGAGAAGTAGGAGCTACGCTGAGCCTCTTCAACCTGCTAAGGTAAGTCACTGTATGCAACTCAACGGTTCAATTCCTTGTTTGTTTCAGGCATAGACGCATAGTTAATTTTCTCTTTTCAATTGCTTTATTTGTCCCCAGTTAATGAGATGCCCAAATAATCATGCCTGATTGTTCGGTACTTGTATCACTATCAGTTGACATAATTAAAGGCCTTACCATTTAATTACTCTGCCGAAGTGTGCCTGAAGCTTTGAAGTCTATTAACCAACTATTATTGCATGAGGCTCACAATCTAGTTTATACTACGCTAATGACTGCATAGTTTTGCCTGCTATAGTATGTTTGTATGAAACCCTCTGCTGTTCATTATGCTCCCTAAGACTTTAATTGAGGCACATAATGGCCAACTGCTTGCTTACTTATATGCAACGTGTTGTCTAAATTCGTAACTTGTCTGTGTTTTCGATTGGGCCCCAACATCATGCTCCTCTGGTGAGCTAAGAGGGATTTCTGTATGCAGGCTGCACAAACTATCTTTCTTATAATTTTTAAAATATCACTTGCTTATGCTTCATGATGTGTGACATTTTTTTTGAAAGTGACATGTAACATTATTGTTAGTCCTGTTTTGCCATGTAGTACAAAATAGTGTCTTGTTCGCATCACTGTTGTAACTATATTTTTGCCCTAGTCATGTGTACTTATAGAAACATTTTAGGATGAAGTGACGTCAACACAAAGATCTGTGAGCAGTGCAGCATGGCCGTTACCGAATGATTATGGATTGGAATTGGAATGTGCTGATGTTCTTGAGCATCAACTAGAGGTGGCAAGACAACGTGTACATGATTGTCAACGTATAATCAACAAGTTGAGACTGGACATGCAGGTATTAGATGCAGGAGTCAAAAAAAGAAACAAGACATTGAGGTAACCATGAAGGAATTGGATATTTTGCAGACTGAAATTTGTGCTATCTGAATCCGGCCAATCCTATTTTCTGAAGAGATTATAGTTCAAATGGAGTTAAGTTGATGCGCGTCCATGATGTATGAGCTGTATTTGCCCAGTGTATGTAATTTGCTATTTGTGTATGCTTTATTATCACCTGTGCCGAACTATAATGCCCAGTGGGTATAATCGGCTGTAATTTCTTTATTGTATAGTGTAGGATTATTCTACCTTTCTATGCTTTGATCTCTTTGTTGTATAGTGTATGCTTTTTAGAGGCGATAGTATTGAGTAGGATAATTCTTTGAATATGCTATATCGTTCAAACGGGGGCCAACTCGCCCGACCATGGCCTTCACGGGTCGTCGGATCCATGGGCCTTCTACGTCTCGTAGGATCCATGGGCCTTCTACGTCTCGTAGGATCCATGGGCCTTCTACGTCTCGTAGGATCCATGGGCCTTCTACGTCTCGCATGATCCATGGGTCGCCGACTCATTTATGGGTCTTGTACGGGCCTTTAATTGGCCATAGACGGGCCTTTAATGGAAATCGTACATTTTATGGACTGACCATAACGGGACGTTATTAGGCCGTATTTGGTGATGCTAGGAAAATGGCCCAACAGACTAACGGGCCGACTGTAACGACGGGCTGAATTTGGCCCACAAGCAGAAAATGACAGTAACGGGCCGTAAGTAACCGAATGCTACAAATGAGCCCAAGAATAAATGGGCCCTTAGAAGGCCGAAAGTTAACTTGGGCTGGAAACGGCCCAACGGAATAACGGGCCGTTATTGGGTATAAAGTGATACACTGTTCATTACGGGCCAATTTCACCACAGGCCGTTAATGGGTGTAAAGTAATACACTATTCATTACGGGCCAGTTTCAGCACGGGCCGCTAATGGGCCAAGAGTTACAAAGGGCCCAATATGGGCCGAAAGACGTCATGGGCTATACATGGGCTAGAAGTGAAAATGGGCTGGAATCATATTGGATGGCCCATATGACGCTACTTGGCCTAATTCGGATAGGGCGTAATGGGCCCTGGGTTAGCGGGCTGTAAATGGGCTATATGCGAATAGGCCGTTAACAGGCTTACCATGGGCCGGCCCGCCAGCTTTTGACCAAGTCAAACGGGCCAGCCTTTTCACAGGAATGGTCCACTGTTGGGCCATGCCACGTGTCGACGTATCATAGGCGCCTTCTATCCAGTGAGTGGATGACATCTGTCCCAATGAGCCGACACATGTTTCCTCTAGCCAATGATGATTTTACACGTGGAAAATCCCCATTGGTCGGGGCTATTAACGGGTTATCGGATCCAAAACCCGATCCGATAGCTTAACGACGTTCCGTTACAGTGGATGCCATGTGTCGGTCACCCTCGACGAAAGCACTTCTGTGACGCGTGATTTATCGTCATGGAAGTGGACACTTCCGTGATGATAATTTTTGTAATGTCATGGAACACTTCTACGACAACACATGTATGACTATCTTGATTCTGTCATAAATTTTTCATGGATGTACATGTATGACAAAAAACGCGACCTACTATGACAAACATGTATCATCACGGAAGTGTATTTTTTTGTAGTGCTAGTGGTCAAGTAGAATTGAGTAATAGCGAACTCAAATTAATTTTGCAAAAGACTGTTAATAGATCTAGAAAGAATTGGTCCAAGAAACTTGATGATGCATTATGGTCCTACAGAACTGCATATAAAAATCCTATGGGTATGTCTCCGTATAAAATGTTTTATGGAAAAGCATGTCACTTACCTCTCGAACTAGAACATAATGCTTAGTGGGCTATTAAGGAGATCAATTATGATTTCAAACTTGCCGGTGAGAAAATGTTATTTGACATTAGCTCACTTGATGAATAGAGAACCCAAGCCTATGAGAATGCCAAATTGTTTAAAGAAAAGGTTAAAAGATGGCATGACAAAAGGATACAAAAGCGTGAGTTTAATGGAGGTGATTATGTATTGCTATACAACTCCTGTTTAAGATTTTTTTGCAGGAAAGCTGGTCTCTAAATGGGAAGGTCCTTACGTTATCGAGGAGGTCTATCGTTCCGGTGACATAAAAAACAACAACATCGAAGGTAAAATCCCGAAGGTCGTGAACGGTCAAAGAATCAAACATTATATCTCAGGTAATCCTATAAATGTTGAAACCAATGTTATTGAAACCGTAACCCCGGAGGAATACATAAGGGACACTTTCCGGAACGTTTCAGACTCCGAAAAGGAATAGGTATGTGGTACAGTAAGTAAACCGACTCCAAAATAGTTTTAATGGCAATTTTTCTCCATTTTGGAATATTTAGAAAATTAGAAAAATAAGAATCGGTACGGGAAGGACACGAGGGCTCCACGAGGGTGGAGGGCGCGCCCCCTGCCTCGTGGGCACCTCGTGCGCTCTCTGGACTCCGTTTTCTTGCACGATACATATTTTGGTCGGTAAAAATTCGTTATATAATATCCCGGAGGTTTTGACTCCCGTATCACGCAAATATCTCTCGTCTTTGTTTCAAGCTGTTTTTCTGACAGATCTAGGTCATCATGTCGTCTTCAAGTGCCCCCAAGGACAAGTTTTTCGAGAAGGTCATCAACCCCTACCTCGCGGAAGTGCTCCAACACCCTCAAACCATTGAGATGCATGAGGGGGTGCTGCACATCCGCGATGTTGAGGGACCAAGGAGGACCGGAAGCGTGGAGACAAGGCTCGAGGCAATGGAGCAACAAGTTTTCAAGTGCCAGGAGATGGTGGATCGTGGACTCAACACCAGCCATATGATGATCGCGGAGTTCACCAACAACCACAAGCCGGATGCCAAGAACATTGGGGAGACCATCTTCAAGCTTCACGAGAAGATCGAGCACCTCCAAGCCCAAATCTATGACCTGCAAAACCAAAACTGTGAGTATGAATATAGATTCAAGAGGACGAGTTTGGCTGCAGATTTGAGGATCCCGGAGACTCGTTCATCCTTCTATGATGGAGAGCCTATTCCTTGGAAGAGGGACGCCAAGCCTACATCATCAACAACTCCACCCTCTCCACCAACAAAGAAGAACAAAGGACCGTTTTTCTTAGTTCGATCCTTTTGATAATATTTTGATCTACTAGAATGAAAGTTCTTAGTATGATCTAGTAGTGAGTTTTGCTTTATGATCCTTCTATGTAATCGAGTCCGTGAGCTATATATAATAAAGATTAGTATTGAGTCAAGGGCTTGATTATTTTGCCATGATCTTGAGTGAATAAAAGAAAAGAGAAATAATAAAAAGAAACAAAGAGATCATATGGATCTTATGGAGAATAATGAGCTCACATAGAAAGAGTGTGATGAATAAAAGTTGTTGAGAGTTGACAAACATAGTTTTGGTCATCGTTGCAATTAATAGGAAGTAATAAAGAAAGAGAGGTCTTCACATATAAATACACTATCTTGGACACCTTTTATGATTGTGAGCACTCATTAAAATATGACATGCTAAAGAGTTGACGTTGGACAAGGAAGACAACGTAATGGGTTATGTTTTCTTACATCTGAGATAAATTATATTGTCATGGATCATCCAACATGATTGAGCTTGCCTTTCCCCCTCATGCTAGCCAAATTCTTTGCACCAAGTAGAGATACTACTTGTGCTTCCAAACACCCTTAAACCAGGTTTGCCATGATAGTCCAACATACCTACCTATGGATTGAGTAAGATCCCTCAAGTAAGTTGTCATCGGTGCAAGCAATAAAAATTGCCCTCTAAATATGTTTGACTTATTAGTGTGGGAGAAAATAAGCTTTATACGATCGTGTGATACGGAAGAAATAAAAGCGATAGACTGCATAATAAAGGTCAGTATCACAAGTGGCAATATAAAGTGATGTTCTTTTGCATTAAGATTTTGTGCATCCAACCATCAAAGCGCATGCCAACCTCTGCTTCCCTCTGCGAAGGGCCTATCTTTTACTTTTATCTCCTACCTTACATAAGAGTCATGGTGATCTTCACCCTTCCTTTTTACATTTTATCTTTTGGCAAGCACAACATGTTGGAAAGATCCTGGTATATATGGCTAATTGGATGTGAGTTTTCATGAACTATTATTGTTGACATTACCCTTGAGGTAAAACATTGGGAGGCAAAACTATAAGCCCCTATCTTTCTCTGTGTCCGATTAAAACTCCATACCCATAAGTATTGCGTGAGTGTTAGCAATTGTGGAAGACTATATGATTGTTGAGTATGTGGACTTGCTGAAAAGCTCTTAAATTGACTCTTTCCTATGTTATGATAAATTGCAATTGCTTCAATGACTGAGATTATAGTTTGTTAGTTTTCAATGAAGTTTATGATTCATACTTGAAATTGTGATTGAATTGTTACTCTAGCATAAGAGATCATATGACAAGAATTATATAAGTTGTTGTTCTAAGAATGATCATGATGCCCTCATGTCCGTATTTTATTTTTATCGACACCTCTATCTCTAAACATGTGGACATATTTTTCGATTTGGCCTTTCGCTTGAGGACAAGCGAGGTCTAAACTTGGGGGAGTTGATATGTCCATTTTGCATCATGCTTTTATATCGATATTTATTGCATTATGGGTTGTTATTACACATTATGTCACAATACTTATGCCTATTATCTCTTATTTTATAAGGTTTACGTAAACAGGAGGAATGCCGGCAACTGGGATTCTTGGATGGAAAAGGAGCAAATATTAGAGACCTATTCTGCATAGCTCCAAAAGTCCTAAAACTTCACGGAAGCCATTTTGAGAATATATAAAAAATACTGAGCGCAAGAAGTTCCAGAGGGGGCCACACCCTGGCCACGAGGGTGGGGGCACGCCCTACCCCCCTAGGCGCGCCCCCTGCCTCGTGGGCCCCCTGGTGGCCCTCTGATGCCCAACTTCTGCTATATTGAGTCTTTCGTTGAGGAAAAAATCATAAGAAAGCTTTCGGGACGAGACTTCGCCGCCACGAGGCGGAACCAATCTAGGGCTCTGGCAGAGCTGTTCTGCCAGGGACACTTCACTGCGGGAGGGGGAAATCATCACCATCGTCATCACCACCGATCCTCTCATTGGGAGGGGTTCAATCTCCATCAACATCTTCACCAGCACCATCTCCACTCAAACCCTAGTTCATCTCTTGTATCCAATTCTTGTCTCTAAGTCTGGGATTTGTACATGTGGGTTGCTAGTAGTGTTGATTACTCCTTGTAGTTGATGCTAGTTGGTTTATTTGGTGGAAGATCATATGTTCAGATCCTATATGCATATTAATACCCCTCTGATTATGAACATGAATATGCTTTGTGAGTAGTTATGTTTGTTCCTGAGGACATGGGAGAAGTCCTGCTATTAGTAGTCATGTCAATTTGGTATTCGTTTGATATTTTGATGAGATGTATGTTGTCTCTCCTCTAATGGTGTTATGTGAACATCGACTACATGACACTTCACCATTATTTGGGCCTAGAGGAAGGCATTGGGAAGTAATAAGTAGATGGTGGGTTGCTAGAGTGACAGAAGCTTAAACCCTAGTTTATGCGTTCCTTTGTAAGGGGCTGATTTGGATCCATATGTTTCATGCTATGGTTAGGTTTACCTTAATACTTTTTTTGTAGTTGCGGATGCTTGCAATAGAGGTTAATCATAAGTGGGATGCTTTTCCAAGAAAGGACAACACACCCAAGCACCGGTCCACCCACATATCAGATTATCAAAGTACCGAACACGAATCATATGATCGTGATGAAACCTAGCTTGATGATAATGCCCATGTGTCCTTGGGAGCGCTTTTCTCTAGATAAGATTTTGTCTAGGCTTGTCCTTTGCTACAAAAAGGATTGGGCCACCTTGCTGCACTTTATTTACTTTTGTTACTTGTTGCTCGTTACAAATTATCTTGTCACAAAACTATCTGTTACCTATAATTTCAATGCTTGCAGAGAATACCTTGCTGAAAACCGCTTATCATTTCCTTCTGCTCCTCGTTGGGTTCGACACTCTTACTTATCGACAGGACTACAATAGATCCCCTATACTTGTGGGTCAACAGCGCTCCAGGCTTGGAGCTCCCACGCGCGTTTCTTCGCGGCCTTGCGACGGCGGTCAGCTTCATGAGCCTCCTCCAGAGCTCGAGAGCAGGCCTCACGGGAGGCTGCAAGGGAAGCCTCGGCCTTCATGTTATCCAGCTCGCGCTGGTGGTGCCCGAGGTTGATGGCCACTTTCAGCTTGTGCCACTCCTCCGCCAACCGAAGGCCCTCGGTCTCAAGGCGCGCGTCGACACCCACAAGTTCTTCACCGAGTTGGTTCATCATGCCCATCGCCTCTTGGAAGAGCTTATGACGAACAATGCTCTGCCTGCGCTCGAACTCGAGCGCACGGCCCATCTCGCCCTCCGCTACGGGGGCTGTGGGCGACACCCGGCGGGGTGCGCCCCCTCTCAGCAGGGGGCTGGGGCTGGCGCGGCCCCAAGCGCCAGCCGGCCCTCGCAAGGGGCCCGAACTGAACGGGGCCCGCAGCCTGAAGAGGACCCCAGGATCGAAGCCAGCCAGTTGTCGACCGTGACCAGGGAGGAGCCCTTGGTACGCTTGCTGCACTCCGAGCAAGGCCGCGAAGGAAGGACGGCAAAGGCGCAAGCTCAAGGCGCCTTGATGATGGGCCAACTCTAGCGGTTGACCCCACGTCGTGGGCAGTGCATGAGCCTGCAGCGCTCGGGCTTGGCGGGTGCAACGAGACGAGAGGGAGCTGCTTCTCAGGAGATTTTACAGCCTTGGCACAAGGGGTCCTGCGGGGACAATCGTCAGGAAGGAAAGCAGCACACAGAAGATCACCAAGATAAAGTACTTACTCGTCAACGGTGATATACTTCCTCCGTTCCAACGGCCTGAAGGTGCCACTGCCGCAGCTTGGGGACCCCTTTCTCTTGCGGAGCTCTACGAAGTCCACGCACAGCCGGCCGAAGCGCTGGACATGGAGACCGGCACAAGGCGTGGCTGGAGAAGTGCCCGGAGGGGCAGCCTCAGAAGCGTCAGGCTGAGGAGAGCTGGCCGGCTCTACCTCTCAGTGAATTGCCGAGGCCTCAGGAGCCCCGGCCATGGGAGATGCAGGCTGCATCGCCCCTTCAACCACCGCCCTAGGGCAAGAGTCATCAGACCCCGAGGTCGACGCTTTGGGAGCCCTGGGCGGCATCAGCATCTCGACACCTTCACTATCGGCCCCCAGCGGTGTACGCCCCCTGCACCAACACTAGGGGCGAGCTCTGCGCCAGCGTCGAGGAAAGGAACCATGGCGATGGGGTTCTCGCGGGGGCCCACGAGGCCATCTGGGCGCAACCCCCACTCGTTGAAGGAGGGATCTGCTCCGCGAAGGACATCTTGTTCGAGCAGCGGTACAAAACACAACTCTTCCTCGGCAAGTCGTCCGGCAACGGGACGCCCGTCAGGACCTCAAACACCGTTCGCCGCGCCTCATGGGGGAGCTTGACTCTTGAAGTCTCATGTGGTCCTGGCTGCTAAGCAAGGCCCACATCGACCGGGAGTGGCACTGAAACGGAGCAATTCAGCGTCGGACGAACTCCCTCACCACCATAGGCGCAGTCACGCCAAGGTATTTGAGCCATCTCAACCTCAGCCAGACGGGGACAAGGTGTGGATCAGCGAGCCTCCGGTGGCACCAACCAGAGTTAGGAATGGCGGGCTCAGACAGAGAAGAGAGTAGGGGGCTGAGCACTCCAGTGTCAACAAACACCCACCGTGTCTGGAACCCGCTCGCGGATGGTGGAAGCTCGAAGTCAATCCCGTTGCCGGTCATCGCGGCCACGACCTGAAAGCTCAGGCACCCGGAGCTCTGCTTAGGATCAATCAGGTGCAGTGAGAAGAAGTGGCGGAAAAGAGCCACGGAAGCAGCAATGCCGACCATGGCCTCGCAAATGAAGGCAAAGACGGCAAGCAGGGTCACATATTGGGGATCAAGGTGCAGCATGTGGATCTGATAATGGGAAAGCACTGCGTTGAGGACGGCGGAGAAAGGAGGGACCAAGCCGGCCCAGAGGGCGTCGATGAAGAAGGGGACCTCAGTGGCCGTCCGGTCAATGCGAGCACGGGAAGCAGGCCAAGCCACCGTCTCTCCCCACTTGTTGAAGCTGGATGCGAGCATGGGACGCACCTTGCCCATGGCCTCATCATTGAGCGCCCGCGATCGGCCTACTGCGGGCTCGGTGGCCGGGGGCGCACTAGCCGAAGACAGAGGCTTCTTCCCTTTATCTGCATGCGTCAGCACCATGGTGATGAGGCGAGCAGATCTAAGGTCAGATTGGAAAGAGGAGCAAAGTCTGGGGGAAGCAGAGGAATTGGAGGAGAATGGCGCAAGTGATGGAAGAATAACCGTGTAGACCGCGGTGGCTATTTAGCCAGGCGGGTATCAAGGCAACATGGGGAAACGGAGACACCCACGTCCAATCAACCGCCACGCGTTGACCGAGACCGCAGGCTATTGGGTCCCGTGGCCCTCCGCACTTGACCCTTAGCTTCGCCTCGAAGCCAAGCCCGAGCGCGCCTTGGGCCCGGGGGCTACTGTTGGTGTTCTGGGAATGGGCATCCCCAGACTTGCCTGCCTGTGGCCCACGGCGTGGCTTTGCTGGCAGGCCTGTACGGCCCATCTTCATCAATAAGGAATCAAGACCCTCACGAGGGGCTGAGCCTCGCGAGGCGGACGACACAAGACCTCCTCAGGAGCGGCCTCGCCAGGTTGGCTCATGAGGGGCGGAGAGTTCAAGGTCGGGAAAACCTCGTGAGGTTCTCGTGACGTGAGCCATGACGACCGAGACCAGGCGGGAGCCAGCGCGCGCAGCGTCCTTGTTTCCTCTATGGTGCTAAGGGCGCAAGCGCAGGTGCGGAGTACTGAGGCATCAAGCGAAGGTTTCCATATTGGTGCAACGAGAACAAGGCCAGAAGGATCAAGTTCATGCTTAGCCACACAAGTGCACCAAGCACAAGAACACCTCGACCTCAGGAAGCTATTCTTCCCCTTGTACTGTTCATCCTCAGCCCAAGAGGCAATCCACCACCACCACACTGGAGTAGGGTATTACACCACAACGGTGGACCGAACTAGTATAAATCTTGTGTCCTTTGTGTTGCGAGTTCGTCGAGTTAGTTCGTGAGATCTAGGCTAAGTTAGGATGCGATCGATAGGGGGGCAGATCTTCGCGCGCACCCAAGTGTTCGAACCTTAAGGGTTTTGCCGGAACCCGTGATCTGACAAAGGTCTTTGCCGCCATAAAGGGCATGAATCTGACATCTGCTCTGGGGCCAGATGGCCTTCCCGTGAAGTTCTTCCATACTTTCTAGAATGTCATTAAACAGGAGGTCATGACCCTGTTTGAGGAGTTTTTGTTGGCGAAATCGACTTGGCCCGCTTTAGTTATGGGATTATCACCCTCATTCCCAAGGTGCCTGGGGCTTCTGACATTCGCTAGTTCCGCCCGATCATGGTGCTCAATGTGATCTTCCGCATCCTGGCAGAGGGGTACGCCAATAGTGTGACCCCCCCTTGCAGACGGCATCACCCACCCCGACCAATTGGCCTTCATCCAAGGATGCTATATTTTGGATAGCGTCCTAGTATTCCATGAGGCCCTCCATGAGGTTCACTCCAAACACCTCTAGGTAGCTTCCCTGAAGCTGGACTTCCACAAGGCTTACGACACGGTCAGTTGGGCCTTCCTTCAGGAAGTTTTGCTCCGGAATGGCTTCAATGACTGTTAGGTTACCAGGTTCATGCAGATGGTATCCTTGGGCTGGACCGCAGTTAACATCAATGGGGAACCCTACTTCCCCACCTTCTGTGGGGTGCAGCAGGGTAATCCTTTTTTCCTGTTATTGTTTAACATGGTGGTTGATGCGCTTGCCTCCACCCTCGATAAGGCTAAAGAGGCGGGCCGCCTTCGCTGGACAGTCCCACACTAGTTGAGGGAATGGTGTATCCCTCCTACAATATGCGGATGACACCATCATCATGGTGGATGGCTCCGAGAATGACATCACGAACCTGAAGTTCCTCCTCCTATGTTTCCAACATATGTCTGGGCTCAAGATTAACTTCCACAAGAGTGAGGTTATGGTGTTGGGCTACTCCCCACTAAGAGCCAGAGCAACGTTGACCGCCATAATTGCAATACCTTCCCCAAGACCTACTTGGGGATACCCATTAGTGACTCTCGGCTCACCATGGCGGAGCCGCGTCCTACTGTCAATAAGCTCCAACACCGTATTTAGCCTTGGTAGGATAGATGGCTATCTAAGGCTGCCAGGACAGTCCTCATTAACTCGTCCTTGTCCAGCTTACTCCTATTGATCATGAGCTTCTACAACCTGCCTGAGACGCTGCACCATGAGATCGCTAGGGTCCAGGGTCGTTTCTTCTAGGCTAGAGAGGGCGATAAACAAAAGTATCATATGGTCCGCTGGACCAAAATCTGCAAGCCGCGGGATCAAGGTGGGTTGGGGATCATGTCATCCAAATGCATGAATATTGCCCTGCTGACTCGCTGGCTATGGCGGATTGCGAACAGGGAGGGTGGCCTCTAGTTATGAATCATTCAGAACAAATACCTGCATGGCAAGTCACTCGCCTTTTGTCAATGGTCCGGTGGTTCTTAGTTCTGGCAATATCTGGTGCAGTTGCTCCCGGTCCTTTGCATCAGGACATCCATCTCGGTGAGGTCAGGAGCGTCCACCCTCTTCTGGTTTGACCAGTGGGCCAGGGACCACCCTTTCGCGGCCCGTTTCTCGGACTTGTTCGCCATCGCGGTCGAACCTAGGATCTATGTTGAGGTGGTCTTTATTGACTTAGGGTGCCTGCATTACGGCGGCCTTTTGGGCCCCCGAACCTCCTCGCTTGGCAGGACCTTCTAGCATGCATCACCCTACATGAGCCTGACATGAAGCTGACAAACGACCGCATCTCATGATATCTAGAGTCGTCGGGTAGCTTCTCCACTAAGTCTCTCTACCAGATGATAACCCACTTGTATAGGGGATCGCAACAGTTTTCGACGGTAGAGTATTCAAGCCAAATTTATTGATTCAACACAAGGGGAGCCAAAGAATATTCGAAAGTATTAGCAGTTGAGTTGTCAATTCAACCACACATGGAGATTAAATATTTGTAGCAAATTGATCAGTAGCACAATAGCATGATAGTTTGATAGTAGTAGTAACGATAACAGTGGTAACGGTAACAGAAGTAATAGTTTTGTAGCAGTTGTAACAGTAGCAATAGCAATAGTAACTTAGCAAGAACAATATGTCAAAAGCTCATAGGCATTGCATCAGTGGTAACGTTGGATAATATTCATCATATAACAATCATAACCTAGGGCGACACATTACTAGCTCCACTTCATCAATATAATGTAGGCATGTATTCCATAAATAGTCATACGTGCTTATGGAAAAGAAGTTGCATGGCATCTTTTGTCCTACCCTCCCACGGCAGCGGGGTCCATAAGGAAACTAAGGGATATTAAGGACTCCTTTTAAAAGAGAACCGGAACAAAGGATTAACACATTGTGAATACAAGATCTCCTCTAATTACGGTAATCACTGGAAGGAATCCCAATTGTTATCACCTTGATGTATGCGGATCATAACATGTAATAGGTGCATATGACTTGCAAGATCGGATCAAGAACATAGATATGATGGTGAAAACATAAATGGTTCAGAACTGAAATCATGGCACTCGGGCCCTAGTGACAAGCATTAAGCAAAGAAAAGTCATAGCAGCATCAATCTTAGAATAGAGTGAATACTAGGGATTAAGCTCTAAAAAACTAACTCGATTACATGATGAATCTCATCCAACCCATCACCGTGTAGCAAGCCTACGAAGGAATTACTCCACTCCCGGCAGTGAGAATCATGAAATTGGTGATGGAGGATGGTTGATGATGACGAAGAACGAAGACCCCCCTCTCTGGAGCCCCGAACGGGCTCCAGATCTGGCCTCCCGATGAAGAACAGGAGGTGGCGGCGGCTCTGTATCGTAAAACATGATGAAACTTCCTCTCTTATTTTTTTCTCCAAATATAGGATTCTATCGAGTTGGAATTAGGGTCAGTGGAGGGGGTAGTGCGCCCTGGTGCCTAGTGGGCATATGGGGCCCCCCTCCAGTGGGTCTTGGTTCCAATATTTTATATATATTCCAAAATTATTCTCCAAAAAGTTTCGTCCAATTCCAAGAACTTTTATTTTTGCACAAAAACAACACCATGGTAGTTCTGCTGAAAACAACGTCAGTCTGGGTTAGTTTCATTCAAATCATGCAAATTAGAGTCCAAAGTGAGAGCAAAAGCATTAGGAAAAGTCGATACGACAGAGACATATCAACTGCCCCAAGCTTAACCCATTGCTTGTCCTCAAGCAATTCAGTCGACAAACTGATAGTGATAAAGAAAAACTTTTACGAACTCTTTTGTTCTTGTGTCCATATATATGCTTAAATAGCACCTAGGTTTTCAGCAAAGATCGTGACTAGCCATGCAAGCAATAACTCTCAGAAATTTTATTCACTCATATCAATGGCATAATCAACTAGCGAGAAATAATAAAATATTTGAAATGCCGACACTTTGTCAAAACAATTATGATATAATATGACAATAGTGGTATCTCGCTAGCCCTTTGTGAGACCGCAAAACATAAATGCTGAGCACCTCCAAAGTTCAAGCAACAACTGAACATTGTAATTCATGGTAGAAGATATCCAGTCATGATGCACACAATATTAACTATACATAATGTATGAGGATGACAATAGTGCTCTCAGGACTGGTGCTTATTTGAGAAGGTGATGACTCAACATTAAAATTAAAATAACATAAAGGTAAATAGATAGGCCATTCACAGAGGGAGGCAGGGATTTGCAGAGGTGCTAGAGCTCAAAGTTTAAATCAGAGATAAATATAATTTTGGGAGGTATACCTTTCCTGTCAACGTTACGACCAAGAGTTTTCAATATCTTCCATGCTAAATAAATTAGTGGCAGTTCCCAAGTGGTAAAAGTAAAGTTTACTTCCCCTCCACCAACAAACACAAACCATGGCTAGCCGAATCCTCGGGTGCCCTCCATGCCAACAACAGTCCGGGGGAGTATTGTTTAATTATTTGCAACTTTTTATCATGGGACTGGGCATCCCGATTACTAGCCCCTCTCGTGCAAGGACGAGTGAATAAACACTCATCATGAGAATAGCCCGCTTAGCATGGAAGATACTAATCACCCCCTCTCACTCCATGAGCGGTACGGGCACACAAAATAGATGTTCATTTGAATATTTAGAGGTGGCACATGCAAATTTACTTGGAATGATGGGGTAATATTGCATATAGGTAGATATAGTGGACTCATCTAGAATAAATTTGGTTTAAGGATTTGGATGCACAAGTAGTATTCCCACTTAGTACCGGCGAAGGCTAGCAATTATATTCAGAAGCGACCAACTAGAGAGCGTAACTCGTCATGATCATGCATTATGAATAATTAACATTGAGTACTAGCATGAGTAGGATATAAACACCATGAACATAAATATCGTGGAGGCTATGTTGGTTTTGAATCAATTACATGCATGAACATGTGCCAAGTCAAGCCACTTGAAACATTCAAAGGAGGATACCATATCATCATACTATGTTGAGTCATGGATACTGAGTTAAACATATTTACAAAAACAAAAACAAATTGAGTTCACACCAGCTTTTCCTGCCACAGTCACTTCATCCTATATCATCATTATTGCCTTTTACTTGCATGACCGATTGATATGAAAATAATAATAGTGCAAGAGTGTCATGGACTAAGCTAGAATTTGCAACATTTTATTCAGAGCAGAAGATAGAATAACATGGGCTCTTTGTTAGATCAACAATAATGCATATGAGAGCCACTCAACATTTTCATCATGGTCTCCCTCTTGGTAAAACTCAACAAAAAGAAAAAAAATCGGAGAAACACACTCAAACATTTTTGGAGTTTTTAGTTTTTCTTGAGAGAAGCAATTTAAAGAAAGAAAAACAAGAACAAGAAAAACTATTTACACAGGAAAGCTCCCAACAAGCAAAAGAAGAAATGATAAATCTTTTTGGGTTTTCTTTTAGTACTGCAACTAAAATAAACTAGGAAGAAAAAACGAAAATAAGAAAGAAATATTTTTGGATTTTTATAAAGTTTTTCAAACACACAAGAAGAAAGCGAGAAAATAAAATTAACATGGATAATACAATGAAAAAGTATGAACACCGACAACTGGAATGAAATATGTGAACATGAATGTAATGTCAGTGGAAATACGTACTCCCCCAAGCTTAAGATTTTGGCTTGACTTGGTAATCACCATATTTAGTACCGTCCGGTCCCATGTAAAAGTGCTGTAGCGCAGCACCTGAGCGTACCACTCTTGGGGCTCCTCGTCCGCCGCTACATGGGCGTTCCGATAAGCGACATTGTCCGCTAGTAGGAGGGTGTATACGTTACTGGCATGAGAATCAAACAAAGCAGGTGCATGCAATGGAATATTGTCACGGGTATTCTCACTAAATACCAAGTTATAGTGAAGAGGGTTTTGTGGCTCAGTGGCATCAAGAAAGTGGTGGTCCGCCATGGACTGGCGATCTAAATAAACTCCAGGCAACGAAAAGTCATGGTGGCGTATCTGCACATTAAAACGTCTCGTTAAGCAAGTGGCATAAATACCATAATGGATTTTACCCTTATTTATGTTAGTGTGTAGAGAACGTGAAATAATAGCCCCTAGGTTATAGGTGTGGTCATTGTGAAGTGCACGGTGTAAAATGGCGAGGTCAGGGGCACTAAGTATATTTCCCTTCTCTCTAGCAGTGAAACACTTCGTAGTAAATAAAGCAAACTAATGTATAGAAGGAAACTCTAGACAAGTGGTTGTGGCTTTCAACGCACCTCTTTCCTCACCCACTGTTAAAGTGAGGAGAAAGGCATCGAACTCTGCCGGTCTAGCACTACTGGAATCAGGATTTTTGTTGTCAGCCAGTTCTTTGTCGTCTGCTAGCTGGCGGCAAAGAAGTTCTTTGCCATCAACTTCCAGAAAACTAACGACAGAGAACTAGATGTTGGAAAAGATCATATTTGTCGGCAACCAGTTCTTTGTCGTCTTCTAGCAGACGACATCGAAGCTTTGCCGTGTGCTAGCAGACGGCAACCCAGCTAACGGTCGTTCCCCCCGGCCCCACCCCACCAGCTAGGCTCTTTGCCGTCTGCTAGCAGACGACAAAAAAATTTGACCTACCTAAAATGGTCAGCGCCCCGCCCCACGCAGCCTCCCCTCTCTCCCCACCCATCACCTCAACCGTGCCGCCCTCGTAGCCCGAGCCGCCGCCGGCCCGCGCCATCCCCGGAGCCCGAGGCGTCGCCGGCCAGCCCCGCCCCCCGGAGCCTGCCCTGTCACCTGGCCGCCCGCCCGCCCCACCCACTTGTCCCACCTAGCGGAACCAGGCCGCGGCGGCCGCCCCGCCCTGCCCCGCCCCATCGTCGGAGCCGCGCCGCGCCGCCCCGCCGCCCTTCCCCGCAACCTTCCTCAACCCACGCCCATTCCCTGTGGCCTGCCTCCACGGGCCGACCTCACCGGAGGTGAGTTTTGTGTTTCTTTTTTCTGTTTTTTAGATTTAGTTTAGGTTAGTTTAGTTTAGGTTTAGGTTTAGATTTAGTTCAGTTTAGGTTTAGTTCAGTTTTTTCTGTCTTTTTAGATTTAGTTTAGGTTAGTTTAGTTTAGGTTTAGGTTTAGATTTAGTTTAGGTTTAGTTCAGTTTTCATTTTCTGTTTTTTAAGAATAAACAAGAAAGATGAAAGAAAGAAGTAAACGAAGAAGAGGAAGAACAAGAACAAGAAGAAGAGGAAGAAGAAGAAGAGGAGGAAGAAGAAGAAGATGATGTAAAAAAACAATGAGTAGAAGAAGAGGGAAAAGGAGAAGAAGAAGAAGAAGAAGAAGAAGAAGAAGAAGAAGAAGAAGAAGATGATGATGATGATGATGATGATGATGATGATGATGATGATGATGATGAAAAAAATAAGTAGAAGAAGAAGATGAAAAAAGAAGTAGGAAAAGTAGAAAAAGAGGGTCGCCAAGGGTCGAGGGTCGTCGAGTGGTCGAGGGGTCGAGGATCAAGGGGGAAAGGAGTCAAGGGTCAAGGGGAAAAGGGTCGACAGTCGAGGGGTCGAGGATTTGCCATCCCGACCCCGTCCCCCTGACCTGACACCCCGACCCCGACACGACACCCCGACACCCCGACCTAGCACCCCGACCCCGACACGGCACCCCCGACCCCGACACAACACCCCGACCCCGACACGACACCCCCAACACCCCAACCCCTGACACCTCCCGAAAAGGTGCTCTTCGGCCTTCTAGAGGCCGACGGGATCATATATTTGTGAATTATGAGTTAGGTCTTATATTTTTTGATTTTGTTATAAAAAACATCATATTTGTGTTGATCAGGTGGTTTTAAATGTGCAGTTGTTTTGTCATTGCGAGGGTCTGGTGTTCGACGACCTCCCTGTGTGTTCGACGATCTCCGCCCTGCGTTCGTGGGTGAGCACAAATGGCATCTCCTCCTCCCCCCTTCATTTGCTCTGTTCCAGTCTTCATGCCGGTGAAACTTGCTAGCTATAGGTGGCAATCATCAGTATGCTTGACCACTATGTGTCTCCCGTTCGAAAGGGTTACATCTATAAATATGCATGCGTTTGCATATTTATAACCTTGATTCTTTCGAATTGTCCAATGTTATCCATGGACAGCCCAAGTATGTGTAGATTGGGTTCGTTTTCCCTTATGCTTTGCTCCGGATCCGATGCAGAATTTCATCAGTGCCTCCCTATTGTTCTCCGGGTACATATCCTCTCTGCTTATTGCCGAGACATGTATCAGGAGAACACCAGGAGGTGCTGCCAAAATTTTGCGTCGGATCCGGAGCAGAGCATGGGAAAACGAACCCAATCTACACATACTCGGGTGGGATTAGGACCTATCTTTACCTATTAGCATCTAGGTTGCATGGACGTAATAAAAGTGATAAACTCCATTAACTGATGGATATGGTTTGCTGAATTATGTATATATTTCTTGTGTGTCCAGTAGCTACGCAATATGAGTGATCGTGCGTGGATGTACACCGGGCACACTAGTCAGGAAGACATGACCGATGAATGGTTAACAAAAACTAGGGGGTTTGTGAGAGCCGCGTTTGCAAATGGCCGGAGAATAAGCTGGTGCCCATGTGCCCGGTGCGACAACTATAAAAGGAGGGACGAGCATGAAATGAGCAAACACCTGCAGAAGTTTGGTTTTACGCCTGGTTATACGGTCTGGACATTTCATGGTGAGTCTGCCCAATGTCCCAGAGCCGAGGTGGTTCGTCGTCACACCGACAAGCATGGTACCAGGATGGAAGACATGGTGCAAAACTTTGATGATGCTCGGGACTCGGACGATGAGTGGAGGAATCTGCAAAGGCCTTCAATGAAATGTTGGAGTCTTCAAAACGTCCTCTCCACGAGCACACCGAGCTTTGTCAGCTGGATGCCATCTCACAAATAATGGCTCTCAAGGCTCAATTCTACTTGGGCAGAGAATGCTACGACTCGATGATGACAATATTTGGACGTTTTCTACCCAAAGGCCATGTACTAACTGCAAACCTGTACCAGTCAGACAAAATCCTCCATGCTCTTAAGATGCCCTATGAGAAGATACATGCCTATGAGAAAGGATGTGCCTTATTTAGGCTTCAGTATGCACACTTGAACTATTGTCCCATTTGCAAGTCATCCAGGTATGTTGTGGTAGACAACGATATGGGTGAGAAGACGTAGAACAAAATCCCCATTAATGTTCTTTGGTATATGCCAATCGTACCAAGACTTCAACATCTTTTCATGGTCGAAGCGACAGCCATACAGATGACATGGCACAAAACGGGCAAAAGAACCCAAGTAGATGCAGATGGGAAACTGATGATGGTGCACACATTGGACGGTGAAGCGTGGAAGCGCTTCGATGAATTACATGAGGAAAAATTGGCAGATCCAAGGCATCCTCGAGTCACCATTAGCATGAATGGGTTCAGTGTGTTTGGTCTGACGACAGCCCAATACAATTGCTGGCCCGTATTTGTCATTCCACTCAATGTCCCCCTCCCCCCCGGACAAATTATGCAAAGAAAGAACAATTTCCTGACGTTGATAATTCTAGGGCCCAACTATCCGGGGAAGAATATGAATATGTACATGCAGCCGCTGAAGGACGAATTGCAAGAAGCCTGGGATAGTGGGTTCAAGACATACGACGCCATTAGCAAATAGAACTTCATAATGCGTGTCTGGTACATGTACAAGACGCATGACTTGCCGGCGTATGCGCTATTCATTGGCTAGTGTGTGCATGGAAGGTTCCCGAGCCCCACATGCAAGGGAGCTCTTGAGTTCCGTTGGCTTCAGGCCGGTCGCAAGTTTTCTTGCTTCGACTTGCATAGACTGTTCCTGGATCCTCACCATAAGTTCAGGAAAGACAAGAAGAACTTCATCAAAGGTAGAATTGTCAAAAACTCTGCACCAGCTGCGTTGACAGGCCAAGAAACCCTGGATCAGTTAGACGCTCTCGAGCCAGATCCAGAGCGTCTAGGGTATTTCAAGGGGTATAATTTGAAACACGCCTGGAGTCACAAGACATGCTTGTGGGATCTGCCTTACTTCAAAGACCTCCTTTGCCCACACAACATTGGCGTGATGCACACTGAAAAGAATATCGTCGAGGCACTTTTTGGTACATTGTTCGACACAGAGGGGAAGTCAAAGGATAATACTAAGGCTAGAGCCGATCTGGAGGCGCTATGTGATAGACCGTTACAATACATGCAACCACCGAAAGGAAATCAGAACTAGATAAAGCCAAAGGCATGGTTCAATCTTGGAAGGCCGGCTATAAGGGAAATTATCTTGTGGGTGAAAATTCAGTTGATGTTCCCCAATGGGTATGCAGCGAATCTAAAGAGGGGAACGAGTCTTGAAAAACTGAAAATATTTGGTCTCAAGAGTCATGATTGGCACATATGGATTGAGCGGGTAATGCTGGTGATGTTGCGTGGCTTCATCCCTGAGGATGAATGGCTAGTGTCGGATTTCGGGCTCCGCAAACCCTGGATATATTCAAACTCTAGGGAGCGTGCGAAAAACTCAACCTCCCTAGTCTGCCTACTCGTCGATCCCATGGCTTAGCTCGATGAACTGGAAGGAAACGGGACAAGGAAGTCTACCCAAGTTCGTCCCACCTTGCAGTGCAAAACCCTACTCCTGCATTGTAGTGGATTGGCCTCGAGGTGGGCTGGGGATGAACTAGTACAAAGTAAGAACAACCTCATGAGGTTTGTTCTTGAGCTGGTGAGGGAGAGAATAATCTGAATGATCCGTCCCCTTCTATGGTGGTGGCTAGGTCCTATTTATAGTAGCTCTGGTCCTCTTCCCCCAAAATGGAGGCGGGAAGGGATCCCACAACGACCAAATTCGAAGGAAGACAACTAGTACATATTATCCTGACAAAAGAAGTCTTCGCCAGCAAAGCCTCTAGGCATGACGCCGCGGTGGAATCGGCGATGACCTCTGCCTTATCGTCCTAGCAGTCTTTGTCTTGTTGGATGGGAATGAAAACCTTTGGCTGATTCCTCGGGACTCCGCGCCTGTGCTTGCCTCCTTAGCACCAAAGAGGAAACTGATGTACTACGCCCACTGGCGCCCGCCTGGCCTTGGTCGTCATGGCTCACGTCATTCGAACCTACGAGCTGAGGGCTTGCATAGAAATCTCCGCTCCTCAGGAGCCAGCCTGAGGAGGGCCCCCCTTCTGGAGGTCTTGGTGCCGTCCACCTCGCGAGGCTTGGCCCCTCGCAAGGGTCTTGTGTTGTTGCTGCTGAAGATGGGTTGTACCAGGCTGTCGATGGAGCCACGCCATGGGCCGCAGGCAGGCAAGCCTGGGTACTCCCGTTCCCAGAACACCGACAGTAGCCCTGGGCCCAAGGCGTGCTCGGACTTGGCTTCGAGGCGAAGCCAAAGGGAAAGGGTGGAGCACCGCGGGCCCCAACCGCCTGCGGCCCTGGTTGACACGTGGCGCTTGATGGGACGTGGGTGTCTTCGCTTCCCCATGCTGTCTCGGCAACCATTCGAATTGACAAGAGCATGATGCATGCATGAAGATCATGATTACGGGGGATCATGAAGGCCGGTGGTTGGCCTCCTTCGGGCTATAAATGAAGGGAGGGGCGGAGCCCCCTTGCCCATCTCTGTTTTCTTGTTGCTCGCTCCTTATTTCTTCCTCCTTTGCCTCGCCGTCTTGCTGAAGTGTTCATGGCGTCGACGAGGAGGTTCTCCACCGCAGAGAAGGGGAAGGCCCCAAAGGAGGGGCCGGGCTCACCGCTGCCCAAGAGAGGTCACAGCCGTCCTCGCAAGTATGTCGCGATCCCGGCGGTGGCCCCTTGAGGATGCGGGCACACCCCTTCGAGGGCCGGCGTCGCCCTAGGCTGCCGTGGCGGCGCTTCCTCTCATGGTGGGAGCCGCCATGGACAGGGCGGCTCCTACAATGGGGGAAGGCGCGTTGTGGTCGCCCGGCCTCCTCGGTCGCGCTTCCATTCGACAGACGCGTTCCCGGAGGTCGTCGTGTGGTCGGAGAGGCCCGCCGGCAGATGGATCCCGCTCCCGCGCTTCTTCGCGGGCGCGCTACCAACCATGGGGCTTAACGGCGTCTAGCTGCAGGCTGACGGCTGCTGTAGCAGGGCTTCATGGGCGGAAGTCGAAGTCACCGCCGCGGGCAACGTGCCCGTGACCCAAAGCTGGCAGGCGTTTGCCCGCGTGCGGGGCCTGAGCGAAAGATGCACCCTCATTTCAGGTACGACGGCCTCGCAACCCTCTATGTGAGGGTGTTTGGGGGAGACGGCCGCCACGCGGGGTGCTGCCCAGAGGATGGAAGCAGTGACGATGAGTTTGGCCTTGGTGATAGCCGCGATGATGACGAGGGGGAGCTTGCCCTTAATGACGGCCACGCCGTCTCCAGCAGCGGTAGCTCCTCCTCCAGTGAGAGCTCCGTTGGTGGTGGCTACGACGAACCACTGCGTTGTCGGGCTTGGATCAGGGAAGGCGGCGGGCCGTCTCGCCACCGTGCTCCTGTAAAGTGGGAGGAAGGCTCAGACTAAGCTTCTAGCACTGTTGGAGCTTGGCCTCGGGAGCTGCTGCGGCCTTGTGGCCTGCTTATGTTTTACCTTTCCTTTCTCCAACATTTGAAAAAAGTAAAAGGCCATGCTGGGGTGTGTAATGAACCATGGCGCTTGCGCCACTATGCTATGTTTGTTATCTTGATATTGTGCCATGATACGTGTGTTTTTACTAGGTGCGGTTAGGGTAACTTAGCTCGGTGTACTTGTAGTAGTCTCTCGTGTCGCGAGGGCGCGCCTTTCTTGAGGTATCTCCCCAGGGCTTCCTTCCTGATGACTCAGGAGCTGTCAATCCTCAGGAGACGTTGTACAGCTGCAAGGTTTTTAGGAGGCCTCTTGAGGCGCCTCGTCCTTCCTCGTGCGATCCCTCGAGCGTGGGTTGGTTGTGGCTGGTACACCATGTTGCACTGCCCGAAGGCATGGACTTAAAAGGGTGCGCATGCCCACGAGATCATTCGAGAGCGTCTCGCGAGGATTAAGGACGCCGGAGCTCTGGGGCAACAAGGCTTCAGCGAGGTGTGGTCGCGGGCGAGCCCGGGCATACACACCTGCCTAGCCCTTGCGCGAGGGACGCGCGAGGAGGAGCGACGGACAACTGCCGCTCTTCCTGGGACAAGACAAGAGAGACAACTCCAACTCTGGCGAACAAAAGACACAAAAACTCCAAATTTCATTTAAGAGGTTGCAAACCAGCCACAGAAAGCAAGCGAAAGAACAACCGCGTCTGGCACCTAGACTAGTTTTCTCATCAGCGCGGAGTTAAGTGTTGCCACTAGGACATGGGTGGGAGCCCCCATCAGGCCTGCGGGCGGCACTCAGGAGACTCTGGGGCATGTACAGCCCCAACTCATTATTACGTGAGAGTGTCACGAGCGGAGACCTTCACAGGCACGGGGCCTTGCTTCATGGGTAGAACTTCCGGAGGTGCTGAATGTTCCAGGCGTTCTGGATGGGGATCTCGTCCTGTGTCTCCATGCGTGTGGCACCAGGCCTAGAGACACTGGCGATCCTGAACAGGCCCTCCCACATGGGCGAGAGCTTGTGCAGCCCTTCCTTGGAGAGTACCCGCCACAGGACGAGATCGCCCACCTCAAGCGTCTTGGAGCGGATGCTGCAGCAGTGATACCGCCGCGACGCCTGTTGGTACCTTGCCTCGCAGAGCGAGGCTTGGTGGCGGCATTCCTCCCCCAGCACGAGGTCCATCCCCCGCAAGGCATCCTGGCATGCCTCGTCAAATGCCAAGACCCGCACGGAGCGATGCCTGACCTCGAGAGGGAGAACCGCTTCTGCTTCGTAGACGAGGAAGAATGGAGTCTCGCCGATTGGCTTGGTCGCGGTGGTGCGTATGGACCACAGCACAGATTGGAGCTCGTCGAGCCAGCCCCTTCCACATGCCTCGAGCTTCTTCTTGAAGGTTCTTGCCATGAGGCCTCTCAGGACCTCTGCGTTGGCATGCTCAGCTTGGCCATTGCTCCTGGGGTGAGCCACCGAGGCGTAGTGTATCTGCGTTCCAAGGTTAGCACAATATGTTTTGAAAAGGTTGCTAGTGAACTGTGAGCAGTTGTCGATGATGATATAGTTAGGGACCCTGAAACGGCTCACGAGGCCCTTGATGAACTTGACGTCCAAGCCAATCGGGATGGTGCGGACGGCCTCCACCTCTGCCCACTTGGTGAACTTGTCGATGGCGACGTAGAGGTAGCGGTAGCCCCCGAGCGCTCGAGGGAATGGGACCAAGATGTCCAGCCTCCAGATCACGAACGGCCATGAGAGCGGGATGGTCTAGAGACCCTGAGCGGGCTGGTGGATCTGCTTGGCATGGAATTGGCATGCTTCACAGGATCTTACCAGCTCGATGGCATCATTGAGCGTCATGGGTCAGTAGAATCCACTGCGGAACGCCTTGCCCACGAGGGTGCGCGATGACGAGTGATGCTCGCAGTCCCCGCCATGTATGTCGACCAACAGCTCGTGTCCCGGCTCCATGGAGATGCACCGCAGAGAGACGTCGTTCCGCCATTTTTGATAGAGCTCACTGTCCCTGACGCAGTACGCGGTGGCCTGGCGGCCTACCCACTATGCGTCTTCATCCTTCTCCGGCAAGGTGCCTTGGAGCAGGTATGCCTTGAATTCCTCGGTCCAGCACCCCTCCTAAGGCTCGAGCGCGAGGAGCGGGCGGGCTCTCGAGGTCGGGCTGCAAGCCAGGGCACCCGAGAGGGTGCTGGGGGGAGCTCCTCCTGAGGCAATGCTAGTCCCACGGTGGAGGGGCCTGCCGACGGCTTGAAGAGCCGCTCCTCAAAGACGCCAGGCTCCTGAGGCAGGCGCCGAGACGCCCTCTTGGCGATGCCGTCTGCCTCCTTGTTCATACCGCGCGACACGTGCTGCAATTCCAGGCCTAAGAATTGTTTCTCAATTTTGCGTACCTCCTCGAGGTATGCCTCCATGTGCTCGCCCTTCGGCTTGTATGCTTTGTTGGGGAAGTTGACGAGGAGCTGGGAGTCACCCCTAATGGTGAGGCGCCTCACTCCCAAAGCTGCCGCAGCCTTGAGACCGGCGATTACGCCTTCGTACTCCGCGATGATGTTGGAGACCTTCTTGCCCTGCTGGAAGCAGAGCTGCACGGCGTAGTAGAGCTTGTCCTGGGTAGGCGAGATGAGCATGGCTCCAGCCCCCGCGCCCTGACGCGTGAATGTGCCGTCGAACTACATGACCCAACCATCTGGTACTTCACTTCTGAGCAAGAGGGAGCGGTCCTCACCCACTTCAGGGTTGGGAACATTAGTCCATTCCACCACGAAGTCGGCGAGGGCGCACCCTTGATGACGTTGGTGGTGCTGAACTCCAACTGGAACGCCTGTAGCTTGTTGTTCCATTCGGCAACCCTCCTCGCAGCATTGGGGCTCCGGAGCACTCTCTCCAGTGGGTAAGCTGAGACAACCTTGATGAGGTGGCCTTGGAAGTAGAGGCGCAACTTTTGGGAACCGACGAGGAGCGTGAGCAAGAGCTTTTGCGGCATGGGGTAGTGTGCCCGCGCATCGCGTAGCACCGTGATACGTCTCCAACGTATCTATAATTTATGAAGTATTCATGCTTTTATATTATCATTCTTGGATGTTTTACAATCATTTTATAGCAACTTTATATCATTTTTTGGGACTAACCTATTGACCTAATGCCCAGTGCCAGTTGATGTTTTTTGCTTGTTTTTTATATCGCAGAAAATCAATATCAAACGGAGTCCAAACACCGTGAAACTTTTTGTGGATTTTTATGGGCCAGAGCAGCACCTGGGGGGTGCCCCGAGGGGGCACAACCCACCAGGGCGCACCAGGGCCCCCTGGCGTGCCCAGGTGGGTTGTGCCCACCTCGGTGGCCTCTCGTACCCCTTCTTCGCACTACAAATTCCCAAATATTCCAAAACCCCTCGGGGTTAACCTAGATCAGAAGTTCTGTCGCTGAAGGGCTCCGCAGCCACCGAAAACCAATCTAGACCCATTCCGGCACCCTGCCGGAGGGGGGGAATGATCTCCGATGGCCATCTTCATCATCCCAACGGCCACCACGATGAGGAGGGAGTAGTCCACCCTCGAGGCTGAGGGTTTGTACCAGTAGCTATGTGTTTAATCTCTCTCTCTCTCGTGATCTATATCTTGGGCTTTGTTAATATAGTCGGATCATATGATGTTTCTCCCCTCTATACTCTTGCTGTGATGAATTGAGTCTTTACCCTTTGAAGTTTTGTCTTGTCACATTGAATATTCGAAGATGAGAACAAAAGATATATGTCTTGCGGTATGAATACTTGAGGTATCTTATTGATTCACTTGATATGTGTTATGGCATTCAAATCACGGATTCCCGCGGTGATATTGGGGTAATCTATGCATAGGGGTTGATGCACATTTTTATTATCTTTTCTCCGACGGAAACTTTGGGGTCTCTTTATAGTTCTTTGCGTGGATTGAGTATTATGATTATGAACTTGCGTTGGTTTTATCTTAGTATGGACTCTAGGATAGATCGAACAGAAAAAATAGATTTGTGTTATTTTAGTACGGACTCTTGAATAGATCGAACAGAAAGAATAGCTTTGAGATGATTTAGTACCCTACAAACAATTCCTATGTTTTGTTCTCATCTAATAGGAACTCGGGAGTAATTCTTCGTTACACTTTGAGGGATAATCATATGATCCAACTATGTTAGCAATGTTGAGAGATTGCACTAGCGAAAGTACGGACCCTAGGCCTTGTTTTTAAGCATTGCAATACCGTTTTTTTGCCCGTTTACTATTTGCTACCTTGCTGTTTTTTATTTATTCAGATTATAAAAATATATTTCTACCATCAATATTACACTTTTATCACCATCTCTTCGCCGAGCTAGTGCACCTATACAATTTGCCATTGTATTGGGTGTGTTGGGGACACAAGAGATTTCTTGTATTTGGTTGCAGGGTCGTTTGAGAGAGGCCATCTTCATCCTACACCTCCCACGGATTGATAAACCTTAGGTCATTCACTTGAGGGAAAATCGCGATTGTCCTACAAAACTCTGCGCTTGGAGGCCCAACACGCGTCTACAAGAATAAAGTTGCGTAGTAGACATCAAGCTCTTTTCTGGCGCCGTTTGCCGGGGAGGTGAGTGCTTGAAGGTATATCTTTAGATCTTGCAATTCAATCTTTTAGTTTCTTGTTTTATCACTAGTTTGGTTTATAAAAAGAAAACTAAAAATGGAATTGAGGTTGCATCATATTATTGATCATCTTCATAATATCTTTCTTGAAAATTATGGATCGGAAAATTGTACTCAATTGTGAGAAGAAGAAGTCAATAAAATATTTGGATGATGACCATGATTGCAATGTTGTTAGTATTAATTCTTATAATATCCATGATGCTTATGATATGCAAAGCCATAAGCTTGGGGATGCTATGTAGGATGAAGATGATGTTTTTAGTCCCCCAAGTTTTGATAAGAAAATTTATTATGATGAAAGCATGCCTCCTATTTATGATGATTATATTGATGAAAGTGGATTTGGAGAGTTCATGACTTTATTTAATGATGATTCGACTATGTTGGAAGAAGTCACAATTGATTATGACAACAAAGTTCCTATATATGATGATTATGGTGATGACATGTATGTTATATTGAATAATTATAAACATGAAACTTGTCATCATGATTTTAATTTCCGATCACATGAGAGTTATTTTGTTGAGTTTGCTCCTACTACTATTGATGAGAAGAAATTTGCTTATGTGGAGAGTAATAAAATTTCTATACTTATGCATCATGAAATGAGTGCTTTATGTGATACTTATATTGTTGAATTCATTCATGATGCTACTGAAAATTATTATGAGAGAGGAACATATGCTTTTACATATTGCAATAATATCAAGTTTCCTCTCTATGTGTTGAAAATCTTGAAGTTATGCTTGTTTTCCCTTCCTATGCTAGTTGATTCTTGCTCCCAAAAGTTATTTGCTCACAAAATCCCTATGCATCAGAAGTGGGTTAGACTTAAATATGCTTGCCATGTGTGTCATGATGCTCTCTTTGTGTTTCAATTCTTATCTTTTATACGAGCATCATTGAAATCATGCCTAGCTTAAAAGGCATTAAAGAAAAGCGCTTGTTGGGAGACAACCCAACATTTACCTATACTGTTTTTGTGTGTTCACATTATTAGGATACTGTAGTAATCATGTTTTATAGCTTTTGTTTCAATAAAGTAGCAAGTAAAGCCTTTGGGATCATGTTGGGTGATAGTTGATTTGATCTTGCTGAAAAACAGAAACTTTTGCGCTCACGAAAATAATTCTCATTTTTTACAGAGGAGTGCTATTGAGCTTATTCTTTTTTCAGAAGCTTGATATACATATTTCTCACGTGGTCCTAACTTTTCATAATTTTTCTGAGTAGTAGAAGTATGGTTTGAGTATAGATTATTACAGATTGTTCTGTTTTTGACAAATTCTGTTTTCAATGCATAGTTTGCTTGTTTTATAGTTTCTATGGCTTATATTGCTCAAAATAAATTGTATAGATGATATGATACAGTAGGAATTATGTGAGAACAATTATGAATCTTGTCTTTGGCAGTACCAAAAGTGGAATTGTTTGCTCTTTATCATACTAACCTATCTCACAAAGTTCCGTTAAGTTTTGTGTGATTGAAGTTTCCAAAATTTTAGGTGAGATGACAATATGAGGAGAATGAGGAGTGACAAGAACCTAAGCTTGGGGATGCCCAAGGCACCCCAAGGTAATATTCAAGGAAGATCCAAACAACTAAGCTTGGGGATGCCCTAGGAGGCATCCCCTCTTTCATCTCCAACACTATCGGTAACCTCACTTGGAGCTATGTTTTCATTCGTCACATGACATGTGTTTTGCTTGGAGTGTCAATTTAATTTTTTAGGATTTGATTTCTGTTATTTAAAATAATGTTTTTCATCTTTTATTTCAATAAAAGTGGCGATGATAGCCTTTGTCATGCTTATTTTGCAAGTATACTTGTTGCTGTATCAAAATAGAAAGTTTACCGCGGTCGCAAAAATTCCCTAGAAAAGTCAGAATGCGATAAAATGTTGAAACTTTTTTCAAAATGAGCTCTGATAAATTTTCTACTGTGTGAAATTTTTTCATAATTTTTGGAGTAAAGAAGTATTGATACTCTTGTATTCTTTACAGACTGCACTGTTTTGGAAGATTGCTGTTATGTTTGTGTTGTTTGCATATGTTTGCTTGTTTAATGATTCTATTTGAGGATAGGAGTATTAAATATGAAGAGGCATTTAGTATTCAATGTTGAATAATAATTATAGTGATTTGCTACAGTAGAGAATGATAAGGCTTTTGCATTGGTTTATACTAACTTATCTCACGAGTTCTTGTTGAGTTTTGTGTGGATGAAGCTTTTGAGATTCAGGAAAACCATGATATGAGAAGAATTAAGGAGACAGAAAAGCTCAAGCTTGGGGATTCCCAAGGCATCCCAAGATAATATTTCAAGAAGTCTCAAGCATCTAAGCTTAGGGATGTCCCGATAGGCATCCCACCTTTCTTCATCAACAATTATCGGTTAGTCTCGGTTGAGCCTAAGTTTTTGCTTGTTCACATGAGTTGTACTATCCTTGAAATCTCATTTTATTTTCATTTAGCTTGATGTTTTAATAAAATACTTAGATCTGAAAGTTTTAAATAAGAGAGAGTCCACACATAGCTATCTATTTACTTAACTACTCATTGGATCTTCACTTGTATCTTTTTGGAGTAGCTTGTCATTTACTCTTGTGCTTCACTTATATCCTATGAGTCATTGTTGAATGAATTGAATTTCATGAAGTTGAAATTATATCATACCTAGTGGTAGCTTCACATTGGGTTTAGAAAGTGAAATCTTTTGAGGCTTGACAATCACAATATTGGTCATACAAGCAATTCACAAATAATTAGTATAAGGAAGAGAACTTTCACATGCAAATACACTATCATGGAAATCTTTTGTGATTGTGAGCCCCCATCAAAATATTATATGCCAAAATTGTTGACGTTGGACAAGGAAAACAATGTAATGATTTATGTTTGTTCATATTCACATAGAAGTTATATTGTCACAGATCATCCAACATGTGGTGCTTTCCCCCCATCTTTGCTAGCCAAAAATTTCGCACCAAGTAGAGATACTACTTGTGCATCCAAACACCCTTAAACCCAAATCTTATTTTCAAGAGTCCACCATACCTACCTATATGCGGTATTTCCGTGCCGTTCCAAGAAAATTTATATGTGCCATCTCTAATTTTCTAAAATAAATTTCTCTTTTGTGTGCTCGTATCGCTAGCTTGGCGGTGAAGGGTGGCCAATATTTTCCATGCTAGATGTGTTATTCACATGATGAGTATTTATTCACTTGTCATTGCACGAGAGTAAGGCAAAGGTATTCGGGATGCCCGGTCCCGAAATTAAAAATGAATTTACTTTATGTTGTCAAATAATAAATTCCTTGGAATGTGTTGGTATGGAGGGCACCCGTGGATAAGGCTAGCCATGGAAAGTGAAAGTATGGTGGAAAAAGGAATAAACTTTATTTTCTATTTGGGAACCGCATATGATATGTCTAGCATGGAAAGTGTTGGGAGCTCTAATTCGTTTTCGTTGGTGGGAAAAGTATGCCTCTCAAAATGTTTTTATCTCTCAATTTTCGCTTTGATCTTTGGCACCTCTACAAATCCCTACTTCCCTCTGCGAAGGGCCTATCTTTTACTTTCATGTATTTACTTTTATGCAAAGAGTCAAAGTTTTTCTCTCTATTCCTTTTTATTTTTCTCGTTTAGAAAGCATCATGTGGTGAGGAAAGATCTAGGCACATATGTCCAGTTGAATATGGGTAGCATGAGTTATTATTGTTGACATCACCCTTGAGGTGAATACGTTGGGAGGCAAAACAATAAGCCCCTATCTTTCTATGTGTTCAGGTGAAACGTTTTGCTCATGTCTACAAGGTGAGTGTTAGCAATCATAGAAGACTATATGATGGTTGAGTATGTGGAGCTCTTACTTAAACTCTGTTGAATAAGTTGAATTGCAATTGCTTGGTGACTAAGAACGTAGGTTGTTGGGTTTCAAGAGAATTCATTGTTTGAACCTTAACATGTGAATTGGTTGCCACTACAACATGAGAAGTTTCATAAGAAAGAACTGTTGTTATGATGATAGGAAAAGTTATTGAAATTATCATTGATCAAACTTGTGCACTTTGCTAGAATTCACACTTCATAAATTATTTGTTTTATCATTTACCTACTCAAGGACGAGTAGGAACAAAGCTTGGGATGCTGATACGTCTCCAACGTATCTATAATTTATGAAGTATTCATGCTGTTATTTTATCATTCTTGGATGTTTTTCAATCATTTTATAGCAACTTTATATCATTTTTTGGGACTAACCTATTGACCTAGTTCCCAATGCAAGTTGCTGTTTTTTGCTTGTTTTTTACATCGCGGAAAATCAATATCAAACGGAGTCCAAACACCATGAAACTTTTTGTGGACTTTTATTGGGCCAGAAGACTCCCGATTTGCCAGAGCGGCACCTGGGGGGTGCCCCGAGGGGGGCACAACCCACCAGGGCGCGCCAAGGCCCCCTGGCACGCCCAGGTGGGTTGTGCCCACCTCGGTGGCCTCCCGTACCCCTTATTTGCACTATAAGTTCCACCGCCGCAGGGCTCCATAGCCACCGAAAACCAATCTAGACCCGTTCCGGCACCCTACCGGAGGGGGGAATCATCTTCGGTGGCCATCTTCATCATCCCGGCGGCCACCACAATGAGGAGGGACTAGTCCACCCTCTGGGCTGAGGGTTTGTACTAGTAGCTATGTGTTTAATCTCTCTCTCTCTCTCTCTCGTGATCTATATCATGGGCTTTGTTAATATATTCGGATCATATGATGTTTATCCCCTCTATACTCTTGTTGTGATGAATTGAGTCTTTACCCTTTGAAGTTTTGTGTTGTCAGATTGAATATTCAGAGATGAGAACACATGATATATGTCTTGCGGTATGAATACTTGAGGTATCTTATTAATTCACTTGATATATGTTATGGCATTCAACTCGCGGATTCTCGTGGTGATATTGGGGTAATCTATGCATAGGGGTTGATGCACGTTTTTATTATCTTTTCTCCGACGGAAACTTTGGGGTCTCTTTATAGTTCTTTGCGTGGATTGAGTATTATGATTATGAACTTGCTTTGGTGTATCTTAGTACGGACTCTAGGATAGATCGAACAGAAAAAATAGCTTTGTGTTATTTTAGTACGGAATCTTGCCTAGATCGAATGGAAATAATAGCTTTGAGATGATTTAGTACCCTACAAACAACTCCTATATTTTGTTCTCCTCTAATAGGAACTCGGGAGTGATTCTTCGTTACACTTTGAGGGATAATCATATGATCCAACTATGTTAGCAATGTTGAGAGATTGCACTAGCGAAAGTACGGACCCTAGGCCTTGTTTTTAAGCATTGCAATATTGTTTTTGTGCCTGTTTACTATTTGCTACCTTGCTGTTTTTTATTTATTCAGATTATAAAAATATATTTCTACCATCAATATTACACTTTTATCACCATCTCTTTGCCGAACTAGTGCACCTATACAATTTGCCATTGTATTGGGTGTGTTGGGGACACAAGAGAGACCATCTTCATCCTACACCTCCCACGGATTGATAAACCTTAGGTCATCCACTTGAGGGAAAATTGCTACTGTCCTACAAAACTCTGCACTTGGAGGCCCAACACGAGTCTACAAGAATAAAGTTGCGTAGTAGACATCACACCGTGTTGACGAAGTACACAGGGTGATTGACAAGGACATGTCACCGCCATGAACTTGGCCTAGGCCGGGTGCCCGAGAATGGCGTTCTATGGCAGGCCGATGCGGGCGTTGTCGAAGTCGATGAGCTCGGTGCGATAGTTGTCGCGGGTGCCGAAGGTGACGGGGAGGTGAATCTGCCCGAGGGGACAGGTGGAGCCGTCGATGACTCTAGAGAAAGGCTTGGTGGGGCGGAGCCAGCCGTGGGGCACGTGTAGCAGGCCAAATGCCTCCTTGAAGAGGACGTTGAGGCCGGCGCCGCCGTCGATGAGGGTCCCGGTGACTGCCACGTTGCAGATGGTGGGAGTACAAAGCATCAGGAGCGCGCTGGCGCCGGCCGTGGTCGCAGGGTGGTCGCTGGAGTCAAAGGTGAGGTTGGCTTTAGGCCCCACCCATCCCGATGGTGTTCCCTGTTGTATGTGGGCAGCGCCCACCTGGTGAAAGAACTGCTTGGCGTGGCGGTCCGAGGGCGGCGCCTTCGAGCCGCCGAGTAGGGCCACGATGGCGTGGGGTGCCGGCGGCGCGAAGCGCGCAACAAGGAGGCCGCGCAGCTGCTCCCAAGAGGCCACCGAAGCCTCTGGGAAGCCAAGGAGCCAGGCGCTCGGCGCGCCCGTGAGGGCCATGGGAAGCCAGTTCGCCATGACCTTGTCGTCGCCGCCGGCTGCCAAAACAGCATCCGCATACGCCCGAAGAAAACCTGTCGGGTCCGCCGCGCCGTCGTTTCGGGGCGGCAGCTTCGTCCTGAACTTGGGTGGCCACTGCACCTGCCGTAGGGCGAGGGTGAAGGCTCGGAGGCCCATGGCTCCCCGAAGGCACCCGTCAATCCAGTCAGTGGAGCAGTGCTCGCCGTGAGAGCCGAACAGCGGAGCGCAGCGAACAGAGAGGCGGATCTTCGACGCACCCCTACCTGGCGCGCTAAATGTTGGATTTCGGGCTCCGCAAACCCTGGATAGATTCGAACTCTGGGGTGCGTGCGAAGAACTCAACCTCCCTAGTCTGCCTACTCGTCGATCCCACGTCTTAGCTCGATGAACTGGAAGGAAATGGGACAAGGCAATTTACCCAGGTTCGGGCCACCTTGTGGTGTAAAACACTACTCTTGCTTTTGCGGTGGATTGGCCTCGAGGTGGGCTGAGGATGAAGTAGTACAGAGGAAGAACAACCTCAGGAGGTGTGTTCTTGAGCTGGTGAGGGAGAGGATGATCTGAATTATCCGCCCCCTTCTATGGTGGTTGCTAGGTCCTATTTATAGTGGCTTTGGTCTCGACTCGCATGAAGTCGCGGCAACTGCCTGCCTCACTCCGCCGCAGTCCACCTCTGAGCCGCCGCTCCGAGCGACCATTGCCTTCGTCTGCTCCATCATCCGCCTTGGCCAGCCCGGTCGAGCTCGAGCCACCATCGCCTTTGCTTGCTTGGTCGTCTACTTGTTCCGCGACCGTGCCAGCACGCCTCGCCCGCGAACCGCCCGCGGTAGAGCCGCTGCCTCTGCGCCAAGGCCCTTATGATAACTCCACTCAAACGAAATCAATGACCCGGACTCGGAGTCCATGGACATTATATCAGCCGCCTACACCAGATGTCATCCCTCAATCACGGGACGGCCGAGGCACTGCTAAACCGCCAACCACATTGCCGGCAAACCACCACCGCTGGTTCAACAAACACGCCTCAAATCGCCACCTCTGATGCTCCGGAGATGAGTCGCCGTACCATTGCGGCCTTGAGTCGTCGAGGACACCGTGAGTCGGCATCGCCCGTTGCCGCTTTGCCAAAACCCGCCTGCTGCTCTTCTACCGTGGCCGGCTCTGCCTCGCTCTACCCCGGCTGATCCCGCATCGTTATATTGTGCGAGTACTTTCACCCGTTGACCTGCCAACGTCGTCGCAGCTCCCCTGTGGTGCAGCCACCAAGTCACGGCCGGATCATTGCTGAGCGGCCTCGCCTTCGCCTTCGCCTTGTTGATCCGTCGGATTGAACCAGCCCTGTCGTCGCGAATCGCCGGTCGTCCTCCACAGCTGTGCCTGAGGCCTCCTTTACCGTGGCCGGATCAAACCGTCGGTGCTTCCTCGATTATGAGTCGCCTCCGCAGCCTTCAAGTCACCTCCGCCAATCGCCTTCGAGCTGGTTGCCTCCATCGACTCACCTATGTCGCGGCCGCATCCAAGTCACTGACCACCTCTGTCGCAGCTCCAAGTCGCCACCTCCGAGCACCGCCTCCGTGCACCTGTCACCTGAGCCGCCCGCCGGGTTACCTCCATCTTGCTCAGCTTTAATTCGGCCTTGCCTCCGCTGAGTCAGTATACCGCGCTAGGGAGTTGTCGTGCTGTCACCTCTACTTCAACCTACCTCTGTTGTGAGTCGCGGCCGTGCCAAGTTGCTGCAACCATCCTCATGGCCTTTAAGTCGCCATCAAGTCACCAAGCATCAGAGGGTCAAATTTCTTGGTCAAACTGCTTCGTCGACCGGCCTCTGAGACCTCGTGTCGCTTCTGTCTCCACCGGTTGCCTCCCGCACGCTCGCCGTCTTCGGTGCCCCAGCCGGCTCCTGCGTCCTCCGTCGATGCGCCTTGAACCGCTGCCCCACCGGGTTACCTCTGCCTGACACCGACCTGCTATTCCGTCCCGCTTCAGCTGCCGCCCCCACTACAAAAAAAGACACATCCGTGACATTTTGGGCCGGATGAAAAAAATTTATGTCATACATATGACACTTCTATGACGATAATTGTGACAAAACCCGGTATCATCATAGATGTGGTGGGCTCCTACTTCTATGACAAAAAATCATGATAGAAAATGGGCTTTTCGTCCTGGGCGGGCCGGAGACGCAGATGCATGACATTCTTTGGGTCGTCCATGACGGAAAAAACCGTGGTAGAAGCGAGGGGGAGGAAAATTTCGGGGAGTTCCCGGTTACGGTGGGAGGTCGGGGGCGGAGCGATGCGCGTTTCTCTCATACATGTACGCGCGTGTGTGCGAGGCGTTGGCTCTAACTGAACCCGAGCGATTGCACTGCAGGCTACGCGTTACTGAACCCGAGCGATCGATCGATGGCTGTTAACTGAACCCGATCGAGCGATTCCTTCGCTACTGCTGCTAACTGAAGCCGATCGATGAGATGAATAGTGAGTGTTGTGGTGGGGTTTGAATGAACAGTGAGCGATGGAGTTGCCTCTGGATGAACAGGACCCCGTGGTGTGGTGGAGGGCTGGATAAACAGTAGACAGTGGAGGGGTGCCCGTGGAGGGGTGGATGAACAGGACCCCGTGGTGTGGAGGGCTGGATGAACAGTAGACGGTGGAGGGGTGGTTGAACAGGACCCCGTGGTGTGGAGGGCTGGATGAACAGTAGACGATGGAGGGGTGCCCGTGGAGGGGTGGTTGAACAGGACCCCGTGGTGTGGAGGGGTGGATGAACAGTAGACGGTGGAGGGGTGGTTGAATAGTAGCCGGTGGAGTACCGCGCGGTGGAGGCTGGATGAACAGGAGCCCGTGGAGGCTGGATGAACAGGAGCCCGTGGAGGCTGGAGGAGGTCGATGGTGGAGATGAACAGTATCCCGTGGAGTCCCATTTTGCGGTACGCCACACCCCTCCCGATGAACAGGAGCCCCGTTTCAACCGTAGCGCTCCAACACAAGTCTGTTTTGTCCATTTGCGGTACGCCACACCCCTCCCGATCAACAGGACCCCCATTTCGACCGTAGGAGGTCCGTTTCCTCCGTTTTGTGGTACGCCAGACCCCTCCCGATGAACAGGATCCCGTTTCGAACGTGGCCGGTCGAACACAAGGCCATTTTCTTCGTTCTGCGGTACGCCAGGCCTCGTTTCCATCACCTGTTCCGTCCAAGCCCTCCCGATGAACACGACGCATTCCGTTGCCTCCCCATGAACACGACGCATTCCGTTGCCTCCCCATGAACACGACGCATTCCGTTGCCTCCCCATGAACATGACGACGACGTCGTTTCTCCGTTCCGACCCAGCCATGTACACGAGCCCTGGCCGTGCATATGCGCGAGTAGGCGTTCGAGACCCCGCCCGTATGTACACATACATGGCCGTATTTTCTTTCTTGCACCCTGGCCGATGTACGTACGTGTAAATGCTACGTGCGCACCTCTACTATGACATGTGCGCGCCTCTACATCAACCAGTATGTACGTACACGTTCGCGACCAGAATGACAACGCTACGTACGCTTCGACTAGGTGGGTCCCAACTGTCAGGCACTTCCTTGCCTGCGAAGATGTAGCTGGTCGGTCCCAGCAGTCAGGGGAAACGTTTTTTTTTGCGAAATACAGTGGCCCGTCCGATGGGTCCCAGCTGTCAGGTGGAGGAATCATTATTTTCCACGTAATAAGGAGGCACTTCCTTGCTGCGGCCGTGGACCCAGCTGTCAGCCTCTCCACGTACAGTCCATGTCTGATGGAAGTCATTCCTTGACCACGTTGACCATGCCGCGCCGAGAGCACCAGAGCGGTGGACGACGGCGAGGCCTAGGAAGGGGACGACACGGAGGCAGGGAAGACTTGGCAGTTGTTTCCCACGCGGAGGGGAGTACGACTGTACGAGGGTTTACTGGTTCGTCTGCTGTCGCCAGAGAATAACAGCAGGTGTGGGTGAGTAGAGGGATGGATAGGCTAGCGATGGGAGTATGGTCGGGCGGTGAGGCCTGCACGGCAGCATAGCCGGCCGCGAGGAGGAGGGAGCAGGCAGTCCCGCCGGCGCTTGTTTGAGCGGCTGGAGCAGGAAGAGCAGAGATTGAAGAAGCACGACGGCCATTGGATGGACATCCAACAGTCAGTGCTTGTGCGTCAACCTTTTTTTAGGAAAGACTCAAATCTGTGGAAAACAGTATACAGGCCATCTGCCATTATTTCTAATAATTTACAGCTCATTTGCTAATTCTTAAGGTTTTTTGGAGCCCATATTCTTTTTGTTAGCATTACAGCCCATATTGTGGCAACGGTTAAAAAATTATACGAAATTTTGCATATTTCCGTGCGGTCCGAACTATTTTTAATCCCAAAATTTCGACTCACATTCAAACTGATTTTAAAAATAAATGTATATCAATATGAAATCCAACAAATTCTCCACGCATAAAAATTAATGTAATTTAAAATCTTGAAATGAAAAAAAGATATTTGAAACTAATTGCCAGTTTGATGTGTTTTAAAAATGTACAACCCATTTCCCATTACTGATGGGCCATTTTCTTGGCCTGCCAAATGAAAGCTCTCCTCGTCTTGAAAGATTTGCAACCCAACAGGCCTGACAAAGCGACTTACTTGGCAAATCACAAAAAAACTGGGTTGTGGCCGTGGACCGAGCTGTCAGCCTCTCCACGTACAGTACTCTTCCGATGGAAGTCGTTCCTTGACCACGTTGACCACGCCGCGCGGAGAGCACCACGGCGGTGGACGACGGTGAGGCCTGGGAAGGGGACGACGCGGCAGTGGAAGCCCATGCAGAGAGGACTACGAGGGTTCACTAGTTCGGCTGCGGTGTGAGGCTGTCGTCGCCGCAGGGCCTGGCCAGCGGTGGGAATAGTAGGGGCGGTGAGGCCTCTACGGCAGCACAGCCGGCCACGGGAGGCAGGAGCATGCGGCATGACCGGCGCTGCTTTGGGCGGCTGGAGCAAGAAGGCCAGAGGTTGAAGAAGCACTACGGCTATTGGATCAAGATCGTATGGTAACAGGAGCCAGAATCGTTCATATTGACTAAGTTGACAAAGCCCTCCGTCCCCGTCAACTTGGTAGGCCCACAAGTCAGCCTCCCACTATGCTGGGTTCCAGCTGGCAGGGGGGATATTCATTTTTTGTGCGTAATAAGGAGGCACTTCCTTGCGTGCGAAGATAGCTGGTGGGTCCGACATGTCAGTGGGGGCACTTTATTTCGCGAAATACAGAGGCCCTTCCGGTGGGTCCCAGATGTCAGGTGGAGGAATCATTATTTTGCATGTAATAAGGAGGCATTTCCTTGTGTGCGGCCGTGGACCCAGCTCTCAGCCTCTCCACGCATAGTCTACTTCCGATGGTGTCGTTCGTTGACCACGTTGACCACGCCGCGCTGAGCGCATCCAAGGTGGTGGACGATGGCGAGGCCCCGGACAGCAACGAGCCGGAGATGGGAAGACGCGGGAGTAGAGTCGCAGACAGAGAGGTGTACGAGGGTTAACTGGATCTAGTGCGGTGTGGTTCGGCAGTCGGTGGAGAAGAACAGGAGGTGTGGAGGGGTGGAGGGATGGCCTGGCCAACGATGGAGTAGCGCTTCATAGCGAAGCGTGCTAAGCAGAGCTGCTAGCAGCAGGAGGCAGGAGGTGGTCCTGGCGGCACTGGAGGAAGAAGATGAGAGATTGAAGATGGATGCCGATCATTGGATGTAAATCCAACGGCTAACATGTCAGAATCGTTTGTTGACTAAATTGACAACGACTTGCATTGGCTTCGACCTATTGGCCAACATTTCAGCCTCCAAAAATGTGGCACGTATTCAACCCATTTTTGCACGGTAGAATTTACAGCAATTTGATCTTTTTTTTGAATTACAGCCATTAGCTGGGCTGGGTGAACAAATAATGTAGCGTCCATGCGGCCCGTTTATTTTATTTCCTAAAAAATTACAGGCCATTTGCACTTTCTCGAAATACACGATTTTGCTGGGCTGGTTCTAATTATAATGTTGGGTTGGGCCAGCAATGTTATCAAAAAATAAAAAGGGGCTGAGCATTTTGTTATAAATAAATTTAAATAATAAGAGATATTATTACATTCGTCCTTAAATCTTACCAAGCTTTTGTACACAATCACTAGGATTTTCGTGCCAAAACAATCCAGGATTTTATTTCTTAAGAAATTATTTTTATAAGTTAATAAGATGTGGGATATTGTCTTCTTACATATGTAAGTATCTGTTAAATATATGATGACAATAAAAATAATATGTAATAACATATAAAATAATTTTTTTAGAAAAACAGGGAGCATCTCCCCGGTTCAATTGCTGAGAACGAAACCACAACATATTCTGATACAGCAGCTCAAAGAGCAGTTCGAAAGCAAAGGTAGAAAAGCTACAAACTAGGGGGGTGGATGAACAAGTTGTCTGAATAACACAAATCACCCGAGCGGTGCCAAAGGCAGAGCGGATAGAGCACTCAAATGACACAAGGAGGGTCCAGCGAAGCCTTCATGGTCTTCAGCCGAGGGGCTGTGTCAGCCTGCGGCGACCAGTAAGCAAGCGGAGAGACCGGGCTGGAAGCCGTAACATGGTGGATGTCCCTCTTTTTCAGCGCCAGGTGCCCATCATGTTCATCAGAGATCTTGAGACGAGCCCACCGGTCCAGCCCCAGAGCAGGTCAAGCCTTGTTCAGCCACAAGTGATCGCCAACGGTTTCTGGAGGGATCTTGTTAGGGTTTCGACGAAGCTCATCAACTTGTCCTTGTCCGATCCGGAGGAGAGAATCGCCCACTTCCTCACCATGTTCCTGATCAACCTCAAGACCTGCGGAATGGAAATCCAGGAGGTGTTACTGAAAATCATAGCATTTCTATATTTCCAGAGGCACCAAAGGACAGCTGAGATAACAGTGTTTAAAACTGAGGACTTTTTGGTAGCAATCCACAATCTGGCGACAGATTCGAAGGATGAGCCAATCTGACTAGAGAAATATTCCTCAATGTGGGCCTAGAGATGTTTAGCAACTATACATTCGAAAAATAGGTGAGAACAAGACTCTTGTTCCAAGTAGTAAACACAATCAAGGGGTTTGATGATGTGTCTCTTCCTAAGGTTATCCCTAGTCATCAATTTGTTTTTGGAGAGAAGCCAGAGAAATACATGAATTTTAGGGGGAACTCTCAATTTCTAGACAGCAGGGATAAACACGGGTTGAACCCCTCTAAAGTTGATAACATGATATAGGGAGCTGGAGGAATACTTCCCCTTATTGTCTAGATGCCAAATCAGGGCATCCGGCTCGGCAGTAAAGGTAATGCTTTTGGCAATTTCCTCCAACTGGAACCATTGTTCCATGAGACTATCACTAAAGTTCCTTCTAAAAGAGAGTTTTAGGCTTTAACCATCCCAAACTTCATTGAAACTTTTGTTAAGCTCATTGCGGACAGAGTAAATAGGCCAAAATTGGACTGCTAGGGGGGATGTGCCAAACCAAGTATCTTCCCAGAACCTGGTTCTGCTCCCATCCCCTATGTTCCATCTGTAGCCAAATTTCATAGCATGCATAATAGATTTTAATCCTTTCCAGAATCTAGAGGTCTTAGGGTTGGAGGAAGGGACAAAAATATTAGGTTTATTTCCTAGGTATTTATGGGCAATAAGAAGCTTCCAGGGTTTCAGGTCTTCCTCATAGAATCTTTTCATCCAAGACCCTAGAAGACAGATGTTAATTTCTTGGAGGTTAGGTATGCCTAGGCCTCCAAAATCTTTTTTCATAGATACTAGGGCCCAATTAGCAAGGTGTAGCTTCCTATTTCCCTCAAAATCATTCCACAAGCAATGAGACATCTGAGAATTGATGAGGTTCACTGCCCATTTAGGGAAATTGAAGAAGGAGAGGAGATACACTGGAATGCTAGCCAAACAAGCTTGTATGAGGATCAATCTACCTCTGTAAGAGAGATGTTTACCCCTCCACCCAGCAATCCTTTTAATGATTTTATCCAGAAGGGGTTGGATATCCTCTCCTCAGTTTATCATAGTGAAGAGGGATACCTAGGTACTTAATGGGGAAGTTACCTTTATTACAGACTAGAATAGAGAGGAAGTCAGCTAACTCCTGATCATCCATGTTGATAGGGATGAGTTCACTTTTAGACTAGTTGATTCTCATGTCTGAGACTTGTTCAAACCAGGTTAGAACAGTTTTCAGATTGCTAGCATGTGTGGAGTCATTGTCTAAGAAAAGGATAGTATCATCTGCATATTGAAGGCAGATGAGGCCACCAGGGCAGACCTCAGGACAGAGCCCTGCAATCAGACTATGATCAGCAGCTTTGCTCAGCATTTTAGTAAGAACGTCCACTACTAAATTAAACAAAAGCGGGGAGATGGGGTCACCTTGCCTAAGGCCTTTACCAGCAAGGAAAAAATCACTTTCACAGTTATTTAACTTGACCCCAACAGACCCCCATGAGTAAGTTGCTGGATCCAACTCTCCTCTATGAAAGGCTTGGAAAAGATCTAAGAGATCATTTTTCACCAAGTCCCAAAAATGCTGGTAAAACAAAAAGGGAATCCCATCAGGACCAAGAGCTCCATCGGGATAAGAGCTAAAAATGGCTTCCTTCACCTCTGTCTCTGAAAAAGGGGCTTCTAGCAGCTCATTTTCAGCAGGAGAGACTTTTTCAGAAGCAGAGAAAAAATTGTTTTGTAGAGAAAACCCAGAAGGGTTTTCTTTCTTAAATAGGTCTTTGTAGAAGTCACTAGCCACTTCCAGCATCTCATCTACCTCAGTAATAGGGCCATTAGGGCCATCAAGGGAGTGAATGAGGGTTTTCCTCCTCCTCTGGTTAGCTACTGCATGGACGTAAGCAGTATTTCTATCACCCTCCTTAATGTTCCTATCTCTAGACCTTTGTTTGGCTTTGATTTCTTCTTGAAGCCAAATTTTCTTGAGCTCTCCATGGACAAAGTTTAATCTATTAGTCCCAGCCTCAGAGAGGTCAGTGGTTTCTGCCTTAATATCTAGAGAATCAAACTCAAGGAGGAGAAGCCTTTTGTATCTTCTAAGATTAGCTTCCTCATTGGAGTTCCACCCTTTGGTAGTTCTTCTAAATCTCCTGATTTTGATCTGCCAATTTTCTAGGGGCCAGCTACTCCCAGTAGGCTCATTCCAGATTTTCCTGACTAGCTCAGTAAAATCTTCTCTAAGCAACCACCACTTTTCAAATTTAAAACTATTGCTCTTTGGAGTTTGGTTAAGACCAGAGTCCCAGAGCAAAGGAGTGTGGTCACTACCACATCTGGGCAGAGCTCTACAACTAGAAAGGGGAAAGAAACTATCTAATTCTGTGTCACAGAAAATTCTGTCAATGGTGGACATAATCCTGGAGCAGCACTTCCAACATATCTAGCAGAACTGTGGGTTTTCCTTCTGACAGGGCAATTCTAAACTTTATGGGTAACCAGTTTGCAGATAAAACAACTCTTGGGCTTGACACATTTATCCAAACGATGCCCTGGTTCCCCACAGTTGTAGCTGATCACCTCAGAGTATGCCATAAGGTCCGAAGCAGGGGCAGGAGCAGTTTTCTGGATGTCCTATCTTTTCTTTTGCTGATTCTTGCCTTGTGATTTCCCACTGATCTGAGAGTCAGAACCACTAGCAGATTGGTCTTGGGCAATTACAGGAGCCTGCCTAGATTGTGCCCCCATTTGGGGAGGAGGTGGGTCGTACCACTGCCCAACTGGCGCTCCCCCCCATTGTGATAGGGGAAATTCATCGGAGTTCCTGGTTCCTTCTCATCCTCCAGCCAGATGTTGTCTCTCAGGAAGCAGAAATAACCACCAAACAGCTCAATTGAAGCAGATTGCAAGCCTAATTTCAATCTTCCGCAGGTTTGGGGGAGAGGTAAGGTAGGGGATCCACCTGCTCCGGCTCCGGTGGCGTGCTGGTGGGCAGGAGTCCAGTCAAGCATTCCATCTCGCAGCACGACGTGGATCTCCTGAATTCACTTCTCCTTTCGCCGATCGAATGAACGCAATCGGCGGCTCACTGGGGTGGGGCATAATGTGCTTCTCCAAGAAATCTCCTTTGAAGTAGATCCACAGGGCTAGATTCAGCAGCTCCCAATCCACATGATCCTTGCACATCCGAGCATACCTGCGCGAGTGAGAGAACGGATTCGGTCCCTCCTCGGCTTCCTCCCTCGCAGCTTCCTCCTCTGCTTCCCTCCATTCGCGCGTGCACTGGGTCCAGGAGAGAGCATCGTCGCGGATCCGCATCGCCCGCTCCCTCCATCTCCTCCCTCGAGTCTCCCGCAGCACCGCCAGCGCGACGGAGTCGAGCGGCTGGAGCATCCGCGGGAAGGCTTTGTAGACATGTGGGAGATGCATCTTGTACATCTGCCTGTCTTCCAGCCACTCCTCCGTGGATATGGCCGGCGGCTCCATGGGGCGCGCGAGCGGACATGCTGAGGGGGGCAGGCGCGCCCGGAGTTAGGAGGCGGGGGGTGGCGGCGAGATCTATTTTCCAATTACTCCCTCCTTTTCGGTTTATAGGGCTCAATTCAAAAATCTCACCAACCAAGGTATATGATGAATGGTGGAATACTTTCCGTAGTTTGCAAAAGCACCTAATTAATGCACTTGTTTTCCTCAAAAAATTATGTTTATCAATGGATAAATTGCAATGCATGCATGCATAAAGTACATGCATTGGTCAATTTTCTCTTAATACTTGCATGCAATGATTTAATGCACCTTGGAATCTGAACATGTGATGGAAAACAACCAAATTGAGCCTTATAAAATGGAAAAACTAAAATTTTGAGATAAGCCCTATAAGCGAAAAGGAGGGAGTATGTGAACTAAATAGTCAACATATAAAATAATTTAAATATACATAATATAGTTAGAAGGGAAACATAAGTTGGACCTGGCATTCCTATTCTTATATAGAAAAATAGAACAGACCTCTGCGTTTTCTTCAAAAAAATACATAAATTGGGCAGCCAAAAATAAAACCTCGGATGGGAGGTCCATAGGCCGGTTGATACATAACGGCCCTAAGAAAATACAAATAGGCCTATGGACCTCCCATCCGAGGTCGTGGGCTGCACATGTTAAAAATGAAAGCCTAGACGGGGCAGCCCAAAACCACGTCCAACACTTGCCAAAACTTCGTCCCTCGTTTTCTCTGTGTTTCGCACACTCGACATTGTGTGGGCATTTTGACTGTGCATCATATGAAGATGTGCTATGCATGAATGTTGATCATCATGATGTTAACTGGCTGGTAGTTCCATTTTCGACAATCAATAAAACTTCCAACATGATGTTAACCCTGTTTGAAAAGGCCGTGTTAATATAATGCTCTGCCTCTGAAAGTTGCAGTTTCTTATCTGAAACTGAACTTGCATTCTTATCTGAAACTGAAACTTGCAGTTTCTTCTCTGAGAATCACATTGTCTGCACTTTTATACTCCTATGAAACTACATTTTTTAAAGTGCTAAAAATATATCTCAAGAATTCATAAAATACTTTATATGCTCAATACTGCAAATCTGAAATTCAAAAGACATTCATATCTGAAAGTACTCTCAAAATACACAACACAAAACACAATTCACAACCTGCAAATACTGACAACCCGAAGCTCCTCCTGACAATTCACAACATGCCTGACTATTGGGCTGGGGGGCAGCCCCCTCCTATTCCTCGGCGGCAGACAGCCGCCCCGTGAGACGATGTGAACAGCGAGGGAGACGATGGCGGGGAAGCGTCGTCGGGCCAACTGCTTTTCTCCTCTTGCAGTTGGGTTCGGTCGACGAAGACTCCACCGGCTCGCTTTGGTAGGACACCCTCACAAACGGCACCCTGTAGATGCTCGATCCTTCAATCTCTGGTGGATGCTCCATCTGGGATCGATACTCCCACCACCGCTCCCTCACAATCGGATTCGGTGAATCTGTTTGCTCCATGGCCCAGAGGAGCAGCTCTATGTACTCCGGCACGACTCCCTCCGGGAGTATCGCCGCCATTTCGCTATGTTGTAGATATTTGGCCATGGATGTCGTCGTCGCCGCTAGTTGGTCCTTGTTGTCAAACCAAGACTGTATCTCCAACATCCTAGCTAGCTTCACAGGGTCGCCGTCTGCGATCCTCACGTATCGGTTGTACTCCTCCATCGATCTACTTCTCCACAACACCTTCACTCGCCAGCGGTGGTTTTTGAATGGAAGAGGAGAGGAGCAGCGCTGGTTTTGGATTAGAATGGGAGAGGAGCGACGCTGGTTTTGGACTGGAACATGAGAGGAGGGGCGGTGGTTTTGAAATGGAAGAGGAGAGGAGCGGCGCTGCATTTAGATTGGAACAGGAGAGGAGCGGCGGTGGTTTAAGAGGAGAAGAGCGGAAGAGCGGCGCTGGTCTTGGAAGTATTTTTTTTGTTGTTTCGCGTATTTTGGGTCAAAGTTTGACCACGTACTGTATTTTAGAAGCAAAATGTGAATGCATTTCACCAAAAATTGTATCGTTTGGTTCATATCTGAATGTACTTTCAAATTATACTCCCTCCATTTTTGTATACAAGGCCACAAACTCATATTACAGGTACCAAGGTAAAAATCAATGCTATGTTTAAGTCAATGTTGCAAGCTAGCTTGTCACCTTGATTGCCGTGTTAATTAATGTGGTTTTTCTCTCCCAAGCACAACAAGCCAACCCTCTTACTCCTCATTGGTTGATTAATGTTGGGAATGCAAGCTAACTTTCTCACTACCGCATGCACACAAGGGATATTAATGTCCTCAGGTGCTAGTACGAGGCAAACGCCATCAATTTTGCCTCGATTAATGTTAGTAGCCTTGTATAGTTGCAAATTGTAATTTTGATAGTGGCCTTGTATACAACGTATAACATATATTTTATGTGCGAAAATCACGGTCAATTATGACCCAGAATAAAAGGGAGACTAGTTAATGTGGGGTCGCTTTCTTAATTGAAGGGTAAATTGATTTTGATTTTGATCCAGTCAGAGCGCGCCGGCCCTCTCGTCCAATCCTAAATCGCTGCCGCACGCTCCTCTCCCTCTTCTCCATTGCAAAACCACCTCCTCTCCTCTCCATCATCTCCATTCCAAAACCATCGTCTCGCCTCTCCCTCTTCTCTATTGCAAGACCACCGTCTCTCCTCCGTTTTCTAGACGCTTTGCTCCATGGCGCGGGCGCAATCCATGGATACAAAACTAGTATACTGTATACTATTTAAAAGTCAAGGGCGGGGCTTTTCCTGCGCGGTAGGCGGCGGGGCAGTTCCGCCTAGTCGGTTCGACAGAGACGCGAGAAGACGAGGGAGTAGGCTACTGCAAATGTAGGGCTGTGTGATTTGACAACGAGTTACTGCTGGACAGGTGGGGCCCCGTGATTTGACTTGCCATTATCATTTTAACTGCGGCGCTACGACCGACGTGAGTCTCCCAGATTCCTGACCACCTCCATACAGGTGCCTCTCCCAATGCTCCACCATGTAGTAGAGGCTGCCTCTTGCATGAGAGCCCACTTCTCCACTTTTTCCTTGCCTCTCTTTCCTCAACATATGCAAAAATGCCATGTAAAGCGCACTATTGTACTTACTTTTACTTGCTCCTACAGGTGCTTAAGCTTGCCACATAGGCATAAAGTCTGATGTGGCAAGTTAATCAAGAAGAGAGAGACTAGTTTGGTGACCCAAGGAAGAAACCGTGCTAAGTGCGTGTACCTAGGTGAAAAGACAATTTTGAGTCTATAGCTAATTAAATGAAGCAAACTTAGCAACACCATTTCATTGGAAGAGGTCACTCCTTGGAAAATGCAATAAATACACGTGCTTAGCGCCGTTTCTTCCTTGAGTACGAAGAAAGAGATAGAGAGGAGTAAAAAAATACACTTATAGCCAACCTTGTTGTAGTATGAGTGACTAAGTGATGACTATGTATGACATGCCAACATCAGATAGCCTAACGCACCGTGTTAAATCTCCAAGGGCGTGACCGCGCGAGCGACGCGACGGTCGTGGTAGGCGCGACCATGATACGGGCTGCTGGCAGCCCTTGGATCTGAGATCAAACGGTCGCATGCTAAGTTGCTGAAAATTTGCAGAATAACCCTCCAGGATAGGATATTCACCCATAGGTCTAGAATCACGCCATGCAACCGTTCGATCTCATATCCAAGGGCTCTCGGAAGCCCGTATCATGGGAGAATGGAAAGCCACTACCCTGTCGTTCGCACGCTGACAGTTTGCTCCTACTCGTCCCCGCACGTCCTTCAATACTACGGCGGTTCGCTCCTAGTCATCCCGTCCATTCACATTACAGCAGTTCCACTAATCCTAACCCTCCTCCCAAATCCATGGCGTCCCAAATCTCCATGATCGACGGTGAGTACAAGGTTAGAACCATCAACGACGATGAGTTCGACGTCATCTACACCCGTTCTTCCATGATGGTGAAAGGATGCCTTTCTCGCTTCAGACGCATGTTCGAAAACTCAGATGATGAGTGGGTCGCTGGGCTAGATGTTGAGTACACCACAGTCCTGGGACGAGAGAAGGATCTAAAGGACGAAGAGAGGAAGAAGCCCCGCCGTGATCCAGGTTTGCGTACATAACGTTTGCTTGGTCTACCACATATGCCATGCCAATGTTGAGTGCCAGGATTTTAAGAACTTCCTCAAGAGCAACCTAGTCAGATCCGTTACTGTAGACTTTGGTAACGACAAAGAAGTCCTGCGTCGGATAGGCCTCATTGTAGGCAACACCTTCGACCTCTAGAAGAATCGACTGGTGTCCTCTCGTCAGCCTTCAATGCTGATCCTGGCAGGAGCCATGGTTCATCCTTCGTACGGTAAACTGGAGAAACCTCATTACACGTTTCATGATCATGCATGGCAGCAGAATGTACTAGATATAGACCACATCCACTATGCTGCAATGGATGGCTACCTTTGCTTCAATATCTACAAGGGTTGGATGAAGAGCAACAGCCAAGTGTGCGGTTCAAGCAAAGAAGTATCGGCCAAGAGGAAGAGGGACAAGGACGAAGTCAAGTACGTGGACGAGGACTCCGAGTAAGGTGGCAGTGTCATTGCTCATGGTGGTTCTAATGAAGTGTCTACCGGAATAGTTGCTAAGTTTAATTTCAGGTGTGCTTAATTTAATTTGAGGGGTGTGTTGTGCTGAGCCCCCAACAGAACTATGTTATGTTTCTTCTCGTTACTTTAACTCTTTAGTACGTACATACTAGTATTTCTTACATTTCATCTTTTAGTTGGTATAGTACTACCACTCGTTTCTTCACATTATATACATACAATATATATATGGCCAACATCATATAGCCAGCAGTTTAGTTGTCAAAGAATTTCAGGTTGCTTAGTTTTGTCAAAGAATTCCAGGATGCTTAGAGGGTGCTTGGATCCAAGGGACTTATTTTAGTCTAACTAAAAATATTCTCTTTAAGAGGCTAAAGTTCCAAGCACCCCTGACTAAAGAGGGGCTAAAACTAGTCTTGAGACTAAAATTTTTAGTCAGGGGTACCCCTACTAAAATGTGGATTAGTCCTCTCTCTACTAATTTAACTCCTCTCCTTTAACACAGGCGAGTTCTGGATTGGAGGGTTTGGAGGATAATAAATGCTCATTAACTTGATTTTAGCCTTTTTAGTATTTGGATCCAAGCATGGGTGAGGCTAGCATGTTTTTGTCCCACTACTTTTAGTCATGGGACTAAAACGTATCCAAGCACCCTCTTAGTTTTATTTGAGGTGTGGGTTGTGCTGGACACCATTATTGTGACTAGCCTTTTTAATAGTACTATATGCATAATTTGGCGACGAGCGCTCTCTATATGTACCACCTTATTTTAAATTTCAAGTTTTGCTCCATGGCGCAATCCATCGATACTACTACTGTACAAAAGTATACATTTTTTAAAAGGCTAGAGGGCGGGGCAGTCTAGCTTGGTCGGTTTCACGAGAGGCGAGGGCCTTTGTGATTTGAAGGCTCATTACTACTGGAAGGCGAGGCCTTGTGATTTGACTGCTCGTATAAATGCGCCGACGACCTGATCGAGGAGGAGCAAAGAACCGTGTGGTATACTCAAGTTTTCCACTAGAGTAGTACTGCGACGGAGGAGCACGAAACACGGCAGCCCAGTGCCATATGGCAATAAAAAATGATCTAATTTGCTAGTCATCTCATTGTTAGCATTGTTCTATTCATTCCCTCAAAAAAACATTGTTCTATTCATGCCTCGCAGAGAACGTGACATGTGCGGCGAAACACCCAAAGCAAAAGATGAAACACAGGAGCAAAAGAAGAAGGAAGATTATCACCCCAAATGATCTAATTCGCCGCGGAGTCATAACTGCTTCTTCATCGCCTCCACGACCTCCATCTCCTTGCGCGTCTCCTCCGCCATCTTCATCATTGTGTCCATGATGCGGCATTTCTCGACGCGAGCCTTCATCATCTGTTCCACGGCCATATTACGTACCTTGACAGCAGCCGGGTGCTCGATGCGGAGCTTCGCCAACTCTTCCTTCTATTCCATGGCGAGGTCCTGCAGCATCTTCATCGAGGAACTACTATTCTCATGCAGCTTCTTCCAGCCGGCGTTCTTCTCCTTCAACAGGTCGATCTCGTGGCAGAGCTTCGCATTGTCCTCCCGAAGTCGCAGGATTTCGCCGGTCGCCTTCTTCTCTGAGGCAATGCTCTTCTTCAGCAGCATCACCAAGCCGGCGGTCAACTCCCCCTGTTGATTGAGCTCAGCGGGCATGTCGTCGAGGCTCTCCTTCAGTAACTCCATCAAGCCTTGGATGAACTCCTTCTGCTTATTGAGCTGATCGGGCATGCCGTCGAGGGATAACGACTCCAGCTCCACCGGCTCGGCATGTTCGCCTCCGTGGCTAGGGCGCTCCTGGGAGCCATCGCCTGCCCGTGAGAGATCTTTCGAGGTCTCTGCGTGGCGGTGAGCCCTCTCTTTTTTTTCCGCAGCCTTGGTTGTCGCTCCCTTGTTACGAGTAGTTCTCGACCTAGAGCTCTGCTCACCAGCCATGGCAACGACGGACGAAGAAGAAGCACTTATGAGGAGGAAAGGTAGAGTGATTTTCGGTTAGGTAGTTCCCCTTTTTACAACCTAAGTACTAGCACTAGTACTAATACCTGCATAGTGGGAACACGTTCAGGTTTGGTACGTACTACTAGTAGGTGTGAGCAGGCTTTCGAATGTGATGGGAACAAGGTAAAGATTAATTGATGGTTTTGGTTTCGAGGCCCAAAACGGCTCCCGATGAGTTTAGCGGAACATAAATTTCAAGTACTACACTGCTCAGATGCGTAAATATTATGTTACTATCAAAAATTGGCACAAAATACGAAGGAGACCAATGGAAGTACTACTAGCAACCCATGATTTAACTACTCGCATGCGCGCAGTGGAGTAATAATGTCTTTCTTCCGCCCTCACGTCCACTCAATTTGCATGCGCTGTATTAATTGACCATCAATGAAGTGAACGACTTTACACGCGTCAAATTATCACACGGGGTGGATCTTGGTACAAAATTGCATCCGCCCATGTACCCGCGTGTGCGTGCGAGGAATGAGTGTGTGCATGGCATGCGTGCACATCTTCGCTTCGTGCATGTACCGCTAGTATGGCTCAGGGAGGACGAGTACATTCTTCTGGAACCAGCAGCACGTCACTGTGATCAATCCACGCAAGGAGGTCGCGACAACGCCTACACATGTGCCACGTGGCTTCATGAACTATAAGAGAGACACCGTGTAGCGTGCCATTGGTATTCTAATTTACGTGTTTTGCACATACTCGAAGTACTAGTAAGGTACATGTGCATTGCATGCATCAGGTTTTGGAACCAAATTATGAATAAATACCACACTATAGCATGTAAGCTCTGAGTCATATATGCCTGATGTATACCTCGGTCGTCATGGAGGTCGTCAATGTCTCTAAGGCCACATTGAACTCCTCACGAGAGACCGAGGTTCCCCCATCGCCCGTAGACGAGATCGGATTCACACCGGAGTGTTCCTCCACACCGTCTATGGTATCAACCATACTCTTTGGACGGTAAAGTCCTTAATAAAGAGACGAGGCTCTGATACCAATTGAAAGGATCGATATGGTTGACTAGAGGGGGGGTGAATAGGCAACTACCAATTTTTAACTTTTCTTTATCAAATTAAACTTTGCATCAAAGTAGGTTGTCTAGATGTGCAACTAGGTGAGCAACCTATATGATGCAATAACAACAAGCATACAAGCAAGCAAGAGAAGTAACACTAAAGAGCTTGCACAAGTAAAGGTAAGAGATAACCAAGAGTGGATCCGGTGAAGACGAGGATGTGTTACCGAAGTTCCTTCCTTTTGAGGGGAAGTATGTCTCCGTTAGAGCGGTGTGGAGGCACAATGCTCCCCAAGAAGCCACTAGGGCCACCGTATTCTCCTCACGCCCTCACACAATGCGAGATGCCGTGATTCCACTATTGGTGCCCTTGAAGGCGGTGACCAAACCTTTACAAACAAGGTTGGGGCAATCTCCACAACTTAATCGGAGGCTCCCAACAAAACCACGAAGCTTCACCACAATGGACTATGGCTCCGTGGTGACCTCAACCGTCTAGGGTGCTCAAACACCCAAGAGTAACAAGATTCGCTAGGGATGAGTGGGGGAATCGAAAATCCCTTGGTGGGAGTGTAGATCGGGGCCTTCTCAACCACTCCCGAGCAAATCAACAAGTTTGATTGGCTAGAGAGATAGATCGGGCGAAAATGGAGCTTGGAGCATTTAATGGAGCTTGAGCATTAATGGAGCTTGAGGGGGAAGAGGTAGGTCAAAGGGAAGAATGGGATTCCCTTTTATAGTGGGGGCAACAATCCAACCGTTGCCCCCACCAACCAGCCCCGCACAGGGCGGTACTACCGCTAAGAGGGGGCGGTACTACCGCTAGGTCAGCGGTACTGCCGCTCCAGCCAGCGGTACTGCCGCGCAGAGAAGACTAGTAGGGAATAGGACCCAACGCGGTACTAGCGCGGTGGTAAGGGCGGTACTACCGCCTCTACAACCGCAACTAGTGCCGCAAAACCCGACACGAGAAAAAGAGCCCTCAAGTCGAGGCGGTAGGAGCCAGATAGCCCAGCGGTACTTCGGCAGCAGGGTCACGGGCGGTACTACCGCTGCGGAGCGGAACTACCGCTTGTGACCCTTCGGCCGTACTACCGCTGGTAGTGCGGTACTACCGCTGGGACACAGAAGAGAGAGAGAGAGGATCTCTCCAAAGAGGCTGAGGACGAGGCGGTGGTGCTAGGCACCCCAGCGGTACTACTGCTATGGAGTCACGGGCGGTACTACCGCTGCGGAGCGGTACTGCCGCTTGTGGCTCCTCAGCGGTACTACCGCTGGGTTGCGCGGTACTACCGTTGGGACCCAGACAGGACAAAGAAAAGAGGAGAGATCTCTTCAATGGAATGGAAGAGCTCAGAGGGTGAGAAGCTGATGTGTACGTGTTGATTCCACCCATGCAATACCCCAGCGGACCCACTCTTGATAGTACAGTGCCCTCTACGCAACTAGTCCACCGAGAGAGAAACGAAAGAGCTACACCGTCTTGAAAGACACTCCGAAGGGAAGAAAACGTCTCGTGCCAGGGATGAATCTGTGAACTACTCAAAGCACATGATTAGTCCGCAAACATGTTGTCATCAATCACCAAAACTACCTTGAGATAGATATGCCGTAACAACAATTATAAAGAGAAGACTACTGTGTGGGTGTAAAAGAATAGCTGAATAGGTGAGGTCACAATCAATGTAAAGTTGAATTCAAATATTTGAATAAGAGATCCTGATGTTTGAAACCCATGCATGCATGAATATAACGAAGATCTGCGCGGTGTGGTTTGGAAACGAGCATGTTGTAATGTATACACATTGAACAAGGTCAGACTGATTTGAATTTGAGATAACGATGGCAGACATCATTTGGCCACGTCGCATCCGTGCATGGACACACTATTCTAATTGGAGATGATGGGCGGCTTTTGCATCACATATCTATATCTATACCTTGAGAGAGATATGCCATAACAATCTCCCCCTTTTTGGTGGATTGATGACAACTAGGGATTTGCACAAGGAAAAGTTATAAACGAGAAAACTAAGAACTACAAAATATAGACGGGCTCCCCCAGATTGTGTGCGCCTAGAAAGAGGAGCAAAAGGAAAGCAAGACACACACATCCGGATCAACACTCCCCCTATATTTTATAGTCCAACAAACCTAAGCACAAGATATATGAGAGAAGAGTATATAACAGGACAAGCATGCAACTCATAATATACTACAGTACTGAATAGACATAAGTAATAAGGTAGCGATAGGGATCATATGGCTCACACCATATGTCTAGAACTTAGGTCTCATGGGCGCCAAACCAAACCAAACAACGACACCAAGAGAATACACAAGAAAACACAAGACGACACGACGACAAACTCAAAGCTCGGCAACACAAATCCCTACACTCTCTCCCCCTTTGGCAGCGAGACACCAAAAAGGGAAATAGAGCGACGCTACGACTCCAGGTGATGGCAAGCTGAGGATCTCGAACATCATATCTCAGCATGATCGTCTGCATCTCCGTCGTTGGTCGAAAATTGCTCGGCGTCGGAGTCGGTCCAAGGGCAATGCTGATGAATCCACTCCTCCTCTTCAGTGATCTGACCCTCAGATCCACTGGCAACTGTCGCTCCCATCTGACGCATGAGCTCCTTGTGGCGCACCCTGGCATGCTTCTCCGCCACATGAGTCATGTACTGACCATGAGACTCCATGCAGAAAAGCTTCTTCAACTTGTGTTTAAGCTTCTTCGCCCACGAGGGTTCATCACTAGAGGTCCCAAGATCCTCCTCGTGATCATCAGTGGCTGCCCCACTCTCGGTCCCCATGGCAGCAGCAGCAGCAGCAGATGGACCCCCGGATTGAGGTGCTGGGGTGACCCAATTGTCCTTCTTCCTCAGACGCTTGATCTCATGGGAAACCAAGTCTCCAGTTTCCAGCAACACTCTGGGATAGATCTGTGCCCAGGCCCTCTCAATGAGCCTCATGATAAATGGACCATATATCGGGCACTTGCGCTCAGACACGGCAGAGAGAAGTTCAGACCACATGACATGAGAAATATCCAGGCTCTCTCCAGTGTTTGCTTCCTTCTCATGCTGATAGAAAAGGAGCATGTCCACGAGGTAAGAGTGGACCATATCCAGATTCCCGATCCGAGGGAAGAGAGTCTCACGGAAGATGCAATGAAGAATGTCCAGATACGGAGACAGCTCATAGGTTTTCTTCTCAGTCACTGGGTGAACTTTCACAGTGTAGTAGGGCCAAAGGGCTTGCTTGTGGGTGGACGTAGCATTGCAGTGAGGGCGGAAACCGACTGGAGTCTCAAGCCCATGATCCACCACATCAAGTAACTCCATGAAAGCCTTCCACTTGACGGAAAGCAGCTTGCCATTGGTCATCCATGTCAGAGTTCTGTCGACATCCGTCCCAAGATGAACGGTGGCAAAGAATTGAGCCACCAAATCTGCATCGAAATCCTTGTTGAATTGCATGATCCTGAGAATGTTCAGCTGAGTGCACATCTGAAGGGCTTCGCCAAAATACACCGGGTCCTTCTCCATAGCATCAGTGTCAATGGAGCGAACATCAACAAAGAGATTCTTCTTGGCCTTGATCACATCAAAATAGATGGCAAACTAAAACCGGTTCCAGAACGGGCGGTTGACCAAAGTGGGTTCTTGGTCCACCTCATAGGGATTGCGGCGACGCCTTTCCCAAAACTCCTTGTTGGTCATCTCAGTCATAGTCCTCCCGTTTGGCTTGGTGGCGGATCTCTTCGAGTGCTGAGGAGGTGGAGGAACACTTGCGGATGCACTTGCTGGAGGCGGTTGGGTGCTAGAGGAACCACCGGCTGGCTCAGAGGTGCAGTAGCGTTTTGATGTTGCACGCCCGGGGTTGATACGGCGAGCTTGATGCTCAGGATGTTCATCACATGGAGCCAAACACAAGAACATGCAAAACAACCAGAAAGAACGAGCATAAGCCAACAAACACAACAAAAGGATCAAAGAAAAGGCAGGAATATGATGGAGCTTGGCAGGCAGCGGTAGTACCGTGACATGCTCGCGGTAGTACCGCTCCAAGCAGTAGTACCGCTCCAAAGAGAGAGGTAGTACCGCTCAAGACGGGGAAACAACAGTTTCTTGCTACCGTGGTCAGATCCGGCACTACCGGCCTGCCAAATTCAAAAATATTCCTACCAAACTCTAATCAAGATAGTCTAGTTGCCTTCTCCAACCTACTCAAGCCTAGATTTAGCCAAAAATCTAGAGATGCAACCACCATTGCCCCTAAGAACAAGATCTGAAAAACGAGACAAAAGGAGAGAAGGAACGGGGGCAATACCGGCATCCATGGCAAGAGAACGAGGTGGGGATCAACTCCACCGAAGGAAATGGAGAGGGATGCCCCAGAGACGGAGATCCGCCGGAGCCCTCCCGCGGCGAGAGGAGGCTGGAGAGAGGAAGAGGAAAGAGGGGGCGAAGCGAATGGGTATGGGGGAGAAGAAACCTCCCCCTACCCCGATATAACCCCCTGGTCCCGTCCCTCAGCGGTAGTACCGCGCTGGGGGGCGGTAGTACCGCTTATAAGCGGTAGTACCGCGCACCACCAGCGGTAGTACCGCCCAGTACGCCACGGCAACCAAAAAACACGGCCTAGCTCAAGGAAGAACAAAACGGCAAGAAAAGAGAGCACACCAGCAAACGGCCAAGACACACCTCTTCAAGACAGGGCGGTGGCCGAGGCCACCTATGTTTGAGTCAAGAGGTATGGCGCCGCGAAGATTTTAACCTTGAGCCCATGACCAAAACTCGTCTTTGAAACACAACTACCATCAATCAATGGCTAAAGAGAAAGACTTGATCAATTTATGCATAATGGGGGGAGGGAGAGTTCATTGAGAGAACAACACCCCCCTATGTCCATGCCTACACCTAAACTAGACAGCAAATTGAGCGTGGTGGGGTGTGCAAGGGTTCAAGCCACATTGCTCGAATCAATGATATTTAGCTCATGCCTTAACTCGCGAAATCTTGCTTCATCCAAGGGCTTCGTGAAAATATCTACAAGGTTGTCATGAGTGTTGACATAGTTGAGCTCGATCTCTCCTCGCCTAATGTGATCCCGGATGAAGTGATACCGAATCTCAATATGCTTCGTCTTGAAGTGTTGCACCGGGTTGAGAGAGATCTTGATGGCACTTTCATTGTCACACCAAAGAGGCACTTTGTCACAAGTGACACCGTAATCCATTAAAGTTTGCCTCATCCATAGGAGTTGTGCACAACAACTACCGGCTGCTACATACTCTGCCTCGGTGGACGAGAGAGACACACAACTTTGCTTTTTGGAAGACCAACTTACCAAAGAGCAACCAAGGAATTGGCACCCTCCGGAAGTGGACTTCCTATCCACTTTGTCTCCCGCCCAATCGGAATCCGAGTACCCTACAAGCTTGAAGTTTGATCCTCTTGGGTACCATAAGCCAAAGTTTGGGGTATGAGCCAAATATCGAAAGATTCGTTTAACCGCCACATAGTGACTTTCCTTAGGTGTGGCTTGAAACCTTGCACAAATTCCCACACTCAACATGATGTCCGGTCTAGATGCACAAAGGTAAAGCAAGGATCCAATCATGGAGCGATATACCTTTTGATCCACCACTTTACCATTGGGATCTAAGTCAAGTTGGCACTTGGTGGGCATTGGAGTGGAAGCCGGCTTGACGTCACTTAGCTTGAATCTCTTGAGCATGTCTTGAGTGTATTTGGATTGATTGATGAAGGTTCCTTCTCTTCTTTGCTTCACTTCGAACCCTAGAAAGAACTTGAACTCTCCCATGGAGGACATCTCGAACTTTGAGGTCATGAGAGCGGAAAATTCCTCATTGGAAGCTTTGTTAGGAGAACCAAAGATAATATCATCAACATATAATTGGCACACAAACAACTCCCATTTGACCTTCTTAGTAAAAAGAGTGGGGTCGATTAGCCCAACTTCAAAACCACGGTCTTGTAACAACTCGGTAAGGTGGTCATACCACGCACGTGGGGCTTGTTTAAGGCCATAGAGTGCCTTATCGAGTTGATACACATGATTGGGAAAGTAGGGATCCTCGAACCCGGGGGGTTGCTTGACGTAAACCAATTCATTAATAGGACCATTAAGAAAAGCACTCTTCACATCCATTTGTTGTAACTTGAAGTTATGATGAGAAGCATATGCAATCAACATGCGAATGGATTCAAGACAAGCAACGGGAGCAAAGGTTTCACCATAGTCGATACCCTCGACTTGGGAGTAGCCTTATGCTACCAAACGAGCCTTGTTGCGAATGATAATCCCATGGGCATCTTGCTTGTTCTTAAATATCCACTTGGTTCCTATGACATTGTGATTCCCCGTCGGTCTTGGCACCAATCTCCACACTTTGTTGCGCTCGAAGTTGTTGAGTTCTTCATGCATGGCATTGAGCCAATCCGGATCTTCTAGCGCCTCATAGACCTTGTGGGGTTCCACACAAGAGACAAACGCGTGATGCTCACAATAATTTTCTAATTGTCTATGAGTGCTTACCCCCTTTCTTAAGCTTCCAAGCACATTCGTCATGAGATGATCCTTGGTGGAGAGCTTGGAAGCAACCTTGGCGGCACGACGCTCTAATTCCTCCTCAGGGGTGAGACGAGGAGTGGTCACTTGATCATCTTGAGCATCGTCTTGGGCTTGTTCTTGTTCTTGAACTTGCTCGGAGGAGAGAACTTGACCTTGGGCATCACTTGATGTGTCAACACCGTCTTGAGCGTGATCTTGCCCTTGGTCATGTTCTTGAGGATGAGGGCCTTCATGTTGTTCTTCGGAAGCATGTGGGCCTTGGGTTGGTGATGGCTCCACATGAGTGGAGCTTTGTCCTTCTCCTTTGGCCACAAGGGGGTCCTCAATGGGTAGGATAAAGCCAACACCCATTCTTCTTATGGCTTGGGGAGGAATTTCATCACCTACATCACAAGTGCCACTTTGCTCCACCTGGGAGCCGTTATTCTCATCAAACTCCACATTACACGTCTCCTCAATAAGTCTCGTGGATTTATTGAGGACACGGTAAGCATGAGAGTTTGTAGCATAACCAACAAATATGCCCTCATAAGCTCTAGCCTCAAATTTAGACAACCGAACAACTTTCTTGAGAATGAAACACTTACACCCGAATACCCGGAAGTACTTGAGGTTGGGCTTGTTACCGGTGAGTATCTCATATGGAGTCTTGTTCAAGCCCTTGCGGAGGTAGAGCCGATTAGATGCATGACACGCGGTGTTGATGGCTTCGGCCCAAAAGTTGTACAGAGACTTGAACTCCGCCATCATGGTCCTTGCCACATCCATCAACGTCCGGTTCTTCCTCTCCGCAACACCGTTTTGTTGAGGGGTGTAGGGTGCGGAATATTGATGCTTGATTCCCTCATCACTAAGAAACTTATCCAAGGTGTAGTTCTTGAACTCGGTGTCGTTGTCACTTCTTATTGTCAAGATCTTTGCATTGTGTTGACGTTGTGCTTCATTTGCAAAGTCGATGACGGTTTGTTGGGTCTCGCTCTTCCTCTTGAAGAAATACACCCACATGTACCTTGAGTAGTCATCCACAATCACCAAGCAATACTTCCTACCTCCAAGACTATCGAAGGATGGAGGCCCAAAGAGATCCATGTGAAGGAGCTCCGAAGGCCTCTTTGAATAAATGATAGTCGTGGGAGGGTGAGCCTTCTCATGTAGCTTTCCTTCGATACAAGCACTGCAAGCACGATCTTTAGCAAAACTAACATTCGTTAGTCCACGGACATGGTCCCCCTTGAGGAGACTTTGCAAAGATCTCATATTGACATGGGCTAAACGGCGATGCCAAAGCCATCCCACATCAACTTTAGCCATTAGGCACGTCGCGATCTTAGTGGGTCGCTCCGAAAAGTTAATCACATATAGACCATTCTCGACATGCCAAACAAAGGCTACTTTAAGAGTCTTGCTCCACAAGAGGGCCACGGTATCGATATCAAAGAAAGTGGCAAAGCCCATGATTGCAAGTTGACGAACGGAAAGTAAATTGTATGCAAGGGACTCAACAAGCATGACCTTCTCTATCGTGAGATCATGAGAGATGACCACCTTGCCAAGTCCCAATACCTTAGAAGATGATGCGTCACCCCACTCGACATTGGTGGGCATAGATGGAACCTTGTGCATGTCCACCACCAAGTCCTTGCTTCCAGTCATATGATTTGTAGCTCCGCTATCGAGCAACCATGATCCCCCACCGGAAGCAAACACCTACAAGAGATCAATGCTTGGTTTTAGATGCCCATTTTGTAATGGGTCCTTTGATGTTAGTAACAAGGGTCTTTGGAACCCAAATAGACCATTCAATGTATTCATGAAGAGAACCAACAAATTTGGCATAAACATGCCCATCACTAGCACGGCATAACACATAAGAAGGATTAAAATCGCCGGCTTTGTTGGGAGGGGTGACATTGCCCTTCTTGACATTACCACCCTTTGCATTGTTCTTCTTCTTCTCCTTGGAGGCACTCTCTCCCTCCTTCACAAAGGTTTGCATGAGAGGAGGAGGTCGTTTGGTCTTGTCATTCTTCTTCTTGTTCTTGGAGTCGGGCACGTACCCAACCCCTTCCTTGGCCACAACTCCCTTTTGGTTGATTAAGAGATCGTAGAGGTTCTTCTTGCCTTGTATTCAAGTCGCAAGACCTTTCTCAAGTTGCCCCTTTATCTTAGAGTTCTCCTCAACGAGATGCACATGCTCACAACACGGGTTAGTAGCATTTGCATTATCAATTAACATCATACGAGGGAAAGTGGCTTTTTCCTTGGTTAGCTTTACTTGAAGTTGATCATGAGACTCTTTGAGGCTAGCATGAGCACCCTTCAAGACCTTGTGAGCCTTGTCAAGTAGATCAAACTCCTCTTTGAGTCTAGCAAGATCAACCTCAAGTTCGGCCTTCTCGGAGTTTAGCACATGAGAAACTATGAGGACATGGTCATAATCTTTCTTTAACTTAGCATGATCAACGTTGTGTGACTCCTCAAGAACCAAACGAAGACCACGCTCTTCCTCAAGAGCATTGGAAAGATCCGAAATCGCATCGGCATAGTCACGACTATGCCCTTCCATCTTAGTGATGGTGTCTTCGTGAGCCTCGATCATGTCATTGGCTTCACCAAGTTGTTCCAAGAGAGCAACAAAGTGCTTCTTGGATTTTTCCCTTGAGTTTGCCCATAAAGGCCTCAAACTCATTAGCCTCCACATTAGCTCCCTCAAGTTCATTAATGCTATCCGTCAGAGAAGGATGATTAATGATGGTAGTTTTGATGTTGGGGGTTACCTTGTTGGTGGCTTTAGCCATGAGGCACTTGGCGGTGATGCTCTCATTGGGTGAGTCGAAGAGAGACACCCGTGAAGTCGTTGCAATGGCAACGGAGGCCATGGAAACCGACTCATCACCTTCATCATCGTCATCATCCTCATTGTACTCTTCTTGTACCACCAATGCCTTGGGAGGAGTCTTCTTGGTGAAGTTGCTCTTGTTGGGGAACGACTTGGCCTTGTCCTTTCGGATGAGCTTGCCACCATTGTCTTCCCTCTTCTCATACGGGCACTCCACAACAAAATGACTCACGTTGCCACAGTTGTAGCAAGTCCTTACACGTTGCTTGCTCTTCGTGCCACTTGAGTTGTTTTTGCTAAAGTTTGGCCTCGAGTTTTTCTTGCTCCAAAATTGCCTTGAAGCAAGTGCCATGTGTTCATGATACGCATACTTCGTATCTTCGTGGTTGCTCTCCTCTTCTTCCTCTTCTTCTTCTTCAACGGTGAGCTTGGCCTTCAATGCAAGGTTAGGCTTCTTTGCCCGTTGAGAACGGAGCACCGCATTGTCGGCGGTCTTGTCCAAGATGTTCATGGCCACAAACTCATCCAACACTTCGCTTGAGGTCAAAGTGTGGAAGTTCGGTCTTTGACGAATGACGGAGGACATGGCCTTGTGGTAGGGCATCATTGCCTTGAGGAATTTGTGCTTGATCCAATTGTCATCTGTGTCCTTGCTCCCGTGATCTCGTAGTGAGACCGCGAGTTTGGTTACTCTCTGATAAAGCTCACGAGGTTCTTCATCTTATTTCATAGCAAACTCATCGGCCTCATCTTGCACCACTTCATAGTTGGAGCGTTGAATGCTTGCGCTTCCCCGGTAGAGAGAGACAACACAATGCCATGCATCTTTGGCCAAGGCGAAGGGACGAAGATGAGGTAGGTCTTCGGGTGGAATTGCATCTTGAATGATGAAGAGAGCATTCTCATTGAATTGATTATCCACGGCTTCTCGAGGAGTGAAGTTGCTTGGATCATGCGGATAGAAACCTTCTTCAATGATTCTCCAAAGGTTAGTGTTCACATGATTTAAATGACGTTTAAAGCGGTAAACCCAGGAATCAAAGTCCTCATTTTTCACAATCTTAGGGGGAGGACCGGCATGATTCAAATGAGTAGAAGGAACCAGTCCACCATAAACAAGTGGTGGTTCCACATGAGCAAAGATGTCGGTGCCATTTTTACCACTAGAAGAAGGAGCCTTTTCACTACTAGCTTCCCCCTTGTCGGGGATAGCATCCGTCACCTTGTCGGTGGGGTCACCCACTTTCAACGGTGCGGTGGATAGTTTAAGCCCCTCAAGAAATTTAGTAAATATGCTTTCAACCTCGGTCGTCATGGAGGTCTTCAATATCTCTAAGGCCACATTGAACTCCTCACGAGAGACCGAGGTTCCCCCATCGCCCGTAGACAAGATCGGATTCACACAGGAGTGTTCCTCCACATCGTCTATGGTATCAACCATACTCTTTGGACGGTAAAGTCCTTAATAAAGAGACGAGGCTCTGATACCAATTGAAAGGATCGATATGGTTGACTAGAGGGGGGGTGAATAGGCAACTACCAATTTTTAACTTTTCTTTATCAAATTAAACTTTGCATCAAAGTAGGTTGTCTAGATGTGCAACTAGGTGAGCAACCTATATGATGCAATAACAACAAGCATACAAGCAAGAAAGAGAAGTAACACTAAAGAGCTTGCACAAGTAAAGGTAAGAGATAACCAAGAGTGGATCCGGTGAAGACGAGGATGTGTTACCGAAGTTCCTTCCTTTTGAGGGGAAGTACGTCTCCGTTAAAGCGGTGTGGAGGCACAATGCTCCCCAAGAAGCCACTAGGGCCACCGTATTCTCCTCACGCCCTCACACAATGCGAGATGTCGTGATTCCACTATTGGTGCCCTTGAAGGTGGCGACCGAACATTTACAAACAAGGTTGGGGCAATCTCCACAACTTAATCGGAGGCTCCCAACAAAACCACGAAGCTTCACCACAATGGACTATGGGTCCATGGTGACCTCAACCGTCTAGGGTGCTCAAACACCCAAGAGTAACAAGATCCGCTAGGGATGAGTGGGGGAATTGAAAATCCCTTGGTGGAAGTGTAGATCGGGGCCTTCTCAACCACTCCCGAGCAAATCAACAAATTTGATTGGCTAGAGAGATAGATCGGGAGAAAATGGAGCTTGGAGCATTTAATGGAGCTTGAGCATTAATGGAGCTTGAGGGGGAAGAGGTAGGTCAAAGGGAAGAAGGGGACCCCCTTTTATAGTGGGGGCAACAATCCAACCGTTGCCCCCACCAACCAGCCCCACACAGGGCGGTACTACCACTAAGAGGAGGCGGTACTACCGCTAGGTCAGCGGTACTGCCGCTCCAGCCAGCGGTACTGCCGTGCAGAGAAGACTAGTAGGGAATAGGACCCAACGCGGTACTAGCGCGGTGGTAAGGGCGGTACTACTGCTCCTGAAATGGTACTACCACCTCTACAACCGCAACTAGTGCCGCAAAACCTGACACGAGAAAAAGAGCCCTCAAGTCGAGGCGGTAGGAGCCAGACAGCCCAGTGGTACTACGGCAGCGGGGTCATGGGCGGTACTACCGCTGCGGAGCGGAACTGCCGCTTGTGACCCTTTGGCCGTACTACCGCTGGTAGTGCGGTACTACCGCTGGGACAGAGAAGAGAGAGAGAGGATCTCTCCAAAGAGGCTGAGGACGAGGTGGTGGTGCTAGGCACCCCAGCGGTACTACTGCTGTGGAGTCACGGGCGGTACTACCGCTGCGGAGCGGTACTGCCGCTTGTGGCTCCTCAGCGGTACTACCGCTGGGTTGCGCGGTACTACCGCTGGGACCTAGACAGGACAAAGAAAAGAGGAGAGATCTCTTTAATGGAATGGAAGAGCTCGGAGGGTAAGAAGCTGATGTGTACGTGTTGATTCCACCCATGCAATACCCCAGCGGACCCCCTCTTGATAGTATAGTGCCCTCTACGCAACTAGTCCACCGAGAGAGAAACGAAAGAGCTACACCATCTTGAAAGACACTCCGAAGGGAAGAAAACGTCTCGTGCCAGGGATGAATCTGTGATACTCAAAGCACATGATTAGTCCGCAAACATGTTGTCATCAATCACCAAAACTACCTTGAGAGAGATATGCCGTAACAACAATTATAGAGAAGACTACTGTGTGGGTGTAAAAGAATAGCTGAATAGGTGAGGTCACAATCAATGTAAAGTTGAATTCAAATATTTGAATAAGAGATCCTGTTGTTTGAAACCCATGCATGCATGAATATAACGGAGATCTGCGCGGTGTGGTTTGGAAACAAGCATGTTGTAATGTATACACATTGAACAAGTTCAGACTGATTTGAATTTGAGATACCGATGGCAGACATCATTTGGCCACGTCGCATCCGTGCATGGACACACTATTCTAATTGGAGATGATGGGCGGCTTTTGCATCACATATCTATATCTATACCCCTATATATATATTATATTTTATATATTTTTTTATTGTGTGCGGGTAACTTTAACTTTGAAAGATGGTCGTTGGATGAGGCGAATCCGATGGTCCAAAGATGGCAAATTTGAGCACTACTGGCCGTTGGATATCATCTAGATTCCACCAGATTTCTCCACATGTATAATCTAGAAGACTCCATGGTTGAACTTAAGCATAATGCACAAACATCAAAACACAAGCACTTCTTATTTGTTCTAGAATCTTCCGTATCAGAATTGCCCAAATGTTTTTCTACATGATTTGGCATTATTTGTTTTTACTTTATGTCTTACGACGCACAATTCCATGAATCTTAAAATAGATTAGCTTTCTTATGAAAACTAGATGATTTTGAATGGAATGAACTATAAGAATTAAACAAACATCTACATCATGCATATATGACTCAAAGCTTGCATGCTGTAATGTGGTATTTATTCATAATTTGGTTGCCAAATCTCATGTGTGCAATGCACGTGTACCTTACTCTAGTCTAAATGGTGTTTGTGTGTGTGTTGTGCGTGTTGATGTGCAAATTGTCTTTTTTTGGGTACACATTAAGCTTGTTCTTCCGAAATTTCAAGCCGCGCCTTGTTATGCTGAAAATTCAAGCTAGCGTCTCTGTCTATCGTGCTGCGAAACAACCGCCTCTTCAACCCGCGCCTTGTTAGCCCGAAATATTTAAGATATATCTTTGTCTCATTGTGCTCCGACAACTCCCTCCATCTCAACCCGCGCCTTGCTATTCCGAAATTACAACACGCGCGAAAACTCCCACCTCCTGTGAAATCCCAACACGCAAAATGCCCGTGGTACCCCTGAACCGAAAGAACCGCCTCAAATCGGTGGGGGTACTTTCGTAACTTACCCCACATTTCAGACAAGCGCGTCTCTAAGCCATGGTTCCCCACTGCCATCCCATCCGCCCACCCATTCGTACACCGAGGCCGCGAAAACCCGCGATGAAACCCCACACCCTGCTCCGTCCGCCACCCAGCCGGAGCCTCTTCCCCGACGGCGTCATCCATAGCAACACCTCGACGTCCCTCATCCACCGTACCGGATGAGGATCCGTCATCGATCTCATCGTCCCGCCGGTTCAGCCACCCCGTCCTCCACCTCCAAGGAGCTGCCCCGATGTTCCCCTCGTCTTTCGCGCCACCTCCATTCCCACACCGCCGTCTTCACTTGCACCACCGGAAGAGCATCATCATCTCCATTTCCTCGGATGAAGCTGCGGCCTAATCGGCGCCACCAAAGAGGTTGTACACTAATCGCTGCATTTTCTTCTTGATTCGATCTCACGGTGCTGCCGGCGCTCGGTCCCGAGCCGACACGGCGCGGCTCCATCCACGGCGGCGTCACCGGCCACTTCCTCCACGGCGTCGCTCCTCGGCGGCGACGTCCACATCAGTAGGACCTGCTGCTGCTTTAGCTCTCTCTCACGCTGCCGCTCTGCTCTTGCTCTCGGTCCCCTACCTGGTCTACTCTTGCTATTGCTCTTGCTCGCGCTGCTGCTCTCGCTCTTGCTCTTGCTTGCGATGCTGCTCCGATTTAGCTACACTTCACCGTGATGCCGCCTGGGTGAAGGAAGAACTAGCCGCAGCGGGGAGGGGGGGCTCGCCGGAGAGGTACCCCACTATCTATCTTAGGGTTCAGGATGGGGGCAGTGGTCGCCGGAGGTGGCGGGGCGTTGGTGGGGCGGTGGTGTGGGGATCGCCGGAGAAAAAGCTCGGCACAGGGGGGGCCTAGAGGGATGGCCGGGGCGGCGGCGGACAGGCGGTGGGGAGTGTTTTCGGGGTAGGTGGGGCGGCGCACCGCCGACCGCGGGCGGCGGGGGGCTACTGTTTGGCCGGCTCAGGGGGGTGGAGGTTGAAGATGAACCGCAGGCCCTTGATTTCGTATCCAACGGCTGCAAAATCGACTGACCAGAGATGAAAAAGTCAGTCGACTGACGTGTAGCCTCACCTTGCTAGTGCGTTCAGTTTCGACAACAAAATTCAGTTTCGACAGCAAAATTCAGTTTCGACAGTTAAGTTCAGTTTCGACAGTTAAATTCAATTTCGATAGTTAAGTTCAGAGATGAGCGGCTGATGTATTTTACATCTAGCACTTTGTGGTTATGTATTTTACGTCATGTATTGGAGAAGCTATTAGAATTCCACTCAGGTTAACGTTGTTCGTTGTCTCTCTTGTCCTGCTTCAGCCTCGGCGTCGTACAACTCACCGGAGCTGCACCAACGACGAAACCCTCCATCACAGCGGAGCAGTACCTCGGGCTCCATCTCCAGACGCCTAAGATCTCCTTCCCCTCCTCCGATAGCCAAGTCAGCCGAAGCATCCTCACCGACCAACCCAATCACGCTGAGATTGACATGGCCTCGCCAAAGAGGTTGTACACTTGTTGCATCTCTTTTTTACTCTACATGTTATATATATTGTCCACTGAGCACTCATAGTAACGGGAAATACGATTATTTTATCCTACTATATGACAAGCAGTGAGGTACCAGGCAACTTAGCTATCCGTGATGGACTCTCTTGAACGCCATCATTATTTATCTCTGCGCGTTTGAGCTGTGCATTTGTCGATGGGCCTGGGAGTTGAGCTAGTATGGCAGTGGCCTGGGTCCAAAGTAATAGAAGTAGCACAAAAACATTTTTAGTGTAGGATTTTCCTTGCTCAAGCCTACCTACTAGAATCGCCAGTGCTTGAAAGGAAAAGTGAATGAAAAACATCGGAATTGGAAAGTTTCCTATGGTACTACTTTTCATGAATTTGGTGCGAAGGAATGGAGCAAAGGAAAACTATAGGATTTGTTCCTTTAGTGTCTCCTTGAAAGAAAAACCATAGGAATTCTAATTTCCACTTCTCCTCCTTTTCATATTCCTATTCATCAAGCACAAGACTAAGAGATAGTAGCATAATATCATTATAACCGTACATTTTCTTGTGGTTTGACTTAATCTCACCATGCTTTTCTTGCATCATGTGATCTTCCAGTTGTTGTGAATCAAACACCCAGATTGGCAGAAATCCTGTGTTTTTAAATTCTCTGTTTTGCACGTGCATTCCTATCCTATTCCTGTCTATTTCCTATCCCTGCATTGTTAGAATCCTCAAATTCAAACAAGCCCTTACTCAATTACTTCTGTTACAGATATGTGTCAAAGAAAACCTTGTGTGGTTTGTCCTGCTCCGGTAGCGCTGTGTTCCACCCTAGCTTAGCTGCTCCAATGACGGAAGGGTTCACCACAGCAGGGATCCGCTCTCTAGACTGTCTTTCGCCGCCTCAGATCTTCTTCCCCGCCGCCGGCAGCCACGGCAACTGCATTACCATCATCAACTGAGCAGATGACCTTGAGGTCTACACGGGTCCACAAGAGAGGTCGCACTCTTCTGTGTCTGCTTACGTTATGCGTCGCTTAATATGATGACATGCTACATTGTAAGTGCATCTAGTGCCACCCCTAGTTGGTTTTGGAGTATTGACGACAAACCTAGTTGAGGGACTAATGTGTTTGTGAGAATTGCAGGATAACACAAGTAGAAGTCCCTCATTGATTCGGTTTTCCTACCAGAGATGACCCCTAAAAATGTATGAAGACATTGAAGTCAAAGGTGGTATATGAAGATATTCACATTGAAGACTATGATAAGAGAAGACACCACATGAAGCCTATGGAGCTCGAAGACTTAGATCTTTCGTAGTTCTCTTTCTTCTGTATTGAGTCATAGGAACCATCGTACTGTTAAGTGGGGTCCAAGAGAACCAGACAGAATGACCGAAGTGATGCCTAACCAAAACCTATGTCTTCGAGTGAAAACTATGAGAGCGAATCTTGTCCAGAGTCGGACAAGTCAGCTTTGCTTGCAGCCCAAGTAAAATTGTCTTGTGAGTTTGAAATCTGACCGTCGGAACACGTGTCAGTTCCTTAGTGACCCAGGGTCACTTCGGACAAATCGGGTCGGGTTGCCAAGTGGCTATAAATAGCCCACCCCCTACAACCATAAACGGTTGGCTGCTCAGATTCAGAGTACGGCTTTTGTCGTTTGAGAGCAACCCACCTCGAAGCCTTTGAGAGAGAATTCCTTGCGAGGATAAAGCCCTAACCACCCAGAGCCAAAGAGAATTAGGCATCACTTAAGTCTTCTTGTCTGTGTGATCTGAAGACTTATTACACTTGAGGACTGTGCATCCTCCAGCCGGTTAGGCGTCGCGTTCTGAGCATCCAAGAGACATTGTGGATTGCCGGTGAACGGAGTCTGTGAAGGTTTGGGAGTCTACCTTGAAGACTTACCAGAGTGATTGGGCGAGGTCTGTGTGACCTTAGCTCAAGGGGAATACGGTGAGGACTGGGTGTCCTGAGCTGCGTGTTCAGGACTGGGTGTCCGGGACTATGTGTCCTAAGGTTTAAATACCTAGCCGCCCTAACCAGACGTACAGTTGTCACAGCAACTGGAACTAGTCCAACAAATCATTGTCTTCAGCGAGTCACTGGTTTCATCTTCCCTTCCCTTTACTTACTGTTACTCCTTGTGAAGTCATTGTATGTTCGCACTATCTCTTGTCTTCACTGAGTGACTGCGTGTTCTGTGTGGCTTCACAATATCTTCCTACCTGATCCTTACTACATTGCTGCTATTAGTCATTGTGCTTTCACTCTATTGAATACTTGACTATGGCTTGCCTAGTGTAGTCTACCTTCCGCTGCAGGGTAATAGGTTCATTTCTATCGTTTGTCTTCATAACTTCCACGTTTTGAAGACTTTCATAAAAATCACCTATTCACCCCCCCTCTAGTCGATATAATGCACTTTCAATTGGTATCAGAGCAAGGTGCTCCCTTGTTCTGTGTGATTCGGTTTAACCACCTGGAGTTTTATCTATGTCGACTGCAGGGATAATTAAAGTCTCCGCTGCGTGCCCGTCTTCGATGGAACTGAATATCCCTACTGGAAGAATAAGATGTGCATGCATCTTGAAGCCATTGACGTCGACCTATGGTATGTCGTCGAGAACGGCGTTCCCAAGGCTGGAGAAGGTGTCACTGCTGCTGATGTCAAGAAGTTCGTTCAACTGGATTCTACTGCCAAGAATATCATTTGTGGTCATCTGACCAAAGGACAGTATGGCTGTGTGAGTGCTTTGAAAACATCTAAGCTAGTCTGGGACTGGCTCTCCAAGGTCAATGAAGGCGTCTCAACCCAGAGAGATCAGAGAATCAGTGTCCTTCGCAACCTCTTCAACCGCTTCAAGCGAAATGATAATGAGAATGCCCAACTCACATTTGACCGACTCACTGACATCACAAATGAGTTTCAAGCCCTCGGCGCTACTGAGATCACCAAACATGAAGTCGTCAAGACACTACTGAGATCACTTGATAATTCGTTTGACACCCTAGCCCTGATGATTCAAGAACGTCCTGATTTCAAGACACTCGATCCGTCTGACATACTTGAGAGGCTCAACACACATGAGTTTCAGCTTTCTGAGAAAAGAGATATCTACTGTCCAAACTATGGGCGAACTCGTGCCTTGAAGGCAAAAGTTGTATCCTCATCTGAAGAAGAATCTGACAGCAGTTCGGATGATCCTGAAGACATTGGAAGGGAACTTGCTATGCTTGTGAAGAAGTTCCAAAAGTTCACCAAGAAGAAAGGTTTCAAAAAGTCTTCCCGATCAAGCTCAAGGAATGATGAAGCTTCTGCTCACGACTACAAGAACAAAACATGTCACAAGTGCAAGAAACCTGGCCACTTCATCTCTGAGTGTCCACAGTGGGACAATGAGAACAAAAAGAAGAAGAAGAGCAAGGAATATGACTCTGACGACAAGAAGAAGAAGAAATACTCAAAGTCTTCTTCCAAGTCTTCCTCAAAGTCTTCATCACACAAGAAGAGCTCATCTGGCAAGGCACGTGCGTTTGTTGGCAAGGAAATGGATTCAGAGGAGGAGTCCGCTTCTGAGGAGGCGGAGGTGGAGTCTGAGGAGGAGTCCGATTCAGGCGTCGCAAGTCTGGCTACAACATACGTTGCCAAGTCCATCTTCAACACTGAAGACAATGACTTCATCACCGACACCGATGCAAATGACAAGGACTACTCCGCTTCTACCTACTGCTTCATGGCACGCGGTGCCAAGGTAAACACACGCACTACTCACTATCAAACATCTAGTGACGAGGACTCTGATTGTGGTTCAAAACCCAGCTACAAAACACTTGCTAAAATTGCAACTGAACAACAGAAAGCTATGGAACATATTCAAAAACTGTTAGACAGAAACGATGATCTGTTAGGTGCTGAAATGACTCGATCTGAATCCTTAATTGAAGACATAAAAAATCTTCAGGTTAAGTATCAGGAACTTGAAAGTCGTCATAAAACTCTCTCAACAACTCATGAAAAGCTTTCCTATGATTATCTTCAAAGGAAGCAAGATCTTGAGAAATTGAGAGCGGCTCATGAAGATCTTCAAAAGGAAAACGAGTCACTTCGCGCCAAACAGATCAGTTCCGCTCAGGAAGGATTTGAACCACCATGTCTTAAATGCATTGAGCGTGATAATGCTACTTCTGTTGCTGAATGTTCTACTGCTACTGCTGTTGCAATATCTTCAACTGTTGATGTGGTAACTAACCCCTCTGCTGAGGATACCACTGCTATTGCTGATGAGAATGCTAGGTTGAAGACATTGCTTGAAACAGGGATGTACAAAAGTCTTAAAGGACATCAGACACTATGTGATGTCCTCAAAAAGCAGATTCTGAACCGAAACCTGAGGAAAGAGGGTGTTGGGTTCGTAAGGAAAATAAATGCTGATGGCTCTTACTGGAAACCTGAGCAGTACCCCAAAACCACGTGGGTTGCTATAAAGGAACCTTTAGCAGATCCATCCAATCTATCTGGCTTCACTTGTGCTAACCCCATTATCATTGATGAAGCCCTTGATGCAAACTATAAACTGTTTAAGAATCAAAATGGTGAAGTGTTTTCTAGGTACATTGGTACTAACTGCAGGAATGGACCACCTATGAAGAAGATCTGGGTTCTGAAAAGGTGTCTGGAGAATCTTCCTGTGAATGTCATCATGACACCTCACGTGAAGAAGACAAACCTTAGACCAAAGGCTTCATACCGTCCAAAGGCTTCATACAGACAGAGGACTCACCTGAGTCGCACTAACGCAAATGTTTTGCAGGGAAACCATACTCATGCATATGAATATGAGAGCGGTTCATCAAACCGCCATGTTCATAAGACCAAGAACTATTCTGCTTATTCTTATGAGTACTATTGTCCGCCTGCAAGACTGTTTGCTAGGGCTCCAAAGCCAAAGTTCTCAGATGCTGCACTTAGACTTATTGCTTCTAAGCCACCCTTGAAGATGTGGGTGGCTAAGAAAGCTTAACTCTCTTTTGCAGGGAAAGGTCTCCAGCAGAAAACCAAAATCGTCTGACGCTATTGCTGGGGACCTTAAACATCTTGTAGGGCGCAGGATCAAATGCCCGAATGGTCTTACTATGTACTTCGTTCCTGAATCGCTTGCTACTCTCCCTATTAGTCCTAATCTGGATCTAAGCTTTCATAACCCACTGGTTCGTCAAATGTTTTTGCTTCACAATGCTCTTACTCAAATGGATTATTGATCTTTTCGGTCCCACTCATTACTCAACTCTTACTACTACTGCTTGTCTCTATGGCTTTGTCATTGTTGATGATTATTCTAGATATACTTGGGTGCACATAATCCTTTATAAGACTGAAGTGCAGGATGTCTTCAGACGCTTCGCCAATCGAGCAATGAACAACTATGGCGCCAAGATAAAGCATATCAGAAGTGACAATGGCACTGAATTCAAGAACACTGGCCTTGATACATATCTTGATACCTTGGGCATCACACATGAATTCTCAGCCCCGTACACGCCACAGCAGAATGGGGTCGTCGAACGCAAGAACAGAACACTCATTGAGATGGCCAGAACGATGCTAGATGAATACAAGACTCCAAGAAAATTCTGGCCTGAAGCCATTGATACCGCATGCCATACAATCAATCGTGTTTATCTTCACAAGCTTCTGAACAAGACATCTTATGAGCTCCTTACCGGCAAGAAGCCAAATGTCAGTTACTTCAGAGTATTTGGCGCCAGGTGCTGGATCAAGGACCCACATCACACCTCAAAGTTTGCACCAAAAGAACATGAGGGTTTTATGCTTGGATATGGAAAGGATTCGCACTCCTACAGAGTCTTCAATCCCTTTCATTACAAAGTGGTTGAAACAGTGGATGTGCGGTTCGATGAGACCAACGGTTCACAAAGAGAGCAAGTGCCAAATGTGCTAGATGAAGTTCCATCTAGAGAATCAATCAAGCTAATGGGAACTGGAGAAATTGTACCTTCTGAAGCTCATCCTGAAGAAGAATTTATCATCTCAGCACCTGATCAACATGAAGACAATGCTCAGCCTGAAGACATTCCTTCTAACAATGACAATGATCAGCAAGAGCAAAATCTTTGCCCTGTACATCCTCGCGTTGCCAATTAAGTGCAGATTGCAAGAATAATTGATAGCATCAATGCACCCGGTCCACTCACTCATTCAAGAGCAACTCAGCTAGAAAATTTCTGTGGGCACTTCGCATTCGTCTCAATAACAGAACCCAAGAAAGTTGAAGAAGCCTTCATGGAATCTGAATGGATTCAAGCTATGCAAGAAGAGCTTCAACAGTTTGAGCTGAACAATATATGGGAACTGGTTAAGCATCCTGATCCACGGAAGCACAATATAATAGGCACCAAATGGATATACCAAAACAAGCAAGATGAGCATGGTCAAGTTGTCAGAAACAAAGCTCGTCTCGTTGCTCAAGGATATACTCAAGTGGAAGGCATTGACTTGGATGAAACATTTGCTCCTGTGGCTAGACTTGAAGCCATACGCATACTGTTGGCCTATGCAAATCATCACAACATACTTCTTTATCAAATGGATGTGAAGAGCGCCTTCCTCAATGGCAAGATTCAAGAAGAAGTGTATGTTGCACAACCTCCTGGCTTTGAAGATCCAAAACATCCTGACATGGTATACAAGCTCAACAAGGCACTGTATGGCCTCAAACAAGCCCCTCAGGCCTGGTATGACACACTCAAATACTTCCTGAAGAGCAAAGGCTTCATACCTGGTTCTCTCGACCCCACTCTCTTCACGAAGACATATGATGGTGAACTGTTTGTGTGCCAAATATATGTGGATGACATTATCTTCGGCTGCACCAATCAGAAGTACAGTGAAGAGTTTGGATATATGATGCAAGAGCAATATCAAATGTCTATGATGGGAGAGCTGAAGTTCTTTCTCGGTCTTCAAATACGACAGCAACGCAATGGCATCTTCATATCTCAAGAGAAGTATCTCAAAGATTGCCTGAAGAAGTTCGGTATGCAAGACTGCAAAGGCTTCACGACGCCAATGCCAGCCAAACATCATCTGGGTCCTGACGACAATGGTAAAGAGTTCGATCAAAAGGTATACCGCTCCATGATTGGTTCTTTACTTTATCTATGTGCATCTAGGCCAGATAGTATGCTTAGTGTTTGCATGTGTGCTCGATTTCAAGCAGCACCAAAGGAGTCGCATCACTTAGCTGTGAAGCGAATTCTTCGATATTTGGCTCACACCCCAACTCTAGGATTATGGTATCCAAAGGGCTCAGAGTTTGATCTGGTTGGATTCTCGGATGCTGATTATGCTGGTGACAAAGTTGATCGCAAGTCTACATCAGGCACATGTCACTTTCTGGGACGATCACTTGTATGTTGGTCTTCAAAGAAGCAGAACTGTGTATCTCTCTCCACTGCTGAATCTGAATACATTGCTGCTGGATCTTGCTGCGCTCAGCTTCTGTGGATGAAGCAAACGCTCAAAGACTATGGCATTCATCTGAAGCAAGTGCCACTCTACTGCGACAACGAAAGCACCATCAAGATTGCCAACAACCCAGTTTAGCACTCTAAGACAAAGCACATTGAAATTCGTCATCACTTTCTCAGAGATCATGTTGTGAAGGAAGATATTGATATCATACACGTCAACACTGAAGAGCAATTGGTAGATATCTTCACCAAGCCCTTGGATGAGAAGAGATTTTGCAAGTTACGGTGTGAGCTAAATATCCTGGAATCCTCAAATGTCCTGTGATCAGGCACACATCCTAACCCTTATGCATATTGATGACTTAGATGTGCAACACACGAAGTAAAGTATATCTTCAATCAATGAAGACATACATTCTAAGTGTGAATACATTAAAGTGGAATTTGACTTTGGAGCGCCACGATAATTGTGCGCCGTGTCTGGGTCTAATACTTCCTATATGGTGGGTAACGCCACCACCAAACGTTCTATTTTGAAGTGTTTCACTCATGGCGTTACCTTGCTATGTCTTCACATTTGGTTTGGCCTCAATCTCAACATATCTTCATGATTATCTTCACTATATTGATTATATATATATACACTAGTGTTCTGTCCTCTACAGCATTCACTTATAGCTATGTCTTCTTGTTGAATCTTTTGAACTAAGTGAATGTGATCGGACCCTAACCTCTCTATGCTTTCTATCTCAAATTCTATCTCTCCAAATCATATGCATTCTATTGAAACTGTCGAATGTCTTCTCTGCGTCCTTGTCAGCAGAGGATACAGAGACAACCATTAAGTCTGTTTTCAATGCTCATTCCTCCACATGAAACCCGGAGAAGTAGGAACGACCACCCGACAATCCAGGCGTGCGTCGGATGTGGAACAAACCCCAAAATTCCGCATAATGGCCATGTGTTCCTCAGATGCGAATCGCCAGGGGCACCTATGTAATAACGCAGTGCCGCCCCTGTGCCTATAAATACACACTTCACAGCGGTCATTATCTCTTCTTCCACTCTCGCACGAACCCTAGCGCCACCGCTAGCCCTCGACGACGCCGGTGATGAAGCGCTTCGCTGCCGCAACCTCTCCGACGCCGTCCTCACGCCGACCGCGGACATCGTCCTCTCCGCCGTTGTCGTAGGTGTCCTCCGTCGCCAAGTTAGGGCACGGAAGATCGAACTGCTCGGCCTCATCTTCCACTCCGTCTAGCAGTTCTTAGTGTGGTAAATAAAACTTCCTTTTTACGGCATCGTTGATCCTATGGCTTTGTCACTTTCTACCACAAGCAGTTTCTATTCACACAAGTTAGATCTCTCTCATACTGCATCTCATAACATGCCTAGTATATTCACTTATGCTTCACAAAGTAGTTAGATTCCTCACTTGTACTGATCTGTGGATTCGTACAAATCTGGAACCAACTCCTTATCTATGAGTGAATGTCTTCGCACGATGAGGTCAATGTCTTCTAAACTGATTTATCTTCAAAATCTTCTGAGAATGCATATGACCTCTTCCCCTTCCCTCGCACCTTAATGCTGTCACACGTACATGTCCGTGGGAGAATCCTTTGGTTCTCATAGTCTGCATTCATTTGCAGAATTCTTACAGCATCACATAAATTCTCCCGAAGCCAATTCCTGTTTATCCAGCAAGCGAAAACCTTTGAAGCCTTTGAATGTGTTGAAGCCTTTTAGTTTAAAGTTCATGGCTTCAGAGAAATCAGCAAGGAAGGGTGGCAGAAAGCGTCATGGAGAAACATCTAGAGATCTGCCAGATGACCTCTCAGAACTGTACAAGACAGATCCTGAAGAGGATTACAATCAGCGCAAGACCCGAATCCAATGGATTCGAAGATATTGGGCAGAACAATGGTTCAAATACCGATTTGTAACCCAGGAATATGCTGAAAAAAATGCCATCAAGAGACCGTGGGGAGACATCCTATACAAGAATCTTCTACCCAGGTCCAGAGATGAAGCCATTGAACAAGGCTTCTATCCCTGCATGGTCCGTGGGCCACAACCTGTTGATGCACACCCATCGTCACTGCTATGGTGTCGTGATGACAATCTGTTCAAGCGCAACTTCCAGTTTACCCAGAACTCAGCGAAGCAAAACAAGAAGACATTGGGACTAGACTTCAACCCTGGTCCCTCAGCTCCAAGGGCTGATGGCACACGAGATGCAGAACCCAATGTCATCGGTCCTTTCTACAACCTCGAAGGCCTCATCACCCATATCTTGGTTCAAGGGACTGCAGTGAATGAGCCTGCAGCTGACGCTGAATCAGATGAAGCGCCTGCAGCGCCGAAGCCAAAGAAGTTGAAGAAGCCTACAGCTTCAGAGCCTGCCCCTTCACCAAAAATCTCACGGGCGAAGCCACTGGCAACTGCACCTCCTGAAGACAGTGTGCAGTCCGAAGATTTATCACGCATCTCCAAGCCCCAGAAGGTCAAGATGCCTCTGCCACACACCGGCCAAGAGCTAACAGCTGCTGCCATTCTGTGAAATGATGCCATTGATCTGTCAAGTGATGAAGATCTTGCAGATGACGCTCTTGAGCAACTCATCAAGAGCAAAGAAGAAGCAGACATCTTCAATGATCTGCCTCTCATTGATGTAACAATCATCCACAACTTCATTGATGAGTGGTTTGACACGCCAAACATCAGCTTCGAAGATCTACAACTACCCATTGGCCTCAGTGTCGCCTTCCAAGGCGCCATTGCTTCAGAGCTAGCTATCGCCCAGCGCATTGTTGAACTGAAGCAAAAGATTGACTATGAAAAGGCTCAGTTCAAGAAGCATATGGCCAAGCTCAGTGTGCAAGAGGTGAAGAACTTCAAGATTATGCTGCACGAGCTCAAGGGAGCCTTTCTCAAGAAACGTGCAGAAGCTCAGGGTTCGCGTGAGCGCATGAAGGTTCTGGCTGACAGATGTGTGCAAGCCTACAATGAGGCTGAGAAGCGCAAGGCCCTTGGGCGTCCTGGCATCGACCCCAAGATGGCTGCCAAGAAGCAGAAGAAGCCCGCTACGGCTAAACCTGATGCACCAAGGCAGGAAGCAGATCCCATTGTCTTCCCAACTAGAATGACTGGCTCGAAGCCAAAAATCCGGTCAACCGCTTCAGAGCTCAAGAAGACGAGGACTACTGAGGCTGAAGCCAGGAAGAGGAAACATCCTGAAGCCTCTCCTACTGCCCCCTCCAAGAAGAAGAGGAAGACCAAGAAAGATCGGGCTACTCCCATAGAGCCTTTGATAGTTGAACCCATTTCCATGGTTCGTCCTGACGCTGAACGCAAACTGACAATCCATGAGCCTGCTTTCACAGAGGCTCATGAAGCTGAAGACTTTCCAGCAGTTGATCCCATCGCTGCTGAAGACATTGGTCAACATGACCATGTAGAAGATGGTGCAGTCCTTCCTCAGCTCGAGCACAGCGAACTCATCAGCATTGGTCATCCTCTGAAGCCAATTGCACAGGATGCTTCATGGGCGGATCGCCCACAAGAGGAAGAAGACTTTGAGACCCAGCCAACAGCAACTCCACAGGCGTCACCCGCGTTGCGCAGGCTTCGCAAAGGTCCAAGGCCTCAAGTCTATGCTGAAGACATTCCGGCTGCATCAGCCGATGAAGAAGAAACCCCAAGCGCTGCTACACCCCCGTCTCACCAAGAAGCTGTTCTCGAGGAGAACGTGACTGTGACCGACCCTCCAGCTCATCAAGTGGAGGTTGAACATCTTGAGGCTGCCACCACCAACACCATTGAAGCCACTGACACTGTCATGGCTGAAGCTAATGTGGAGCCCTCCCCAACAAAAGCATCAGAAGTCAGCGAAGCCACTGATCCCGCCACTTCTGTTCCTGAGTCTGCTACCGGTCCCCAGTTCGACTATCATGTTGAGCACAGGCCTCAGGTACAGAAGCCAATCCCAAGATTGCCAAGGTTCCCAGGTCCTGCATCAGCACTTGGCTCCTTTAATATCAATGGCTTCAGAGCAGACAACACATTCTTCAATAGCTCCAGGAACCCCTACTCAAGGGAAAGGATATCATCTGATCGGTTCTGGAGCTATCCGCAGCGAAGCTATTACTCCTGCATTCTATACAACTAAGGTCGCATCTTCCCACAGAAGCGCCTTGACATTGAAGCTATAGCTGGTCTGCCCTGTCTGGAAGAAGCTCTGGATTGCTTCAAAGAAGTTGGATTGCTGCCATTCGTCACTGACCAAGAGCATTGGAATGAAGAGTTGCTGCTCCAATTCTATGCCACACTTCACATCCGCGGGTATAGCAGAGATCCGAAGACTTGGGTCCTGGAGTGGATGACAGGAAACGTTCATCACGAAGCCAAAGCCTTTAACATCATTGAGCTCACTGGTTTGCCCACTCCTAGCGATCTCTACGAGCATGGCTGTCAGCTTCATAGTGAAGCTATTGAGAGCATCTTTCAGAAGCCTGAACCAAATATGAGTCAGATGCTCAGTATGATGAAGCCATTGCCCCAAGATGCTGCTTATCCCACGGAGTTCTTCGTTGAAGACCTTGAGTATCTGCCAAGAACCATTTATCACATCATAAGACGAACTCTCTGGCCCATCAAAGGACACTCTCCACATGCCAAGCTTGAGGGTGCAATGAAGACTTTGGTCTTCTATATTCTTCATGGAAAATGCTTCAATGCACAGGACTTCTTCATTCGCCAACTTGCTGCATCAGGCTCTGATCTGTTTGGCTTGAAGTTCTACGCCCCATGGGTAATGCGGCTGATCAAACTTCACCCCGCTATCTCATATCAGCCATCTGCTCGCAATCATCGGATTTTTCTGCCTGATGTGGATATGTCTATTGAAGCCGTCTATCCTGAGCCTGCCAAGGAACCCCTAAGTCTTCAGAATACAGAGCATCAGAGTTTCTCTCAGAACATTGAAGGAGTTGAAGCAGTCGCTCGTGTGTATCCTTTGGCTGGCACTACACGTGCACCGCATCCTGCTCTCACTGAAGCCACTGACAGTACAACTGCTCCACGACCCAAGAAGCGCACTCGTGTTCTCAACGACCGAGAGCTTCTTGTGGCTCTTCATCAGAAACAGGATAGGCATCATGACTGGCTGAAGCGTCAGATGCAAAGCCTCTTGGTGGATGTTAATCGCATTCGCAATCTTGCCACCAAGAATGCTTTTGTTGCCCATGAAACCTCTCGCCGCACATGGAAAGGGCTAACGCTGATGTGTTCTGAAGATGATCTTCAAGAGGATGGCTTCACTGAGCGATTCAAGTTTGACTCCACACCTCCTCGAAGGGCTGTGCTGCGACGAACTCCATCCCTTGAAGACTCTGAGTTCTCTTCCTCTGCTGCAACTGTGACTGCCAGAGTGATCGAGGATGAAGACGATGCTACTTCACTGCCACCTCCTTCAGCATGCTTCGACTCTGCTCCAAGCTCTTCAGCACCGCCAAACACCACCAACGACCCTGTTGCTTCACCTACTACTCATGGGAACGAGTAGATGCTCTATGTCTTCAAACCTTTTTGGTCCTTACTGACAAAAGGGGGAGAAGCATATGAGGTTGATAGTCTTCAAGCGGGTCCATATGGGCGGGTGCTTTATATTTTGCTTCGTGCTTACAACTCTCGTTTTGCTACATTTGGTTCTTTGAGTTGTAACACTTAAACTCGATGGTCGTCTGCTACTTATCTGCCACCTTCTGTTGCGAAGATAAATTCCGCATGTGCGACGATAAATTCCGCACTTAGATCATTCTGCAGACGTCCATTTTCCATTATGCATGTCATTATCTTCATATACTTTCACATGCATAGTGGATTGTCATCATAAGTTGAAGTGGATCTCCATAAGTACAACCTGCCATGTGCATTTGCATTCCAAAAGCAAATTACTTAGATGCACATCTTCAGGGGGAGCCCTTGCAACTTATGAAGACAGTTCCTTATCCTTTACAATTTCACAGATTATATTCCCCGTTGAAAACTTCAACTAGTTTGTCATCAATCACCAAAAAGGGGGAGATTGTAAGTGCATCTAGTGCCACCCCTAGTTGGTTTTGGAGTATTGACGACAAACCTAGTTGAGGGACTAATGTGTTTGTGAGAATTGCAGGAAAACACAGGTAGAAGTCCCTCATTGATTCGGTTTTACCACCAGAGATGACCCCTAAAAATGTATGAACACATTGAAGACAAAGGTGGTATATGAAGATATTCACATTGAATACTATGAAAAGAGAAGACACCACATGAAGCCTATGGAGCTCGAGGACTTCGATCTTTCGTACTTCTCTTTCTTCTGTGTTGAGTCATAGGAACCACCGTACTGTTAAGTGGGGTCCAAGAGAACCAGTCAGAATGATTGAAGTGATGCTTAAACAAAACCTATGTCTTCGAGTGAAGACTTTGAGAGCGAATCTTGTCCAGAGTCGGGCAAGTCAGCTTTGCTTGAAGCCCAAGTAAAGTTGTTGTGTGAGTTTGAAATCTGACCATTGGAACACGTGTCAGTTCCTTAGTGACCTAGGGTCATTTCGGACAAATCAGGTCGGGTTGCCAAGTGGCTATAAATAGCCCACCCCCTACAACCATAAACGGTTGGCTGCTCAGATTCAGAGTACGGCTTTTGTCGTTTGAGAGCAACCCACCTCGAAGCCTTTGAGAGAGAATTCCTTGCGAGGATAAAGCCCTAACCACCCAGAGCCAAAGAGAATTAGGCATCACTTAAGTCTTCTTGTCTGTGTGATCTGAAGACTTATTACACTTGAGGACTGTGCATCCTCCAGCCGGTTAGGCGTCGCGTTCTGAGCATCCAAGAGACATTGTGGATTGCCGGTGAACAAAGTCTGTGAAGGTTTGGGAGTCTACCTTGAAGACTTACCAGAGTGATTGGGCGAGGTCTGTGTGACCTTAGCTCAAGGGGAATACGGTGAGGCTGGGTGTCCTGAGCTGCGTGTTCAGGACTGGGTGTCCGAGACTGTGTGTCCTAAGGTTTAAATACCTAGCCGCCCTAACCAGACGTACAGTTGTCACAGCAACTGGAACTGGTCCAACAAATCATTGTCTTCAGCAAGTCACTGGTTTCATCTTACCTTCCCTTTACTTACTGTTACTCCTTGTGAAGTCATTGTATGTTCGCACTATCTTTTGTCTTCACTGAGTGACTGCGTGTTCTGTGTGGCTTCACAATATCTTCCTACCTGATCCTTACTACATTGCTGCTATTAGTCATTGTGCTTTCACTCTATTGAATACTTGACTATGGCTTGCCTAGTGTAGTCTACCTTCCGCTGCAGGGTAATAGGTTCATTTCTATCGTTTGTCTTCATAACTTCCATGTTTTGAAGACTTTCATAAAAATCGCCTATTCACCCCCCGCCCCCTCTAGTCGATATAATGCACTTTCATACATTATCGTCGTGTTCACCTATTAGACTCCGAGTCAGGTCCAAACTAATGCTGAAACTTGAGTTTTTAAATGGTTGTGGGGTACATATTGGGGCAGCAATCAGTACTATCTGTCTACTATCTGGTTAATCTTCGGTGTCTACTATGAGTTTCTTGTTGGGTGCAAACTAACATTAAAGGAGCCATTATCTGTATTTTTTAACTAAAGCTATTATCTGCCTGCTATCATTGGTTTTGGGTCTATCCACAGTTTGCTACCATCACTCTAGATTTGTGCATGCACTCCTTACATAATCTCACTATGTTTTATTCCTATGCATGCCAGTTATTGTACACAATGGAACTGATCATGTAGAGCAAAAGAGACAAGCCTTGCGTGGCAATAAAATTTCATGCAGACGTCGTTCCATGGTGTGCGCAAAGGCAGCCCCCCCTCCACCCATTTCGGATCGTAATCAAGAGGAAGATAACTGTTATGAGGGGGATTCAGAAGGAGAAGACCACTCCTATTTACCCCATGAGGTCTTCGCTCTAACTTGGCATGCTGATGTTGGTAATATCATGCATATGGTGCCTTGCATTGCTTACTGTATACATTAAAGATGTCATCTTCTTAGTTTAGACATGTTTTGTGTCAATGCCATCTGTTTAGTTTCTTTATCGTATATGTGAATCATGCAACGCCATCTTGTCTAGCCAGGCATCATATATGTGAATTTTGCAATGCCACCCTAGTTAGCCAGTCATCTTATATGTGAATTACATCATGCCATCATTTTTTACTACATGTTAAATTTGTCAACAATTTTAGTACATTCAATTACTCTTCCTGTGCATCAGCCATTTGGCACGGTCATGGAAAAATCTGGAGTGGAAACAAGGTCTTCAGAGCAGACAATGCTATCTGACGAAGCGCATGTCTTGCTGGTTACCGATAGCTCCTCAGAGGAGGATTCAGAGACTGATGACCAGTCATATCCCCCCCCCCGAGGTGCATGCCCTAACTTGGCAGGGTTATGTTGCTCATATCGTGTGTATGGTATCTTGCATTGCTATGTCATTTGCTTAGTTTAGACATGCTTTGTGTGAATGCCACCTGTTTAGTGTCTAATTACCATATATGTGAATTATGCAATGCCATCTTGTTGCAAGACATTATATATGTGAATTATGCAATGTTATCTTGTTGCAAGGCATTATGTATGTGAATTATGCAATGTCATGTTGTTTAGGCAAGCATCATATATGTGAATTATATCATGTCGTCCTTTTTTGTATTTCTCATTGCTTTTGTCAACAATGTTTGTATATTCAACTGCTCTTCCTGTGCATCAGCCATTTGAATTGGTGATGGAGAAATCTGGAGTGAAAACAAGGTCTTCAGAGCAGACAATGCTACCTGCCGAAGCAGATATCTTGCTGGTTACAGATAGCTCTTCAGAGGAGGATTCAGAGGCAGATGACCAGTCCTATTATCCCCCTAAGGTATATGCTCAAACTTGGCAGGGTTATATTACTCATATAATGCATATGTTGTATTGCAATGCTTAGTTTTTACATCATATACACAATATTGAATGTCATCTCCTTAGTTGATACATCATATATGCGATTGCCCTCTGCTCACTTCCTTAGTATATAAATCATATATTTGAATTATGTCATGCCATGATGTTTACATAGACAGCATGTATCTGAATTATGGCATGCCAACCCATTTTCTAAAGACATAATATAGTTATATCATCTCATCTTGTTTACATAGTCATCATATTTAAATTATGTCATTCTATCCGTGAATTATATCATGCCATCATGTTTCCATCGATGGCATGTTTATGATTTATGGCATGCCAACCACTTTAATAGACACATCGTATAGTTATATCATGTCATCATGTTTACATAGTCATCATATTTTGAAGTATGTCATTCTATCCTGTTTAGTTAGCCATCATACATGTGAAATTGTGTCATGCTATCCTGTTTAATTAGCCATCATATATGTGAAATTATGTCCTGCTATTCTGTTTGCTTAGACAACATAAATGTGAATTATTTCATGCCCTGTTTTCTTTCCTACTATCCATTGCACCTGTCTATCTTACAATGTATGTACATTCAATTACTTTTCTTGTTTATCAGTCATTTCAATTGGAGGGAGTGATGGCAGTATCTGTGGGAGTAAAAACACGGTCTTCAGAAAAGATCGTGCTACATGTCGATGCAGATAGAACCACGGTTGTACTTTCCCAAGAACCAGCCCACCACACATAACCCACACTCATGCAGATTGTACCCCTACTCAGTTGGACAGAGAACCAGCTACACCCCTTCTAACCCCAACCCCAGCAGATAGACACCTAGTTCCCGTTGACACAGCACCGTCTCCACCACAGAGCACCTAAACACGAGCAGTTAGTAAGGCAACTGCAGTGCCCAAATCACGAGGACCACCACTCCGAACACGAAGTCAATGCTTAAAGCAGAAGAAGAATTGTTCTCAGGTCAGGTTCCGTAGCTATGGTTCATACTACTTTGCTCTTGCATCACTGTATTTACTGATACCAACTAATTTCAAATTTGAAGGATGCAATTGAAACTCCAATGGCGCAACAGGTATGTTTAAACCTGTTTCTTCAACGTGTTTGGTTGTTTGCTGTTGTAACTTGCTCTATGTTGATTTCAGTTTCAATTGAATAAACAGTTATGTTCTCGTGCCATGCACATTACAAGTGTTGTTATTGTTGTGTAGTTTCCCACACTTATATTATATCTATGTTGCTTTGTCTTAAATAGATATGATTCGAACTGTATCTATCTTGATTTGGCAACATAAACTAGAATGATATAGACCATACATTGACCATAGTACATAGATATATGTTTGTTTCATGCTGTTATCCTGTCCACCTTACTACTGAAGTGGTTTACCAAAATGAGTTTCATATACTACATTGTAAACCTGATATGTGTTTGTTTGTTTCTCTTTTAGAACGCGGATAAAATATTGGAGAAGAGTACCCTGTTATGCAATGGTAAAGGAAGTAATGCAGATAAGGTTCAAGATAGTGAGACATCCATGTTGGTCTCCAAGAAAGCTGATAAAAACTATATTGAAGACACTGAGACAACCCCAAAGTCCTGTCTTGATGTAGTGTTCGAGTTACTGGCTACCACTGCTGGCACCAGCTCTTCGAACTCATTGCCTGAATCAGTTCGGCTTCTTGAGTCTCAACTTCAAGTTGAAAGACATCGATCAGATGGTATGCGACAGGAAGCCGAAGGACTGAGGAAGTCCCTGCAGAATTCAGATGCATACTTTCTGGTGCAACAGCAAGCGCTAGAGGACTTAAGCGCCAAACAAGAGAAAGTTAATAAGCTTGCTAAGCATCTTGCCAGCATTATGGGTACCTAGGATATTGTTTCTTGAGCTCTTCTGAAGTGGTTTCAGTTCTGGACTTGTTTTGCTGCGGCATTTATATGCTGTCGTGTTCCCTATATTTGCACTGGTGGCGAACTTTGATGCCCAGTGGATGTAATATGTGTAATAGCCGTGATAGCCTAGTGTAAGTTGCTTGCTTATTTATTTACTTGTTGTCTTGTTTATTTGTTTGCTTGTAGTCAGTGCAGTTCTTTTTCTGTGGTTTGCTAGTGGCTGCAATAACCTATTTTTTAAAACTAGGCCACAATAACCATGGGCTAATATTTACTGTAGTGACACTGGGCCTCCTACGGGCCGTAGAAATAGTGGGCCTTCTACGGGCCGTATAAACAATGGGCCTTCTACGGGCCATAGAAACAGTGGGCCTTCTACGGGCCGTAGAAACAATGGGCCTTCTATGGGCCGCATCATCAATGGGCCTTCTACGGGACGTATCATCAATGGGCCTTATATGGGCTATATGATCGATTGGCCAAACATGGGCCAAACAAACCGCATTCTGGTCGTAAACGGGCTAGAGTTGGAATCGTCCGTTCATGGGCCGACCATAACGGGCCATCGTTAATAGGCCGTATTTGATGACGCTATGAAAATGGCCCAACGTATTAACGGACCACAAACGGGCCGACTGTAACCACGGGCTGAATTTGGTCCACAAGCAGAAAATGACAGTAACGGGCCGTAAGTAAACGAATGCTGGAAATGAGCCCAAGAATAAATGGGCTCTGAGAAGGCCGAAAGATACCATGGGCTGGAGACGGCCCAACGGAATAACAGGCCATTAATGGGTATAAAGTGATACACTGTTCATTATGGGCCAGTTTCACCATGGGCCGTTAATGGGTGTAAAGTGATACAATGTTCATTACGGGCCAGTTTCACCACGGGCCGTTAATAGGCCAAGAGTTACATAGGGCCTCATATGGGCCGAAAGACGTCATGGGCCAGAAGTGAAAACGGGCTGGAATCATATTGGATGGCCCAAATGACGCTACTGGGCCTAATTCGGATAGGGCGTAATGGGCCTTGGGTTAGCGGGCTGTAAATGGGCTATATGCGAACAGGCCGTTAATAGGCTTTCCATGGGTCGGCCCGCCACCTTTTGACCAAGTCAAAAGGGCTGGCCTTTTCACAGGAATGGGCCTTTGTTGGGTCGTGCCACGTGTCAACGTATCATAGGCGCCTTCTGTCCAATGAGTGGATGACATCTGTCCCGACGATGAGCCGACACGTGTTTCCTCCAGCCAATGATGATTTTACACGTGGAAAATCCCCATTGGTCGGGGCTGTTAACGGGTTATCGGATCCAAAACCCGACCCGATAGCTTAACGGTGTTCCGTTACGGTGGATGCCACGTGTCGGTCACCCTTGACGAAAGCACTTATGTGACGCGTGATTTATCGTCATGGAAGTGGACACTTTCGTGATGATAATTTTGGTAATGTCATGGAACACTTGTACGACAGCACAAGTATGACTATCTTGATTCTGTCATAAATTTGTCATGGATGTACATGCATGACAAAAAATGCGACCTACTGTGACAAACACGTATCATCACGGAAGGGTATTTTTTTGTAGTGCCCGCCGGGTCACATCTGCCTCTGGCTGGCACCAGTTCTTCCCTGCCTGAGCTGCAGCCAGTTGCCTCCGAAGTCGCCATGGTCGTGCACCATTCCGAGCTACAGGCCGCCTCCACCAGAGGGTGGGACTGCCGGAACGAGTCACCGAATCGCTTCCGCTGACCTCCTTCTGAGCCGCCTCGACCGGCGCAGCCTTGAACCAGATCCTGCCTCACCGGGTCACCCACACAGCGCCCTGCGCCACCGGATTGGACAGCCTTGAGTCATCACTCGCCGTCCGCGCCTTTCACCGGCCACGCCCGTCTTCTACCCGCTGTTGCGCCAATTGAGTCGCCATGGCCTCATTTTAAGTCGCTGTCGGATCCCTGACGTGCGCCTCTCCTTTGCTGCGAGAGCCACCCCGTTGCCGTGAGTTGCCGGAGCCGCCTCGTTTACCCTTGAACCGGATGTTGCAGCAATCACCGTCGCCTCCCGTCTGAATCTCCACCCATGCTACTCGTCGCCAAATATCAAAATTTACAGGCAGGCAATCATTACTTTGGAAAGGGGAAAAGGACAAAGGAAAAGCACATAGATGACGTGCATCTATACGGACTATCTTTATGTCCAACTATGCTCAGTATCATTGACCACATTCATCCGATGAAAATACCAGGTGTTATCTTTTCTATGTATTTTATCAGCGCATATTAAATTGTTTAAGAACAATTACTTTGGTCTATAGTATTTTTTTGCAGGATCATTATTCATTACAAAGGTGTCGTAAGGAGCGTGCGCCAAATTATTTTTGCACTAGCGCTTATCCATACCAAGCTGCTCAACGGATAAGTGTGCAAGTCGCGGCCTCTGCTACATCGACACAACACGATTGACTCACCCGTCCGCTCCGGTTTAAACTGCCACGGCTGACTCATTTTTTTGTACCCGTGGCCGACTTGCCCGTGATGGCTTTCAACTTCAGCATAATGATCATCAACTCCGCGGCGGATAATTTCTGGGCTAACATATCAGGTGAAATTCATCCAGTACATTTTTATATTATTGCTTTCTTTAAAAAAGCAATTACTCCGGCTTGCAATGTTATCTAATGCAGGACCCTAAACCGCCATATTGGTGCAAATTTAAAGGCCACCAGAAAATTTCCGGCTTAAAAAGAAGAATTCCGGTTTAAAATCCGGCCCAAGGGAAAGCTTTCTCTCACAATGCTTTGAAGCTCTCAATATCCGGTTTAAGAATTTACGGTTCAAAAGAATAATCTCTCGCAAGTTCGAGTTCTCAGGAAAAATGAAAGGGACCAAAGAGAGTTTGTTGCACAACACAACTCAAACATAGGCACCCGACGAGCACAGCTCAAAAATATATCACTTGGGGGCTTCCGGCTTATTGAGCTAAGCTATGATTACCTTTTGATCCGGCTTATACGCCATGTTTACAAAAACACTTGGGGGCTTACTACCCAGGTTAAAGGGACCAAAGAGAGTCTGTTGCAAAAGATAGCTCAAACATAGGCACCCATTGAGCACAGCTCAAAATATTTCTCGGGGGCTCTTTGCTTCTACAAGAACAAAGAGTCTATAACCTTCTAATAGGCTATAAAAGCCAGGCTTGGAAGCCAGGTGTATTCACCTAAAACCCCAGGTTATCCTACCTTTTTTAAGTAAGCCACTCCATCCAGGTAATCCTGGTAAGACCCGTCGAACGTTTGACAAGTCAATCTTATAAAGACCCTGAACTTGTCATAGTTAAAATGACGATTGGTTAATGTGAGGTCCATCTTATAAGGCTTTGAAAAATGGTTTAACTCAGTGGCCTGGCAGCCCATGAAAAGCCTCACCTTTTTGCTTTTTTCTTCTGAAATCTTTCTTTTGGCAGTTTTCTTTTGATGAAGATTATACTAATCCGGTGTTTATTGACCCGACTTGGCTTTCAACTATAAGTTGTCAGCATACGATCAACTACAATCCGGTGTTTATTGACCCGGTCCGGTGTTCGACTACAAGTCGCCAGTATGAGATAAGATAACATCCGGTGTTTATTAACCCGGCCTTGTTTTCGACTATAAGTCGCCAGTATATATTTGAATTGCGCCATTGGAATCATGCGCTTATAAATCATTGGGTATATTATTCAAATCTTTAATAGCCAACATGGCTGGATTTTTATTATGGTTATCAATAACCAATATTATGATTGAGGTTTTCAAAGTCGCTTCAGCGCAATGGCTATTATTTTATCAATGGATATAATTTATTCTACAATGGAAGGAATAGTCCCGAGTCGCTGCAGGCTTACGACCCGGCACTTGGGGGCTACATTATTCAAGTTGAGATCACATCAAATATGCAAGTCTCATGTCGCTGCAAGCATGCACCATGATACTTGGGGGCTAATGCAAAGTCATTTTACTGGCCTTATTGAAGACCCGACTCAGCACATCATAATGAGCCGGCCCTCGGGGGCTACCAATTGCTCCTGTCAACAATTCAAGGTACACAAATCTTAATCCATTATATTGAAGGGTCCACTGCTCAATTGGTAAACCACAAAACTCTTAACCTTGTGGACGTGGGTTCATGCCCCATGATGGGAGCTACATCATATGATGTTATTTTCAATGAAGTATATATATATAAAGTCCCAACTCAGTATTATCTTACTGAGCCGATCCTTGGAGGCTACACGTTGCTATTAAAGTCTAAATGATCATATTTTCAAAGTCCCTGGTCATTATTTGCATAATGACCCGGCCCTTGGGGGCTACACTGGTTGAAGTTTTTATGAGCATAAGGCAATTACAAGTCCCAAGTTGCTGCAAGCATGACAACCCAGCACTTGGGGGCTACATATGTGGAATAGTCAGTGGTGACTAGTGATTGAGATGAACAACCTGGATTTCTTCAAGCTTGTGACATTCATATTGAAGCAATTCTTAAGCTGTTACTACGTTACCTTCTTAAGACTTGGGGGCTACAAGTGATGGGCATATAAGAGCTGAAGATCAGATGAGTATTTCAAGGACCAATATTTCTGTTAAGCATTGGGAGCTGAGTCAAATGAATTATTCTTCATAACATTTTTCTATGACAAACCAATGTCAGCAAATTAAGTATGAAACTGGCTATTGACCCGGATTTTCTAGAAGGAAATGACAAGGATTTAAGGATGCTCAGGATCAGTTTAACATGGATAAATCCAAATTAAACTGGGGGCTAATGTCGGGGATATACCCCGCGGTATGACCCGGCCGGAGTTATAACCCAACTGGGACTTGGTAAACTAGAGGTGTTAAGTCAGATGATAACCCGGCAGGTGTTAAGTCAGATGATAACCCGGCAGACCATCATAACCCGGCAGACAGTCATAACCCGGCAGACAATCATAAACCGGCACACAGTCATAACCCAGCAGACAATCATAACCCAGTAGACCATCATAAACCGGCAGACAGTCATAACCCGGCAGACAATCATAACCTGGCAGACAGAGTCACCTGGGGTTATGAAGCCCGAGACATTATGAAGCCCAAGACATAAAGAAGCCCATGAAGAGAAGTCAGAATAGTTTAAGTCTTAATCCAAGTTGGACTCTACATGTAACCCGCCCCTTCAACTTATATAAGGAGAGGCAGGGCACCCCAAGAGGGGGAGAGAAAATAATCTTAGGGCTAGACATAACTAGGAGAGCCGGTTTACGGCGACTCCCTCGTGATGATAATAAGACCTAGCCACAAACAACATGTAGGGTTGTTACCGGATGATGTTTCCCGGGGCCCGAAGCTGTCTAAATCCTTGTCTTGTGTTGCGTCTCTCGATTCCACTCAACCCCTCTCAATCTACCACATATATGCGTTGGGCTCACGACTAAGTCCTCACACTAGTATATCTGCCGTGACAATTCCATGACATATACCCAATAGTTTCCTTAGGGTATCCTTTGAAGATCCATTTTTATGACTTGGGTTCGAGCTTCTCAGGTTGAAGTTTCTTGACATAAGCATTGCATCCCCAAACTTTCAGAAACGATAGCTTGGGTTTCTTCCCAAACCATAATTCATATGGTGTCGTCTCAACGGATTTAGACGGAGCCCTATTTAAAGTGAAGGCGGCAGTCTCTAAAGCATAACCCCAAAATGATAGTGATAGATCGGTAAGAGACATCATAGATCACACCATATCCAATAGAGTGGGATTATGATGTTCGAACACACCATTACACTGTGGTGTTCCAGGCGGCGTGAGCTGTGAAACAATTCCACATTTCCTTAAGTGTGTGCCAAACTCGTGACTCAAATATTCCCCTCCATGATCTGATCATAAGAACTTTATTTTCCTGTCAAGATGATTCTTTACCTCGTTCTGAAATTCCTTGAACTTTTCAAAGGTCTCAGTTTCATTAAGTAGACATACCCATATCTACCTAAGTCATCAGTGAGGGTGAGAACATAACAATAGCCACCGCGAGCCTCAACGCTCATTGGACCGCACACATCAGTATGTATGATTTACAATAAGTTGGTTGCTCGCTCCATTGTTTCGAAGAACGGAGTCTTGGTCATTTTGCCCATGAGGCATGGTCCGCACGTGTCAAATGATTCATAATAAAGAGACTCCAAAAGTCCATCTGCATGGAATTTCTTCATGCGTTTGACACCAATGTGACCAAGGCGGCAGTGCCACAAGTATGTGGGACTATCGGTATAAACCTTACTTCTTTTGGCATTCACACTATGAATGTGTGTAACATCACGTTCGAGATTAAACAAAAATAAACCATTGACCAGCGGGGCATGACCATAAAACATATCTCTCATATAAATGGAACAACCATTATTCTCGGATTTAAATGAGTGGCCATCTCGCATTAAACGAGATCCAGATACAATGTTCATGCTCAAGGCTGGCACTAAATAACAATTATTGAGGTTTAAAACTAATCCCGTAGGTAGATGTAGAGGTAGCGTGCCGATGGCGATCACATCAACCTTGGAACCATTCCCTACGTGCATCATCACCTCATCCTTCGCCAGTCTCCGCTTATTCTGCAGCTCCTGTTTTGAGTTACAAATATGAGCAACCGCACCGGTATCAAATACCCAGGAGCTACTACGAGCGCTGGTAAGGTACACATCAATAACATGTATATCACATATACCTTTGACGTTGCCGGCCTTCTTATCTGCTAAGTACTTGGGGCAGTTCCGCTTCCAGTGACCATTTCCCTTGCAATAAAAGCATTGTGTCTCGGGCTTGGGTCCATTCTTTGGCTTTTTCCCGGCAACTGATTTACCAGGCGCGGCAACTCCCTTGTCGTCCTTCTTGAAGTTCTTCTTACCCTTGCCTTTCTTGAAACTAGTGGTTGTATTCACCATCAACACTTGATGTTCCTTTTTGATTTCCACCTCGGCTGATTTTAGCATTGAATATAACTCAGTAATGGACTTCTCCATCCCTTGCATATTGTAGTTCATCACAAAGCTCTTGTAGCTAGGTGGAAGCGACTGGAGGATCCTGTCAATGACCGAGTCATATGGAAGATTAACTCCCAGCTGAGACAAGCGGTTGTGCAACCCAAACATTTTGAGTATATGCTCGCTGACAGAACTATTTTCCTCCATATTACAACTGTAGAACTTGTGGGAGAGTTCATGTCTCTCGACTCGGGCATGAGCTTGGAAAACCATTTTCAGCTCTTGGAACATCTCATATGCTCCGTGTTGCTCAAAACGCTTTTGGAGCCCCGGTTCTAAGCTATCAAGCATGCCGCACTGAACCAGGGAGTAATCATCACTATGCGACTGCCAGGCGTTCATAATGTCTTGAGTTGCTGGGAAAATGGGTGCGTCACCTAGCGGTGCTTCAAGGACATATGCTTTCTTGACAGCTATGAGGATGGTCCTCAAGTTACAGACCCAATCCGTATAGTTGCTACCATCGTCTTTGAGCTTGGTTTTCTCTAGGAATGCGTTGAAGTTGAGGGCAACATTAGCGTCGACCATTTGATCTACAAGACATATTGTAAAGACATTTTAGACTAAGTTCATGATAATTAAGTTCATCTAATCAAATTATTTAATGAACTCCAACTCAGATAGACATCCCTCTAGTCATCTAAGTGATACATGATCCGAATCGACTAGGCCGTGTCCGCTCATCACGTGAGACGGACTAGTCATCAATGGTGAACATCTCCATGTTGATCGCATCTACTATACGACTCATGTTCGACTTTTTTGTCTCTCGTGTTCCGAGGCCATGTTTGTACATGCTAGGCTCATCAAGTCAACCTAAGTGTTTCGCGCGTGTAAATCTGGCTTACACCCATTGTATGCGAACGTTAGAATCTATCACACCTGATCATCATGTGGTGCTTCGAAACAATGAACCTTCGCAACGGTGCACAGTTAGGGGGAACACTTTTCTTGAAATTTTAGTGAGGGATCATCTTATTTATGTTGGGGAACGTAGTAATTTCGAAATTTTCCTACGCACACGCAAGATCATGGTGATTCATAGCAACAAGAGGGGAGAGTGTTGTCTACGTACCCTCGTAGACCGAAAGCGGAAGCATTAGCACAATGCGGTTGATGTAGTCGTACGTCTTCACGATCCGACAGATCAAGTACCAAACGCACGGCACCTCCGAGTTCAGCACACGTTCAGCCCGATGACATCCCTCGAACTTCGATCCAGCCGAGTGTTGAGGGAGAGTTTCGTCAGCACGATGACGTGGTGAAGATGTTGATGTTCTACCAACGCAGGGCTTCGCCTAAGCACTGCTATAGTATTGTCAAGGTGGACTATGGTGGAGGGGGGCACCGTACACGGCTAAAAGATCAACTTGATCAATTGTTGTGTCTATGGGGTGCCCCCTCCTCCGTATATAAAGGGGGGGGAGGAGGGGGGCGGCCAAGAGGAGGAGGCGCGCCCAAGGGGGGGGGCAATCCTACTCCAAGTAGGTTTTGCCCCCTTTCCTATTCCAACTAGGAGAAGGGGGAAGGAGGAGGTGGAGAGAAGGAAGGAGAAGGGGGGCCGCGCCCCCTCCCCTTTCCCAATTCGGATTGGGGCAAGGGGGCCGCGCGCCACCTCCTGCTGCCTCTCCTCTTGCACCACTTTGGGCCCATGAGGCCCAATAACCCCCGGGGGGTTCCGGTAACCCCCCGGTACTCCGGTATATATCCGATAACCCCCGGAACCATTCCGGTGTCCGAATATAGTTGTCCAATATATCAATCTTCATGTATCGACCATTTCGAGACTCCTCGTCATGTCCGTGATCACATCCGGGACTCTGAACAACCTTCGGTACATCAAAACTCATAAACTCATAATATAATCGTCATCGAAACGTTAAGCGTGCAGACCCTACGGGTTCGAGAACTATGTAGACATGACCGAGACATATCTCCGGTCAATAACCAATAGCGGAACCTAGATGCTCATATTGGCTCCTACATATTCTATGAAGATCTTTATCGGTCAAACCGCATAACAACATATGGTGTTCCCTTTGTCATCGGTATATTACTTGCCCGAGATTCGATCGTTGGTATCTCAATACCTAGTTCAATCTCGTTACCGGCAAGTCTCTTTACTCGTTCTGTAATACATCATCCCGCAACTAACTCATTAGTTGCAATGCTTGCAAGGCTTAAGTGATGTGCATTACCAAGAGGGCCCAGAGATACCTCTCCGACAATCGGAGTGACAAATCCTAATCTCGAAATACGCCAACCCAACAAGTACCTTTGGAGACACCTGTAGAGCACCTTTATAATCACCCAGTTACGTTGTGACGTTTGGTAGCACACAAAGTGTTCCTCCGGTAAACGGGAGTTGCATAATCTCATAGTCATAGGAACATGTATAAGTCATGAAGAAAGCAATAGCAACAAACTAAACGATCAAGTGCTAAGCTAACGGAATGGGTCAAGTCAATCACATCATTCTCCTAATGATGTGATCCCGTTAATCAAATGACAACCCATGTAAATGGTTAGGAAACTTAACCATCTTTGATCAACGAGCTAGTCGAGTAGAGGCATACTAGTGACACTCTGTTTGTCTATGTATTCACACATGTATTATGTTTCCGGTTAATACAATTCTAGCATGAATAATAAACATTTATCATGATATAAGGAAATAAATAATAACTTTATTATTGCCTCTAGGGCATATTTCCTTCAGTCTCCCACTTGCACTAGAGTCAATAATCTAGATTACACAGTAATGATTCTAACACCCATGGAGCCTTGGTGCTAATCATGTTTTGCTCATGGAAGAGGCTTAGTCAACGGGTCTGCAACATTCAGATCTGTATGTATCTTGCAAATTTCTATGTCTCCCACCTGGACTAAATCCCGGATGGAATTGAAGCGTCTCTTGATGTGCTTCGTTCTCTTGTGAAATCTGGATTCCTTCACCAAGGCAATTGCACTAGTATTATCACAAAAGATTTTCATTGGACCCGATGCACTAGGTATGACACCTAGATCGGATATGAATTCCTTCATCCAGACTCCTTCATTTGCTGCTTCCGAAGCAGCTATGTACTCCGCTTCACACGTAGATCCCACCATGATGCTTTGTTTAGAACTGCACCAACTGACAGCTCCACCGTTTAATATAAACATGTATCCGGTTTGCGATTTAGAATCGTCCGGATCAGTGTCAAAGCTTGCGTTAATGTAACCCTTTACGATGAGCTCTTTGTCACCTCCATAAACGAGAAACATATCCTTAGTCCTTTTCAGGTATTTCAGGATGTTCTTGACTGCTGTCCAGTGATCCACTCCTGGATTACTTTGGTACCTCCCTGCTAGACTTATAGCAAGGCACACATCAGGTCTGGTACACAGCATTGCATACATGATAGAGCCTATGGCTGAAGCATAGGCAACATCTTTCATCTTCTCTCTATCTTCTGCAGTGGTCGGGCATTGAGTCTTACTCAACTTCACACCTTATAACACAGGTAAGAACCCTTTCTTTGCTTGATCCATTTTGAACTTTTTCAAAACTTTGCCAAGGTATGTGCTTTGTGAAAGTCCAATTAAGCGTCTTGATCTATCTCTATAGATCTTGATGCCCAATATGTAAGCAGCTTCACCGAGGTATTTCATAGAAAAACTCTTATTCAAGTATCCCTTTATGCTATCCAGAAATTCTATATCATTTCCAATCAGCAATATGTCACCCACATATAATATCAGAAACGCTACAGAGCTCCCACTCACTTTCTTGTAAATACAGGCTTCTCCAAAAGTATATATAAAACCAAATGCTTTGATCACACTATCAAAGCATTTATTCCAACTCCGAGAGGCTTGCACCAATCCATAAATGGATCGCTGGAGCTTGCACACTTTGTTAGCTCCCTTTGGATCGACAAAACCTTCTGGTTGCATCATATACAACTCTTCTTCCAGAAATCCATTCAGGAATGCAGTTTTGACATCCATTTGCCAAATTTCATAATCATAAAATGCGGCAATTGCTAACATGATTCGGACAGACTTAAGCATGGCTAAGGGTGAGAAGGTCTCATCGTAGTCAATCCCTTGAACTTGTCGAAAACCTTTTGCAACAAGTCGAGCTTTATAGACAGTAACATTACCGTCAGCGTCAGTCTTCTTTTTGAAGATCCATTTATTCTCAATTGCTTGCTGATCAATGGGCAAGTCAACCAAAGTCCACACTTTGTTCTCATACATGGATCCCATCTCAGATTTCATGGCCTCAGGCCATTTTGCGGAATCTAGGCTCACCATCGCTTCTTCATAGTTCATAGGTTCGTCATGGTCTAGTAACATAACTTCCATAACAGGATTACCGTACCACTCTGGTGCGGATCTTACTCTGGTTGACCTACGAGGTTCAGTAACAACTTGATCTAAAGTTTCATGATCATCATCATTAACTTCCTCACTAATTGGTGTAGGTGTCGCAGAAACCATTTTCTGTGATGAACTACTTTCCAATAAGGGAGCAGGTACAGTTACCTCATCAAGTTCTACTTTCCTCCCACTCACTTCTTTCGAGAGAAACTCCTTCTCTAGAAAAACTCCGAATTTAGCAACAAAAGTCTTGCCTTCGGATCTGTGATAGAAGGTGTACCCAACAGTCTCCTTTGGGTATCCTATGAAGACACATTTTCCAATTTGGGTTCGACCTTATCAGGTTGAAGCTTTTTCACATAAGCATCGCAGCCCCAAACTTTCAGAAATGACAACTTTGGTTTCTTACCAAACCATAGTTCATAAGGCGTTGTCTCAACGGATTTCGATGGTGCCCTATTTAAGGTGAATGCGGCCGTCTCTAAAGCATAACCCTAAAATGATATCGGTAAATCAGTAAGAGACATCATAGATCGCACCATATCTAGTAAAGTACGATTACGACATTCGGACACACCATTACGATGTGGTGTTTCGGGTGGCGTGAGTTGTGAAACTATTCCACATTGTTTTAAATGAAGACCAAACTCATAACTCAAATATTCTCCTCCACGATCAGATTGTAGATACTTTATTTTCTTGTTACGATGATTTTCAACTTCACTCTGAAATTCTTTGAACTTTTCAAATGTTTCAGACTTATGTTTCATTAAGTAGATATACCCATATCTGCTTAAATCATTTGTGAAGGTGAGAAAATAACGATATCCGCCACGTGCCTCAACATTCATTGGACCACATACATCTGTATGTATGATCTCCAACAAATCTGTTGCTTTCTCCATAGTTCCGGAGAACGGCGTTTTAGTCATCTTGCCCATGAGGCACGGTTCGCAAGTACCAAGTGATTCATAATCAAGTGGTTCCAAAAGTCCATCAGTATGGAGTTTCTTCATGCGCTTTACTCCGATATGACCTAAACAGCAGTGCCACAAATAAGTTGCACTATCATTATCAACTCTGCATCTTTTGGCTTCAATATTATGAATATGTGTATCACCACTATCGAGATTTAGTAAAAAATAGACCACTCTTCAAGGGTGCATGACCATAAAAGATATTACTCATATAAATAGAACAACCATTATTCTCTGATTTAAATGAATAACCGTCTCGCATCAAACAAGATCTAGATATAATGTTCATGCTCAACGCTGGCACCAAATAACAATTATTTAGGTCTAATACTAATCCTGACGGTAGATGTAGAGGTAGCGTGCCAACCGCGATCATATCGACTTTGGAACCATTTCCCACGCACATCATCACCTCGTCCTTAGCAAATCTTCGCTTAATCTGTAGCCCCTGTTTCGAGTTGCAAATGTTAGCAACAGAACCAGTATCAAATACCCAGGTGCTACTACGAGCATTAGTAAGGTACACATCAATAACATGTATATCACATATACCTTTGTTCACTTTGCCATCCTTCTTATCCGCCAAATACTTGGGGCAGTTCCGCTTCCAGTGACCAGTCTGTTTGCAGTAGAAGCACTCAGTCTCAGGCTTAGGTCCAGACTTGGGTTTCTTCTCCTGAGCTGCAACTTGTTTGCTGTTCTTCTTGAAGTTCCCCTTCTTCTTCACTTTGCCTTTTTTCTTGAAACTGGTGGTCTTATTGACCATCAACACTTGATGCTCCTTCTTGATTTCTACCTCCGCGGCCTTTAGCATTGCGAAGAGCTCGGGAATAGTATTATTCATCCCTTGCATACAATAGTTCATCACGAAGCTTTTGTAGCTTGGTGGCAGTGATTGAAGAACTCTGTCAATGACACTATCAACAGGAAGATTAACTCCCAGTTGAGTCAAGTCATTATGATACCCAGACATTTTGAGTATATGTTCACTGACAGAACTATTCTCCTCCATCTTGCAGCTATAGAACTTATTGGAGACTTCATGTCTCTCAATCCAGGCATTTGCTTGAAATATTAACTTCAACTCCTGGAACATCTCATATGCTCCATGACGTTCAAAACGTCGTTCAAGACCCGGTTCTAAGCCGTAAAGCATGGCACACTGAACTATCGAGTAGTCATCAGCTTTGCTCTGCCAGACGTTCATAACATCTGGTGTTCTCCTGCAGCAGGCTTGGCACTTAGCTGTGCTTCCAGGACGTAATTCTTCTGTGTAGCAATGAGGATAATCCTCAAGTTACGGACCTAGTCTGTGTAATTGCTACCATCATCTTTCAACTTTGCTTTCTCAAGGAACGCATTAAGATTCAATGGAACAACAGCACGGGCCATCTATCTACAATCAACATAGACAAGCAAGATACTATCAGGTACTAAGTTCATGATAAATTTAAGTTCAATTAATCATATTATTTAAGAACTCCCACTTAGATAGACATCCCTCTAATCCTCTAAGTGATAACGTGATCCATATCAACTAAACCATGTCCGATCATCACGTGAGATGGAGTAGTATCAACGGTGAACATCACTATGTTGATCATATCTGCTATATGATTCACGCTCGACCTTTCGGTCTCCGTGTTCCGAGGCCATATCTGTTATATGCTAGGCTTGTCAAGTTTAACCTGAGTATTCTGCATGTGCAACTGTTTTGCACCCGTTGTATTTGAACGTAGAGCCTATCACATCCGATCATCACGTGGTGTCTTAGCACGAAGAACTTTCGCAACGGTGCATACTCAGGGAGAACACTTATACTTTGATAATTTAGTGAGGGATCATCTTATAATGCTACCGTCAATCAAAGCAAGATAAGATGCATAAAAGATAAACATCACATGCAATCAATATAAGTGATATGATATGGCCATCATCATCTTGTGCTTGTGATCTCCATCTCCGAAGCACCTTCATGATCACCATCGTCACCGGCACGACACCTTGATCTCCATCGTAGCATCGTTGTCGTCTCGCCAATCTTATGCTTCCACGACTATCGCTACCGCTTAGTGATAAAGTAAAGCATTACAGGGCGATTGCATTGCATACAATAAAGCGACAACCATATGCCTCCTGCCAGTTGCCAATAACTCGGTTACAAAACATGATCATCTCATACAATAAAATTTAGCATCATGTCTTGACCATATCACATCACAACATGCCCTGCAAAAACAAGTTAGACGTCCTCTACTTTGTTGTTGCAAATTTTACGTGGCTGCTACGGGCTTAGCAAGAACCGTTCTTACCTACGAATCAAAACCACAACGATAGTTTGTCAAGTTGGTGTTGTTTTAACCTTCGCAAGGACCGGGCGTAGCCACACTCGGCTCAACTAAAGTTGGAGAAACTGACACCCGCCAGCCACCTGTGTGCAAAGCACGTCGGTAGAACCAGTCTCGCATAAGCGTACGCGTAATGTCGGTCCGGGCTGCTTCATCCAACAATACCACCGAACCAAATATGACATGCTGGTAAGCAGTATGACTTATATCGCCCACAACTCACTTGTGTTCTACTCATGCATATGACATCTACGCATAAAACCTGGCTCAGATGCCACTATTGGGGAATGTAGTAATTTCAAAATTTTCCTACGCACACGCAAGATCATGGTGATGCATAGCAACGAGAGGGGATAGTGGTGTCTACGTACCCTCGTAGACCGAAAGCGGAAGCGTTAGCACAACGCGGTTGATGTAGTCGTACGTCTTCACGATCCGACCGATCAAGTACCGAACGCACGGCACCTCCGAGTTTAGCACATGTTCAGCCCGATGACGTCCCTCGAACTCCGATCCAGCCGAGTGTTGAGGGAGAGTTTCGTCAGCACGACGGCGTGGTGACGATGTTGATGTTCTACCAACGCAGGGCTTCGCCTAAGCACTGCTATAGTATTGTCAAGGTGGACTATGGTGGAGGGGGGGCACCATACACGGCTAAAAGATCAACTTGATCAATTGTTGTGTCTATGGGGTGCCCCCCTCCTCCGTATATAAAGAGGGGAGGAGGGGCCGTCTAAGAGGAGGAGGCACTGAAAGTGCGTTATATCGACTAGAGGGGGGGTGAATAGGCGATTTTTATGAAAGTCTTCAAAACGTGGAAGTTATGAAGACAAACGATAGAAATAAACCTATTACCCTGCAGCGGAAGGTAGACTACACTAGGCAAGCCATGGTCAAGTATTCAATAGAGTGAAAGCACAATGACTAATAGCAGCAATGTAGTAAGGATCAGGTAGGAAGATATTGTGAAGACACACAGAACATGCAGTCACTCAGTGAAGACAAAAGATAGTGCGAACATACAATGACTTCACAAGGAGTAACAGTAAGTAAAGGGAAGGGAAGATGAAACCAGTGACTCGCTGAAGACAATAATTTGTTGGACCAGTTCCAGTTGCTGTGACAACTGTACGTCTGGTTAGGGAGGCTAGGTATTTAAACCTTAGGACACACAGTCTCGGACACCCAGTCCTGAACACGCAGCTCAGGACACCCAGTCCTCACCGTATTCCCCTTGAGCTAAGGTCACACAGACCTCGCCCAATCACTCTGGTAAGTCTTCAAGGTAGACTCGCAAACCTTCACAGACTTCGTTCACCGGCAATCCACAATGTCTCTTGGATGCTCAGAACGCGACGCCTAACCGGCTGGAGGATGCACAGTCCTCAAGTGTAATAAGTCTTCAGATCACACAGACAAGAAGACTTAAGTGATGCCTAATTCTCTTTGGCTCTGGGTGGTTAGGGCTTTATCCTCGCAATGAATTCTCTCTCAAAGGCTTCGAGGTGGGTTGCTCTCAAATGACAAAAGCCGTACTCTGAATCTGAGCAGCCAACCGTTTATGGTTGTAGGGGGTGGGCTATTTATAGCCACTTGGCAACCCGACCTGATTTGTCCGAAATGACCCTAGGTCACTAAGGAACTGACACGTGTTCCAACGGTCAGATTTCAAACTCACACGGCAACTTTACTTGGGCTTCAAGCAAAGCTGACTTGCCCGACTCTGGACAAGATTCGCTCTCAAAGTCTTCACTCGAAGACATAGGTTTTGTTTAAGCATCACTTCAGTCATTCTGACTAGTTCTCTTGGACCCCACTTAACAGTACGGTGGTTCCTATGACTCAACACAGAAGAAAGAGAACTACGAAAGATCTAAGTCTTCGAGCTCCATAGGCTTCATGTGGTGTCTTCTCTTTTCATAGTCTTCAATGTGAATATATTCATATACCACCTTTGACTTCAATGTCTTCATACATTTGTAGGGGTCATCTCTGGTAGGAAAACCGAATCAATGAGGGACTTCTACCTGTGTTATCCTGCAATTCTCACAAACACATTAGTCCCTCAACTAGGTTTGTCGTCAATACTCCAAAACCAACTAGGGGTGGCACTAGATGCACTTACAGGCACGCCCAAGGGGGGGCAATCCTACTCCAAGTAGGTTTCGCCCCCCTTTCCTATTCCAACTTGGAGAAGGGGGAAGGAGGAGGTGGGGAGAAGGAAGGAGAAGGGGGGCCGCGCCCCCTCCCCTTTCCCAATTCGGATTGGGGCAAGGGGGCTGCGTGCCACCTCCTGCTGCCTCTCCTCTTCCACCACTTTGGGCCCATGAGGCCCAATAACCCCCGGGGGGTTCCGGTAACCCCCCGGTACTCCGGTATATATCCGATAACCCCCGGAACCACTCCGGTGTCCGAATATAATCGTCCAATATATCAATCTTCATGTCTCGACCATTTTGAGACTCCTCGTCATGTCCGTGATCACATCCGGGACTCCAAACAACCTTCGGTACATCAAAACATCGAAACGTTAAGCGTGCGGACCCTACGGTTTCGAGAACTATGTAGACATGACCGAGACACGTCTCCGGTCAATAACCAATAGCGGAACCTGGATGCTCATATTGGCTCCTACATATTCTATGAAGATCTTTATCGGTCAAACCGCATAACAACATACGTTGTTCCCTTTGTCATCGGTATGTTACTTGCCCGAGATTCGATCGTCGGTATCTCAATACCTAGTTCAATCTCGTTACCGGCAAGTCTCTTTACTCGTTCCGTAATACATCATCCCGCAACTAACTCATTAGTTGCAATGCTTGCAAGGCTTAAGTGATGTGCATTACCGAGAGGGCCCAGAGATACCTCTCCGACAATTGGAGTGACAAATCCTAATCTCGAAATACGCCAACCCAACAAGTACCTTTGGAGACACCTATAGAGCACCTTTATAATCACCCAGTTACGTTGTGACGTTTGGTAGCACACAAAGTGTTCCTCCGGTAAACGGGAGTTGCATAATCTCATAGTCATAGGAACATGTATAAGGCATGAAGAAAGCAATAGCAACAAACTAAATGATCAAGTGCTAAGCTAACGGAATGGGTCAAGTCAATCACATCATTCTCCTAATGATGTGATCCCGTTAATCAAATGACAACCCATGTCAATGGTTAGGAAACTTAACCATCTTTGATAAACGAGCTAGTCAAGTAGAGGCATACTAGTGACACTCTGTTTGTCTAGGTATTCACACATGTATTATGTTTCCGGTTAATACAATTCTAGCATGAATAATAAGCATTTATCATGATATAAGGAAATAAATAATAACTTTATTATTGCCTCTAGGGCATATTTCCTTCAATTTATGCTACCGTCATTCTAAGCAAATAATATGTAAACATGACTAACATCACATGCAAATCATAAAGTGACATGGTATGGCCAATATCATCTTGCGCCTTTGATCTCCATCTTCGAGGCACGGCATGATCACCATCGTCATCGGCATGACACCATGATCTCTATGATCATGATCTCCATCATCATGTCTTCATGAAGTTGTCTCGCCAACTATTACTTCTACTACTATGGCTAACGGTTAGCAATAAAGTAAAGTAATTACATGGCGTTTTCATTGACACGCAGTTCATACAATAAATTAAGACAACTCCTATGGCTCCTGCCGGTTGTCATACTCATCGACATGCAAGTCATGATTCCTATTACAAGAACATGATCAATCTAATACATCACATATATCATGCATCACATCCTTTTGGCAATATCACATCACATAGCATACCCTGCAAAAACAAGTTAGACGTCCTCTAATTGTTGTTGCATGTTTTACGTGGCTGCAAAGGGTTTCTAGCAAGAACGTGTCTTACCTACGCAAAAGCCACAACGGTGATATGCCAATTGCTATTTACCCTTCATAAGGACCCTCTTCATCGAATCCACTCCGACTAAAGTGGGAGAGACAGACACCCGCTAGCCACCTTATGCATCAAGTGCATGTCAGTCGGTAGAACCAGTCTCACGTAAGCGTACGTGTAAGGTCGGTATAGGCCGCTTCATCCCACAATGCCGCCAAATCAAGATAAGACTAGTAACGGTAAGCAAATTGAACAAATCATCACCCACAACTACTTTGTGTTCTACTCGTGCATAGAATCTACGCATAGACCTGGCTCATGATGCCACTGTTGGGGAACATAGTAATAATTCAAAAAAATTCCTACGTGTCACAAAGATCAATCTAGGAGATGCTAGCAATGAGAGAGAGGGAGTGTATCTTCATACCCTTGAAGATCGCTAAGCGGAGGTGTTACAAGAAAGCGGTTGATGGAGTCGTACTCGCGGCGATTCAAATCGCGGAAGATCCGATCAAGCGCCGAATGGACGCCGCCTCCGCATTCAACACACGTACAGCCCGGGAACGTCTCCTCCTTCTTGATCTAGCAAGGGGAGAGGAGAAGTTGAGGGAGAGCTCCGGCAGCATGACGGCGTGGTGGTGGAGCTTGCAGTTCTCCGACAGGGCTTCGCCAAGCACTACGGAGGAGGAGGAGGTGTTGGAGAGGGGAAGGGCTGCGCCAGGGAAAAGGGGTGCGGATGCCCTCCCACCCCCCTCTATTTATAGGGTGAAGGGAGAGGGGGTCGGGCCCCCCTAGATGCATCTAGTGGGGGCAGCCAAGGGGGGAACTTGCCCCCCTAGTTTGGTGGGAGGCGCCCCCACCCCCTAGGGTTTTCAACCCTAGGCGCCTTGGGCCCTTGGGAGGGGCGACCAGCCCACTAGGGGGCTGGTTCCCACCCTTGTTCAGCCCACTTGGCCCACCGGGGCAGGTGGCCCCACCCAGTGGTCCCGGTACAATACCGATAACCCCCGAAACCATTCCGGCGACTGAAACTGGACTTCCCATATATAATTCTTCACCTACGGACCATTCCGGAACTCCTCATGACGTACGGGATCTCAGCTGGGACTCCGAACAACTTTCAGTAACCACATACTATTTCCCATAACAACTCTAGGGTCACCGAACCTTAAGTGTGTAGACCCTACGGGTTTAGGAACCATGCAGACATGACCGAGACATCTCTCCGGCGAATAACCAATAGCAGTGTATGGATACCCATGTTGGCTCCCACATGTTCCTCGATGATCTCATCGGATGAACCACGATGTCGGGGATTCAATCAATCCCGTATACAATTCCCTTTGTCCATCAGTATGTTACTTTCCCGAGATTCGATCGTCGGTATCCCCATACCTCGTTCAATCTCATTACCGGCAAGACTCTTTACTCGTTCCGTAATGCATGATCCCGTGACCAACTCATTAGTCACATTGAGCTCATTATGATGATGCATTACCGAGTGGGCCTAGAGATACCTCTCCATCATACGGAGTGACAAATCCTAGTCTCGATTCGTGCCAACCCAACAGACACTTTCAGAGATACCTGTAGTGCATCTTTATGGTCACCCAGTTATGTTGTGACGTTTGGTACACCCAAAGCACTCCTACGGTATCCGGGAGTTGCACAATCTCATGGTCTAAGGAAATGATACTTACATTAGAAAAGCTTTTAGCAAACGAACTACACGATCCGGTGCTTATGCTTAGGATTGGGTCTTGTCCATCACATCATTCTCCTAATGATGTGATCCCGTTATCAACGACATCCAATGTCCATGGTCAGGAAACCATGACCATCTATTGATCAATGAGCTAGTCAACTAGAGGCTTACTAGGGACATATTATGATCTATGTATTCACACATGTATTACGGTTTCCGGTTAATGAAAGTATAGCATGAACAGTAGACAATTATCATGAACAAGGAAATATAATAATAACCACTTTATTATTGCCTCTAGGGCATATTTCCAACACTGTCATCCTTGACAATTTTGCTCCAGTCTTTGACTATTAAGACTTGCTCGCTTCGAGAAATCTTGAATGCAGTCATGTGCAATGTAGGATGTCTTGGCCGTAAGCTAACCATTGTCATGCGACCTTTAGCCTCGATCCAATGAGGCACAACATTCATCGGGAGTCCCTGTTGAAGAACATCGTAGTAAAATAATTAGCAATGAAGTTTAGCTTAAAAAATAATGTATGCAGAAGATGCACTAAGGACAAATAGTAAAAATCTTACCATCTTTCCTAAATAGATGTGACCGTAGTTCAATACGCATAGTAGTGGTCGCACGTTTTGAGTACTAATATTTCGAAGTCCAGGAAAATAACATGTCATGACAGTGTCAAGATCCTCAAGCCATGAAACATACTGACTTATCTCCGCGCAGTTTAGTTCAGCCCCGGGACAGTAGTAGGTGATGTCTACCAAGCGCCGGACATGTTTGCTTGAATGGAAATAAGCTATCAATAGAAATTAGTTGTCAACTATTTTTAAATAAACAATATCCAAGACATAAATATGGTTGAGCAACTCACATAATGGTAGAACTGGAGGCGTCTGCACATCAACACAGATGTCGATATTACCTTCAATTTCATCTTCCGGACGAATATCAAAGGTGATAAGCATATCGGGCTCAAATGCATAAGCCTTGCATAGTGCTCTCCAATTTTTGCTTTCGGAATAGGTGTAGGTGTCTCTATTGTATAATTTTATGGCAAAAGTATAACCATGCTTGGTCCTCAAGTGAACTCACTTTACCTCCATACTTTCCATAGTACTGAAACCAATCCTATCCAAGACATAAATTCTTGCATGGCAGGGGATACGCTAGTAGAATAGTAAAAAATTAAAATTATAAGTTGAAGCAAAAGAAGCAGAAGTCATGCTTGATTACGAAAAAAGACTTGTCATTGTGTGTAGCGACCCGACCTCAAACAGTCAAGCCTCTGTGTATCTGTGCCATCCCTGGATTGGTATGTTGGCACACACAGTACATCAGTGTATATATCAAAGTGCAATCACATGTAAAAATAACGTAAAACTGGTATATACCTCAAAAGTCTCAGCAGAAACAATCAATCGGGTGTGGAGTCCCATCAATGCCATCGGCAGGTTGAGTGTAGACCGTAACCCTATATCATAACTCTTACTCATCGAAGAAATATCTGCAACATGAGACGTTGCAGTCGTGTAGGTCAGTACATTGAATGTACCGGCTAGATCACTGTATGAGAAACAGATGATAAACCTATTCTATATGCAATATGGCTTTGTGGCTCTGGGTCTTAGGTTTTTGCATAAAAGCTAGTTTTATTTTCCCTACAACAAAGGAAATGACCGGGGTTTGTACTATAGAGTTTTCTATCATGACATGGTTCCGCCAACCGATGTCTCATAGCCCAGAACAATCATAAGTTGCCCACAATTAAGTTATCAGTCCGGTGTTGAGAGTTCCGAGATAGATCCAAGTCCAGATGCTCAAATTTTTAGTAACCGGGGACACGCCTAATCGATTAGGTTTAAACCCTCTGCAGAGGTTTGTACACTTTACCTACAAGATTCGATCCCTCTTTTTACGTTCTCGCACTTCATGGTGTTTGAGAACAAGATGACCGAAACATGGTCTTTCGAAGAGTTCCTCTGACCTGTAGCGACCCGACCTCATACGGTCAAGTCTCTGTGCTTCAGTGTCATCCCTGGATCGGTAATGCTTACACACACAGTGCTCGAAGGATTTATAACAGAGAAGCAATCACACACTTATTACAATGCATGTCTCCAAAGAGAACTTATTACAATAACTATGGATTAAGGCCATCTAATTAAGATAACAACGGAAGGCTTGGAACATAAAGTGAGTCCATCAACTCCAACGGCTTAGCTGAGTGCATGACAAACGACCTACGGCGTCTTACTCGTCGTCTGAAAAGTCTGCAACATGATATGTTGCAGCCTGAAATGGGTAAGCACATGGAATATGCTGGCAATATAACACAAGAGAGAAATGAACAGATAAATGCTATCACTACATGCATATATGACTGGTGGAGGCTCTATGGTTATATTGTTTTTGCGAAAATCCAATTTTTTCCTACAACAAAGGAATAAATTTTATTTAACTGTCATGGTGGTTGAAACATCATTGAGAAGGTTCCTCCAACTCAATCCCCATTAAAGTAATCATTAACAACCCAACAAATTAATTTAGAGTGATGAGATCAAATCAATAATTCAAGTACCAGATACTCAAGTTGTCCATAACCGGGGACACGGATAACCATGATTAGTTTATACACTCTGTAGAGGTTTGCTCACTTTTCCCCACAAGACTCGATCTCCTCCATTGGATTTCTCGCACTACCTGGTGTTTGAGAAACGGATGACTGAGACGAAGTCTTTCAGAAGCATTAACTCTTTACTCTGGGTGGACAGTTACACCTACTTTCCCTCTAGATCTGCTAGCCCACCACTTAAAGAGGTCACACAACATACTCAACTATGCCAGAGCCCATAATGGCTTGTGACTGCACATGGAAGTTTCTAGCATGGATAATCTTATGATCCCTTTGAGCCTGGGTGGCGGGCCGTAGGATGATCACACGGGTACTCCGGGATATCCTAGGACAACACTGGATTCTCCAGGTGCCCACAAGAAATCCACCCAGATGTGTGTTAAAGTTGCCACCTTAAGTTGAACCATTAATTATCAATCTCACATCTGTCATGGATACACTCAAACCCAATCCACGTCTACGAGCATAGCATGGCAATATAAGCATAACGTAGAAGTAACTCCCAAGGGTTTGATAAATAAAGGGCAATAGGTTCTACCTCATCATCTACTTTCCAATACCCACATGTTAAGAGATCCTAGTCATGTAATGTGTGAGGGTTGTAACTAATGCATAAAAACTGGGTAATCAATGTGTTACTTGCCTTGCTGACGATCTGCAAAACCTAGTGACTCGTAGTAGCACGCTTCGCACTCCAGGTATTCTATCGCAAACAAACAATAGCATACATAAGAAATCAGGCAAAGATGCACGAGTAAATCTTAAATAAGAAGATCTAACCAGAAAGTTCAACTGAAGAACTCTGGTTTGCAAAAAGAATCAAATCAAACGGAGCAACGAAACTCAAACTGTGAAAGAAACAAGATCCGATTACTAATCTGGACTAAAGTCAAATTTTACCGTACCAAAATCTTATTCAAGTTTGTTAAACAGAAAGAGGGCTTCGATACGAAGATCCAGGCTCTTGAATCGCCTGATTCCGATAAACGAGCGAAAAGTTATACTAAAACAAAAATCAGGTCAGAAATCGCGATCGGAAATAATTACGGAAAACCCTGGAAAAAGAAAAACTAACGGACAGGCTAACGAACGAACGTTCGCTATCTGCGGCTAACGGATGAACGACGTTCATTAAAACGAACATACGGACGAACGTCCGCAGAATAAATAAACCGACGGAAAAACCGAACCGATCTAATCTAAAAAAACAAATCTGATTTTTGAAATAAAACCAATCGGTTTTTAAAAAAAACCAGTAGCTACCTCGGCATTCGTGACGACGGCGGCGGCAGGTGACTCCGGCGGTGGGGGCGCGGATCGAGGCGGGCGGGCTGGCGGCTAGGGTTTGGGGCGCGGGTGGGCTGCGACGGCGGGACGGGCTGCAGGGGGGCGCGGGGCCGGCTTATAAGGCCGGCCGGGTCGAAGTCCAGGTCAGACACGACCCGGTAAGGCGGTAACCTTTAAAAAAAATATTCCAACACGCAGAAAAATGAAGAAAAGAAATACTAATCGGACTCCAGAAATCCCGAAATAAATTTTCCCCGTCCTCTAAAAATATGCCGGACAAAGTGAACATTTATTTCGGCTTCTAATGCAATTTTGAAAAATGCGTATTTTTCCTAACTCGAATAAAATTGCAATAAAAACCAAATAAAAATCATTTATTTGATTTTAATATTTTTCCTCTGATATTTCATTTATTTTGGAGAAGTCATATTATCTCCTCTCATATATTCTGATATGAAACATTTTCGGAGAGAAAAATCATTAAAACCAAAATGATGCTTGTTTCAATATTTGATAAATTTCAAATATGAAAAACGTGAAATCCCCAACTCTCTCCATGATATGCATGAATGACCTAGAATTTGATATGCATGAATGTTGCTTAGAATTTCGAGGATCGAGAAACGAAATGCAATAAAATATGATATGCATGAATGACCTATGTATAACATTCCAAGTTGAAAATTTGGGATGTTACAAACCTACCCCCATTAAGATGAATCTCGTCCTCGAGATTCGGGTTGGATAGAAAATAGGTGTGGGTGGTCTTTGCGTAGATCATCCTCTCGTTCCCAGGTGGCTTCATCCTCGGTATGGTGGCTGCACTGAACTTTGCAAAACTTGATAACCTTGCTGCGAGTAACTCGGCTGGCAAACTCAAGAATCTTGACAGGTTTCTCCTCATACGTCAAATCACTATCCAACTATATTGCTTCCAGGGGAACTGTATCTCTCAGAGGAATATCGGCCATCTCTGCATGGCACTTCTTCAACTGGGAAACGTGAAACACATCATGAACTCCTGACAGCCCTTCAGGTAACTCCAACTTGTAGGCAACCTCTCCCATGTGTTCAAAACACGGTACGGTCCTACAAATCTCAGGGCTAACTTTCCCTTAAATCCAACATGCTTAACTCCTCAAAGAGGTGACACTCGCAGATATGTTTTGTCTCTGATTTCATAGACTACCTCCTTGCGTTTCGAGTCTGCATAACTCTTCTGTCTGGACAGAGCTACCTTCAGTCTAGCTCAAATCAGCTTAATCTTCTCTTTGGACTCCTTAATCAAATCTGGTCCAAACAACTGGCAGTCTCCAACTTCATCCCACATCAACGGTGTTCGGCATCTTCTTCCATACAAGGCTTCAAACGGTGCCATTTTCAAACTGGCCTGGTAGCTGCTGTTGTATGAGAACTCCGCGTAGGGCAAGTTGTCATCCCAACTAGATCCATAATCTAGCACACAGGCTCTCAACATGTCCTCTAGAATCTGATTGACTCTCTCGGTCTGTCCATCTGTCTGCGGGTGAAAAGCGGTACTGAACTCCAGCCTGGTTCCCAAGGTCTGATGCAGTTGGTGCCAAAACTTTGAAGTAAATTGTGTTCCCCTATCCAATACGATGGTCCTCGGAACTCCGTGTAGACATACGATCCTGGTCATATATATCTTGGCCAACTTCGCACTTGTATAAGTGGTTTTCATTGGGATAAAGTGAGCTACTTTGGTCAGGCGATCCACTATTACCCAGATAGAATCATATCCCGATCGGGTCCTGGGTAATCCGGTGATAAAATCCATGCCAAGCTTTTCCCACTTCCATTCAGGAATTGGCATAGGTTGTAGTAATCCTACTGGTTTCTGATGTTCTGCCTTCACTCTCTGATATACATCGCATACCGCTACATACTCAGCAATATCCTTCTTCATTCTGGTCCACCAGAAACGCTCCTTCAAATCCAAATACATTTTAGTATTTTTGGGGTGTATCGAGTATGGCGAGTCATGAGCTTCCTGTAGTATCAACTTCCTGATCTCTGCATTATTGGGCACATATACACGGTCCTCAAACCACAAGGTGTCGCGTTCATCCTCACGAAAACCTTTGGCTTTTCCTTCACTCATCTTCTCCTTTATTTTGGTAATTTCTTTTTCATCCTTCTGAGCTTCTTGAATCTTTTCCAATAATGTTGACTGAACCTCTAATGCTGCAACAAAACCTTTAGGAACTATCTCCAAATGTAGCTCCCTGAGATCTTCTACCAACTCCTTTGGCATACCTCCGCTTACGAGGGTATTGACATAACTCTTCCGGCTCAAAGTGTCTGCTACAACATTGGCCTTGCCTGGATGATAGTGCAACTTCATATCATAATCCTTTATGAGCTCCAACCATCTCATCTGCCTGAGGTTCAACTCCTTCTGAGTAAAATTGTACTTCAAACTCTTGTGATTCGTGTACACATCACAACGGTTACCGATAAGAAAATGTCTCCAGGTCTTGAGTGCATGTACTACGGCTGCTAACTCCAAATCATGTGTGGCATAATTTAACTCATGCGGTCGAAGTTGCCATGAGGCATATGAAACAACTCTTCCGTCTTGCATAAGTACTCCTCCAAATCCTAAGCGAGAGGCGTCGCAATACACTTGGAAATCGTTGCGTATATCTGGCAGAATTAGCACTTTAGTTGTAGTCAAACATTTCTTCAACTCCTGGAAACTTGCTTCACATTCTTCAGTCCAATGGAACTTGGTGTATTTCTTCAACAATGTTGTCATAGGTTTCGCAACGTTGGAGAAATTCTCAATAAATCTCTGGTAGTATCCCGCGAGTCCAAGAAAACTGCGGATCTCTCCAACTGAAGTGGGTGCCAACCACTCAATGACTGACTGAACCTTGGTAGGATCCACTGCTATACCTTCTCCTGATATAATATGTCCAAGAAATCCAACCTCCTTCAACCAAAACTCACATTTGCTGAACTTGGCATATAACTGATGTTCCCTGAGCTTCTCAAGAACCAAATGCGAATGTTCCTTGTGTTCTTCTTCATTCTTCGAGTATACCAAGATATCATCAATGAACACCATAACAAACTTATCCAAGAACTCCATAAACACTTTATTCATCATACTCATGAAATAGGCAGGGGCGTTGGTCAATCCGAACGACATAACCGTATACTCATATAGCCCATACCTTGTGGTGAAAGTTGTCTTAGGTATATTCTTTTCTCGGATCTTCAGCTGATTGTATCCTGATCGCAAATCAATCTTCTAAAACACTTTAGCTCCTTACAGTTGGTCAAACAAATCATTGATCATTGGCAGTGGGTACTTGTTCTTGATCGTCACTTCATTCAACTCACGATAATCAACAACCATCCTTAACGATCCATCCTTCGTCTCAACCAAGAGCATTGGGGCTCCCCATGGTGATGAACTTCGTCGAATGTAACCTTTCTCCAACAACTCCTTAATCTGCTTCTTAATCTCCTCCAGATCATTTGGGGGCATCCGGTATGGTCTCTTCGATATCGGTCTGGTGCCTGGCAATAGTTCTAACAAAAACTCGATATCTCGATCTGGAGGCATGCCTGGTAACTCCTCTGGAAATACATCTGGGTAACCCTTCACTACCGTCACTTCCTCCTGAACAACTCCCGTGAGAGAATTTACTTGGGTCCTCCTCGGCGCATGCCGGGATACATACTTGATCCTTTTCCCCTCCGGGGTAGTGAGTAAAATCGACTTACTGGCGCAATCGATGTTTCCTCCATACATCGATAGTCAATCCATGCCTAGTATTACATCCAATCCTTGTGACTCCAAAATAATCAGGTCTTAGGGAAAAACATGGCTTCCAATGGTCAATGGCATCTGAAACATCCTTGACTTGCCATATACTCCGCTCCTGGTGAGCTTACTAACATAGGTGTCCTAAGTACTTTAGTGGGCAACTTATACTTATCCACGAATCCCCTTGATATGTATGAATGCGATGCACCAGTATCAAAAAGAACTATTGCAGTAAATGTCTTAACCCAAAAACTTACCGATAACTACATTAGGCTGCTCTTCAACCTCCTCCACGTTCACGTGGTTCACTTGTCCCCTATTGAAAGGGTTGGGCTTCTTCCTACAGCTTCCATTGCCATTCCCATTCTTCGCTTCAAGGCACTTAGTGGCATAGTGTCCAGTCTTCCCGCACTGGAGTGGAGCGGTTCTGATTGTTGCCTGCTCCATTCCCATTCCCATTCTTGGGGCCATTGTGGTTATGGTAACTCCCTCCATTGTGAGTATGGCATCCATGGTTATGGGTCAATCCTCCCGAGTTCGGGGTGAAACAAGGCTTCTGCTAAGTTCCTGAGTTGTACCTTCCTTGTCCATACTTCCTCTTGCGGCTCTCAATCTGCTGCTGCTTCTCTTCAATCATAAGAGCCTTGTCTACCAACTCCTAGTAGTTGTTAAATGTTGCCACCATCAACTGCATGCTCATCTCATCATTCAGCCCTTCCATAAACTTCTCCTGCTTCACGGCATCTGTGGCCACATCATCAGGGGCATAATGGGGTAGCTTACTGAACTCATCTATGTACTGAGCCACAGTACGATTCCCCTGGAGCAAGTTGCGAAACTCACGCTTCTTCATGCTCATAGCTCCAGTTGAGACATGGGCTGTGCGGAATGCTTGTTGAAACTAATCCCAAGTGATATTAGCTATCGGGAAGGTGGCTGTGTAATTCTCCCACCATGATGCTGCTGGTCCATCCAATTGGTGTGCGGCAAAATGCACCTTCTCAACATCAGTGCAACCTGCGATGGTGAACTCCCTTCCAATCTTGCGTAACCAGTCATCCGCAACTATGGGCTCGGTGTTACTGGAAAACACCGGCGGCTGCAACCTCAGAAAGCGGGCTAAGTTGTCAACTGGTGGTGATGGCGGAGGGTTGTTGTTGTTGTTGCCTTGGTTCTGAACTAGCAACTGCATTAGTGTATTCTACTGCTGGATTAACTGAGTGAGCTCCGGTGGGAAGGCAAATCCGGGGTCATGTCTCGGAGGCATCTGATGGGTTTAGAGGGGAGAGATTAGAATAGAATGAGGTCTAAGGAGAAAGCACTACCCATATGCACATGAGACAAACACAATCATATCATATCACTCAATCAATCAAGCAAGGGCATACAATCGATCTAGAACTATCGTTAAAAAGTGCTCAGACTACTACTATATACATGGGGAAATATTACTAATCATATGGTGGTCATCTAGAAATTTTGATCGGTGGAAGACTCCATGATATCCGCTCCAGCTTCGTCTTCATAGTCATCATCACTACTATCAGGGTCGGAGTCGGTGTCGTCGATGATGATGTAGTCTTTAGAACGAATCTCCTTGGGCTCGTCCTCTTCTCTTCCTGGTGCGGGGTCTCCCATGAAAACTCCTAGCTTCCTCGTCAGGTCGTCATTCATCTCCACAAGTATCATCATTTCCTCCTCATATCCATCATGTGTAGACTTAAGCTCCTCTTCTAGCTCTGTGATCCTAGTCATCTCCTTCTTCAAATCTATCATGCTTGTGCACATCTGGTTCTCCTGGCAACGAATGTGATGGTTTAATTCCTGGATGAATGCTGCAACGGGCCTGTCCTTCCTGGTGCTGATCATCTCCCATTGCTCATCTCGGCGCCCACATATCTGGTAGATAGTGTCCTTAAGATCCTTGTGGTAAACTTCGCTGATGTGTCCTATGGCAATGTGGGCTGCCATGCTCTTTCCTAGACTCCAGGATGGTGCATCAAAGGAAAATTCTATGGGCTCAGTGGCTGGCGTGAACGTCCTTCCTGGAACTTGAACTCGAATCATCCATCACTCCTCTTCTGGTAAGGTGGCAGTGTAGGTCCCAGTGAAGCTTGGCATTCCGATGTTCAGGTATCTAGTGACTTCCTTCAAGTGTCGTCCAAAGGGTGTGTCTTCATCCGGTTGTGCAAACTTGTTCCTTGAGTCCGCCATCCTAAAGAGTAGAAGATGGGGAGGAGTCAGAAATGAGTAGAGAAGAGTGAACTATGGTTTTTCTTAGTGGTCGTGTCCTACATTCAGCATCTGCTCTGATACCATCTTGTAGCGACCCGACCTCAGACGGTCAAGTCTCTGTGCTTCAGTGTCATCCCTGCATCGGTAATGCTGACACACACAGTCCTCGAAGGATTTATAACAGAGTAGCAATCACACACTTATTACAATGAATGTCTCTAAAGAGAACTTATTACGATAACTATGGCTTAAGGCCATCTAATTAAGATAACAGCGGAAGGCTTGGAAGATAAAGCGAGTCCATCAACTCCAACGGCATAGCTGAGTGCATGACAAACGACCTACGGCGTCTTACTCATCGTCTAAAAAGTCTGCAACATGATATGTTGCAGCCTGAAATGGGTCAGCACATGGAATATGCTGGCAATATAACACAAGAGAGCAATGAACAGATAAATGCTATCACTACATGCATATATGGCTGGTGGAGGCTCTATGGTTATTTTTTTTTGTGAAAATCAATTTTTTCCTACAACAAAGGAATAAATTTTATTTAACTATCATGGTGGTTGAAACATCATTGAGACGGTTCCTCCAACTCAATCCCCATTAAAGTAATCATTAACAACCCAACAAATTAATTTAGAGTGATGAGATCAAATCAATAATTCAAGTACCAGATACTCAAGTTGTCCATAACTGGGGACACGGCTAACCATGATTAGTTTATACACTCTATAGAGGTTTGCGCACTTTTCCCCACAAGACTCGATCTCCTCTGTTGGATTTATTGCACTACCTGGTGTTTGAGAAACGGATGACTGAGACACAGTCTTTCAGAAGCATTAACTCTTTACTCTGGGTGGACAGTTACACCTACTTTCTCTCTACATCTGCTAGCCCACCACTGAAAGAGGTCACACAACATACTCAACTATGCCAGAGCCCATAATGTCTTGTGGCTGCACATGGAAGTTTCTAGCATGAATAATCTTGTGATCCCTTTGAACCTGGGTGGCGGACCATAGGATGATCACACGGGTACTCCGGGATATCCTAGGACAACACTGGATTCTCCAGGTGCCCACAAGCAATCCACCCAGATGTGTGTTAAAGTTGCCACCTTAAGTTGAACCATTAATTATCAATCTCACAACTGTCATGGATACACTCAAACTCAATCCACGTCTACGAGCATAGCATGGCAATATAAGCATAACGTAGAAGTAACTCCCAAGGGTTTGATAAATAAAGGGCAATAGGTTCTACCTCATCATCTACTTCCCAATACCCACATGTTAAGAGATCCTACTCATGCAATGTGTGAGGGTTGTAACTAAGGCATAAAAACTGGGTAATCAATGTGTTACTTGCCTTGCTGACGATCTGCAAAACCTAGTGACTCGTAATAGCACGCTTCGCACTCCGGGTATTCTATCGCAAACAAACAATAGCATACATAAGCAATCAAGCAAAGATGCACGAGTAAATCTCAAATAAGAAGATCTAATCAGAAAGTTCAACTGAAGAACTCCAGTTTGCAAAAAGAATCAAATCAAACGGAGCAACGAAACACAAACTGCGAAAGAAACAAGATCCGATTACTAATCTGGACTAAAGTCAAATTTTACGGTACCAAAATCTTGTTCAAGTCGGTTAAAGAGAAAGAGGGCTTCGAGACGAAGATCCAGGCATTTGAATCGCCTGATTTCGATAAACAAGTGAAAAGTTATACTAAAACAAAAATCAGGGCAGAAATCGCGATCGAAAATAATCGCGGAAAACCCTGGAAAAAGAAAAACTGACGAACAGGCTAACGAACGAACATTCGCTTTCTACGGCTAACAGATGAACGGCGTTCGTTAAAACGAATGTACGGACAAACGTCCGCAAAATAAATAAACCGACGGAAAAACCGAACCGATCAAATCTAAAAAACGAATCTGATATTCGAAATAAAACCGATCAGTTTTTTAAAAAAAAACTGGCGGCTACCTCGGCGTTCGTGACGACGGCGGCGGCGGGCGACTCAGGCGGCGGGGGCGTGGATCAAGGCGGGCGGGGCTGGCGGCTAGGATTTGGGGCGCGGGTGGGCTACGGCGGCGGGACGGGCTGCAGGGGGTCGCGGGGGCGGCTTATAAGGCCGGCCGGGTTGAAGTCCAGGTCAGACACGGCCCGGTAAGGCGGTAACCTTTTTTTTAATATTTCGCCGCGCAGAAAAACGAAGAAACGGAATACTAAACGGACTCCAAAAATCCCGAAATAAATTTTCCCCGTCCTCTAAAAATATGCCGGACAAAGTGAACATTTATTTGGGCTTGTAATGCAATTTTGAAAAACGCATATTTTTCCTAACGCGAATAAAATTGCAATAAAAACCAAATAAAAATTATCTATTTAATTTTAATATTTTTCCTCCGATATTTCATTTATTTTGGAGAAGTCATATTATCTCCTCTCATATATTCTGATATGAAACATTTTCGGAGAGAAAAATCATTATAACCAAAATGATCCCTGTTTCAATATTTGATAAATTTCAAATATGAAAAACGTGAAATCCCCAACTCTCTCCATGGGTCCTTGAGTTGCTTAGAATTTCGAGGATCGAGAAACGAAATGCAATAAAATATGATATGCATGAATGACCTATGTATAACATTCCAAACTGAAAATTTGGGATGTTACATGACCACTGTCCGGTGCTCATCCAATCGTACCATAGTTCTACATCTGCTAGCACCGTCCCAGCCAGAGTCACCACTAAGGTCAACTAAGCCAGAGCCCATAGTGACTTGCGGTTGCACAGGTAAGCTTCCGGGCATGAAGTATTCTTCCATCTCTTTGAGCCTGGGTGGAGCTTTTCGCATGATATCACGGCGCTTCTCCGGAATCACCGAGTACTGGACGCACCAATGTACCCTTCTTAACCATTCTCCACCCAGAGGTATATTGAATTCTTGTCTTGAGTTTTGAAGTCTTGGCCTTGAATATGCAGTCCTTGCAGATGCCATCATGGAGTTGTCATCATTGACGTAGAGTTCTTCATACTCACACCGCTCCCGAGCACTCATACCAACCCCGTCTACTTTAGCGTAGCATTGAAACTAAACAACGTCCCGGGCTCGGTAACAGGGTGATGGGTTCCTACCTCATGCATTCTACTCAACTACAAGAAGTCAATATAACTACTGGAGGGATTATGAATGGTGACACTAAATGCAGTAAAAACATAGGTATGAAAAGCATGGTCAAAGTGAACTTGCCTGGTATTACTTGAGGAAGATAATATCACTCTCAGAATCTTTGATAAACTATTCGTCACTCCTAGAAAATCTATATAGTCAAACATTGTACTCACATAAGCAATAATCCTAGCAAACAATACTAGCAATCAAAATAACAATCAAAAAGCAATAAATAAAACAATAATGAAGTCAAAGAAAACCAAATAGAATTCCAAAGAAAACTTCAGGAAAACAAGGGAGAAACCAACTCACACAATAACAGTCAATACTCTTGTAGCAACACTAAATTACTCTAATAACTTTTCTGCAGCAAAGAAAATATAATTCCAATGCAACAACATAAAATAATTTACTAAATTAATAACTAGCAAAAAGAACTAATATAAAAACTACTATAACTATCTAGTTAACACTAGAAAAACTATAACAACTAACAAAGCACTAAGACAATAATAAACAATACTAAAATAATTATGAAAACTAATTTACTTCTAAATTTAGAATTAATAACAACATATATTGAAGTGGCAAAAAGAATTACTTTAAAACTAATAAAACTATTTTTATCAACTATCACTATGAACTAAACAAACAAATACTAAAACAGTAGCTAAACACTAATAAATAACTACAAAAATTTATCTACTGTAGTCTAACAGAAACATATGACAACATGTAAAAATCTACAAAAAGAATTGACTAAAAATAATTAAAAACACTAATTATATGACTAAAACAACTACATAAGCAAAACAGTACTATCTTCGCAATAAACCTAATTTAAGATAAACTAAAAATAAATAACTATATTCTAATGGATAGACAACACAATAACAAAACCGTAGCAAAAAGAATCAATCAAAAATACTTTGTAAAACTAAAAATATGACCAAATTAGTGATTTGAGAAAATTTATCAAAATCAAAATTAAACTACTCAAATTTGAAAACTAAGTACACAAACAGAAACTTTAACAAATTTGTGACACAGTGCAAAAGGAATAACTCAATTTGGATCTAAAACATAAAAGATATAAGCAATCTAAAACAGAAACTATTTTTGTTTATAAAACAGATCTAAAAAAGCCTACGGATCGGTCATAGGCCACATGGCTATCCCTGGTTCACTGGAGGTGTGCACTGCGGAGACTGAACAGTGAATGTTCGCAATCTAAGAGAACCTGAGACAGCACGGACAATAAAGAAAAACCGGAGAGACCCGGTTCGATCTAAACCTTACGAACCGTAAAATAAACCGCACTAAACCGATCTAACGAAATAAAACCTAACGGTTCACGTAAACTAATCTGGGCCATTGAAATTAGATCGGAGGGAGGAGAAGCTCACCGCGGCGGCGAGGAACTCCGGCGATAGTGACGACGGCGGTGGCGCTCGGGCGGCAATGTAGGTGAGCTCCCCCATGGGTCTCCGGCGCCGGGGACAACTCCTTATGACGCGGACAAGGACGGCGGGCACGATGGTGTCCTTGGCGTGACTCGGGGACGATGGTGGTGACGGCGGTGAGCTCGGTGTAGCGGTGGCAGTAAGGTGGTGAACGGGGCGACGACTCTGGTGGGTGTTGTGCTCGGGCGTGAGCACGGGGAGGTATGGGCGAGCACTACGGAGCGAGGGGTGGCATCGGATGGCGGTGAGGGTGGTCGTAGCGAGCTTGGTGGCGGCAATGGCGGGGGTGGCTGTGGTGAACTCCGGCGAGGGATTGCGGTGGCGTGAGCGCGAGGGAGAGAGGGGTTTCAAGGGGAAACAAATGAGGGAGGAATTCCCTTTATAGGGGGGTGTCTTAGGGCAGGGGGCGAATCGGGGATGAGATCCCGAGAAGATCGGGATACGGCGGCGGCGGCTTTGCCCTGCGTGGCTTGCGGGGGATGAAGAAGGCATGCGGTCCAGCGGATAGTGAGAGAAAAGAGAGGGAAGGGGATCGGTGACCGATCCGACGAGATTCGGGCGAGCGCTCGGTGAGGTTGGGCTAGCTGCGCTGCTAGGCCAGAGTGAGAGAGAGAGAGAGAGAGAGCAGTGCTGGGCTTCGGCCTAGCACTGTTCGAAGAGTTTTCTTTTTTTAACAGAAGGAAAAAGAAAAAGAAAGAGAATAAAATAAAATATTATATATTATATATTATATATCAAAAATTTCAAAAAAATAAATCCTAAAACATGAACATATTTTCAGGTACAAATAAAATCCACAAAAATTTAGATAAAGCAAACAATGCTACCGTTGCATTAAAAATGCAAATAAAATTATTTTAAAATACCAAAATGATTTCAAATCCATTTTTCTCCATTTTTCTATTGTAAGGAATCAGTTTACCCTATTTTCCATATATTATATTTTCTAGAACATAATTTGAAGAAAAAACAAATAACTCTATATTGAAAAATGGGTTTCAAAAGAACTTTCAATTTGATTCTTTTAAACTTCCAACTCATATTTCACATAATTTGAAGAAGTCATTTTCTCTTCTCTCGTGAAAATCATTGAGTTGCATAAAGTTTCTGGTTTGAATTATATGCAAATGAAATTCAAATATTTTCAAAAACCCTTTTCATTTTAATTGGAAGAAGTCATGTCATCTTCACTCTAGGGTTTTGCATTTGAAAAGAGTTTGAATTCATGCACATCAGAATGCAAAGTGAAAAGTTTGGGAAAGTCATTTTATTCCCTCTCATTCTACTTTCAAAAAGTTTCAAATTCCACTCAATTTCACACAATCAGTCACACAACAATCAAACAAACAATCAGAACTATTTATTTAATATAACATTCTAAAATTAGAATTTTGGGATGTTACATTGTGACTTACTGTATCCACTTCGAAGTTCTCATCCAGCATGATGCTGAAGCGCCTACCACCAATTAGGTGAGGCCTGTTGCACAGGCCGCGCTCATCTTCACAATATTCGCACATACCAAAATCCTTTTCGTCGTCAGACATTTCCTATGTTCATAGTTGAAACATTAATTGAAAATTGATCGAAGGCAACTACCAGGAAACTCAACACACATGTCACTATTACTCAATATGCAACGGGTTGACTTTAGGTGTGTCGAGTCTTCCTTCCTAAACTCTCATCTCACGTATATGGCGGGCACTCCATCTCTGATATTGTGACCGTCGGTGATGGTCGCTACTCCTCCTTTCCCTAGTGCATTACAAATATCTAGCACAAGGAAAAGAAGGAGAAGCGACCCCCACGACAATAGTCGGCATTCTTCTTCTCTCATATATGGTGGACACTCCCTCATTGATTTTTCAACCATCGATGATGGTCGCTACTCCTTCTTCCCCTAGTGCATAACAAAGGTCTAGCACAAAGAGAAGAAGGAGAAGCGACCCCCACGACAACAGTCGGCATTCTTCCTCAAATATATATATGGTGGACACTTTCCCTCACTGAAAGACACGCAAGGAGCAGAATAAGAGCTAAAGTTAACCCGTTCCATATATCGAGCAATGACATAGAAAAAATGCCCTATGTTTTGCCAAAATATCATTGAATTCCCGTTCTGGAAAATCACAAGCTCTCGATATGACCTACATTGTAGCACAAGTCATGCTAAAATTCATGAAAAAATTCGGCATGATCTTTGCTAAATACAGGACATATCGAGCGCCTGAAATTTTCCGGGACGCAAACGAATCAACATTCCAGCAAAATATAGGCCACTCGGAGGCACATTGCAAACAAGAACACCAAGACATCCTCTATATTCAGAATGCATCATCATCGACATCAATGACATGGCAACTATATAGCACTAGCATTTTCATCATCGACATTTACAACACATTATCATTTGGCTATTCTCACCTAGAGGTCTTAAGGGGTCGACCATGGGGACGACTGCGGGGATGAGGCAGGGAAAACTTGGTTTCTGCATAAAAAATATAAACAAAATATATTAACCACTTACTAGAAATAAACTAATTCTATTAAGCACTTACTATAAATAAAATAATTCTATTAAGCACTTACTATAAATAAACTAGTTCTATTAAGCACTTGCTATAAATAAACTAGTTCTGTTAAGCACTTACCATAAATAACCTAGTTAGTTAACCTAGCTAGTTAACCTAGATAATTAACCTAATTAAACTAGTTAACCTAGATAGCCAACCTAGTTAACCTAGCTAGTTTGAATTTTTACTAATTTGCTAAAAAATCTACTCTATGCAAGAACAGAGTGAGGAGAGATGAGGGAGGGAGGAGAGAGCAGGGGGTGGGAGGGAGGAGGATCATAGGAGGGAGGAGAGAGGACGGGGGAGGAGGCAGGGAGAAGGAGGAGGGGAGGAGGGGAGGAGGGCGGTGGGATGAGGGGGGAGGAGGGGGAGGGGCGGTGGGAGGAGGGCTTGGCTAGAGGAGGGGGCGGCCGGAGGCGGAGGGAGGAGGGCACGGTGGGAGGAGGAGGGCACCGAGAAAGGAGGAGGGAGGACGACGACGAAAATGTGGCGGCGGCGGAGGACTGGGGCAACGGGAGGTGAGGAGAGGAAGAAGATGGTCGGGGCGGGGGAGAGGAAAATTTGGGGATAAGTCACCCATAGCAGTAGCGCGGTCCCAGGAAGAGCGCTACTGCTAAGACCAATAGCAATAGCGTTGACTATAGACCGGGGCTACTACTATACCTAGCATGCCGGCAACGGTGTGGCAGTTATAGTAGTAGCGCTTTTTACGTGGGTCGCGGTACTGCTACTTATATAATAGTAGCGGGCTTGTATACACTGCGCTACTGGTAGATAGCAGTAGCGCATGTTTTTGACCATCGCTACAGGTAAGCTTCTGTTTATAAGGTTTTCCCTAGTAGTTTCATGGTAAGTTTCTCCTGCATATTAGCCAAGTCATGCACGTAATGTTCGTTTCATTACTAACTAATATGACTGACTCATGAAAACCAAATGTGCAGTCTGTGTGCCAGAGCAACGATCAGACCCCTCCGCCGATGCCCCAGATTGGTATAGCACCCACGGTGAGTTTCATTTGAATGGTCACTAGTTACTAGTATTCACATTTGAGTTGCATCATGCTAACGGGACGGCATAGTAAGCCACGTGGCAGATACCTGGGGGGGCACCTGGGCTGGCCTATTTGAGCACTTTGCCGTCTGCTGGCAGATGGCAAAGATGCAAAGGCCTTTGTCGCCTGCCAGTAGACGGCAAAGCACGTCGTTAACCCCTTAACGGACCTAACCCTAATCTGTGTCATACATGCCCTTTGTCGTCTGCTGGCAGACGGCAAAGGCCTTTGCATCTTTGTCGTCTGCCAGCAGACGGCAACGTGCCCTTCGTCGTAGTTCATTCAGCCAGACATGGTGTCGTCTGCTGGCTGACGGCAAAGACCTTTGCCGTCCGCCAGGCATGCCTTTGCCGTCAGCCATGGCAGACGGCAAAGTGCCTGATTCCTATAGTGTAGGCTCTCTTAATTCCCCATCAGAGGGAATTAGACATATCTCACAAAATTCTGTGAGTGGTATCTGATGGGTTTCAGAATATAAAACGAACCGCACGGCAGGAGGTTCAAGCCTGTTTAGGAAATAAAAAAAATTCACAAAGGAATTCATGAGGGTGTGGTGTTGGTCACACTCATTTGCGAGGAAGTTGGTAAGTCCAGCATTCGCACTGAATTGCGTGAACTCTTGGTGGAATCTGGTTTCTTCCATGAAGGCAATGTGCGGCCATTCGCAGGGCTGGACCTCTGTCCATCGTGGAGTGTTGATGTCACCGTCTGATGATTCACCGATGAGTCCCTTGGCATTCTTATTAGATGAACTCCTTCGAAAAAGGTCCATCTTCCTAAAAACAATTTTCTGAAATTTTAGGCTACAAAATTTTGTCAACAAAACTTCACAAGATTAATAGCAACTACACATATGGATGTCTAGAGGCTATGTCAAGCATTCAAACTACTTGGAACTCAAAGAATTCAACATGCAAGCTCATTTACATGCAGCACCAAGAGTAGCTAATTACTCAAAATATAAACCACTAGAACAAAAACTAATTGGAGCAATGGAGGAGTCACATACCAAGTAGCAATCCCCCAAAACAGTTTCGGAAACGTAGCTTCGAGCAAAGAGATCAAAATCCATGAGTTTGTGAGCAAGAATGCGCGTGACAAAGATTTTTTTCTGGAGGTAGGTGATGAAGTGAGCTAAAGGGATAAGTGAGGGGGGCCTTGTGGGGCCCACTACCCACTAGGGTGCGCCAGGTGGGTGTGGTACGCCCTGGTGCCTAGTGGGCACCAGGGCCACCCCTTGTGATGTATTTTGTATTATAAAATCTTAAATAATCAGGAAAAATCGTATTAAAATTTCAAGTCATTCTGAGCACTTTTATTTTTGGGCACTTTTTATTGCACAGATAATTCAGAAAATGGATAATCATGACATTTTGTTGTATTCAATTAAAATGTAACAGAAAACAAAAAGTAGGGACAGAAGGTTGTGCTTACTAAATTCATCGACCACATGCCTCTCAAAAATAATCCATTAATAAGGTTGATCAAGTCTTATTAACAACCACTTTCGATTAGCATGAACCCAAAGAACTTTCGCAGAACACTAAGTTACCTCAACGGGAATATGCATATCCCCAACAATAAGTATTTCATATTTCTTTTTGGCAATTGGTAGAGGGAGTTGAAAACTTCCAATAGTAATTGTCGGAGCCTTTTCAATAACAATAATACCATTCGCTTGAAATTGTTTCTTAGGAAAGTGCATTGTATGCTCATTACCATTGATATGAAAAGTGACTTTGCTTTTATTGCAATCAATAACAGCCCCTGCAGTATTCAAAAAGGGTCTACCAAGGATGTTCGACATGTTGTCGTCCTCGGGCATCTCAAGTATAACAAAGTCTGTTAAGATAGTAACATTTGCAACAACAATGGGCACATCCTCACAAATACCGATAGGTATGGCAATTGATTTGTCAGCCATTTATAGTGATATTTTAGTAGGTGTGAGTTTATTCAAATCAAGTCTTTTGTATACAGAGAAAGGCATAACACTAACACCGGCTCCCATCATAAGGAAATTTTGACATAACTTATTTTAATGGAGCATGGTATAGTTGGTATTCCTAGATCTCCTAGTTCCTTAGGTACTCCATCCTGAAAGGAATAATTAGCAAGCATGGTGGAGATTTTATCTTCAGGTATTTTCTTTTATTAGTGACAATATCCTTCATGAATTTAGCATAAGGGTCCATCTTTAAAATATCAGTCAAACCAGTACGCAAAAAGACTGGCCTAAGCATTTCAGCAAAGCGTTCAAACTCTTCCTCATAGTTTAGGTGGAAAGGGCATGTGTTTCTGAACCCATGGTTCTCTTTCCTTTCCATGTTTTCTAGCAACAAAGTATCTTTTATCACAACGTTAATTTTTAGGTTGCGGGTTATCAAGATCAACAGCAGGTTCTATCTCAACATCATTATTTGGTTCTTTTTCATCGTCTTGTTGAGCATTTACATGAACATCATCATTATCATTTTCATTATCACTAGGTGAATTTTCATTACCAGATTGAGTTTCAACATCTCAGATAGAGACATCATTGTTATCTTCAGAAGGTTTTTCTATTTCAGGTTCACTAGAAGTATGCAAAGTATATCAATTTTCTATTTCTTTTTAGATGGACTAGGTGCATTAGCATTAATTCTTTGAAAGTCGTGTTCAATTCTTCTAGGGTGACCTTCAGGACAATGTGGCTCCTGAGTCATTTTACCTACTCTAGTCATTACTCTAACAGCATGATCATTCATATTATTATCCATTTCATTAATTAACTCACTTTGAGATTTAGCAACTTGTTCTAATTGAGTTTGAATCATAGAAGCATGTTTTCCTACTCCTCTGGCATCATTAGTGATTCTAAACAACAAGTCCCTCAAGCGAGCAATCATATCAAAATTTTGTTTTAACTATTTCATAACATAGGCATTGAAATGATCTTGCTTCATAATGTAATTGTCAAATTTAAGCACTGACTAGGATGTTTGTTATAAGGGATATTACCTTCATCAAATTTTTAAAGGGCATTTACCTCCACCACCTGTGGTGGTGTGTCGAGACCATGTATTTCTTCAATAGGTGGTAAATTCTTAACATCTTCAGCTTTAATACCTTTTTCCTTCACATTTCTTTGCCTCTTGCATATCTTCAGGACTGAGAAATAAATATGCCTCTTCTTTGGAGTGGGTTTAGACGGTGGTTCAGGAAGTGTCGAATCATCATGATTCTTCAATATATTATTCAATAATTCCTCATGTTGTTCAACAGTTCGTTCCCTGAAAACACAACCAACACAACTATCTAGGAAATCCCTAGAAGCATCGATTAGTCCATTATAAAAGATATCAAGTATTTCATTTTTCTTGAGAGGATGATCAGGCAAAGCATTAAGTAATTGGAGAAGCCTCCTCCAAGCTTGTGGCAGACTCTCTTCTTCAATTTACACAAAGTTAAATAGTTCTTGTAAGGCAGCTTGTTTCTCATGAGCAGGAAAATATTTTTTAGAGAAGTAATAGATCATATCATGGGGACTACGCACACAACCAGGAGTAAGAGAATTGTACCATATCTTAGCATCACCCTTTAATGAGAAAGGAAATAACATGAGAATATAGTAGTAGCGAATTTTCTCATCATGAGCAAATAGAGTGGCTATATCATTTAATTTAGTAAGGTGTGCCACAACATTTTTAGTTTCATAGCCATGGAAAGGATCGGATTCAACCAAAGTAATTAACTCTGGGTCGAGAGAGAATTCATAATCCTTATCAGTAACAAAGATAGGTGAAGTAGCAAACTTAGGATCACATTTCATTCTAGCATGCAAAGATTTTTTACTTTCAACTTGCACAATAACTTCTTAAGATCATCTCTATCCTTACAAGCAAGAAAGTCTCTAGCTATCTCTCCATCCATAACATAACCCTTAGGTATCTCAGGCAATTCATATGTAGGAGAGCTAGGTCTGATGTGTGTTCCATAATTCCCAGTTTCAAAGACTTCATCAGTTTCAAAGATTTCATTAGTTTCAGTATTCTCGATATCTTTAGCTTTAGCAATTTGTTCATCAAGAAATTCACCTAGTGGCACATTCTTATCAAGAATAGTATTAGCATCATCATAAGCATCATTCATAGTAGAAATAGAATCATCAATTACTTACGACATGTCAGGATTGATAGCATGTGGTGGTGTTGTAAGTTTACTCAAAACAGAAGGTGAATCAAGTGCAAATCTAGATAATAGTTCATTGCCTCCCCTCTTCTTAGAGGGAACGATCTTGGTTCTATCATCCTTAAGATCCTTCATAGTGATAAATAGATATAAATCCCAAGTGACTCAACAAATATAGCTATGCTCCTCGGCAACGGTGCCAGAAAAAGGTCTTGATAACCCACAAGTATAGGGGATCGCAACAGTTTTTGTATTCAACCCAAATTTATTTATTCGACACAAGGGGAGCCAAAGAATATTCAAAAGTATTAGCAGTTGGGTTGTCAATTCAACCATGCCTTGAGATTAAATATCTGCAGCAAATTGATCAGTAGCACGGTAGTATGATAGTTTGATAGTAGTACTAACGATAGCAGTGGTAATGGTAACATCAGTAACAGTTTTGTAGTAGTTGAAACAATAGCAATAGCAATAGTAACTTAGCAAGAACAATATGTGAAAAGCTCGTAGGCATTGGATCAGTGGTAACATTGGATAATATTCATCATATAACAGTCATAACCTAGGGCGACATAGAACTAGCTCCAATTCATCAATATTAATGTAGGCATGTATTCTGTAAATAGTCATACGTGCTTATGGAAAAGAAGTTGCATGACATCTTTTGCCCTACCCTCCTGTGCCAGCGGGGTCCATAAGGAAACTAAGGGATATTAAGGCCTCCTTTTAATAGAGAACCAGAATAAAGCATTAACACATAGTGAATACATGAACTCCTCAAATTACGGTAATCACCACAAATAATCCCAATTGTTGTCACCTTGGGGTATGCGGATCATAACACATAATAGGTGCATATAACTTGCAAGATCGGATCAAGGGCATAGATATGATGGTGTAAACATAAACGGTTCAGATCTGAAATCATGGCACTCGGGCCCTAGGGACAAGCATTAAGCATAGCAAAGTCATAGCAACATCAATCTCAGAACATAGTGGATACTAGCGATCAAGCCCTAACAAAACTAACTCGATTACATGATGAATCTCATCCAACCCATCACCGTCCAGCAAGCCTACGAAGGAATTACTCACTTTAGGCGGTGAGAATCATGAAATTGGTGATGGAGGATGGTTGATGATGACGAATACTGAAGATCCCCCTCTCCGGAGGCCCGAACGGGCTACAGATCTGGCCTCCCGATGAAGAATAGAAGGTGGCAGCGGCTCCGTATCATAAAATGCGATAAGACTTCCTCTCTTATTTTGTTCTCCAAAAATAGGATTTTATAGAGTTGGAATTAGGTTCAGCGGAGCCTCATGGGCCCCACTACCCACCAGGGTGCCCAAGGGGGGTGGCGCACCCTGGTGCCTAGTGGGTAGCTGGCGGCCCCCTCTAGTGGGTCTTAGTTCCAGTAATTTTTATATATTCCAAAATAATTCTCCAAAAAGTTTCGTCCAATTCCGAGAACTTTTATTTCCGCACAAAAACAACATCATGGTAGTTCTGCTGAAAACAGCGTCAGTCCGGGTTTTTTCATTCAAATCATGCAAATTAGAGTCTGAAACAAGAGCAAAAGCGTTGGGAAAAGTAGATACGATGGAGACGTATCACTAGGCCATCATGTCGACACCTGGACCTGAGCCTCTAGTGGTGATTTGGTCTATCCGACTCCTGCTGAAAATTCGGATCTTCCTGTGGCAATGGATCAGAGGCCGAGTCCCCTTTGATGCGGAAGTGCTCAAGCGGAATGGCCTAGGAGATGGGATGTGTCCGCTCTGTGGGGCAGAAGAAGACTCGAACCACATCTTCTTTTCATGCGTATCCGCGCAATTCCTATGGAGTTGCCTCCGCGAAGTGGTAGGTGGTAGTTGGTGCCACAACAACTTCCTCAACCTCTTCACCGAACTCCAGGCTACACCCCCAGCTGTCCGCCACACTAGGTGGTTGACTATTGGGGTTCTTGGCTAGACGCTATGGATGGTCCGGAATAAGCCTGTGATCCAACATCTGCCTCTGCGACGTGCTACTGATGTTGTGTTCAAAATGTGTGGTTATCTGCAGCTCTGGCGGCCGCTTAGGCCGCCATCACAACCATCATTACCGATCTTTGCGTGATGGCTCTCCGCTTGGCGCCGCCGCTTCCTCCTCCACCACCAGAGCCGGATTAGATCCTCACATTCAGTGCCACCACTTATTGTTTTTTACTTTTGGGTTTGTCGAGCTGTGCCCTCAGCAGAACCTGTATGTACCTTGTGTTGTGCTACTTTGTGTGCGACATGTGTGTGCATGTATGTATTGTGTGACCTTTGTTGGACCTTGTGGCTTTGGTGGTTTTCTTTATATATAGGCGAAAACCTTTTTCGATAAATAGGATAGGATAAAAAGGCCAAAGAGATCTCTGCGTCGACTACTTTCGAGCCAAGCTGGTACTTCATGAGGACTTTTTGTGGCGTCACTTCTGGATACACATGCATTTTTTTTCTTGGGCATAGGAGGGTGTGAAGGAATATGCCTTCACGGTGATAAAGGATGCATGGGGACCACCGTCATTCTCTCTTCTCTAGAAAAGCACCGATGATGTGACGATGCTTGCATATGCATGGTACAACCGAAGATGTCGTTGATGAGATCGTCTCATGGGAGAGAGCATATGCATTGACGCAATGGTGAGATTTTCTTATGCCATGGTGAAGGCGTTTGGACAGGAGTACTTGAGACAACCACATACAGAGGGCATGTAATTTTTTAACAATTCGAGTAAAAGAAGGTTTTTCGGTATGCCCAGTTCATTCAATTGCACATGTATCACATCTCCTAATTGTTGCATTACTTTGTTGTTGTCAAGTCCCAAAACTTCAGTGTTGGCGACATTATCTACTAGCAATGAATAGTTATGGTACTAGGTCGATTGGTCACAATGGGTGGATATGACATTATCTTATGCTGAGGCCTCTAGGAGGCGGTGGCTCTGTGCTCGACAGGTAATGATGCATACTCATGGCTGATGCTCGGTGATGGCTTGCAGAGTCTACAAAGCTCATGTTTCTACATATATGAATGAAATGGTTGCTTTCCTCTACTTGCTCATGCAGTTGCTCCTGCGCCAACGACTTGAGGAGACCTACGGTGGTGGTGGGCATGAGGGGCCAATGATTTAGTTATTTTTTCCTTTGAATGTCTTTTTTTCTTTTTCTGTTGGGACAGTTAGGCATCTCCAAAGCCGACCTTCAAATCGCCTGCATACATCTGAACTAAGTTGTTTGAGCATATCTTGCCATCCAATGCGGAGCCGTATACATCCACGGACTGGTCCGCATGCCTGTTTTCCCTCAAACCATAAGCAAACTAGTGGGGCTTTGTGAGAGTCCGGACCCCTTCCACGTAAGACTCTAACACTCCCAGCCCACCCAAAACCACACATAGAGCCCACATCTCCGTTCCTTGCTCTCCTTTGCTCTGCATCTGCTTCCTCCCTGGCTTCCGCCGTCGATGTACCACCCTGGCTGGCTGCCAAAGCCCTTGTCGGACATCCGCCTCTCCAGCCGGCCGCTTTGCCTACACCGTCGTTTCACCTCTCGTTCGTCTGTCGCGCAAGTCATCCGCCCCTGCAAATGCCACCCGTGGGGGTCACCATGCCCGGCAAGTGTTTGGTGAAATGCTCGTGCTAATTTTTTTGACAGTTTTCTCCCCTTTTAAAAGCAATGGATTCGGACATAGAGTACTTGTACGAGAACTATATTAATATGTCTGACAACTCGTCCGACGAGGAGGATTATGCGGATGAAACGATGATGATGTAGACCATCCTTGCAGATGCGGAGCATACAAAAGAGTATGTTCTCAATTTCAAGGGATCGATTAAGGGCCATCAAGTGCTGAATCAGAACAGGGCACAAGGGGCATTTGACACTGATGTGTACTACTTTGCATCGATGCCGTATTCGCGGACATTTTTTGCCGACGCTTTCAGATGCAGAAACATGTGTCCAATCGCCTCTACAATGATGTCTAGGCCTAGCATGACTACTTCATCTTGAAGAAGGATGTCATAGGAAGAATTGGATTATCTGGTTACCAGAAGTGCATGAATGCATTGCGGATGTTTGCATATGGCACGACCTTCGGATGTCCGAGAGCATATGCGCAAACGTCATGGTCAGATTTGCTACTACGGTGGTCAAAGTTTTTGGACCTCAGTACTTGAGAGAACCAGTTCTTGCAGGTACCAAAAGGCTCATGTCACTCTCGTAAGGAAGAGGATTGTGTGGTATGCTCAAATCTCTTGATTGCATGCACTAGAGATGGAAGAACTGTCCATATGCTCTACAAGAGCAATATCAGGGCCATGTTAAAAAGCTCACCAACATTCCTGAAGCGGTTGCATCACATGACCTATATTTGGCACACTTTATTTGGAATGCCCGGGTCTCACAATGACATCAATGTGTTGCAATGATGTTCATTGTTTGCTAGGTTGATTGAAGGACAAGCTCCTTCATGCAACTATACTATAAATGAGCATGACTACAACATATAGGATACTATCTGGTTGACATTATCAATCCTCTGTTGGCTACCTTTGTCAAGACCATCTCTGAGACAGTTGGTAAAAAAGGAGCACACTCCGCCAAAGACAAGAATGAGTTAGAAAGGATGTGGGGAGGGCATTTTGAGTGCTCCAAGCCCATTTTACGGTTGTTTGACCTGCAAAAATATGAGATATAGAGACCTTATGTGATCGTGCGCAACATGATCGTGGAGGATGAGGGTGAAGATGCTGCCGAAGGTCTAGTATTTGAGAACATGGGTGATCCTGTCCAACTTCCAAATCAGAATCCATCCACGTTAGGTTACTAAAACACATGTGCGAGTTGAACTCAAGTTTGAAATATATTTCAAGAGGGCCGGTGAGAGCGCTCCCGACCCCGAGCTCCCTCCTCCGCCTAGGGTTCCCGCGCCACCGCCAGCGGCTCCCCCGCGCGGAGCCGCGGCCGTGACCGGCCGCCGTTGCGGCGTGCCTCTCCCACTCCCCCACCCCTCCCCCGCCCCTCCCCCCTTCCCCGTACCCCCCGCGTCGCCTCCCCGGGCGAGGCGGCCGGGGGGGGCTTCCACCGCTCCCCTTCAGGCTCTCTCCTCGCATCTCCTTCCTCCCGTCGCCGCCAGCAAGCGCCGTCGGGCCTCGGCCGCGTGGTGCTGGCAGCGGCGGGCCTGCCCTTCCCCGCGCGCGGCCCCCCATGCCTGGCCGGTGGGGGCTGGCGGCGGTGCTCCTCGGCCGGCGTCGGTGTGGCCCGTCGGCGGTGATGTCGCGTGCCACGGTGGTGCTCGACGCGGCGGTGCGGTCGTTGGTCGTGGGGCGGCGTCGTGGCGCTGGTGGCTGGCGGCGCCCGCCCAGCCCAGATCTGGGCCCATTTGGGCCCCATCTGGGTTTGGGTGGGCCGGTAGCTCGGTGTTCCACGGCGTCGTTTCCTGGTGATGGCAAGGTGGCGGCGGTCTCGGGTGGTGCGGACTTCGTCGGTCGACGAGTTGCAGCGTGGCGACAGGATTGTCCGGGTCCAAGTCGACCCGACCGGGCCGTCCAGGCCCGGCAAGTCCTCGTCGCCGCGTCCGGTCGGCTCCGCTGCGACGGTGGAGGTTGTCCCCTCCCCCTGTTCGAGTTGTGCTCGCTCCCGTGGTCGGGGTCTCTTTGCCCGAGCTAGGCCTCGTGTTGGCAGCTCCAGTGAGGCGGCGGGGGTGTCCGGTAACTGTGGTGGCACAGACTGGTGGGCGGCTGTTGTGGTGGTGCATCTCGAAGTGCCTCGGATGATGGTGGTGGTTGTGGATCAGGAGAAATCCTTGTCGGCTTGTCCGGCACCGACGCGGTGAAGCTTGCCGGCGCCATTGGACCTTCCTGAGGGGCGTCGGATATATCCCTTCCCCACCATCCCTCGCGTACCGGGGGAAACCCTAGAACTTGTTCAGGCAATGGCGGCGTCGTCGTCGCATTCCTTCTTGAAGGTGTTGCTTGGTGCGAGGCGCTTCGAGATGCTGGGAGCGCGATGGCACTTCGCCGGAGGGTGCAGCGGTTGCCGGTCTTCCTTTCGTCGTTGATCTGCCGGTGTTGGCATTCATTTCTATTTCATTTTCTTTTGTTTTCTTTTGGGCCTATCTGTGCTGCGGCCCCAGCGTGCTGGATGTATCGAAGGTTTGCTTTATAATATAAAGCGGGGGGAAACCCTTTTCTCAAATATATTTCAAAACTTAGTTGGACTGTAATATTTGCATTTGAATATTTTCATTCATAAAAGATTTGATTTCCTAAAATTTTGAGGGCTATGGATATTTTTTTTATAAAAAAATACAAGAGTGGACATTTGGGGGACATGTTGGACAAGCGGCTTCCGTATCATTGTCCACCAATGAGTCCGGACCAGTCCCCTGACAGATAAGGTCGGCATTCCAGATGCACTTATCCCCCTATCCTCCTCTCGTATGGCGGAGTGATATCCGGCGGCTAGTTAGGCCCCTCCCAATGCTCCACCTTGTACAGGTGCTAAGCCTTTCACGTAGGCAAAAATCTGATATGGCAAGTTATTTAAGAGGAGAGAGATAAGTGTGGTGACCCCAGAAAGAACCAATGCTAAGCGCGTAAACCTAGGCAAAACATTTAAAGGAAAAGAGCCCACCAATACATGAAGAGTTTTAGTTGCTAAATCATTAAATGAAGCAAGCTTAGCAATCATAAGCTAAGCACCTACGCATTGAATATAGTTGCTAAGCTATTTAATGTGCTTAGCACCTCATCTAAACACTCATGCATTTGCAGCCTTATCGAAACCATACGACCGTGCACCCTAACCATGGAAAGCTCCTCGGAACCACTGGTGCAGTGGCGGCTACCGCAGAAGAGGCAACTTGGAGCGCTGCTCTAGAAAAGGCGGGCATGACCATATCGTGTTGACCGTTATATAGCCACCGTGCATGCACGCACGAGCACAATCCCCACGAATTAACTAACGCACTCTCTTGATCAGTGTCAATTGACGTTGGAAACCAACAGAACAGCTAACTAACTACTCACAAGCTCGCAATCTCCTTTTGCTTCTTTATTATTACCCCATCACCTCCCACTGGAGTGCTGCGTCCACCATCCAGAGGAACTAAATTAACCGCCTCCATCGTGTTTTTTCAAAAGCTAAAGCGCAAGATGACACATCCTCCACAGGTTTAAGCACCAAGGGGAGAGGAGCATATGCGGTTGGCCGTTAGATGATACCCTGCATACCATGACCAGCACATATGATATCACGCACTAACCATTATTTGCAGTAGTATATATGGGTGTTAACTAAAGTTGAAACAACAGGAAGCTTACGGTCGTGTATATATATATATCGACATTCTTTAAGTACAAATCTGAACAGAAATAAGTTAAAAGGAACCGGAGAACCAGTAGAAGCTGTGATTTGTGCATGGCCAGTAGATTCTTGGAGAAAAAGAGAGGGAAAGACCATACATATTTGCAGCCAGTGATGAGTGGATTACACAAGGGCATGCAGTTGCTGCCTGGATTCCATCAACACAGGGGTGCTGCTCCCTCCATTTAACCATCACCTTGCGAAGTTAGCGGTTTAGGGGGTATCAATTATTTAGCAATATAAATAATCAGGCAGGGACAAGCGTGGTACAATTATATGCCCATTGGGAAGGCTATAAGGTAGCGCATTATTGCCTCCTAATCAGCATACCAAGTGTTGCAGGTTTAGTGGGAGCTCCATACAGTTTTTGTGCATACTTGTTTTTTCGGGACAAAAGAAATCAGCATGACTTTTGCAGTAAGCAAAGAATACAAAAGAGGCCGGCCGGGCCGGTATACAGGTCAGTGTATCCCGTGATATAGAAATGAGCTAGCTGTTGCGAACTTTTTGGAGCCGTTTGGCTTGAACCTTTCCCCCTCTTTTGTTTTACTTCACATGTAAGATATGCTCGGATCTTGCCTGCCCACTTTGCAACAGGCTCCAAAGCAGCTTTTGGTCAAAAGAGAAAACTAGACGGAAGTTAGTGGAGCACGGTAGTCAGTAGCATCTTCATAGTAAGCCTTACAGCGTTTCGTAAAGGCCATTGTTTAGATTAAGCAAAAAGGTCGAACTTTATTTTTGAGAAAACTTTCAATCTGTTCATTAACTGTCAAGGTAGTAAAATACATCAGAAGTAAAAATTAAATCTATGTCCACAGACCACCTAACGACGAATACAAGCACTAGAGCGAGTCGAAGTCGTGCCCATCATCGCCTCTCCCTCCTCGGAGCTGGAAAATCTTGTTGTAGTAGACAGTCAGAAAGTCGTTGTGCTAAGACCTCATAGGACCACCACATCAAAATAGCAACTGCCGCCGATGAAGAGAATTGTAGATCGAAAGGATCCAACCTGCAGACACACGGACGGAGATGAACAAAAACCGGATCCAAGCGAATCTAGCAAAGAAAAATGCCGAATTAATCCCAAAAGATCCGCTGAAGACACACCTTCACACGCCCTCCAACAAAACTAGAAGCACTGCGGTGATGGGACTAGGCGGGGAGAATATTAATCCATCTTCAGGAAGCCGCCGCCGGCTTGTCTTCCTAAGCATGGCACAAACCCGAACAAAACTAAAAAAACCACCTAAAACGAAGTCGTCCTGCCTCCATGGTCCTAGAACCACAAGAGACGAGGCGGACTAAAGGCGATACCAACGAGAGGCAGGGAAAACCCTAGCTGAGTGTCTTTGGTTCGCACAAGTGAAGGGATAGAAAAAAGGTCAAACTTGAGAAAGAAATTAGAAAAAAAATATGCTTAAAAATAGGTGGACACCTAAAATTATAAAGGTACTTCAAAATTATAATTTTGATCATATCAATTTTTAGATCTTACAAATATATTTTATACAAATAAAATGATCAAACTTGTAATTTTTTAAGCTTAGTGATCAAAACAGTGAAAGCGACTCTAACCGATTTCCTAAAACAACACGCCCTAGAAAAACTGTCAAAATAGAGAAGTGGTGTGCTTCAGTACACCCTTATTTATATTAACATTGGAGATTAAAACATACCCCTTCACATGAAAGGCTATGATGGTCAACAAGTTAGTTAATTGATTGTCATACGTAACATTAATCTAACTTAGTAAAAAACTAAAAATATTTCATGTAGCATAGACTCTTTTTTTCGGAAAAAGCTTCCAATCTATTCATCTTTAATCAAGGTAGTACAACGAACACTAGAAATAATAAAGATTACATCCAGATCCATAGACCACCTAGCGACGACTACAAGCACTGAAGCGAGCCGAAGGCGCGCCGCTGTCATCACCCCTCCCTCGCCGGAGCCGGGCAAACCTTGTTGTAGTAGACAGTCGGGAAGTCGTCGTGTTAAGGCCCCATAGAACCAACGCACCAGAACAGCAACCGCCGCGGATGAAGAGTGTAGATCAGAAGGAACCAACCTGAAGACACATGAACGAAAACAAACGACGAACAGATCCGAGCAAATCCACCAAAGACAGATCCGCCGGAGACACACCTCCACACGCCCACCAATGATGCTCGACGCATCACTGGAACGGGGGCTAGGCGGGGAGACCTTTATTCTATCTTCAGGGAGCCGCCGCCGTCTCGTCTTCCTGAGCAGGACACAAACCCTAACAAAGCTTGAAAAAAGATCTAAAAACGGAGCCCTCCCACCGGCAAGGGCTGAGATCCACTCCGCCTCCATGGCCCTAAGGCCACCGGAGACGGGACGGATCGGCGCCGGCGGGAGGCGGAGAACCCTAGCTTTTTGGGCGGTGGCTGGTTGTGGTTGGAACGGTGTGGATCAGGAGCATGTAGCATAGACTCTGATAACACTCTTGTGACACACGGAAGTTCCGCGGGATCAAATAAAAATCTACCGCGCAATCAAGATCATAATGCTGAAGATAGACCACGGGATCAAATTTTACAATTAGACGCGTAGTCACGACAACACAGAAGTAGAGTTGGTGATGTGTGTAAACAACCAGCTGAGTCGTCGTCTCCTTCTTGCGTAGCCGATCTCCCACGATCTGTTTCGCGGATCCCTCGGATAGTGCCTCTCAGTTCCCTCGAATGATTCGTTAGGGCGCTACCGGTGCAACACCTTCAAGGTATCCACACGTACATGGAGCAGCGTCGGGCGGCGGACTACTATGTCTAGTCGCGCGACATATGGGCGTGGGGAGTGATGGCGACTTGGTACTTATGGCAGGATAGACATAAATTGATTCATGAAGGGAAGTCTCAAGATGCTGACCAGACGTCTATGGGGTTTCGTGCTATAGCAACGAACTTTGTTAATGCCCACACCCCTGATGCTTCCAAGGAAAAAGGGGTGGGTTAGACCCCCGACGGGTTTTGTCAAGCTTAATGTGTATGCGTCTTTTGATCATGGTCTGTTTAGGGGCATTGCTGGAGCAGTTTTTAGAGATGACAAACGAAATTTCATTATTGGGGAATACTGAAAGATTAGTATGCGGGCAAAAACTTTGGCTCTTAGATTAGGCTTATCTCTCGCACAAAAGGTGGGATGTGACTGGCTTTTTTTATTAATTCAGACAATATGGAAATAATCGATACAATAAAGAATGGAGGACAAACTGCCGGAGCGGCTGCAGTAGTTTTTGATGATTGCTATTTTCTGGCATGTGATTTTTTCCTTGCTAGTTTCGAACATCGTAATAGAGGCGCATAAGGCCGCTCATGAACTTGTTAGGTTAGCGAAATTTTCAGATAGTAGGGGCCTATGGATGAGATTGATCCTTTTATTGTAGACCATGTAACCATTATTTCTAATTAATAAAGCCTTATCTTTCAAAAAAATAGTTTTTAATGATATTATTTTTGCTACATGTTATAATTATGGTCAAACTATGACCCTAAATATAAGGGGGACTAATGAACTAGTACGGAGGGAGTACTTGTATGGGAAATTCCTCTGACAGGACATAGGCAGTACATGTACCCGAAACTTCTCTGACGCGAAGAAAGTCCGCTGGTGTAACCAACTGTAAGCCACTTGGCTGTACGAAGGCAACCATTGGCACAAGTTGCGTAGCCATCGATTACAAAAACATTAATTAGCCAGGAAAATCCTGAAGACTAGGCAAGTACTACCAGAAGTGCAAAGGAACAATACAGACCTTCATACATACCTCTAAAAAAGTGGAAAGGATGGCAGGGAAAACAAGTTGATGGAAGAAAGATCACGTGGAATGTTGATGCCAATTTAATATGATACTGTTCTTCACAATAAAATTGTACACTTCGTCCTTGGGCTTAAATCAAAGGAAACAACACATATATGAACAAGTTGGCACCAAAATGGACACAATTCAAAAGGCGCTCGCTGATGGCCTTCCGCAGGCACCAAATATGATCTGAACTTTTCTGAGGCTCGCTCTTCCCTGATAGCACAAGAGATCTAAAATGCTACTTCAAACTGTATGTCCCACCCAATCTGCCATTAGTTTTGTCACCAGTCTTCTTTTACTTAGCGTACTAGTTACCACACTCTTACCGGAAGTACAAGCTCAGAAAGTATCTTGTTGGATTAAACCCTATGAGTATCACTACAAGATAAAGGAAAATATGTAAGACGATTTGTCAGAGGGAAAACTTGGTACTGTATAAAATACACTTACTGAGTGGCGATAGTATGATGACAAGTCCGATTGGGTACAAGAAAAATGTCGTTCGGTCCAAAAATGGAAGAACTGCAGCCAAAGACCACTTCATTTGTTAGGACAGTCTTAAACACACATACTCCCTCTGTTTCATCATGTAGTGCATAGATTTTCATGAAAGTCGAACTTAGAAAGTTTGACCTAGTTTATAGAGAAAAGTATGTATATTTACAATATCAAATATATACAATTTGAAAATGTCTTATTATGTATCTAATAATATTTATTTGGTATTCTAGATGTATATATTTTTCTCTACAAAGTTTGTAAATTTGGACTTTTCAAAAAAACTATATGCACTATATTATGGAACGGAGGGGGTACAATAAAGTCAACGAAAAGATTAGACTACACTTACCATCATATCCTAGAAAGTTCAGATAGTGATAATAAGAAATTGCCACCATGAACAGGAGGTTTGATAATAGGGCAGGCAAGAATCCATGAGCGATCAACAGAGGCGACAAAAAGTATTGAAGCACTGAGAAAAGAAATTATCAGATACATGACCATAAATGCTAGAACCAATTTCAGGTAGAGAGAATAATTCCTTTATTATTACCATATAGGATGACGAATGCAGGGAAGAACGAGTTGCAGTGAACATCAAATGCATAGAGCCTGCAAAAGTTAATTTTTTCGTAACTACAGATACTGATCATGACCTCAAGAACAAAGTACTGGAAGGAGCAATTATGATCTCTTAACTTAGTTACTAGTCAAGGCAAGATCACTGAACAGGAGTTGACATTCAATGGAAATTACAGAAACATGCTATCAAGGGTCTGTGAGTTTCATGGAACAACTATTCTGTTAGCTTAAAATGTTCTAGGAGTTCATGCGGTGTCAATTTAAAAAAATCACCTCCAAGTGGTGGAAATACAACTCAAATAAAATGCATTGGTAGTAGAAGATACGACAATTACCACTCGACACGTTGTTCGACCACATGGCTATTAGGTTCCTCCCTCAGATAAGAATTGGTAAGAAACCTGCATCAAAGCATAGCAGATGTTAGTTTATATTCTCCATTTACAGATTTGCATGTGTATTAAGTATTTTCTAATAGATTTAACAGTTTAGTCATTACACACTACTAGTACTGCATTTGATTAAACACTAGGCTGCAAAATGTAGCATATGCAAGAAACGTAGATTAAAAACTACAATGCTGCTACCACCTCTAGAGTAAATGATGAAGAAGTTCAAAAATAACAAGTAATAGCAGTAAACCTATTGTCAGCAACAAACCAAACTTTATGCCACTAGCTCATTACAACATGCTTCGACTTCCATTGCATGCTGAGGAATACCTCCCAAACAAGAAAAACAGTAAAACTGATCGCTGACAGAACTGAGTACCAAAAACATGATTGTTGCCTTCAAGTTCCGAGTACAGCATGGAGTACTTACCAGCAAAGTGTGGCCAAAACTAGCCCAGCAAACAAGAAATGGACAAACACAACCGAGATGATTGTTAAAGCAGCATGCGGCGCACTCTCTCCAAACCTAAAGAATGAAGACAAGAAGTCAAACATTGAATAAAAAGGAAAAACAAGCCAACGAGTTGATACAACAGAAAATAAAAGGAACACATTAATCTATTAACTATGAGAATATATAAAATAGACTATAAACAAAAGATAGATTTAAACCATTGCCCAGATATATTCCTTGCATCCACTACATAAGGGAATCACAAAGACAATTCCACATGATCTTTTTTTTTGCAAAGTCCAGAGATAAAAGAAGGGTATAAAGAACTCACGCTGCACAGTAAGCTGATGTCGCAAACACAAGGAAAAGAATTAGAATGACAATAAATGCAGGATCATCCCTAGCCCACTGGTTCTTTGTTTCTGTAAATAAGAATATAGATATCAGGAACCTGCCATAATATCAAATGCAGATAAAGGACTGCAATAGTATGGAAGTCCATCAATTAAATTCCAGCAAACACATTTACGTTGAGGAAAAGATAGAAGTAGACAACATACGCTTGTGATATTTGGTGTGCTGATAGCTATCTTCCATAATCGCAACATGGTGCACACAAATAGAGAAAAGCAAGTCAGGTGCCTAATTATATAATCAATATCAAAGTGAAAACTAGAAATGGGTCATTCATCTTAAAACTATACAACTACGGATGATGAAATTAAGGTGAGGATGTAACCCTCAAGCAGTGGTGGACCTTGAGCGTGATTTTAGAAGGAGCCAAAACAATGGGAGCCAAGTTAACATATTGTGTCATATGTGATCCAAATTATGTTATATATGAACTAACATCATGGGAAATTTCTGTAAGCTGGTGGCCCTAGCTAAGCTCTGCTATCGCCCTCAACCCTAGCAAAAAAACTAGCTAGGGTTTGTGTACAGGCATAAATGGGTCAGTAGAAGGTCCTGTGGTCGATGGATAGGTTTTTGGTGGTGGTTTGGACTGTAAAACTTAGAATGAAATTCTTCAAGCCTTTATCGATCATGTTATTTCACTCGTCCTTGAATTCAAACTTAGCAAGTAGGGACAATAGCAATGAGAATTTAGATGGTAACAATTCATCAATGTGCAAGAGGTGCTAGTGTTACTACGGCAATATCTGCAGAAAACAATTAATATGGTATAATAGCTAATGCGAAGTATTTAGAGCTGGACTGAGTGCAGAATGCGTACACTACTTTTGGTGAAGTACAGAGATGAACCATTTGCCAAAACGTGTATTCGATATCCATTTGCTGCCACTGTTGAGAAAAGCAATGACATTATACTTCGGCCAAAGTACCATAAGAATTACTGTTATATGGATAATTATAAGACATAACATGTTACAACCCCATTGGGATATGTACAGGCAGTGCCAGAAAAGGCTCATATGAAGAAAATCAGAGCATTTTCCTTAGTTATTCAGGGCAACTAAACAATGAAACACAAAATAGTCAGGATAGTCTCCAATTAGGTTTCCTATTAGTAGATAGGCGAGTCAAGTTTACGTATTAAGTTTGCTCAAAATTTCTACAGAATAGTGAAGATTGAAAGATTGATCCCATAAACAATGATAAATTCCAGCCTTAGATAACATAGGCGAAGAGAATGGTAGAGGGAAAAGACCATGATATCCTTTTACCAATGTCTTGGGAGTATCTGGAATAAGAGAGAGAATAGCAGTGACTTAATGTGAATGGTCACATAAGTGACAAAGGGAGGGAGGAAGATAAATGAGGACAAACGAGTGAGAAGTTCATGAAGTTTGCATGTATATCTCATATTTGAAACAAACTTAAAGACTTCTGCCTCATATTTTGAATGTCCCTTGTACTATTGCAACGAAGCAATGTAACTGTTCTAATCACAGTGGATGCGAACAATGTGTGTTAGAACACACCTACAAAAATCCAAGCATCAAAACAAACTCAACTCTACAACAATCTATATATAGTGTTCAGATTTCAGAAGTGTTTTCTTTTTTCTTTGACTAGGTTGTTTATCTTAATTCCCTGTATGCGTAGGAAGATTTAAGAAATCTCTTGTTGTAACAATTGAACCTCAGTTTTAATTATTAAGAGGAAACAACACATATGAGCAATAACCTTGAAAACTCTGCAGCACATATAAATGCACAACTGAAGTGAATTAATTCTACTCACATCCCAAATTCACACGAGATAGCTAAAAGAATCCCAATAACCAATCAAAATATACCAATATCCCAGATGAAGAACAAAGCACAAGAACCTACCCTTTAAGGTCAAGTTAGACAGTCCTGAATCCAAGGTGACACCCATTCCTAAACCCATTGATTGATGCATCAAGGATCAGGTAAATTCAATAACATCAAAAGACTAAATCAGCTCCCAGCTCATTGGTGCAGAGTAATGTGCAAACTCAACCAGATGGGCTGGAAATCTAAAAGTGCATTACATCCTCGAACTGGCCCACCTCCCCTTAGCCTCTCATAATTGCTACGCTGAGGGTGTGGGGAATCCACTCCATAAACACCCCCAGGTAGCAGAAATTGAACCAAACCTCCTAAGATCCCTCCTATGTGGTATTCATCCTACCTTGGGCAAACCCGCATTTCTGCGACATATGAAACCCTAACGAGATTCGAGGTTTTCGTGGCACCAGGCCCGCAAATCGCAGCAGCTGAAGCACCACGCGGCCTTGCAAACCCGTACGCCAGATCAGCGCCATATGCGTGGCGAAGAGATCCGGACGAATGAATGTGGATTCCGAGGAGGAGGCCAGCACCAACCTTGACGATACGGCGGAGATACGGGCCGAAGAGCGGCGGGGCGGAGCGGGCGGCCCCGCGGCCCTTGGACGCCGTCGTGGGCAGCATCGTTCTCCCCTCTCCTTCCTTCTGCTGCTCCTCCGCTCTCGCGATCTGCTGCCGCTGCTGCTGCCTGCTTGCTCTGGTGGTGGCTGTCACAGCCGCGGGGCACGCGAGATCTGGCTTTTCCTAAGTCGTTCGTGTCTGTCAGTGTTTTTGTTTTCTCTTTTTTTTTCTCGGGGGCTCAAATGTAACAAACTAACAATTGAGGCTTTTCCTATCTAAAAACACGAGACATAGCTTTAAAAAAAAATCGGTCTATTTGTCAAATATCATGAGAATATCAAAGAACAGCAGAAGTAATGAAAATTACATCCAGAACGCAGACCACCTAACGACGACTTCAAGCACCGAAACAAGCCGAAAAACACGTTGCCGTCATTGCCCCTCCCTTACCGAAGTCGGGCAAATTTTGTTGTAATAGACAGTCGCGAAGTCATCATGCTAAGGCCCCACAATACTAGCGCACCAGAATAGCATCTGTTATCAATGGGTGAAGCAAATATCAGAAGTATCCAACATGTAGACATACCAACGCAGATGAACGAAAATCGAATGCAAGTGGTTCCACTGAGGACAGGCGTCAATGAAGCCTGTAGGATCTATCAGAGATACACCTCCACGCGTCCACTGAGGACGCTAGACACATATTCGAGACACGGCTGGGTGTGGAGAACCTTAATTCATTTTTAGGCAGTCGTCGCCACCACGCCTTTCTAAGAATAATACAAACCCTAAGAAGACACAAAAAGACACATAAAAACTTAGCAAAAGCCCTCCTACCAGCAAAAGCCAAGATCCACCACGTCTTCATGGCCTAAGAGCATCTCCAGCCACGCCCTCAACAGACCCCCCAGGCCATTTTTTAGCGCCGGCGCTGAAAAAACGGCACACTCGCGTCCCCGGGAGCCCAATTTCCGCCGGTTAGGCCCGAAACTAGCATCGGCGGACGCGGGCCGAACCCAGCACGCTGGGGGCGCCCGGGGACGCCGAGGGAATCGTTTTTGGTGCGAAAGAATGGAGGGCCCGCCGAGTCAGCGACCCTCGCGCATCGTCATCCTCATCGCCTCGGTTTCCCGCGGGGAATCAATGCCAAGGCTGTCGCCGGTCAGCCTTCCATTGATTCCTCACGGGTGGTGCAGTGCGGCGACGCACCCTTTTCCGCCATGCGTACACACGTTTGCCGCCCCCAGGCCGCTATAAAAGCCGCCCCTCCCCTCGTCGGTGGACGCTCTCGTCCGCAGCCCCTCTCTCTCACCGCCGACGCTCTCTCCTACCCTCTCTCCCCGTCTAGCCACCACGTGCACACCCCGTTGATGGGAGAGCGGTTCCCTGGCAATGGAGCGGCGTCCAACGGCTTCGATCGCCGCCACCTGCACGAGTGGGAAGCCCACTTCTTCCACGAGGCAAACTGCCCGGCGCCGCCTGACCTACGCGTGCCGGGAAGGTGGAGGCTCAGCACCGGGGGCGTCCCAGTCCCCCCGCAGCACGATCCCGCCTACTTCCACGCCGAGATCGAGCATGTTCGGGCCTCTCTGCCGGAGGAGGAGGGATACGTCCATTTTGCATCATGCTTTTATATCGATATTTATTGCATTATGGGCTGTTATTACACATTATGTCACAATACTTATGCCTTTTCTCTCTTAATTTACAAGGTTTACATGAAGAGGGAGAATGCTGGTAGCTGGAATTCTGGACTGGAAAAGGAGCAAATATTAGAGACATATTCTGCACAACTCCAAAAGTCCTGAAACTCCACGAAAGTCGGTGTTGGATTATATTAAAAATATTGAGCGAAGAAAGCACCAGAGGGGGCCACCCACCGTCCACGAGGGTGGAGGGCGTGCCCTACCCCCTGGGCGCGCCCCCTGCCTCGTGGGCACCTGGCAGGCCCCCGATGCCCATCTTCTGGTATAAGGTGTCTTTTGCCCTGAAAAAAATCAGAAGGAAGTTTTTAGGACGAAGCGCCGCTGTCACGAGGCGGAACCTTGACGGAACCAATCTAGGGCCCCGGCGGAGCTGTTCTGCCAGGGAAACATCCCTCCGAGAGGGGGAAATCGTCACCATCGTCATCACCATCGATCCTCTCATCGGGAGGGGGTCAATCTCCATCAACATCTTCACCAGCACCATCTCATCTCAAACCCTAGTTCATCTCTTGTATCCGATCTTTGTCTCAAAACCTCATATTGGTACCCATGGGTTGCTAGTAGTGTTGATTACTCCTTGTAGTTGATGCTAGTTGGGTTATTCGGTGAAAGATTATATGTTCAGATCCTTTATGCATATTAATACCCCTCTGACTATGAACATGAATGTGATTTGTGAGTAGTTACGTTTGTTCCCGAGGACATGGGAGAAGTCTTGCTATAAGTAGTCATGTGAATTTGGTATTCGTTCGATATTTTGATGAGATGTATGTTGTCTTTCCTCTAGTGGTGTGATACGTCTCCGTCGTATCTATAATTTTTGATTGTTCCATGCCAATATTATTCAACTTTCATATACTTTTTGGCAACTTTTTATATCATTTTTGGGACTAACATATTGATCCAGTGCCCAGTGTCAGTTCCTGTCTATTGCATGTTTTTGGCTTCGCAGAATATCCATATCAAATGGAGTCCAAACGGGATAAAAACGGACGGAGCTTATTTTTGGAAAATATGGAAAATTCGGAAGGAAAATCAACGCGAACCAGTGGCCGAGGTGGTCACGAGGCAGGGCCCCCCCTTAGGGCGCGTCCCCTACCCTCGTGAGCCCACCGTAAGGCGGTTGACGCTCTTCTTTTGCCGCAAGAAAGCTAATATTCGGAGAAAAAAAATCACGGCGAAGGTTTCAGGCCAACCGGAGTTACGGATCTCCATATATATACGAAACGATGAAACAGAGCCAGGGGAGAACGCAAAAACAGAGAGATAGATCCAATCTCGGAGGGGCTCTCGCCCCTCCCACGCCATGGAGGCCAAGGACCAGAGGGGAAACCCTTCTCCCATCTAGGGAGGAGGTCAAGGAAGAAGAAGACGAAGGGGCCCCCTCTCCCCTTCTCTTCCGGTGGCGCCGGAACGCCGCCGTGGCCATCATCATCACCGCAATCTTCACCAACAACTTCACCGCCATCATCACCAACTCTTCCCCCCTCTATGCAGCGGTGTAACCTCTCTCTTACCCGCTGTAATCTCTACTTAAACATGGTGCTCAACGCTATATATTATTTCCCAATGATGTATGGCTATCCTATGATGTTTGAGTAGATCTATTTTGTCCTAATGGCTATTTGATGATCGTGATTGGTTTGAGTTGTATGTTTTATTATTGGTGTTGTCCTATGGTGCTCTCCGTGTCGCGCAAGCGTGAGGGATTCCCGCTGTAGGGTTTGCAATATGTTCATGGTTTGCTTATGGTGGGTGGCGTGAGTGACAGAAGCACAGACCCGAGTAAGTAGGTTGTTTGCGTATGGGATAAAGGGGACTTGATGCTTTAATGCTATGGTTGGGTTTTACCTTAATGAATTTTTAGTAGTTGCGGATGCTTGCTAGAGTTCCAATCATAAGTGGATATGATCCAAGTAGAGAAAGTATGTTAGCTTATGCCTCTCGCTCAAATAAAATTGCAATAATGATTACCGGTCTAGTTATCGATTGCCCAGGGACAAATAACCTTCTTGTTGACAAAAGCTCTTTACTAAAACTAATTTAGTTGTGTCTTTATCTAAACAACCCCTAGTTTTTATTTTCGTGTTCTTTACTTTCTTGCAAGCTTACCCAAAAACACCTACAAAGTACTTCTAGTTTCATACTTGTTCTAGGTAAAGCGAACGTCAAGCGTGCGTAGAGTTGTATCGGTGGTCGATAGAACTTGAGGGAATATTTGTTCTACCTTTAGCTCCTCGTTGGGTTCGACACTCTTACTTATCGAAAGAGGCTACAATTGATCCCCTATACTTGTGGGTTATCAAGACCTTTTTCTGGCGCCGTTGCCGGGGAGCAATAGCATGGGGTGAATATTCTCGTGTGTGCTTGTTTGCTTTATCACTAAGTAATTTTTATTTGGTGTTCTTAGTTGTTCTTTATCTTTAGTTATGGATATGGAACATGAAATACCAAAAAATTAGGTGTACTTGCTACTCATGGAGATGGGGAACCTCCTAAAACCCTCGATGCTGGTTATGTGAAAGATATTATGTACTACTTTAATAATCCTGAGAAAACCCCATTCAATTATGTAATGGAGTAACATTGGATCAACGTGAATACTTTAGGGATTACCGCTTGACACAAAAAGGGAAACTATTATGGGATCAAATTCATATACTGAATTGGTATGCTAGGCAACTATGCTTGAGATATGATTATACTTGTTGCTCTAAGGTGAAGGCTCCACACCTTCCCTTTTCATGTGAATTTAATGATAATGAAACCTTAGCTTCTTATTCTAATGGTATATATGGTTACTATGATATGGAACAAATAGAAGAATTTGTTGTTTTTAAGGGTGCTTATGAAATTGAATCTATCTTTAAAGAGTTTGAAGATTTTGATGGTGCTGTTTATAGACCTGAAAAATTAGCTATCCTGAAATATTGTTATGAGAATTATGAATACAATTACGAAATTAATGCGCTTATTAAGAAAGTATCCGCTGTCCAAGAAGATACTAATATTTTGCAGGAGTCTATGGAAGAAGAAATTGATGAAACTGTGAGCTCATTGGATGAAAAAGATGAGGAAGAGAGCGAAGAACAAAAGGAGGAAGAGCGGATTGATCACCCGTGCCCACCTTCTAATGAGAGTAACTCTTCAACTCATACATTGTTTAATTTCCCTTCGTGCTTACCGAAGGATGAATGCTATGATAATTGCTATGATCCCGTCGATTCTTTTGAAATATCCCTTTTTGATGATGCTTGCTATGCTTGTGGCCAAGATGCCAATATGAATTATGCTTATGGAGATGAACTTGCTATAGTTCCTTATGTTAAACATGAAATTGTTGCTATTGCACCCACGCATGATAGTCCTATTATCTTTTTGAATTCTCCAAACTACACTATATCGGAGAAGTTTGCACTTATTAAGGATTACATTGATGGGTTGCCTTTTACCGTTGCACATGATGATTTCGATAAATATAATATGCATGTGCTTGCCGCTCCTACTTGCAATTATTATGAGAGAGGAATTATATCTCCACCTCTCTATGTTTCCAACATGATAAAATTGCAAGAAACTGTTTATACTATGCATTGGCCTCTACTAGGTGTGCATGAATTGTTCTTTTATGACATGCCGATGCATAGGAAGAGAGTTAGACTTCGTTGTTGCATGATATATGTTTCTTTGTGATCACTACTAAATTATAAATCATTGTTAATTAAAATTGGCTTTGATATACCTTGGGATCCGGGTGGATTCACTACTTGAGCACTATATGCCTAGCTTAATGGCTTTAAAGAAAGCGCTGCCAGGGAGACAATCCGGAAGTTTTAGAGAGTCATCTATTTCTGTTGAGTGCTTTCATATAGTTTAAAAACAACAAAAATAAAGAGGGGAACCCAAAACTTTTCAAAAAGTAAAGTGAAAGTGAGAAAGACAAGCACTGTTGAAGTGGGAGAGCTCCTTGAACTTTGTTCATGATCACGGCAAATTTGCGAATCTTGATTACAGAAACTTTTCAACAAAAATAATTATCCCTTGTACAATTCCATTGTATTATAAAAATAATGTGCCAAGGTTTGCCTTTAGGATGTTTACATTTGCTTGATGGTTTGCACGGTGCAGGACAGAAACTTTGGCTGTAGTGCGTGATTTTACATTTTATCTGGAACGTCAAATGGTTCTGATTCTTTTTTCACTGTCTTCCTATACAAATTGTTTATTTTTCCTAATTTTGGTAGAATTTTTCAAGTATCAGAAGTATGGTGAATGTTCAGATTATTACAGACTGTTCTGTTTTAGACAGATTCTGTTTTTGATGCATAGTTTGCTTGTTTTAATGAAACTATCAATTTATATTAGTGGATTAAGCCACGAAAAAGTTATATTATAGTAGACACAATGCAAAAACAAAATATGAATTGGTTTGTGACAGTACTTAGAGTGGTGATTTGCTTTATTATACTAACGGATCTTACCGAGTTTTCTGTTGATGTTTTGTGTGGATGAAGTATTCGATGATCGAGAAGGTCTCTATGTGAGAAGAAGGAAGAGAGGCAAGAGCTCAAGCTTGGGGATGCCCGAGGCACCCCAAGTAAATATTCAAGGAGACTCAAGCGTCTAAGCTTGGGGATGCTGGGAAGGCATTCCCTCTTTCTTCAACAAGTATCGGTATGTTTTCGGATTCGTTTCGTTCATGCGATATGTGCAATCTTGGAGCGTCTTTTGCATTTAGTTTTCATTTTTCTTTTATGCACCATGCTGGTATGAGATAGTCCTTGGTTGATTTATAGAATGCTCATTGCACTTCACTTATATCTTTTGAGTATGGCTTTATAGAATGCTTCATGTGCTTCGCTTATATCATTTGAAGTTCGGATTGCCTGTTTCTCTTTACATAGACAACCGCCATTTGTAGAATGCTCTTTTGCTTCACTTAGATTTGTTAGAGCGTGGGAATATCTTTTGTATAAAGAATTAAACTCTCTTGCTTCACTTATATCTATTTAGAGAGAGGACAGGAATTGGTCATTCACATGGTTAGTCATAAAATCCTACATAAACTTGTAGATCACTGAATATGATGTGTTTGATTCCTTGCAATAGTTTTGCGATATAAAGATGGTGATATTAGAGTCATGCTAGTAGGTAGTTGTGGATTTTAGAAATACTTGTGTTGAAGTTTGTGATACCCGTAGCATGCACGTATGGTGAACCGTTATGTAACGAAGTCGGAGCATGATTTATTTATTGATTGTCTTCCTTACGAGTGGCGGTCGGGGACGAGCGATGGTCTTTTCCTACCAATCTATCCCCCTAGGAGCATGCGCGTAGTACTTTGTTTCGATGACTAATAGATTTTTGCAATAAGTATGTGAGTTCTTTATGACTAATGTTGAGTCCATGGATTATACGCACTCTCACCCTTCCACCATTGCTAGCCTCTCTAGTACCGCGCAACTTTCGCCGGTACCATAAACCACCATACACCTTCCTCAAAACAGCCACCATACCTACCTATCATGGCATTTCCATAGCCATTCCGAGATATATTGCCATGCAACTTCCATCATTATCATATACATGACTTGAGCATTCATTGTCATATTGCTTTGCATGATCGTAAGATAGCTAGCATGATATTTTCATGGCTTGTCCGTTTTTTGATGTCATTGCTACTCTAGATCATTGCACATCCCGGTACACCGCCGGAGGCATTCATATAGAGTCATATCTTTGTTCTAGTATCGAGTTGTAATATTGAGTTGTAAGTAAATAAAAGTGTGATGATCATCATTAATAGAGCATTGCCCAAAAAAAGGAGAGGCCAAAGAAGCCTAAATAAAAAAAGGGGCCAAAGAAGCCCGCAAAAAAAGGAGGGCAATGTTACTATCCTTTTACCACACTTGTGCTTCAAAGCAGCACCATGTTCTTCATATAGAGAGTCTCTTGAGTTATCACTTTCATATACTAGTGGGAATTTTCATTATAGAACTTGGCTTGTATATTCTAATGATGGGCTTCCTCAAATGTCCGAGGTCTTCATGAGCAAGCAAGTTGGATGCACACCCACTTAGTTTCAGTTTGAGCTTTCATATACTTATAGCTCTAGTGCATCCGTTGCATGGAAATCCCTACTCACTCACATTGATATCTATTAATGGGCATCTCCATAGCCCGTTGATACGCCTAGTTGATGTGAGACTATCTTCTCCTTTTTGTCTCCTCCACCATCATATTCTATTCCACCTATAGTGCTATGTCCATGGCTCACGCTCATGTATTGCGTGAAAGTTGAAAAGGTTTGAGAACGTCAAAAGTATGAAACAATTGCTTGGCTTGTCATCGGGGTTGTGCATGATTTGAATATTTTGTGTGGTGAAGATGGAGCATAGCCAAACTATATGATTTTGTAGGGATAACTTTCTTTGGCCATGTTATTTTGAAAATACATGATTGCTTTATTAGTATGCTTGAAGTATTATTGTTTTTATGTCAAATGATAGACTATTGCTTTGAATCACTCGTGTCTTAATATCCATGCCATGATTAGATATATGATCAAGATTATGCTAGGTAGCATTCCACATCAAAAATTATCTTTTTTTTATCATTTACCTACTCGAGGACGAGCAGGAATTAAGCTTGGGGATGCTGATACGTCTCCATCGTATCTATAATTTTTGATTGTTCCATGCCAATATTATTCAACTTTCATATACTTTTTGGCAACTTTTTATATTATTTTTGGGACTAACATATTGATCCAGTGCCCAGTGCCAGTTCCCGTCTGTTGCATGTTTTTGGTTTCGCAGAATATCCATATCAAACGAAGTCCAAACGGGGTAAAAATGGACGGAGCTTATTTTTGGAAAATATGGAAAATTAGGAAGGAAAATCAACGTGAACCAGTGCCCGAGGTGGTCACGAGGCAGGGGGCGCCCCCCCTTAGGGCGTGCCCCCTACCCTCGTGAGCCCACCTTAAGGCGGTTGACGCTCTTCTTTTGCCGCAAGAAAGCTAATATTCGGAAAAAAAATCACGGTGAAGGTTTCAGGCCAATCGGAGTTACGGATCTCCATATATATACGAAACGATGAAACAAAGCCAGGGGAGAACGCAGAAACAGAGAGAGACAGAGAGATAGATCCAATATCGGAGGGGCTCTCGCCCCTCCCACGCCATGGAGGCCAAGGACTAGAGGGGAAACCCTTCTCCCATCTAGGGAGGAGGTCAAGGAAGAAGAAGACGAAGGGGCCCCCCTCTCCCCTTCTCTTCCGGTGGCGCCGGAACGCCGCCGTGGCCATCATCATCACCGCAATCTTCACCAACAACTTCACCGCCATCATCACCAACTCTTCCCCCCTCTATGCAGCGGTGTAACCTCTCTCTTACCCGCTGTAATCTCTACTTAAACATGGTGCTCAACGCTATATATTATTTCCCAATGATGTATGACTATCCTATGATGTTTGAGTAGATCTGTTTTGTCCTAATGGCTATTTGATGATCGTGATTGGTTTGAGTTGTATGTTTTATTATTGGTGCTGTCCTATGGTGCTCTCCGTGTCGCACAAGCATGAGGGATTCCCGCTGTAGGGTTCGCAATATGTTCATGATTTTCTTATGGTGGGTGGCGTGAATGACAGAAGCACAAACCCGAGTGAGTAGGTTGTTTGCGTATGGGATAAAGGGGACTTGATGCTTTAATGCTATGGTTGGGTTTTACCTTAATGAATCTTTAGTAGTTGTGGATGCTTGCTAGAGTTCCAACCATAAGTGCATATGATCCAAGTAGAGAAAGTATGTTAGCTTATGCCTCTCCCTCAAATAAAATTGCAATAATGATTACCGGTCTAGTTATCGATTGCCTAGGGACAAATAACCTTCTTGTTGACAAAAGCTCTTTACTAAAACTAATTTAGTTGTGTCTTTATCTAAACAGCCCCTAGTTTTTATTTTCGTGTTCTTTACTTTCTTGCAAGCTTACCCAAAAACACCTACAAAGTACTTCTAGTTTCATACTTGTTCTAGGTAAAGCGAACGTCAAGCGTGCGTAGACTTGTCTCGGTGGTCGATAGAACTTGAGGGAATATTTGTTCTACCTTTAGCTCCTCGTTGGGTTCGACACTCTTACTTATCGAAAGAGGCTACAATTGATCCCCTGTACTTGTGGGTTATCATGGTGTTATGTGAACGTCGACTACATGACACTTCACCATTGTTTGGGCCTAGAGGGAGGCATTGGGAAGTAATAAGTAGATGATGGGTTGCTAGAGTGACAGAAGCTTAAACCCTAGTTTATGCGTTGCTTCGTAAGGGGCTGATTTGAATCCATATGTTTCGTGCTATGGTTAGGTTTACATTAATTCTTCTTTCGTAGTTGCGGATGCTTGCGAGGGGGGTTAATCATAAGTGGGATGCTTGTCCAAGGAAGGGCAGTACCCAAGCACCGGTCCACCCACATATCAAATTATCAAAGTAACGAACACGAATCATATGAGCGTGATGAAAACTAGCTTGACGATAATTCCCATGTGTCCTTGGGAGCGCTTTCCTTTATATAAGAGTTTGTCCAGGCTTGTCCTTTGCTACAAAAAGGATTGGGACACCTTGCTGCACCTTGTTTACTTTTGTTACTTGTTGCTCGTTACGAATTACCTTATCACAAAACTATCTGTTACCGATAATTTCAATGCTTGCAGAGAATACCTTACTGAAAACCGCTTGTCATTTCCTTCTGCTCCTTGTTGGGTTCGACACTCTTACTTATCGAAAGGACTAGGATAGATCCTATACTTCTGGGTCATCAAAGACTCTTTTCTGGTGCCGTTGCCGGGGAGTGAAGCGCCTTTGGTAGGTGGAATTTGGTAAGGAAAAATTTATATAGTGTGCTGAAATTTACTGTCACTTGTTACTATGGAAAACAATCCTTTGAGGGGCTTGTTCGGGGTATCTTCACCCCGACCAGTAGAGCAAAGAGTTACTTCTCGACCTACTGAACCTACTGAAAATATTTACTTTGAAATTCCTTTAGGTATGATAGAGAAACTGCTAGCTAATCCTTTTACAGGAGATGGAACATTACATCCCGATATGCACCTAATCTATGTGGATGAAGTTTGTGGATTATTTAAGCTTGCAGGTATGCCCGAGGATGTTATCAAGAAGAAGGTCTTCCCTTTATATTTGAAGGGAAAGGCATTGACATGGTTTAGGCTATGTGATGATATTGGATCATGGAACTACAACGATTGAACTTGGAATTTCATCAGAAGTTTTATCATATGCATCTGGTTCATCGTGATCGTAATTATATATATAATTTTGTGGCCTCACAAAGGAGAAAGTATCGCTCAAGCTTGGGGGAGGCTTAAGTCAATGTTATATTCATGCCCCAATCATGAGCTCTTAAGAGAAATTATTATTCAAAAAAATTATGCTCGGCTTTCTCTCAATAATCGCTCCATGCTCGATACTTCTTGTACTGGTTCTTTTATGATGAAGACTATTGGATTCAGATGGGATTTATTGGAAAGGATTAAACACAACTCTGAAGATTGGGAACTCGACGAAGGTAAAGAGTCAGGTATAACACCTAAGTTTGATTGTGTTAAATCTTTTATGGATACCGATGCTTTTCGTGAATTTAGCACTAAATATGGACTTGACTCTGAGATAGTAGCTTCTTTCTGTGAATCATTTGCTACTCATGTTGCTCTCCCTAAGGAGAAGTAGTTTAAATATCATCCTCCCATTGAAGTAAAAGTTGTTGAACCTATTAAAGTTGAAGAAAAGACTATCACTTATAATGTTGATCCTATTGTTCCTACCGCTTATATTGAGAAACCACCTTTTCCTGTTAGAATAAAGGATCATGCTAAAGCTTCAACTGTGGTTCGTAAGAGTAATGCTAGAACACCTACACCCCCTGAGCAAATTAAAGTTGAACCTAGTATTGCTATGGTTAAAAATCTATTGGTCGATAATATTGATGGGCATGTTATTTACTTCTGTGATGAAGCTGCTAGAATTGCTAGACCCGATACTAAAAATAAACATAGACCTGTTGTTTTTGTTAAAATAGGGTATCATTGCTATCATGTCTTATGTGACATGGGTGCTAGTGCGAGTGCAATACCTCATTCCTTATATGAAGAAATTATGCATGATATTGCACCTACTGAGATAGAAGGTATTGATGTTACAATTAAGCTTGCCAATAGATATACTATTTCACCAGTTGGGATTGTTAGAGATGTTGAAGTCTTGTGTGGGAAAGTTAAATATCCTACTGATTTTCTTGTTCTTGGTTCCCCACAAGATGACTTTTGTCCCATTATATTTGGTAGACCCTTCTTGAATACGGTTAATGCTAAGATAGACTGTAAAAAGGATATTGTTACTGTTGGTTTAGGGGATATGTTTCATGATTTTAATTTTGCTAAATTTCATAGACAACCCCATGATAAAGAATTGCCTAGTAAAGATGAAATTATTGGTCTTGTTTCTATTGTGATATGGGTGCTAGTATCAGTGCAATACCTTGTACTTTATATAAAGAAATTATGCAGGATACTGCACCTGCTGAGATAGAAGATGTTGATGTTACTATTAAACTTGCCAATAGAGAGACTATTTCACTAGTTGGGATTGTTAAAGATGTTGAAGTCTTGTGAGGGAAAGTTAAATATCCAACTGATTTTCTTGTTCTTGGTTCCCCACAAGATGACTTTTGTCCCATTATATTTGGTAGACCCTTCTTGAATACTGTTAATGCTAAGATAGACTGCAAAAAGGATGTTCTCTCTGTTGGATTAGGGGATATGTCTCATGATTTTAATTTTGCTAAATTTCGTAGACAACCCCATGATAAAGAATTGCCTAGTAAAGATGAAATTATTGCTCTTGCTTCTATTGCCGTGCCTCCTAATGATCCTTTAGAACAATATTTGCTAGACCATGAAAATGATATGTTTATGAATGAAAGAAGGGAAGTAGATGAAGTATTCTTTAAACAGGGACCTATTTTGAAACACAACTTGCCAGTTGAAATTCTAGGGGATCCTCCTCCACCCAAGGGTGATCCCATGTTTGAGTTTAAACCATTACCTGATACTCTTAAATATGCTTATCTTGATGAAAAGAAGATATATCCTGTTATTATTAGTGATAACCTTTCAGAGCAGGAAGAAGAGAAATTATTGAAAACTCTGAAGAAGCACCGTGCTGCTATTGGATATACTCTTGATGATCTTAAGGGCATTAGTCCCACTCTATGCCGGCACAAAATAAAATTGGAGAAAGATGCTAAACCGGTTGTTGATCACCAACGATGGTTAAATCCTAAGATGAAAGAAGTGGTAAGAAATGAAATACTAAAGCTTCTGGAAGCACGTATAATTTATCTTGTTGCTGATAGTCAGTGGGTAAGTCTTGTCCATTGTGTCCCTAAGAAGGGAGGCATTACTGTTGTTCCTAATGATAAAGACGAATTGATCCCACAAAGAATTGTTACAGGTTATAGAATGGTAATTGATTTCTGCAAATTAAATAAAGCTACTAGAAAGGATCATTACCCTTTACCTTTTATTGATCAAGTGCTAGAAAGATTATCCAAACATACACATTTTTGCTTTCTAGACGGTTATTCTGGTTTCTTTCAAATACCGGTGTCGAAAGAGGATAAAAAAAGACCACTTTTACTTGCCCTTTTGGTACCTTTGCTTATAGACGTATACCTTTTGGTTTATGTAATTGAAAGGATCGAGAAGTGTCTAGAGGGGGCGGGGTGAATAGACTCTTAACAAGAAAAGGTTGTAGTTTTTATTTTATTCAAGTTAAGGTAGAGTTTTAACACAAGTTTAAACATTCACAATACATATCAAGCAAGCATGACAAGAGTATATGAGCAGCGGAAAGTAAAGCATGATATTTGCAAGAATGTAAAGGGATGGGATTGGAGTGTGCAAACGCAATTGGAGACACGGAGATTTTTGGCGTGGTTCTGATAGGTGGTGCTATCGTACATCCACGTTGATGGAGACTTCAACCCATGAAGGGTAACGGTTGCGCGAGTCCACGGAGGGCTCCACCCATGAAGGGTCCACGAAGAAGCAACCTTGTCTATCCACCATGGCCATCTCCCACGAAGGACTTGCCTCACTAGGGTAGATCTTCACAAAGTAGGCGATCTCCTTGCCCGTACAAACTTCTTGGTTCAACTCCACAATCTTGACGGAGGCTCCCAAGTGACACCCAACCAATCTAGGAGACACCACTCTCCAAAAGGTAATAGATGGTGTGTTGATGATGAACTCCTTGCTCTTGTGCTTCAAATGATAGTCTCCCCCAACACTCAACTCTCTCTCATAGATTTGGATTTGGTGGAGAGATGATTTGAGTGGAAAGCAACTTGGAGAAGGCTAGAGATCAAGATTCATATGGTTGGAATGGAATATCTTGACCTCAACACATTAGTAGGTGGTTCTCTCTCAGAAAATATATGCTGGAAGTGTAGGCATGTTCTGATGGCTCTCTTCTCAAGTGAAGAGTGGGTGAAGGGGTATATATAGCCTCCACACAAAATCTAACCGTTACACACAAATCACCAAACTCGGTTGGACCGAATTAGAAAACTCGATCGGACCGATTCGGTTCATAATGTGACCGTTAGGAATTTCAGTGGGATCGATATGATCAACTCGGTGGGACCGATGTGCTAGGGTTAGGGTAAAACCTCATCTCGGTTTGACCGATTACACAAACTCGGTGAGACCGATTTTGGTAATAAGCAAAACAGAGAGTTGGTCAAGCAAACTCGGTGGGACCGATTGCATATCTCGGTGGGACCGAAATTATTGCAATAGGTAATAGAGAGTTTGCAAGCCCATCTCGGTGAGACCGAGATCCCATCGGTGAAACCGAATTGATTAGGGTTTGTGGTAGTGGCTATGTCAAGTGAACTCGGTGGCGCCAGATGGAAAATTTCGGTGGGGCCGGGTTTGACTTTTGGTTTGGGACATATGTGGATATGAGAAAGTGGTTGAGGGATTTGGAGCATATCACTAAGCACTTTGAGCAAGCAAGCCATTAAGCAACACCTCATCCCCTTTTAATAATATTGGCTTTCCTATGGACTCAATGTGATCTTGGATCTCTAAAAGCAAAATGTAGAGTCTTGAGCTTTAGAGCTTGAGCCAATCTTTTGTCCTTAGCATTTTGAAGGGGTTCCACATCTTCTTGTCCATGCCACTCAATCTGTTGAACTTATCTGAAATATAGTAGACAAAAACATTAGTCCAACAAGAGATATGTTGACATTAATTACCAAAACCACCCAGGGAGCACTTGTGCTTTCAATCTCCCCCTTTTTGGTAATTGATGACAACATACATCAAAGCTTTAGATAGAGATATAGAGAATAGTAAGTAAAGCCTTGGAAAGACATGTAACATGCATAGACTCCCCCTATATGTATGCAATCATGTCAATGTGGAATGTAAGAGCACGTGAATGCATAATCATGACAGAGCAAGCAATGTGTTGCATGTATCTTGGCTATATGCATCAGAGCAAATGATGTGAATATGGGAATTGTAACTTCATGTTCATGATTCCTCCTTGCAAACAATATGTAAATTAGCAAGAAATCTCCATGCACATGAGTGTGATGCATATACTTACTGTCGTGGTTTTGTCACGGCAGATGTCCTAGAGAAAGGACTTAGTCATGGAGCCATCGCGACGGGTTAGCTTGAAGGGGTTAAAGCGGACACAGGGATGCAAGAGAGTTTATACTAGTTCGGCCCCTTCAATGAAGGTAAAAGCCTACGTCTAGTTGTGATGGAATTGATGGGGTTTCGATGACTAGGGAGCAAACAAGCTTCGCCTATGTCTCAAGTTGTTGTCTGTTGTCCTTGAACCGCCGCCGGGTCGTCCCCTTATATACACGGGTGACTCCCGTCGGTTCACAGAGTCCCAACACCGGTCGATATTCGTATCCGGGTTGGTCTTTACTTATTCCTAACTTACAATACAAGTTTATATAGAAATTCCGGTTTACAGCTACCAGTCTTGAACCGGCCACGGGCCTTAGGCCCTCATCTGCCTTCTTGGGCTTTATCACTTTTGGAACTACTGATGAAGTTGACCCAGCCCAGATAGGCCGGTTTACGCCCAACAGTAATATCCCCAACATTAGGCCCCAGATTGATTTGAACGGGTTCATGTCAATCCTTTAACAAAAACTTCATCTTCAACGTCTTCTCTTAAATTGGTAAACCGCCATGATGTCATCTTCTCTAATTACTGCAAACGGGAGTGACGTCACTTGTCATAATGGAGCTATCCATTATGCTTCTTTGTTTAATAGATCAGCGGAAATTGAGGCGACAGCTCCGTTTCGTGGCCCCTTGATTGTCGCGCCTGACTCATGTTCTTTCGCCTTATAAATAGGACCAAAGGGTCATTTCTTTTCTCCTTCCGTTCCTTCTTCGTCTTCCTCGCGTCGCTCGCCTCGGAGCTCCGCCGCCGGCGTCGACCTCTGCCTCATCCTTGGCCGCTGCATCAACCTGAACGCACCAGAGCATCGCGGCAACCTTCCGCATCTTCCTCAGCTTCGGTAAATCTTCTATCCTTTCCCCCGCAGATCTGACCTAGGGTTTCGCAGTTCTTCAGTGTTCATCTTCTACCTCTTGCTCATATGATAGATCTTTAGCTGAATCCGCAAATCTTTACTCTGTGCAATGATAGTTGTTTGACCTTCGCCTTTACTTATGTATCTCAAAACCATAGATCTTATATGAACGTTTTGCTCATTGGTTCGGTACTGCTCCTTTGAACCTCTAAGTATTTATCTCTTTTCTGAACTTGCGTCAGATCCAATGCTATAAGGAAATCTTGTGAAACCTGTTTCTGCGTACTTGTCCATCCGCAATGCTTAGATCAGGCGGTTTAACCTTATAGAAATTTTTTCCAAACCGGTATATGCCATTAGTCCCCTTATTGAACCACCAGATGCTTGTTGCTTCAAAAAAAACTCCGGTTCAGATAGTTCTGTCTCCGGTTTAACAATGCCCATACCAATGTATCTTGATCAAATGCATTTTTGAACCGGGATCTTCTACTTTGTAGATTCCATCATGGCCAAGCAAGTGTATGAGTGCAATTGGGTTCCTTCTCGCATCACAGAGGCTGAACTGGACGATTTAGTCCTGATTGGCGCTTTAGGCAGCAAAGATACCATCCATTGGAGGGCTCCTGGCAAAGAATACCCTCCCACACCTCGAGAAGGAGAGGTTGTTGTTTTCGTAGATCACTTAGCCCGGGGTTTTAAACCGCCCGGTTCTAAATTTTACCGGGATGTTTTAGCCGATTTCCAGCTCCATCCACAAGATACTGGCCCCAACTCTGTTACAAATATGTGTCACTTCCAAGTGCTCTGTGAAGCGTTCTTTCAAGAGGAGCCCACAGTGGAATTGTTCAGAGACCTTTTCCATCTAAACCGCCGTACTGAGTTTACTGACGGCTCCAATACGGAGTTGGGTGGCGTGGAGATTCAGAAGAGGAAAGAGGTCACATACCCTCACGCCAAACTGCATAGCCACCCCAAAGAATGGAATCAGATATGGTTCTACTGCAAAGACACTTACCCTGCTGGTGAGAATCCCTTGCCTGGCTTTCGACCGGAGCGGCTCAGCAATACACACCCTTTTCCACAAAGATTAACTGCACAGGAGAGAAGTAAATATGCTCCTCAACTGTCAAAGCTCAGAGCCTTTATGTCCAACGGTTTAACAAGGGTTGATCTCGCTCGCTGTTGGATATCATGGAGCATACTGCCCCTTAGTCAGCGCTCCGGTTTGATGTGCGAGTATACTGGTAGTGTTGATGACCCACTACGACATTCCAAAATCCAGCTCACCGATGAAGAAATCACAGAAGCTGTGAATAAGATGCTGAATGAACCGGAACACGCCTGTGCTAGAAACGGCCTGCCTCCCTTCTGTGCCACCAACAAACCACCAGCTGTAAGACTTTGATTTTTCTTTTTGCTGAATCTATTAATGATATATCTGGTCTTTGTTTAATATCAGTGTCTGTGTAATCAGGGCAATGATCCGTTTTGGAGCAAGAAACTACCGCAGGAGAAACCAGAAAAACCAGACAAACCGGAAAGAGCAACACGACAAAAGACTAAAGCTGTGAAGAAGACTGCCCACAGGAAGAGAACCACTGCATCTTCTAATCCGGCCCCTGATGATGAGGTGGATAATCCGGACTTTGAGGTAGAGCTTGACTCACTTGGTTTATTTTTCATGCGTCTTATTGATGATGATATTTGTCAGGATGATGCCGAAGCCAGCCACGCGGATGTTGCAGAGGTAATTATTCTCTCTTCCGATTCAGAAACTTTGCCTTCACAAAAAATCCGTCAGGCAAACTGGAAAGTTAAATTTTCTCATCCTCTTGCTTATTTGGATCCTAAAATTCTTATGAAGACCCAACAACACGAAGCTCGTCGCACCACCCGGCACAGCGGCCAGGTAGTTACCTCCGCCGGTTTACCGAACAGTCCGGTTCGGAAACGCCATTCAGAGGTCTCTAATTTGCTTGTCAGTGCTTGTCCTAAAGCGGGCTGCTTTCGTCAACCTCTTAATCCGTCTGACTCCGATTACCAGGTTACTTCCCACTCATCTTCTGGCGAGTCATCGGCTACTCAGCTCCCACCGCTCAAAACGGTGCTTGGGTAAGCTATACTTATTGTGATGTTTGCAGTACATCGCCTTAGAACATATGCTGTATTTGATTTTGTTATTCTCCTCGGGGCCAAACCTAGGCCAAGCAAGAAGGCCCGCCTGGACAAAGCGGCCAAAGAAGATGTCATTCTTAAACCAGGCAAGACACCCAATCTTGAAGCGGCTATTCCTGAGGATATACCCAATGATCCACCGCAGCAGGACGATGATCTTATTGCTGAAGAGAGACCTACTGACGCCTCAGGTCCTGTCAATCAGCCCACAGGTTCCATCCGGATTGAAAACTCCACCGGTCCAGCAAAACCTACTAACAAGCCAACAGCCCCAGTGCAAACCGGCGGTACCCAGGATGATGAGGTTGTCATTACTGGCACTGGCCATGCTGAGCCAAGCAATCCTGTCGCTTTATCCAAACATTCTGCCAAGGAAGAATTTGCTGCCTTTGGCAAAGGCAAGTGGAACGCTGATCTGACGACTTATGCTGCTCTGAGCGCCCAAGATATCCATTCCGGCTATCTGAACCGGTTGTATACCAGTCGCGACTATGAAGCCGGTCTGGTTAATATGATGAAAGAGAAATATGAGGTAACTTCCATATGCTCCTTCCTGCTTGTATGCTTCCATTCTTGCTGACTCTCCTAGCCCCCAAGGGCCGGTTTGTAATACTCTTTCAAACCGGGACTTATCAATATAAATCCTGATGCTTTGAAATTCGCTGATGTAGCCCCCAAGGGCCGGTTCAACTTAACGTAGTTAAACCGGTACTTTAAGTAATTGAAATTGCCGCATCAGAATATATACGAGCAAATAGCCATTAGCCCCCAAGTGCCAAGTTGAATACTTGTATTGATCTTGGGACTTTGTAAGCAATTGAAATATGAAGATCGAATATGCATTAGCCCCCAAGTACTAAGTGCATAACTTGTTATGTGATTGGTACTTGAATCCTTATACCGATTTGTTGAAGCATATATCTGTATGCATGCAGGCGGAGCTGAAGACGAAAGAAAACCAAGTCATCGATCTCCAAGAAAACCTAAAAACCCAACAGGCTGAAACCTCCAAAGCAAAAGAGGAATTGGCCATTGCTTTAAGCGCCATGGAACAGCTTAAGGAGAGCTTCAAGAAGAAGCGGGCGAATTGGGCCACTGAAAAGTCCGCTTTGATCAAACAAGTAGAGGATGCCGAGGCTGCACTAAAACCAGTGGCGGATGAACTGACCAGCATAAAGCGGCACGTGCATGCCATGACTACTGCTATCTTTGGTAAGCCACTTTGCCTTCTGAATTGGCTCTGCCTCCTTACAGAGTCGCCGGTTTATTAACCCTTTATGGTATTTTAGGGACACGCATTGGTCACTTGGGGTTAGATGTGCGGAAGAAACTGAAAGCCGCCTATACATTGGTTGAACAATTGTATACTGGTGCCCAACGGATCATCTGTACCGCATCTCATAACAAACCGGCGCCCACTTTGATTCAACATACTCTGATGAAACTGTCGGTGCTTCCTGCCCGGGTTGAAGAGCTGAAGAAATCTGCTGCTCGAACCGGTGCAATCAATGCCTTAATCCGGGCAAAAGCCTGGGTGCCGGATTTTGATCCTATTGAAGCGGCTCAGGGCTATCCCAGCTTGAAGGAAGACGGGTCAGAATTTGGTGAAGCGGATCTGCGAGCAATAAACCGGGAGGTAAGTCCACTAGCTTGTCAATTGGCTGAGGAAGCAGACTTGTCTCATTATCAAGCCCAATATGACAGCCAGAACAAGCGAATAGCCGCACCAATCCATGAATCAGAAAATCTAATCCCTCCAATCCGTAAGCATACTTACGCTCCCGATATTGACCCGTCATTGCTGATCCATGATGAAGCTGTTTTTCAAGCATTAATGGGAATCGACTGGACAACTGTGGATTTCCAGCCACTGGGTAGAGAAATGGAGGCTGAAGCGGCGCAGGATGACCCACAACCATCAGGCCAGGCTGGTGACCAAGCTTGAACCGAAAGCCAGTTTTAAAACTGCCTCTCGTTTGCGAAAAACAATTATATTATTATGGGCACCATGTTGCCTTGTAATAGGCTAGCTGATACCTTTGATGTTGCTATGCCTTCGTGCCTAATTTGTTCTTCCTGTGGTAATGAACTTTCCAAAACACTTTCTGAAATGAAAAATTCGTCAAGTGCCACCGCGGTTGTACCGTCAGGCGGAATATGATGTCTGCATATATGAAATCAAAACATCCAAAACAAAATTTTAAGTATATGATCAAATTTGTGAGATACATAATACCTGCCATCGTTGAGCGTGAAGTTGGCTTGGCCAATCTTGAAGCGGAGGTTTGCAAACCCACACTATTGGAGGAGATAACAGCTCTTGTATATATATGACGCTGTTTTACCATGTAAACCGTGCCGGGTTATAATAAACACCCTGTTACTCCATAGGAGGATGTTAACAACAAGGATCAAACCGGGAAAATAGCCTCCGGATTGACGTGAACTGTGTTCCATTAATTGATTGGTTAAAAAACTTTGTCGGTTTACAAAACGCAATAAAAGCAAAAAAACCTTCAAAGAAAAGTGTGAAGCAAAAGCAATGACAAAACTGTTTGCCAAAAAAGGTTTATTCAAGCTGATCAAATGGCGTTACCATGGCCAAACACGACCAAGCTCCCGTTAGGTGTAACTATGGTTCTAGTCAGCCAGGTCCCCAAATGAAACCGTGGCATTTATGCCGACCAAATGGCATGGTCATGGTTCGGGTTCGACCAAGCCCCCAAGTGATTCTGTGGCCTTAGGCCGACCAAGAGGCATGACTGGTTCAGACATGACCAAGTCCCCAAGTGATCTGGTGGCTCTCGCCTATCAAGAGGCATGGTATTGGTTCGGACACGACCAATCCTCCAAGTGATATAACACGATGCTTTTAGCAAAGCGAACTCAAGGGGTAAACCGGAAGCCGCTTTAGAATAACTCCGTGTAACCACACATGATGTAAAAGAACAAATACCCCGCTTTAGCTGAGGTTCCGGTTTATTATAGTTAATATATACATCGTTGTAATATGTACATAAGTAGAACCAATGGCTCAGGTATAATAAGGCCGAAGATGAGCTATGTTCCATGGCCTGTTGGTCTCCTCCTCTGATGTACGTGAGTCCTTATGTTCTCGAATATCGATCAGATAGTATGACCCGTTGTGCAGATTCTTGCTGACCACGAAAGGCCCCTCCCAAGGTGGGGATAACTTATGCATATCAGTCTGATCTTGGATGAGCCGAAGCACCAAATCTCCCTCCTGAAAGGTTCTGGTTCTGACCCGGCGACTGTGATAACGACGAAGATCCTGCTGGTAAATCGCCGATCGGGCGGCTGCGATATCACGCTCTTCATCCAACCGGTCCAAAGCATCTTGCCATGCTGTCTCGTTGTCCACTTCAATATAAGCCGTTACACGAGGTGAATCATGACGGATATCACTGGGGAGAACCGCCTCCGCTCCATAAACCATGAAGACCGGTGTGTATCCTGTTGATCTGTTGGGCGTTGTATTGATGCTCCATAACACAGATGGTAATTCTTCTACCCAACAGCCCGGCATTCTCTGCAAAGGAACCATGAGCCGGGGCTTGATGCCTCTCAAGATCTCTTGATTAGCTCTTTCTGCTTGACCATTGGACTGTGGATGTGCCACTGATGAAACGTCGAGCCGGATGTGCTCCCGTTCGCAGAACTCCTTCATAGCACCTTTGGACAAAATGGTACCATTATCTGTGATGATACTGTGTGGAAAGCCAAACCGGAAAATCACTTTTTTAATGAATTGAACCGCCGTGGCCGCATCACACTTGCTAACAGGTTCTGCCTCCACCCACTTTGTAAACTTGTCAACCGCCACCATGAGGTGGGTCTTCTTATCTTTGGACCTTTTGAAAGGCCCAACCATATCCAGCCCCCAAGTCGCAAATGGCCAAGTAATTGGAATCATTCTCAATTCTTGAGCCGGTACATGAGCACGTCTTGAAAACCTTTGGCAACCATCACATCGTCTGACCAGATCCTCTGCATCAGCATGAGCAGTTAACCAATAGAAGCCATGGCGAAACGCTTTAGCCACCAGAGACTTTGAACCGGCATGGTGACCACAATCTCCTTGGTGGATCTCACGCAAAATTTCACGGCCTTCTTCAGGAGACACGCAGCGTTGAAAAGCTCCTGATACACTGCAATGATGCAACTCGCCGTTGATGATAGCCATGGACTTGGATCGCCGGATTATCTGCCGGGCCAGAATCTCATCCTCTGGCAACTCGCCCCGGTTCTTGTACGCCAGGTAAGGAAGCGTCCAATCCGGAATAACATGAAGAGCTGCCACCAATTGAGCCTCCGGATCAGGAATAGCCAAATCCTCTTCACCAGGGATCTTGACCGACGGGTTGTGCAGCACATCCAGAAAAACATTGGGCGGGACCGGTTTGCGCTGAGAGCCCAGCCGACTTAAAGCGTCTGCCGCTTCATTTTTCCGCCGGTCCACATGGTCCACCTGATAGCCTCTGAAATAACCTGCAACGATATCCACCTCACGACGATATGCTGCCATGAGTGGGTCCTTGGAGTTCCAAGTGCCAGACACCTGCTGAGCCACAAGGTCCGAGTCACCGAAGCACTTAACTCGACTTAGATTCATCTCCTTAGCCATCCGGAGACCATGGATCAAGGCTTCATACTCAGCTGCATTGTTAGTACAAGGGAACATTAAGCGGAGAACATAACAAAACTTATCACCTCATGGGGAAGTTAATACGACTCCAGCCCCCGAGCCTTCCAATTGCCTGGATCCGTCAAAATGGATGGTCCAATACGTATGATCCGGCTTTTCTTCAGGTGCTTGCATTTTCGTCCAATCATTGATGAAATCAACAAGTGCTTGATACTTAACCGCTGTCCGAGGCACATACTTCAAACCGTACGGCCCCAGCTCTATAGCCCACTTTGCAACCCGGCCAGTTGCTTCCCAGTTCTGGATGATATCTCCCAAAGGAGCAGAACTGACCACTGTAATTGGATGCCCTTGGAAGTATTGTTTAAGCTTCCGGCTTGCCATAAAAACTCCATACACCAGCTTCTGCCAATGCGGATACCTTTGCTTGGACTCAATGAGCACCTCGCTGATATAATAGACCGGACGTTGAACCGGATGCTCCTTACCTGCCTCCTTTCGCTCTACCACAATAGCCACGCTGACCGCCCGAGCATTAGCAGCAACATATAGCAGCAACGGCTCCTTATCAATGGGAGCGGCGAGCACAGGCGGATTGGCCAATTGCCGTTTTAAGTCCTCAAATGCTTCATCAGCAGCAGAACTCCAAACAAACTGATCCGTCTTCTTCAACATCTGATACAAAGGGATTGCCTTCTCACCGAGGCGACTGATAAACCGGCTTAACGCAGCAATCCGGCCTGCCAGGCGCTGAACATCATTGATACACTTCGGTTTGGCGAGGGAGGTGATGGCTGTGATCTTCTCTGGATTAGCCTCAATTCCCCTATTGGACACCAAGAAGCCTAATAACTTGCCCGCCGGTACACCAAAGACACACTTGTCCGGATTAAGCATCATCTTGTATGTTCTCGGGTTATCAAAGGTTTCCTTCAAATCATCAATCAGAGTCTCCTTCTCCCTGGACTTAACCACGATATCATCCACGTAAGCATGTACATTACGGCCAATCTGCTTGTGAAGAAAATTTTGTACACACCGTTGGTAAGTTGCTTGGGCACTCTTGAGCCCGAAGGGCATAGACACATAGCAGAAGGCTCCAAAGGGAGTTATAAATGCCGTCTTCTCCTGGTCCTTAACTGCCATTTTGATCTGATGATAGCCAGAATACGCATCCAAAAAACTTAAACGCTCACAGCCCGCCGTAGCATCAATAATTTGATCAATACGGGGGAGGGCAAAAGGATCTGCTGGACAAGCCTTATTAAGATCTGTGTAATCCACACACATGCGCCAGGTGCCGTTTTTCTTGAGGACCAGCACTGGATTGGCAAGCCACTCAGGGTGAAAAACTTCAATAATAAAGCCAGCTGCTAAGAGCCTGGCTACCTCTTCTCCAATTGCCTTGCGTCTTTCTTCGTTAAACCAGCGGAGGAACTGTTTCACCCGGTTTATATTTAGGATCCACCTTAAGTGTGTGCTCAGCGAGTTGCCTCGGTACACCTGGCATGTCAGAGGGTTTCCATGCAAAAATGTCCCGATTCTCACGGATGAACTCGATGAGCGCACTTTCCTATTTCGGATCCAAGTTGGCACTGATGCTGAACTGCTTGGACGAATCACCAGGTACAAAGTCAACAAGCTTAGTTTCTGCTGCCGATTTGAACTTCAGGGCCGGATCATGCTCCGTAGTGGGCTTCTTCAATGGAGTCATGTCTGCCGGATCAACATTGTCTTTATAATACTTTAACTCCTTGGTGGCACAAACCGACTCTGCATAAGCCGCATCTCCTTCCTCGCATTCCAAAGCGATTTTGCGGCTTCCGTGAACCGTTATTGTCCCCTTGTGACCCGGCATGTTAAGCTGCAAATACACATAACAGGGCCGAGCCATAAACTTGGCGTAGGCCGGTCGCCCAAATAGGGCATGATATGGACTTTGGATTTTCACCACTTCAAACGTCAATGTCTCCGACCTGGAATCATGATCATCCCCAAAGGCCACTTCCAGAGCTATCTTACCAACGGGATATGCTGATCTGCCAGGCACTACACCATGGAATACTGTATTAGACGGTTTGAGATTCTTATCTGTTAGTCCCATACGACGGAAGGTCTCATAGTACAGGATGTTAATGTTGCTCCCTCCATCCATGAGCACCTTGGTGAACTTATAACCTCCCACCTGAGGCGCCACCACCAGAGCCAACTGACCCGGATTATCGACCTGGGGTGGGTGATCCTCTCTACTCCATATGATTGGCTGTTCAGACCAACGTAGATAACGGGGTATTGGCCGGTTCAACAGAGTTGACTGCCCGCCTCTGAACCTTCCGGTCTCGCTTGTCCAAGCTAGTGGTGAAGACATGGTACTGCCCACTACTCAACTGCTTTGGGTTGCTCTGGTAACCTGACTGTTGCTGCTGTTGGTTGTAACCACCCTGGTTGTTCTGACTATTTTGACCATTATGTCCGCCCAGATTACCATTGAATCCTGAACTGGAACTTCCTCCACCGTAACCCGGCCCGGATCCTGAGCCACCGCCAGATTCGTGATCATACCGGAAATTATTAGAATTCTTGAACTCCTGCATAATAAAGCAATCCTTCCAAAGGTGGTTTGCTGGCGCCTCCTTCATCCCATGTCTTGGACAGGGTTGGCTTAGCAGATAGTTTAGGCGGTTTGAGTTAGGGTTGGGTGCTCCATTACGATTTTTTGGTCTACCCTTGCATCGCTGGCCATCGTCCTGTGCGTTGGTATTAGCCACAAAGTCCATGTTACCATCCGCTTTACGCTTGCCTCCACCACCATTGCCTGCCCAGTGATGCTGCTGACCTTTGGAGCTGCTGTTCTTCTTCCCTTTCCCTGTCTTGTCATCATCAGATTCGGGATCCTTGGTACTATCAGAATCAGCATATTTCACCAAAGCGGCCATGAGGGTCCCCATGTCAGTGCAATGACGCTTCATCCGTCCCAACTTCAGCTTCAGGGGCCCAAACCGGCAGTTGCCTTCTAGGGTTAATACTGCGGTGTCAGTGTTGATGCAGTCTGAGGAGTGCAACACTTGTGAAACCCGGCGCACCCAATGAGTCATTGATTCTCCTTCCTCCTGGACGCATGCAGCTAAGTCCACTATCGACATAGGCTGTTTACATGTATCCCTGAAATTGCTGATAAACCGGGCTCGTAATTAGGCCCATGAACTGAAAGAATTAGCCGGCAAGCTTTTTAATCAAGTACGGGCCATTCCTTCAAGCATCATGGTGAAGTATTTCGCACAGGCCGCGTCATCCACATCAAGCATCTCCATGGCCATCTCATAGCTCTCCACCCATGTCTCTGGAGGTTGATCCGCCGTGTAATTTGGTACCTTGCGCGAGACTTTGAAATCCTTGGGCAGGCGTACGTTGCATAAAGTGGGGATAAGGCAAGGCATCCCCAAAGAACTAGAAGTAACACCAGGTTCAGTCGAGGTGGTTGGACGAACCGGCGTGAGCTGCCGAGCCTGATGCTGTGTGGCTAACTCAGCCTCCCTGCGCGTGCGGGCCCGGTCCACCACTCCCCGAGCATTATCAGCACCACTCGCCGGGTTGTTGTCACGGGGTGCCCCACGTCGCTCATTACTCGACACTGCTGGTTCATCCATATGTCTGCTGTAGCTCCGGCTTGGACGGGGGGTCGAGTGGATCCGGTCGCGGCTGTACGAGTACGCTTCCTGTTGGGCCAAAGCTGTCCTCAGAAGTTCCTTGACCCGTCGCGTCTCTACTGCCTGCGGCGAGTCACCTTCAATTGGAATAGCCTCCAGCCGTGCAACAGCGGCAACAAGATTGTCCATTGGGTTGGAGTAGTGACCCGGAGGTGTTAAAGCAGCCTGAGGTATAACGGTGTTTTGATGAGGCGGGTCCATCTGACGAGGCTGAACCGGTGCACCGGCCCCAGGGGCTTCTGCCCGGTTTCCCTCCAGCGGATTGCCGGCTCTTGGTCCTGGAGTGTTGAAAAGGTCTCTGGCCTCGAAAACCAGAGGTAAGCGGGATCGGTGCTTCCTCCTCATGACTTCATGCGACGCGCTCTGGTCCAACATAAGCCTGTAGGCCTGTGCGTCTAAAGCGGCCCGCTCTGCGGCCATCCTGGTGTCCTCGGCCGCCCGATCCGCCTTGGCCTGGGTGATCTGTTCCTTTACCTTTGCAATCTCCGCGTTGTGAGTGTCCTGATCCGGCGGATTGACCTCCGCCATAAGCACAGCCAACGCATCAAATAGTTCTGATAGAACCTGAGCCGGCGGGCGCACAGGGCCTCCTTCCCTGGCAGCCGTTGCCGCTGCTGAACCGGAGGTCGTTGCCGCAGCGGTCGAAGAATGAAGCGCTGCTTGTGTGCCAGTCATGAATATTCCAACCCGGTTGGGCAAATCAGAGGGGTCCGGAATACTGTCGCCATCGGAACAGCCCCCAATCCGGCCGTCTTGTAGCTGATAAAGAGATTTGGTTTCTCCGGTCGATGACTCGTCATCGGAACAAACGATGGCATCGCCGCGAGATTCCGATCCATCCTCATAACTTCCTCCATGGATGACTCCCACGAAGGCACGCTTCATGGCCGGTTTAACCCGGGCGGATCACGCACGCTGAGCCGTCTCGACGAGGTCAGTGCAGATGTCCGGCTCAGGGCCCGGTTCACCGATCTTGCCAATGAAAACGTGAATGCTACCAAAGGGGACCCGGTACCGTACTCAATTGAGCCGGCCTCGGGGCCCCAGCCTGCGTCGTCGATGTAGAGCCTGCCGCGACGACTCTTAGTCATCCGGCCTACAGCGTAGCCCTCGAGTCCTCCAAAGCGGCCCTCCAAGAACCGGAAACCATCGTGCGATAGCCCCACGGTGGGCGCCAACTGTCATGGTTTTGTCACGGTAGATGTCCTAGAGAAAGGACTTAGTCGTGGAGCCATCGCGACGGGTTAGCTTGAAGGGGTTAAAGCGGACACAGGGACGCAAGAGAGTTTATACTAGTTCGGCCCCTTCAACGAAGGTAAAAGCCTACGTCTAGTTGTGATGGAATTGATGGGGTTTCGATGACTAGGGAGCAAACAAGCTTCGCCTATGTCTCGAGTTGTTGTCTGTTGTCCTTGAACCGCCGTCGGGTCGTCCCCTTATATACACGGGTGACTCCCGTCGGTTTACAGAGTCCCAACACCGGTCGATATTCGTATCCGGGTTGGTCTTTCCTTATTCCTAACTTACAATACAAGTTTATATACAAATTCCGGTTTACAGCTACCAGTCTTGAACCGGCCACGGGCCTTAGGCCCTCATCTGCCTTCTTGGGCTTTATCACTTTTGGAACTACTGATGAAGTTGACCCGGCCTAGATAGGCCAGTTTACGCCTAGCAGTAATATCCCCAACACTTACCTTGTGGTCTTGAGATGGCTTAGGAAGAGATGAACCTGAGTAAACAAGGTTAGATAACACATATACATCTACTAGACAGAGCAAACAAAAGAAGCCACAAGAGTACCAAGAATCTTATATTGGATAATGGGAGAACATAGGGAAACAAAATCAGAGCAAAACAGATCATAAACATAACATAGACATGTCTTTCCCCTCTTAAAGACATGTGACTTCTCTCCTCTTGAACACCAAGCATCTGGGGCCTTGGATGTGATTACCTCTCTCTCCCTTTTTCTCTTTCTCCCCCTCTTGAAGATATAAGATTTGATGTGATCTCTCTCTCCCCCTTTGACATCAATTTCCAAGAAGGGATCTTCTGGAGTGTGAGTCAAAATAGGTTTGGTCCTTGAGTCACAGAGCAAAGTAGCATATAGATTGTGATGCTGGTAGAGGACAAGAATCATCGAGTGGAGCTGGATAGAAAATGCAAGAATAAGTGGCTAATTGTCTTCTGTGCAGTGAAGTCGGTGGCACCGAGTTGTGTTCTTCGATTGCACTGAAAGAATTCGGTTGGACCGAAAGTAGACTAGTGTGACCGAGTTCAACATAGAAGAGAGGAATAGACGCCTAAGCTCACTAGGCAAATAGGATCTCACAAAGATTTGCAAGGAATTAGCTGAGAGATTTGCAATGAATTGGATGCAGAAAATGTAGAATAAATTAGAGAAAGAAAATCTAGATGAAGTTTATCCAAGGAACAAATGCAAGAACTCGGAGAAACACTAGAGAACTTCATCTAGAACTGGGCGGTGACAAAGTCACCTATGTTAGAGTATATTGACCGAGGAGTCAAGTGAGAACACTTGATCGTATGTCATACTCATTGATTAAGCTCAAAACGGGGTTACCATTTTTCGTGTAAGCTTTTGATGTATTCGCATCTTGTTGAGCTGCTTTGACCCATGACTTGGAGTAAAGCTTTTCTAAGATGGAATAGCATACCTTGGGTGGTGGTGTTGATCTTGATCATGTAGTTGAACTTGTGTGGGTTGCTCAAGGATGATGTAGCTCATCAATTGGGAGCACCACTTGGATTTGAGTTCATCTACCTACATGGGTTAGTCTTGCAAGGAAGAGCACTTGTGTATCCAAAATGACAATCATGAAATTTGATACCAAATGAAACTTGATATATAGAATTTCTCAAAGGATATGTTGAGGGGTTTCATGCTTCCTTATCTTCAACCACCATTGTGTAGAGACTTGGTGATGTAGAGATTGCTCAAGATGTGAGTGATTGGCAATCTCAAAGATTTTGGTTCATCCAAGTACCTACAAGGGTTAGATAGCATGCAAGGGTACAAATGTATCCAAGACATATGATTATCATCATAAGAGAAGAAGTCAAGGATTAGTCAAAGGCTTATGCCTTGCATGTATCCAAATGGAGTTTCTACTCCAAGTTTGAAGCAGCAATGATGTTCAACTCACCTCTCAAACGGCAAAATACTTTCTCATCAAGCTATCGGGTTCGGTTTTGGATCCGATAACCTGTTAACAGCCCGGACTAATGGGGATTTTCCATGTGTAAAATCATCATTGGCCGGAGGAAACACGTGTTGCCTCACCGTTGGGACAGATGTCATCCACTCATTGGACAGGAGGTGCCTATGATAGGTCGACACGTGGCACGACCCAATAGTGGCCCATTCTGGTGAAAAAGACCGGCCCAGTAAAAATTAGCAGGCCGGCCCATATGAGGCCTACTTGTGTCAGGTTCATTTAAGCCCATGGCCCATACGAGATGTGCCAATTCGGCCCATCAACGGCCTGTTAAAGATTTGACACCATTGCATCCCATTGTCAGTTCGAGCACGTTAACAACCCGCTATATATTTGGGCTCAATATTGGCCCAATGAGATTTTGGCATGTTAACGGCCCATTCAGTGGATGGGCCGATTTTCACGGCGTACATCTTTCGGCCTTTTAGCGACCCATTTAAATGTTTGGCTAATTTTTGGCCCGGTGTGTCTTTCAGCCTGTTGACGGCCCATAAATCAGTTGGGCCATTTGTAGTCGGACCTGAGTTTCGGCCTTTTAGCGACCCATTTAAGTGTTGGGCCAATTTTTGGCCCGGTGTGTCTTTCAGCCTGTTGACGGCCCATATATCTGTTGGGCCATTTGTAGTCAGACCTGAGTTTTGGCCTTTTAACGGCCCATGCCCTTCATGGTCCAATACTATCATGGTTTCTCTTTCGGCCTCCTAAAGGCCCACAACACAGTTGGGCCATTTACAATATGACCTGACTTTCGGCCTCTTAGCGGCCCATGCTCTTTATGGTCTAGTACAAGCCCGCTGTCTCTTTCGGCCTGCTAAAGGCCCATAGTATAGTTGGGCCATATGTAGCCCGAACTTATTAACGGCATGTTAACGGCCCGTGAAATCAATTGGGCCCACCTGTTGCCCGCTTCGATGTCGGCCTGTTAACGACCCGGGAGTTAAGAGGGCCGACCATTAACTTTCGGCCTGGTAATGGCCCATTAACTTAATGGGCCCACTAAAGTTCGTACATGTCTTTAGGCCAAATTAGATAATTTGAGCCCATTATGACGAGCAATTATACACAGGACCAAAACCGATCAAGCAAAGGTACGGCATACAGGGAAAAACGTTGCACATCCAGCATATATTATAGGAAATTACATCCACTGGGCAATCAAAGATTGATGCCAGTGCAAATAAATGAACAGAACCTAACGATCTACAACGTCACAATCTGCAACCTCAGCACGGATGACGCCCATAAGCATGTGGGTAAGTTCTTGCTGCTTTGCTACACTGTCTCTGAAAACATTGATCAGTTGTTGTGTCGCACGACTCCGCACCTCTGATTCCTCCACCATTTCCATCATTCCTTCAACCATTAATTGGTTCACAAACATACATTTTTTCCATTGCATTCGAGACAGAGTATACTGAACAGATTCAGATGGTGATTTTGGCAGGCTTGTATTATTGATAGTGGAGAGTGTCTCGACCACTGCATCATAGCATAAATTAGGAGGGGAACCAAACAGATTAATCACGAGTTATTGCCATATTACCTGGCCTAGATTTATTGGAAAGAAACAATGGGGTTGCCTTGTTGTTTTCAGAGTTTGTCTTCTTGAAGGAAATATGCCCTAGAGGCAATAATAAAGTTATTATTTATTTCCTTGTATCATGATAAATGTTTATTATTCATGCTAGAATTGTATTAACCGGAAACATAATACTTGTGTGAATACATAGACAAACTAAAAGTCACTAGTATGCCTCTACTTGACTAGCTCGTTAATCAAAGATGGTTATGTTTCCTAACCATAGACATGTGTTGTCATTTGATTAACAGGATCACATCATTAGGAGAATGATGTGATTGACATGACCCATTCCACTAGCTTAGCACCCGATCGTTTAGTATGTTGCTATTGCTTTCTTCATGACTTATACATGCTCCAATGACTATGAGATTATGCAACTCCCGTTTGTCGGAGGAACACTTTATGTGCTACCAAACGTCACAACATAACTGGGTGATTATAAAGGAGCTCTACAGGTGTCTCCAAAGGTACATGTTGGGTTGGCGTATTTCGAGATTAGGATTTGTCACTCCGATTGTCGGAGAGGTATCTCTGGGCCCTCTCGGTAATGCACATCACATAAGCCTTGCAAGCATTGCAACTAATGGGTTAGTTGCGAGATGATGTATTACGAAACGAGTAAAGAGACTTTCCGGTAATGAGATTGAACTAGGTATTGAGATACCGACGATCGAATCTCGGGAAAGTAACATACCGATGACAAAGGGAACAACGTATGTTGTTATGTGGTCTGACCGATAAAGATCTTCGTAGAATATGTAGGAGCCAATATGAGCATCCAGGTTCTGCTATTGGTTATTGACCAGAGACATGTCTCGGTCCTATCTACATTGTTCTCGAACCCATAGGGTCCGCACGCTTAACGTTACAATGATAGTTTCATTATGAGTTTATATATTTTGATGTACCGAAGTTCGTTCGGAGTCCTGGATGTGATCACGGACATGACGAGGAGTCTCGAAATGGTCGAGACATAAAGATTGATATATTGGAAGCCTATGTTTGGACATCGGAAGTGTTTTGAGTGAAAACGGCATTTTACCGGAGTACCGGGAGGTTACCGGAACCCCTCGGTAACCTAATGGGCCTTAATGGGCCTAGTGGAGGAAGAGGAGAGGAGTCCTAGGGGTAGCCGCGCGCCCCTCCCCCCAAGTCCGAATTGGACAAGGAGGGGGGGCCCCCTTTCCTTTCCCCCCTCTCTTCCTTCCCCCCAAGTCCTAATCCAACTAGGGAAAGGGGGGAGTCCTACTCCCGGTAGGAGTAGGACTCCTCCTGCGCGCCTCCTCCTAGGGCCGGCCGCACCCCCCTTGCTCCTTTATATACGGGGGAGAGGGGGCACCTCTAGACACACAAGTTGATCCTCGTGATCGTTTTCTTAGCCGTGTGTGGTGCCCCCTTCCACCATACTCCTCGATAATATTGTAGCGGTGCTTAGGCGAAGCCCTGCGACAGTAGAACATCAAGATCGTCACCACGCCGTCGTGCTGACAGAACTCTTCCCCGACACTTTGCTGGATCGGAGTCCGGGGATCGTCATTGAGCTGAACGTGTGCAGAACTCGGAGGTGCCGTACGTTCGGTACTTGGATCGGTCGGATCGGGAAGACGTACGACTACTTCTCTACGTTGTGTCAACACTTCCGTTGTCGGTCTACGAGGGTACGTAGACAACACTCTCCCCTCTCGTTGCTATGCATCACCATGATCTTGCGTGTGCGTAGGATTTTTTTTTGAAATTACTACGTTCCCCAACAGTGGTATCTGAGCCTAGGTTTTATGTGTTGATGTTATATGCACGAGTAGAACACAAGTGAGTTGTGGGCGATATAAGTCATACTGCTTACCAGCATGTCATACTTTGGTTCGGCGGTATTGTTGGATGAAGTGGCCCGGGCCGACATTACGCATACGCTTACGCGAGACTGGTTCTACCGACGTGCTTTGCACACAGGTGGCTAGCGGGTGTTAGTTTCTCCAACTTTAGTTGAACCGAGTGTGGCTACGCCCGGTCCTTGCGAAGGTTAAAACAACACCAACTTGACAAACTATCATTGTGGTTTTTGATGCGTAGGTAAGATTGGTTCTTGCTTAAGCCCGTAGCAGCCACGTAAAACATGCAACAAACAAAGTAGAGGACGTCTAACTTGTTTTTGGAGGGCATGTTGTGATGTGATATGGTCAAGACATGATGCTAAATTTTATTGTATGATATGATCATGTTTTGTAACCGAGTTACCGACAACTGGCAGGAGCCATATGGTTGTCACTTTATTGTATGCAATGCAATTGCGCTGTAATGCTTTACTTTATCACTAAGCGGTAGCGATAGTCGTGGAAGCATAAGATTGGCGAGACGACAACGATGCTACGATGGTGATCAAGGTGTCGCGCCGGTGACGATGGTGATCATGACGGTGCTTCAAAGATGGAGATCACAAGCACAAGATGATGATGGCCATATCATATCACTTATATTGATTGCATGTGATGTTTATCTTTTATGCATCTTATCTTGCTTTGATTGACGGTAGCATTTTAAGATGATCTCTCACTAATTATCAAGAAGTGTTCTCCCTGAGTATGCACCGTTGCGAAAGTTCTTCGTGCTGAGACACCACATGATGATCGGGTGTGATAGGCTCTACGTTCAAATACAACGGGTGCAAAACAGTTGCACACGCGGAATACTCAGGTTATACTTGACGAGCCAAGCATATACAGATATGGCCTCGGAACACAGAGACCGAAAGGTCGAGCGTGAATCATATAGTAGATATGATCAACATAGTGATGTTCACCAATGAAACTACTCCATCTCACGTGATGATCGGACATGGTTTAGTTGATTTCGATCACATGATCACTTAGAGGATTAGAGGGATGTCTATCTAAGTGGGAGTTCTTTAGTAATATGATTAACTGAACTTAAATTTATCATGAACTTAGTACCTGATAGTATCTTGCTTGTTTATGTTTGATTGTAGATAGGTGGCTCGTGCTGTTGTTCCGTTGAATTTTAATGCGTTCCTTGAGAAAGCAAAGTTGAAAGATGATGGTAGCAATTACACGGACTGGGTCCGTAACTTGAGGATTATCCTCATTGCTGCACAGAAGAATTATGTCCTGGAAGCACCATTGGGTGCCAGGCCTGCTGCTGGAGCAACACCAGATGTTATGAACGTCTGGCAGAGCAAAGCTGATGACTACTCGATAGTTCAGTGTGCCATGCTTTACGGCTTAGAATCGGGACTTCAACGACGTTTTGAACGTCATGGAGCATATGAGATGTTCCAAGAGTTGAAGTTAATATTTCAAGCAAATGCCCGGATTGAGAGATATGAAGTCTCCAATAAGTTCTATAGTTGCAAGATGGAGGAGAACAGTTCTGTCAGTGAGCATATACTCAAAATGTCTGGGTATAATAATCACTTGATTCAATTGGGAGTTAATCTTCCAGATGATTGCGTCATTGACAGAATTCTCCAATCACTTCCACCTAGCTACAAGAGCTTCGTGATGAACTATAATATGCAAGGGATGAATAAGACAATTCCCGAGCTCTTCGCAATGCTGAAAGCTGCGGAGGTAGAAATCAAAAAGGAGCATCAAGTGTTGATGGTCAACAAGACCACTAGTTTCAAGAAAAAGGGCAAAGGGAAGAAGAAGGGGAACTTCAAAAAGAACAGCAAGCAAGTTGCTGCTCAGGAGAAGAAACCCAAATCTGGACCTAAGCCTAAAACTGAGTGCTTCTACTGCAAGCAGACTGGTCACTGGAAGCGGAACTGCCCCAAGTATTTGGCGGATAAGAAGGATGGCAAGGTGAACAAAGGTATATGTGATATACATGTTATTGATGTGTACCTTACTAATGCTCGCAGTAGCACCTGGGTATTTGATACTGGTTCTGTTGCTAATATCTGCAACTCGAAACAGGGACTACGGATTAAGCGAAGATTGGCTAAGGACGAAGTGACGATGCGCGTGGGAAATGGTTCCAAAGTCGATGTGATTGCGGTCGGCACGCTACCTCTACATCTACCTTCGGGATTAGTATTAGACCTAAATAATTGTTATTTGGTGCCAGCGTTAAGCATGAACATTATATCTGGATCTTGTTTAATGCGAGACGGTTATTCATTTAAATCAGAGAATAATGGTTGTTCTATTTATATGAGTAATATCTTTTATGGTCATGCACCCTTGAAGAGTGGTCTATTCTTATTAAATCTTGATAGTAGTAACACACATATTCATAATGTTGAAGCCAAAAGATGTAGAGTTGATAATGATAGTGCAACTTATTTGTGGCACTGCCGTTTAGGTCATTTCGGTGTAAAGCGCATGAAGAAACTCCATACTGATGGACTTTTGGAACCACTTGATTATGAATCACTTGGTACTTGCGAACCGTGCCTCATGGGCAAGATGACTAAAATGCCGTTCTTCGGTACTATGGAGAGAGCAACAGATTTGTTGGAAATCATACATATAGATGTATGTGGTCCGATGAATATTGAGGCTCGTGGCGAATATCGTTATTTTCTCACCTTCACAGATGACTTAAGCAGATATGGGTATATCTACTTAATGAAACATAAGTCTGAAACATTTGAAAATTCAAAGAATTTCAGAGTGAAGTTGAAAATCATCGTAACAAGAAAATAAAATTCCTACGATCTGATCGTGGAGGAGAATATTTGAGTTACGAGTTTGGTGTACATTTGAAACAATGCGGAATAGTTTCTCAACTCACGCCACCCGGAACACCACAACGTTATGGTGTGTCCGAACGTCGTAATCGTACTTTACTAGATATGGTGCGATCTATGATGTCTCTTACTGATTTACCGCTATCGTTTTGGGGTTATGCTTTAGAGACGGCCGCATTCATGTTAAATAGGGCACCATCAAAATCCGTTGAGACGACGCCTTATGAACTGTGGTTTGGCAAGAAACCGAAGTTGTCATTTCTGAAAGTTTGGGGCTGCGATGCTTATGTGAAAAAGCTTCAACCTGATAAGCTCGAACCCAAATCGGAGAAATGTGTCTTCATAGGATATCCAAAGGAAACTATTGGATACACCTTCTATCACAGATCCGAAGGCAAGACTTTTGTTGCTAAATTCGGAAACTTTCTAGAGAAGGAGTTTCTCTCGAAAGAAGTGAGTGGGAGGAAAGTAGAACTTGATGAGGTAAATGTACCTACTCCCTTATTGGAAAGTAGTACATCACAGAAACCAGTTTCTGTGACACCTACACCAATTAGTGAGGAAGCTAATGATGATGATCATGAAACTTCAGAACAAGATACTACTGAACCTCGTAGATCAACCAGAGTAAGATCCGCACCAGAGTGGTATGGTAATCCTGTTTTGGAAGTCATGCTACTAGATCATGATGAACCTACGAACTATGGAGAAGCGATGGTGAGCCCAGATTCCACAAAATGGCTTGAAGCCATGAAATCTGAGATGGGATCCATGTATGAGAACAAAGTGTGGACTTTGGTTGACTTGCCCAAAGATCGGCAAGCAATTGAGAATAAATGGATCTTCAAGAAGAAGACTGACGCTGACGGTAATGTTACTGTCTACAAAGCTCGACTTGTCGCAAAAGGTTTTCGACAAGTTCAAGGGATTGACTAAGATGAGACCTTCTCACCCGTAGCGATGCTTAAGTCTGTCTGAATCATGTTAGCAATTGGCGCATTTTATGATTATGAAATTTGGCAGATGGATGTCAAAACTGCATTCCTGAATGGATTTTTAGAAGAAGAGTTGTATATGATGCAATCGGAAGGTTTTGTCGATCCAAAGGGAGCTAACAAAGTGTGCAAGCTCCAGCGATCAATTTATGGACTGGTGCAAGCATCTCGGAGTTGGAATAAACGCTTTGATAGTGTGATCAAAGCATTTGGTTTTGTACAGACTTTTGGAGAAGCCTGTATTTACAAGAAAGTGAGTGGGAGCTCTGTAGCATTTCTGATATTATATGTAGATGACATATTACTAATCGGAAATGATATAGAATTTCTGGATAGCATAAAGGGATACTTGAATAAGAGTTTTTCAATGAAAGACCTTGGTGAAGCTGCTTACATATTGGGCATTAAGATCTATAGAGATAGATCAAGACGCTTAATTGGACTTTCACAAAGCACATACCTTGACAAAATTTTGGAAAAGTTCAAAATGGATCAAGCAAAGAAAGGATTCTTGCCTGTGTTACAAGGTGTGAAATTGAGTAAGACTAAATGTCCGACCAATGCAGAAGATAGAGAGAAAATGAAAGATGTTCCCTATGCTTCAGCCATAGGCTCTATCATGTATGCAATGCTGTGTACCAGACATGATGTGTGTCTTGCTATAAGTCTAGCAGGGAGGTACCAAAGTAACCCAGGAGTGGATCACTGGACAGCGGTCAAGAACATCCTGAAATACCTGAAAAGGACTAAGGATATGTTTCTCGTATATGGAGGTGACAAAGAGCTCATCGTAAATGGTTACGTTGATGCAACCTTTGACACTGATTCGGACGATTCTAAATCGCAAACCGGATACGTGTTTACATTAAACGGTGGAGCTGTCAGTTGGTGCAGTTCTAAACAAAGCGTTGTGGCGGGATCTACATGTGAAGCGGAGTACATAGCTGCTTCGGAAGCAGCAAACGAAGGAGTCTGGATGAAGGAGTTCATATCCGATCTAGGTGTCATACCTAGTGCATTGGGTCCAATGAAAATCTTTTTGTGACAATACCGGTGCAATTGCCTTGGCAAAGGAATCCAGATTTCACAAGAGAACCAAGCACATCAAAAGACGCTTCAATTCCATCCGGGATCTAGTCCAGGTGGGAGATATAGAGATTTGCAAGATACATACAGATCTGAATGTAGCAGACCCGTTGACTAAGCCTCTTCCACGAGCAAAACATGATCAGCACCAAAGCTCCATGGGTGTTAGAATCATTACTGTGTAATCTAGATTATTGACTCTAGTGCAAGTGGGAGACTGAAGGAAATATGCCCTAGAGGCAATAATAAAGTTATTATTTATTTCCTTATATCATGATAAATGTTTATTATTCATGCTAGAATTGTATTAACCGGAAACATAATACTTGTGTGAATACATAGACAAACTAAAAGTCACTAGTATGCCTCTACTTGACTAGCTCGTTAATCAAAGATGGTTATGTTTCCTAACCATAGACATGTGTTGTCATTTGATTAACGGGATCACATCATTAGGAGAATGATGTGATTGACATGACCCATTCCACTAGCTTAGCACCCGATCGTTTAGTATGTTGCTATTGCTTTCTTCATGACTTATACATGTTCCTATGACTATGAGATTATGCAACTCCCGTTTGCTGGAGGAACCCTTTGTGTGCTACCAAACGTCACAACGTAACTGGGTGATTATAAAGGAGCTATACAGGTGTCTCCAAAGGTACATGTTGGGTTGGCGTATTTCGAGATTAGGATTTGTCACTCCGATTGTCAGAGAGGTATCTCTGGGCCCTCTCGGTAATGCACATCACATAAGCCTTGCAAGCATTGCAACTAATGGGTTAGTTGCGAGATGATGTATTACGAAACGAGTAAAGAGACTTGCCGGTAACGAGATTGAACTAGGTATTGAGATACCGACGATCGAATCTCGGGCAAGTAACATACCGATGACAAAGGGAACAACGTATGTTGTTATGCGGTCTGACCGATAAAGATCTTCGTAGAATATGTAGGAGCCATTATGAGCATCCAGGTTCCGCTATTGGTTATTGACCGGAGACATGTCTCGGTCATGTCTACATTGTTCTCGAACCCGTAGGGTCCGCACGCTTAACGTTATGATGACAGTTTCATTATGAGTTTATATATTTTGATGTACCGAAGTTCGTTCGGATTCCTGGATGTGATCACGGACATGACGAGGAGTCTCGAAATGGTCGAGACATAAAGATTGATATATTGGAAGCCTATGTTTGGACATCGGAAGTGTTCCGAGTGAAAACGACATCTTACCGGAGTACCGGGAGGTTACCGGAACCCCTCGGTAACCTAATGGGCCTTAATGGGCCTAGTGGAGGAAGAGGAGAGGAGGCCTAGGGGCAGCCGCGTGCCCCGCCCCCCAAGTCCGAATTGTACAAGGAGGGGGGGGGCGGCGCCCCCTCTTTCCTTTCCCCCAAGTCCTAATCCAACTAGGGAAAGGGGGGGAGTCCTACTCCCGGTAGGAGTAGGACTCCTCCTGCGCGCCTCCTCCTAGGGCCGGCCGCACCCCCCCTTGCTCCTTTATATACGGGGGCAAGGGGGCACCTCTAGACACACAAGTTGATCCTCGTGATCGTTTTCTTAGCCGTGTGCGGTCCCCCCTTCCACCATACTCCTCGATAATATTGTAGCGGTGCTTAGGCGAAGCCCTGCGACAGTAGAACATCAAGATCGTCACCACGCCGTCATGTTGACGGAACTCTTCCCCGACACTTTGCTGGATCGGAGTCCGGGGATCGTCATCGAGCTGAACGTGTGCAGAACTCGGAGGTGCTGTACGTTCGGTACTTGGATCGGTCGGATCTGGAAGACGTACGACTACTTCCTCTATGTTGTGTCAACACTTCCGTTGCCGGTCTACGAGGGTATGTAGACAACACTCTCCCCTCTCGTTGCTATGCATCACCATGATCTTGCGTGTGCGTACGAATTTTTTTGAAATTACTACGTTCCCCAACACTTCTTATCTTCGGCAGCCCACACCAAATTAAGACACTAGCATTGCTATCATTGGCCAAGTCAGATAATAGGAAAGAAACATTGGCACAATGAACGTTTGGGCAACTAGCCAACACCAAATTAACACAATATGGCACATCTATCATCAGCCAGGTAAGGTAATACGAAAGCAACATTGACACAATGAATGAATGGGCAACGAGAGCAACACTACAATTCAGTAATGTGCATGATATGAGATAGTACACTCATGCAACTCAGTATGCAAAACTACCAGGCAGTTTTCTTTACAAAAATCAACATTGGCGCCTTTAACATTTTGCTACAACTAATTTTAGATCAGATAAAGGTTGGATTCACGCCGATTAACAAAATTGTAACATCCCAAATTTTCAATTTGGAATGTTATACAATAGATCATCATTGCATATCATATTTTATTGCATTTTGGTTGATCCTAGAAATTTCACGCAACTCAAGGACCCTCGGAGAGAGTTGGGGATTTCATTATTTTCATATTTGAGTTTTCTGAAATTTTGAAAATAGGATCATTTGATTTTATTTATTTTATCTTCAATTGTTTCTATTATAAAAGTATGAGAGAGGGAATAAAATGACTTTCCCAAAATAAATAAATATTGAGGATTTAATAATAAAATCAAATAAGATTTTATTTTGGTTCTATTTGCTATTTTATTTGAATTTTAGGAAAAATGCGCATTTTTCAAAATTGTATTTAGGCCCCAAATAAATGTTCATCCTGTGCAGTTTGATTTTAGAAGTCGGGGAAAATTTATTTCGGGATTTTTGGAGTCCGTTTAGTATTCCTTTTGTTTTTTTCTGAGCGTAATTATTAAAAAAAAGTTTGAACCGACTTTGGGCCGTAACCGGCCAGGACTCCGCCTGGCCGGGGCTTTATATAGCCGCCGCCCCGGGCCGCCCCAGCCCCAGCCCAGCCGCGCCGCCCGCCCACAAACCCTAGCCGCCGCCGCCCCGCCGCCGCCGGAGTTCGCCGCCGACGAGGTCAAGCCGCCCCGGTTTTTTTAGAAAACCATTAGGTTTTCACCGGGTTTTTGTTTGGTTTTTTTAGATTCGATTTTTTAGATAGATCAGTTTTTTTCTCAGTTTAGTTATTTAGCAAGCGTTCGCTCGTTCGTTCGTTTTAACAAACGCGTTCATCGTTTAGAATCAGATAACGAACGTTTGTTCGTTAATCTGTTCGTCGCTTTTCTTTTTCTCGGATTAAATCCGCGATTATTCTGATCGCGATTCCCGATCCGATTTTCATTCTAGTATAACTTTTCGCTCGTTTATCCGAATCAGACGATTCAAGCGCCTGGAGTTTCGTCTCGAAACCCTCTTTCCGTTTAACCAACTCAAACAAGTTGTTGCCTCTGTAAAAATTGCCTTAGATCCAGAATAGTAAACTAAGCCTGTTTCTTTTGTCGTTTGTCTTTCGTTGCTTCGTTCGATTTGGTTCTTTTTGCCAACCGGAGTTCTTAAGTTGAACTTTCTGGTTAGATCTCTTATTTGAGTTTTACCTGTGCATTAGTTGAGTACTTATTGTATGCTTGTTTGTTTGCGATAGAGTACCCGGAGTGCGCCGCTTGCTACTTCAAATCGCTAGGTTTTCCGGATCATCAGCAAGGCAAGTAACACTTCGATCATACTTCCTTTTACCCAGTTTTTATTGCATTAGATCAATCCTCACACATTGCATGTTTAGGATCTAATTAAATTATGGGTTTTGGGAAGTAGTTGAGGTAGTACCTATTACCTGTTTATTATCAAACCTTTGGGAGTTATTTCTATGTTTGCTTATTATGCCATGCTATGCTAGTAGACGTGGATTGGGTGAGTGAAATCCATGGCAGATGTGAGTTTGTTAAATTAATGGTTTATCTAAGGTGGCAACTTAAATACACATTTGGGTGGATTGAGGCACCTGGGTATTCCAGCGATTGCCTGTTTTTCTTTTGGACCGCCACCCAGGCTCAAAGGGATCATGAGATTATGCTAGAAACTTCCGTGTGCAGCCACAAGCTACTATGGGCTCTAGCATAGTTGATTAAGTCGTGCGAACTCTTACAGTGGTAGACTAGCAGATGTAGGGGAAAGTAGGCGTAATGGTCTACCCGATCGTAAGGTGCTAGCGCTTCTGAAAGACTATGTCTTGGTCATTCGTTTCCTCAAACACCATGTAGTGCGAGAATCCCAACGGAGGAGATCGAGTCTTGTGGGAAAAGTGCGCAAACCTCTGCAGAGTGTATAAACTAATCATGGTTAGCCGTGTCCCCGGTTATGAACACCCTGAGTATCTAGTACTTGGATTGTCATGTGAATCTCATCATGTTACTCTATATTAATATTGTTGGGTTTTTAATGATGATGTTTAATTGGGATTGAGTGGGTGTCTACACTCTCAATGTTTAACAACCACCATGATAGTTAAATAAAATTTATTCCTTTGCAGTAGGGAAAAAATGGCTTTACGCAAAATTGTAACCATAGAGCTTTCCACCAGCCAAATATGCATGTAGTATAGCCTTATTTTTTCATTGCTCTCTATGTGTTACATTGCCAGCATACTCGATGTGCTGACCCGTTTCGGGCTGCAACGTTCATGTTGCAGACTTTTCAGACAACGAGTAAGGTGCTTTTAGGTCGTGGTTCTATACTCAGTGATGCCGTTGGAGTTGATGGACTCACTTATCTTCCAAGCCTTCCGCTGTTATCGTTATTAGATGGCCTTAAGCCATATTTATTTTGTAATAAGTTCTCTTTTGAGACACTCGATGTAATAAGTGTGTGATTTCTACTCTGTTATAGATCCTTCAAGTATTGTGTGGTGTCAGCATTACTGATCCAGGGATGACACCGGAGCATAGAGATTGGACCGTTTGAGGTCTGGTCGCTACAAAAATACATGCTGATGTAAAATATAGTGATATACAACAGGTACTTACATCAGCATAGGAGCACGGAGAATTCCCGCAAGATATTTTCCTCGAATACAATCCCAATGAAGGAAGTCTTCTATCATTTAACCTTATTTTCTAAAAGAGAGATGGGTAAGAAACATGTAGAAAATATGATCAGAATGCTATAAAATTTCATGATGCGAGCATACGCACACGCTTCTTAGAATGGAGTTGACATTCTTTTGCTGGACTGGAGCGGACTAGTTCTTTGGCCACTGGAATCTGCTTATTATCAGTGGGAGTTGGGTTTCTCTGTGCTGGAGCAGTATCTATGAAAAATGGAGTTGGTTTATTATCTCCTGGCGTTTGGATCTTTTGCAAAGACCTGGTTTGTAGCCCTTCAGATTCTAACATAGCCGCCTTCCACTTGCATGCCTTATATAGAAGAATGATGCTTCAATTATAAAACATGCTACAACAGAGATGAAATAGGTACTGAAGAATAGAAAGGCATGACATATTGACATGTATTCCCTCCATCCGAAAATAAATGGATGGGTCTAGGTGTAATGCAGTTCTAGATACATCCAGTTTTATCCATTTCTGCTACATGTAATCCGGACGAAGGGAGTATGATGTAAGAGCTAGGGATACGACAAGACAACACAGTAAAAAAACACTGAAAACCCACTGCAGAACCAAAGTAATCAAACCCACTGATATGAGATAGTACACTCATGTAGCTCAGGATGCAAAACTACCAGGCAGTTTTCCTTACAAAAATCATCATTGTGGCCTTTAATCATACATTTTGTTACAACTAAATTTAGATCAGATAAAGGTTGGATTCACGCCGATTAACAAAATACATGCTGATGTAAAATTTTAGTGATATACAACAGGTACTTACATCTGCATTGGAGCATCGAGAATTCCCGCAAGAATCTTTCCTCACAGACGATACCAGTGCAGAAGTTCTTCTTTCTGTTAAGCTTATTTTCTAAAAGAGAGATGGGTAAGAAACATCTAGAAAATATGATCAGCATGCTATAAAATTTCATGATGCAAGGGTACGCACACGCTTCTTAGAATGGAGTTGACATATGTTTGCTGGACTGGAGCGGACTAGTTCTTTGGCCACTGGAATCTGCTTATTATCAGTAGGAGTTGGGTTTCTCTGTGCTGGAGCAATATCTATAAAAACTAGAGTTGGTTTATTATCTCCTGGAATTTGGATCTTTTGCAAAGGCCTTGTTTGTAACCCTTCAGATTCTAACATAGTCGTCTTCCCCTTCCATGCCTTGTATAGAAGAATGGTGCTTTAATTATAAAACATGCGACAGTAGAGAGATGGAATAGGTACTGAAGAATAGAAAGGCATGACATATTGACATGCATTCCCTCCATTCGGAAAAAAATGGATGGGTCTAGGCGTATTTCAGTTCTAGATACATCCTTTTTTATCCATTTCGGCAACATGTAATCCGGACGGAGGGAGTATGGTGTAAGAGCTAGGGATACGACATGACAACACAGCAAAAAAACACTAGTTGAATGTAAAACTGTATGCTAGCGGAATACGTACAGAAATAACTAGGGCAACATACACGTGTATGATTGGGAAAATAAGATGGCATTGCAACAGAGCACTAGAACAACACTTCAATGTAAAAAAACATGGTATGGTAGACAGATGAAGTACATACTGATGAATAACAATGCATAAGATATTTAGAAGCATGATGTCCAAATTAAGCAGATGGCATTGCGATAGAGTAGAATGATAGTACTTGAATTTGAAAACACGTTATCATGAATGGAATAGGTACTGAAAAACAAGAAGGCATGACATATTTACATGCATGATCAGCATGCTAAGCACATGGCATTGCAACAGAGTAGATACACTCCAGGACATTATATGCATGTTGTACCCATATCACGTGCCAAGTTAGAGAAAGGACCTTGTAGGGTGAAGAGGATTCAACATCTTTGTGCAAGTCTTCTGAAGAACTGCCTTTACATGTTCCATCATATTGGGTATCATTGACATCAAGTTTATTGGCCTTTACATTGCTCCGTGAGGTTCTTATGGATATATCAGTGTGTGCAATTATATCTGACATGCATGGAAGACAACTAGTAGTTAGATTTATGTAATGAGTGCCTGTAGTAGATGACATAAATAGTAGGACTTGGGTTAACTAGCAGCAACAGGTCTCAAAAACTAAAGGGAGAACACAGATGAAAGCTACAGAATATGTATCGTTTGTACTCGAGATTAACTAGATGGCACACAAAAGTATTAAAGAACAACATAGGTAATAATAGAAGTGGTATAATACTATAATCACCAGCCTGTGGGATAGCATTGGCTAATGGATGATAACTATGGATCAGTGTTACCTAAAGAACAAGTATCTTAGCTGAACTATGGAACAACGTTAACTCTTGAACAAGACCCGTAAGAGATCAGCATGAATATACAATGAAATGTGATAATCTATTTTCCATGCTTAGATGAATAACAAAGCCATAAATGTTGCACACAAGTAAGATGAGGGTACAACCTATCTGGCTGCCATCCATAGGAGTGAGCATCATGTGCTGACTTGTCGATGACCCTGCAGTTGTTGTGGCTATCCATGTCGGGCACGCGCATTCGATGCAGGGAACTGTTGAGTGGGGACTATAGCTCCCTTCTGGCGTATGCTTCCCTTATTGGAGCAGCCGCGGTGAGTCGGAAGACGGTGTGGCTGAAGATGCAGATAACGCATAATGTTAAGAACGACACATCTCTTTGATCTGAAGAAATACACTAAGAGATCAACAACAAGGTACGAGAGTGGTCACACTTCTGTTGACTGAAGACTAAATTGGGATCACACGATTTTATTTTATTTTGGTAATGTCTGATCTACGTTGGATGGCTTGATGGCCGTCTTGTGCCTCCCGGCTGACACTGTTAGGAATCTTCCCCGAAGAGCCAGCGACCAATGGCAGAGCAGCCTGCCTCCGCCATCCGTGGCCCCGGCCAAAACCCTGCTCCCCGCCCCACCGCACTGCCGTGGTTGCGCCGCCCCCGGGCCAATCCACAAAGACTCCCCGTCATCCAGATCCAGCGGCGGCAGTACCTTCAACCCACACAACTCCAAGATAGCCATCTAAGCGCTGCTTCCGTGGCGAACTTGCGGCCCCGCACCCTTACGTTAGACACCAGCGAACCGGAAGCCTAGGAGCTCCGCCGCCTCGAGGGGTGCTACTTCCTATTGGGAATCAATTGGCCCAGAATACAAATTCAGACAACTGACGCCTAAATAAAGTGATTTGAGATGAGGGTGCGACCTATCTAGTGGCATGGTGAAGTAGCCAGCTGTCGAGTCGGTGAGGTCGGCGCGGTTGCAGTGGCGACCAGTGGCAGGGAAACAACGATGTCGCGACGGTCGACGGCTACGGGGAAGCAGCGCCGGGACTCTGGACGGATCCGAAGTTGGAGCCGCTCCGGCCCATGAACAACGGCGGGGGTGAATCGGCTCCGGTATGGTTCACGTTGCCGTCGTCGAGGCAGCTCCAGCAGCACGGAGTAAGAGGCACATGGCCTAGTGCACGACGGCAAATGGACATCATCTCCGGCATTAGGGAGGAGGGCGGCTATGAAATTGGTGCGGTGGGGGCGCCATGGAGGAGGGGCTGAGGTTTCGCGGCTCGGGAGAAGGGAGCTTCTGGGGAGAAGGTGATTTGGCGCCCATGAGGTATGAATGGGGGGGGGATTGGGAGGGGAGTGGAACCATGTTTTACGGGCGCATTTGTCTGAAATGTGAGGGGGAGTTACAGTTCTACCCATGCCTTTAGGTTTCTCGGCTTGGGTTTGTATACTGAGGGTCAGGGATAGTAGAGTAAATTTGCTTCTCCCCAAATAGTGGGCGGGAGCGATTTCGGGCGAGGAGGGCGTGTTTTGAAATATAGTGGGCGCGAGCGATTTCGGGCGAGGAGAGCATGTTTTGAAATAGTGGGCGCGAGCTATTTCGGGCGAGGAGAGCGTGTTTTGCTGACCATGGTTTATGAATTATTCGGCACATGTCATTTCGGCCAAGGAGAAGGCGCGCTTGGATGAAGTTACGAACCTACCCTCGATGTTCAACGGGCCAATTGATGCGTGTCCCACATAGGACGGTAATTTCGTGTCTCCCATTTATTTGCTCGGGCGAATTCCACCGAGCAAAGGATGTTTAACAGTTGTTCAAAATTTGGGAGAACGAGCATCCACGTCTACCTTACCAAGTCGATTCGAATCAAATTTTGAAATATTAGCTTGCCACTTCTTTTTTAGATGGAGAGATGATGCTCGGGAGTAATGTGCTTTTACATGCTCGTTGCTAGCGATTTACTATATGACAAATAGTTGACCCACTAAAAAACGGGAATCAAACCTAAAATGAAATATCTCGATTCAATGAAATAGCTCGTTCACCAAGTCAAAATAGTGAAGTAAATCCAAAATTGAACACCTCAATCGAGTAGCATGTTGTACAGTGTTATAGTACTCCATGAACATGTTGAAAGTCAAATTAATGAACTTATTTGATATACGCATATATCCGTTCATGTGTGGATTGCAGCCAACATGTTCTCCAATTTAAATATTTGAATGCAAGTTTATATCGAAACATGGTTTATATCAGTCTTTGATGCATAAAACGTGACCTCCCCCTCTCCCGGACTCCTGCTCTCTCTCTCTTTGGCGGAAAATCTTCAATTCTGTCGCACGCATCCAACACACAAACCTTGTTGGTCCCTCTCGCTTTCTCTCCATCTCTCTCTCTCTCTCTCTCTCTCTCTCTCTCTCTTTGTGTGTGTGATACGTCTCCATCGTATCTACTTTTCCAAACACTTTTGCCCTTGTTTTGGACTCTAACTTGCATGATTTGAATGGAACTAACCCGGACTGATGATGTTTTCAGCAGAATTACCATGGTGTTATTTATGTGCAGAAACAAACGTTCTCAGAATGACCTGAAACTTCACGGAGCAACTTTTTGGAAAATATAAAAATACCTGCAAAAGATGAAGGCCAGGGGCCCACCACCTGTCCACGAGGGTGGGGGCGTGCCTGCCCCCTAGGGCGCGCCCCCTACCTCGTGGGCCCCCTGGAGCTCCTCCGACTCCAACTCCAACTCCAACTCTATATATTGTGTTTCAGGGAGAAAAAAATCAGAGAGAAGAATTCATCGCGTTTTATGATACGGAGCCGCCACCAAGCCCTAAAACCTCTTGAGAGGGCTGATCTGGAGTCCGTTCGGGGCTCCGGAGAGGGGAATCCGTCGCCATCGTCATCATCAACCATCCTCCATCACCAATTTCATGATGCTCACCACCGTGCGTGAGTAATTCCATCGTAGGCTTGTTGGACGGTGATGGGTTGGATGGGATCTATCATGTAATCGAGTTAGTTTTGTTAGGGTCTGATCCCTAGTATCCACTATGTTCTGAGATTGATGTTGCTATGAATTTGCTATGCTTAATGCTTGTCACTAGGGCCCGAGTGCCATGATTTCAGATCTGAACCTATTATGTTTTCATCAATATATGAGAGTTCTTGATCCTATATTCCAAGTCTATAGTCACCTATTATGTGTTATGATCCGTTAACCCCGAAGTGACAATAATCGGGATACTTACCAGTGATGACCGTAGTTTGAGGAGTTCATGTATTCACTATGTGTTAATGCTTTGTTCCAGTACTCTATTAAAAGGAGGCCTTAATATCCCTTAGTTTCCGTAAGGACCCCGCTGCCACGGGAGGGTAGGACAAAAGATGTCATGCAAGTTCTTTTCCATAAGCACGTATGACTATATTCAGAATACATGCCTACATTACATTGATGAACTGGAGCTAGTTCTGTGTCACCCTAGGTTATGACTGTTACATGATGAACCGCATCCGGCATAATTCCCCATCACCGATCCATTGCCTACGAGCTTTCCATATATTGTTCTTCGCTTATTTACTTTTCCGTTGCTATTGCTATCATCACTACAAAATACCAAAAACATTACTTTTACTAATGTTACCTTTTGCTACCGTTACCACTACTATCATATTACTTTGCTACTAAATACTTTGCTGCAGAGACTAAGTTTCCATGTATGGTTGAATTGATAACTCAGCTGCTAATACTTGAGAATATTCTTTGGCTCCCCTTGTGTCGAATCAATAAATTTGGGTTGAATACTTTACCCTCGAAAACTGTTGCGATCCCCTATACTTGTGGGTTATCAAGACTATTTTCTAGCGCTGTTGCCGGGGAGCATAGCTCTATTCTTTGAGTCACTTGGGATTTATATCTGCTTATCATTATGAAGAACTTGGAAGATCCAAGAACCAAGATTTATCCCTCAACTACGAGGGGAGGTAAGGAACTGCCATCTAGCTCTGCACTTGATTTACCTTCTGTTTTGAGTAAGCTTGCGACACCTAAACCTGCTTCTGCTATTCGTTCTGTTATGTCGCATGTTATTGATGATGCCACTTCTGCTATACATGATACTTATGATGAAACTACTTCTATGCTTGATACTACTGTGCCACTTGATGAATTTCTTGATGAACAACTTGCTAGGGCTAGAGAGATTGAAAATATTGAATCTAATAATACTGATGAAATTGATGATGAAGACTTGCCTGTTATTCCTGAGGGTTATGTTTTTGATAAAGAAGCTTCTTTAGCTATTTTAGCTTGCAAAGATAGATATGAACTCAAGAGGTTATTAGCTAAATGGAATAAGCAATCTCTAAATGCTAGAATGAAACCTGACCCTGCTTTTGCTACTTCACCTATCTGTGTTACCGATAAGGATTATGAATTCTCTATTGATCCTGATATAATTACTTTGGTTGAATCTGAACCTTTTCATGGCTATGAATCTGAAACTTTTGTGGCACATCTTACTAAATTAAATGATATAGCTACCCTGTTCACTAATGATGAGAGAACTCGCTACTTTTATATCCTTAAAATATTTCCGTTCTCATTAAAGGGTGATGCTAAGATATGGTTTAATTCTCTTGATCCTGGTTGTGTGCGTAGTCCACAGGATATGATTTATTACTTCTCTGCTAAATATTTCCCTGCTCATAAGAAACAAGCTGCTTTAAGGGATATATATAATTTTGTGCAAATTGAAGAAGAGAGTCTCCCACAAGCTTGGGGGAGGCTTCTCCAATTACTTAATGCTTTGCCTGATCATCCTCTTAAGAAAAATGAAATACTTGATATCTTTTATAATGGACTAACCGATGCCTCCAGAGATTACCTGGATAGTTGTGCTGGATCTATTTTCAGGGAAAGAACACCGGATGAAGCTTAAATTCTATTAAATAATATGTTGACAAATGAAAATAATTGGACACCTCCGGAGCCAATTCCTGAGCCTATTCCTAAACCAACTCCGAAGAAGAGGGGTATTCTATTTCTCAGTCCTGAAGATATGCAAGAGGCAAAGAAATCTATGAAAGAAAAAGGTATTAAAGCTGAAGATGTTAAGAATTTACCTCCTATTGAAGAAATACATGGTCTTAATTTACTGCCTGTTGAAGAAACATATGATCTTAATCCTTTACCTATTGAGGAAACTCATGGTCTTGATAACCCGACACAGGTAGTAAAGGTAAATTCTCTCTATAGATATGATAAAGCTAAAATCCCATTTACTAAGTTTGCTAGCCCATGCTTAGATGAGTTTGATAAATTTATGGCTAAGCAAGAAGATTTTAATGCTTATTTTGGTAGACAATTGAAATACAATTTAAATATGCTTGAACACTTGGGTGATTATATGGCTAATGTCAAAGGTGAACTTAAACTTATTAGTAAACATGCTTCTATGGTTACCACTCAAGTAGAACAAGTACTTAAAGCTCAAAATGATTTGCTCAATGAATTGAATAGTAAGGATAATGACAATGCTGTTAGAGTTATGACTAGAGGTGACAAAATGACTCAGGAACCTTTGTATCCTGAAGGCCACCCTAAGAGAATTGAGCAAGATTCTCAGAGAAATAATATAGATGCACCTAGTCCTTCTAAAAGGAAGAAAAAGAAAAATGATAGGACTTTGCATGCTTCTAGTGAACTTGTTATTGAAACACCTGAGAATCCAAATGATAATTCTATTTCTAATGCTGAAACACAATCTGGTAATGAACCTGAAACTAGTAATAATGCTAATAATAATGTTCATGATGATGCTCAACCTAGTAATGACAATGATATAGAAATTGAACCTGCTGTTGATCTTGATAACCCACAATCAAAGAATCAACATTATGATAAGAAAGACTTTGTTGCTAGGAAACATGGTAAAGAAAGAGAACCATGGGTTCAGAAACCCATGCCTTTTCCTCCCAAACCATCCAAGAAAAAGGATGATGAGGATTTTGAGCGCTTTGCTGAAATGATTAGACCTATCTTTTTGCGTATGCGATTAACTGATATGCTCAAGATGAATCCTTATGCTAAGTATATGAAAGAAATTGTTACAAATAAAAGAAAGATACCAGAAGCTGGAATTTCCACCATGCTTTCTAGTTATACTTTTAAGGGTGGAATACCAAAGAAACTTGGAGATCCCAGTGTACCAAGTATACCATGCTCCATTAAAGGAAACTATGATAAAACTGCTTTATGTGATCTTGGAGCCGGTGTTAGTGTTATGCCTCTCTCTTTATATCATAGACTTGATTTGAATAAGTTGACACCTGCTGAAATATCTTTGCAAATGCCTCATAAATCAACTGCTATACCTGTCGGTATTTGTGAGGATGTGCCTGTTGTAGTTGCAAATGTTACTATTTTAACGGACTTTGTTATTCTTGATATTCCCGAGGACGATAGTATATCTATTATTCTTGGAAGACCCTTTTTGAATACTGCAGGGGATGTTATTGATTGCACTAAAGGCAATGTCACTTTTCACGTTAATGGTAATGAGCACACGGTACACTTTCCGAGGAAACAACCTCAAGTTCATAGTATCAACTCTATTGGAAAATTTCCATCGATTATATTTGGAGGTTTTGAATTTCCTCTTCCTACTGTCAAGAAGAAATATGATATTCTTATTATTGGGGATGTGCAAATCCCCGTTGAGGTAACATAGTGTTATTCGAAATTTCTCTAGTTCCATGTTATTCGGAATGAGTTCGTTAACAAGACTTGATCAACCTTGTTAGTGGATTCCTTTTGATGATCATGGGATGGATGAAACTAGAAGGCACAACCTTCTGTACCCTCCTTTTACTTTCTGTTATTTATATTAAATAAAATAAAAATAGTATTTTTCTGTATGTTATCTGATTATCCGTGCAATATAAAAATACCCCGAAAATAAAAGTTCTCCAAATGCCCTGAAATTTAAATATGATTTTTTCTGGAATATTTGAGAATATTTGGCATTGAGAACACAGTAGGGGGGTCAACCACCTGCCTACGAGGGTGGAGGGCTCGTCCTACCCCCCTGGGCGCGCCCCCTGCCTCGTGGGCCCATGGTGGTCCTCCTCCACTTATCCTTTCACCCACACACTCCTTCTTCCTCCCCCAAACACGAATATCCAGCTCAAACCTGAGTCCAAGCTCATTTTGGTGCCATTTTCGATCTCCTTGCTCAAAGCACCTCTCACAAAACTGCTTGGGGAGATTTTTCCTTGGTATGTGACTCCTCCATTGGTCCAATTAGTTTTTGTTCTAGTGCTTTATTCATTGCAAAATTTTGCTGCTTAGGTGACCCTGTTCTTGAGCTTGCATGTCAAATTTATATGGTCAAAAGTAGTTTTGATGCATGATTTAGGCCCTAGGCACTTGTAGGAGTAGTTGCTATCAATATTATTGAGTTTGGTTCACTTTTATTTTGAAGTTACTAAAATTTTTAGAATTTTTCAGAAAATGATGAAGAGACTTTTGAGGGGCTCATCGAGCCGAAGCTCAAAGGAAAAGGCACCAAAGCCTAAGTATAATCTACCTCGCATCGCGGAGGTTCGGGCGTGTGGATGGCCTTCCGATGATTTCTTGAGAGCAACCGAGATTTATGAAGATTTTCATGAATTGGCTAAGAATGCAGGCCTCACCGCTTTCCTCCATGACCAACGCAATCAGTATCTCTTACTCACAAATATCTTTGTGCAAAACTTTCATTTCCATTCTAGGAGCTCACCACCTACGGTGGAGTTTCATTTATATGATGAGCACAAGGAGATGTCACCTTATGATTTTTGTCGGGTTTGTTTAGTCCCTTTTGAGGGCAAGATAGAGGAACCACATCATGAGGATGTGGATGGGTTTATTGACACTATCACTGTAGGGGAAACAAGGAATGTTTCCGATGCACGAATCAGTAGCATACATTTTCCTGTTTTACGCTATTTTGCATTATTTGCTAGTCGTTGTTTAATTGGTCACGGAAACTGTGGAAACCTTAGTGTCCCTGATATTATTATTTTGCTCCACGGGTTATACGGTGATAACTCTGTTAGTATGGGCGGCATTATTGCTAAACGGTTAAGTCTGAACCGTACCAAGGGCCCCATCTTTGGAGGCATCTATGCTTCACGCCTAGCTGCACATTTTAACATACCTATTAGGCATTATGAGAAGGAAGAAAAGGTGTTGCCTCGTGTTTATTTATATTATAAAAGTATGGTGGCACATGATTTTATTATTAAGAATAGGGAAGGACAGCTTAAATACAAATTGTTCTTTGATAAACATCATCCTGAGACTATTACCCTGCTTGCTCCTTCTTTGTTTGATTTATCTGCAGGCCAATACCTTGTTCCGTTAAAGGCTATTCACGCCTACCGGAACCCTGCACCAGCTATGGAGCCAGAGCCGGAACCACCAGTTGATCCTTCATGACAGTCTAATTACCAGTGGGATCCGGAGATGATTGCCAGCCAGTGGCAATCGGAGTCTTCTTCTTCATCTCAGTACGACCCCAACTACTATTATGGATATCCGCCAGGCTAGCCGTGGCCATAGAACAACTTAGGCCAAAAGCCTAAGCTTGGGGGAGTACGTATTTCCCACCGACATTACATTTATGTTCACACACTTATTGCTAGATGTCGGAGCTCATACTTTTTCATTGTATCATCCATGTTAGTTTATTTTCCTTTTTATGCTTTCTTCTTGTGCATTTGATAAACCTTAAGAAAAACCAAAAAAAATTAGTTGTAGCTTTTAATTAGTTTCCATGCCTGTAGTAGTAATTAAAAAGAAAACCCAAAAAGATTTCCTGTTCTTCTTTTACTTGTTGGGAGCTCTCCTGTGTAAATAGTTTTATTTCTTTTCTTTTCTTTGGGGGTTGATAGGAGAAGACCATAATTAAATTGTTGAAGTGGCTCTTGTGTGCATACTTGTTGATCTGACAAAAGAGCCCATATTGCCTTGTCTTCTCCTGTTTATTGAATGCCTGCAGATTCCAGCTTAGTCCAATGCACGTGCACTATTATTATTATTCACATCGTTCGGTCGTGCAAGTGAAATGCAATTATGACGATATATGATGGACTGACTGAGATAAGAAAGGTTGGTATGAACTCAACCTCTTTTGTTTTTGTAAACATGATTAGTTCATCGTTCCTAATTCAGCCTATTATGAATAAACATGTTTGCAATGACAACTAGAGATCAAAGTTTCTTGTGCCATGCTTGATTAGCTATGAGTTATAATGGTTTACCTTGCATGCCAACATGCTATTAAAATGGTTATGATGTGGTATGATAGGGTGGTATCCTCCTCCGAATGATTTAAGTTACTTGACTTGGCGCATTTTCATGCATGTAGTTGAAACAAAATCAACATAGCCTTCACGATATTTATGTTAATGGTGGATTATATCCTACTCATGCTTGCATTCGGTGTTGATTAATTTTAATGCATGTTCATGATAGTTGTCGCTCTCTAGCTGGTCGCTTCCCAGTCTTTTGCTAGCCTTCACCTGTACTAAGCGGGAATACTGCTTGTGCATCCAATCCCTTAAACCCCAAAGTTATTCCACATGAGTCCACTATACCTACCTATATACGGTATCTACCTGCCGTTCCAAGTAAATTTGTATGTGCCAAACTCTAAACCTTCAAATAAATATCCTATTTTGTATGCTCGAATAGCTCATGTATCAACTAGGGTTGTCCGTATCTTCCATGTTAGGCGGGTTATTCTCAAGAGGAGTGGACTCCGCTCCTCACTCACGAGAAAGTGGCTGGTCACCGGGATGCCCAGTCCCATGCTTTATGCAAACTAAATCAAAATAATTGCAAACAAAACTCCCCCTAGGACTCTTGTTAGTTGGAGGCACTCGTTGTTTCGAGCAAGCCATGGATTGATGCTTGTTGGTGGAAGGGGGAGTATAAACTTTACCATTCTGTTTGGGAACCGCCTATAATGTGTGTAGCATGGAAGATATTGCCATCTCTTGGTTGTTATGTTGACAATGAAAGTATACCGCTCAAAATATTATTCATCTTTGTTTCAAAACCGAGCTCTGGCACCTCTATAAATCCCTGCTTCCCTTTGTGAAGGGCCTATCTATTTACTTTTATGATGAGTCATCATCGTCTTATTAAAATGCACCAGTTGGAGAGCACCACTTTCATTTGCATTCATTATTGTTAGTTTACATTGGGTATGACTTGACTGGATCTCTTTTACCATGAATTACAATGTCTAGTCAGTCCTTGATCTTTAAAGGTGCTCTGCATTTATGTTTTGCGATTTCAGAAAGGGCTAGCGAGATACCATCTTGTTATATCATATTATGATTGTTTTGAGAAAGTGTTGTCATCCGAGATTTATTATTATTGTTCGCTAGTTGATTATGCCATTGATATGAGTAAACTTGAGACCTAAGCGTTATTGTGAATGTGGTTAGTTATAATCTTTGCTGAAAACTTGAATGCTGGCTTTACATATTTACAACAACAAGAGCAAACAGAGTTTGTAAAAGTTTTTCTTTATCACTTTCAGTTTATCAACTGAATTTCTTGAGGACAAGCAAAGGTTTAAGCTTGGGGGAGTTGATACGTCTCCGTCGTATCTACTTTTCCAAACACTTTTGCCCTTGTTTTGGACTCTAACTTGCATGATTTGAATGGAACTAACCCGGACTGACGTTGTTTTCAGCAGAATTACCATGGTGTTATTTATGTGCAGAAACAAACATTCTCGAAATGACCTGAAACTTCACGGAGCAACTTTTTGGAAAATATAAAAAATACCTGCAAAAGATGAAGGCCAGGGGGTCCACCACCTGTCCACGAGGGTGGGGGGCGCGCCTGTCCCCTAGGGCGTGCCCCCTACCTCGTGGGTCCCCTGGAGCTCCTCCGACTCCAACTCCAACTCTATATATTGTGTTTCGGGGAGAAAAAAATCAGAGAGAAGAATTCATCATGTTTTACGATACGGAGCCGCCGCCAAGCCCTAAAACCTCTTGGGAGGGCTGATCTGGAGTCCGTTCGGGGCTCCGGAGAGGGGAATCCGTCGCCATCGTCATCATCAACCATCCTCCATCACCAATTTCATGATGCTCACCGCCGTGCGTGAGTAATTCCATCGTAGGCTTGCTGGACGGTGATGGGTTGGATGGGATCTATCATGTAATCGAGTTAGTTTTGTTAGGGTTTGATCCCTAGTATCCACTATGTTCTGAGATTGATGTTACTATGACTTTGCTATGCTTAATGCTTGTCACCAGGGCCCGAGTGCCATGATTTCAGATCTAAACCTATTATGTTTTCATCAATATATGAGAGTTCTTGATCCTATCTTGCAAGTCTATAGTCACCTATTATGTGTTATGACCCGTTAACCCCAAAGTGACAATAATCGGGATACTTACCGGTGATGACCGTAGTTTGAGGAGTTCATGTATTCACTATGTGTTAATGCTTTGTTCCGGTACTCTATTAAAAGGAGGCCTTAATATCCCTTAGTTTCGGTAAGGACCCCGCTGCCACGGGACGGTAGGACAAAAGATGTCATGCAAGTTCTTTTCCATAAGCACGTATGACTATATTCGGAATACATGCCTACATTACATTGATGAACTAGAGTTAGTTCTGTGTCACCCTAGGTTATGACTGTTACATGATGAACCGCATATGGCATAATTCTCCATCACCGATCCATTGCCTACGAGCTTTCCATATATTGTTCTTCGCTTATTTACTTTTCCGTTCCTATTGCTATCATCACTACAAAATACCAAAAACATTACTTTTACTACTGTTACCTTTTGCTACCGTTACAAATACTATCATATTACTTTGCTACTAAATACTTTGCTGCAGATACTAAGTTTCTAGGTGTGGTTGAATTGACAACTTAGCTGCTAATACTTGAGAATATTCTTTGGCTCCCCTTGTGTCGAATCAATAAATTTGGGTTGAATACTTTACCCTCGAAAACTGTTGCGATCCCCTATACTTGTGGGTTATGGTGTGTGTGTGTGTGTGGGGGGGTCTTTCTAGTTCGCATTCATATATACTCCATCTATAGGTCTCTCTCACACACTATGTATGATTCTCTAGTCCAAGCTAGATATCTTGGGTGCACTCATCGTACACACACAAATTCCTTGGCTCGTTTCCCGTAACTCTCTCACGCACCACTCTGTCGTCTCGAAGCTCCCCCTCTCTCTCAAACACTCCATCTACCTGGGTCACACATACACATGCATATCTCACTCGCACTTGATAGGCCCATCTAAAACTCTATATCTCTCCCTCGTTCTCTCTCCATCTCACACGCACACACACACAATCTCATGCCTAGCTAGCCAAGTACGATGGTCTCTCACTCAATTGTAGGCACACGCAGTCCCCCCTATATGTATATGACTAGCTAATCTTAGTCTCCATCACAAAGATGTGCATGGTCTATCCCGATTTCTCTCGGGGCATCTTTCTATCGCACACGCACCTCCCTCGATCTCCCACCCATATAGTCTCACAATCTCGAGGGGATCTCTCTATCACAAACACACCCTCTCGCCCTCCCCATGCCCCATGTTCTCCATGTGTCCCTCTCGACCTTTGTTCCTTGTTGGCCAGACCTCTATTGGACATGTGCTATAGGGGTGTCTCTCTCCGTTTCAAACAATCACACACTAGCTATCTTCGTGTATCTCCTCGCCTTGATTTTCTATCTTGGAGATGCATGCAAGAGATGTTCGCCTAAGAAACGAAAAAGCGCACACACTCTCTAATTTATTGTTTGTTGTCACTTTCTGTTTCACACACGTACTCTTTTTGCACACTTACTCATTCCCCTTCACACACACTTGATCTCTCTCGACTTAGGCACTCTCCTCAGTCCATAGCATATTGATTTATTGAAAAGTCAAACATCACAAAGTTTGACCATGTACGTGGAGAAAAGCAATTACATCTAGAACGGCGAACATATACCATTATATTCACGATGAGATGTAGTTTCATTTGATGTATCTTTGGTATTGTAGATATAAATAACATTTACGTAAACCTGATCAAAGTTTCCGAAGTTTGACTTCTAAAAAATATACATGCACTGCATTATCGAGCGGATGGAATATTTCTTCCCCCCTCTTAGCTATCTGACGCACCACTCAGCCTCATCGGGGATCCTCAATCTCTCTCAAACTTTATGTCTCCCTGGTTCACACATACACATGTCTCGCTCGCACTATACATATAGACCCATCCAACACTCTCCGCCCTTGTTCTCTCTCTATGTGACACGCACCCCCCTAATAAGTACCATAATCCCTCACTCCATCATAGGCGCAAGCACTCCCCCCTAAGTATGATTATCTCTCACTAGCCATCAGGAACACACGTATCGTCTCCTTCCATCCATACGTCTATCTCGATATCTCTCGGGGTATCTTCTATCACGCACACACCTTGTCACTCGATCTCCCACCCATGTAGTCCCATCACGATCTCTAGGAGATCTCTCTATGACAAACATACACTCTCTCCTCCCCATGTCTACATTTTATCCATACGTCTCTCTCGACCTCTCTCCCTTGTTTGTCAGACCCTCTTGGCCATGTGCTAGGGGTCTTGCTCTCTCGGTTGCAAACAACCACACATTATCTCCTCACCTTGCTCCCGTTGTTGAAGTTGCATGTGTGATATGTTTGCATAAGACACACACGTTTTTTCTTGACTTTTATCGAGTGTTGTCCATGTCTCTTTCACACACGCACACACACTTTTTTCACTCACTCTTTCTATTTCTCTCTCTCTCTAGTTAGGGACTCTCTCACGTCCATAAGCATATGGATGTTTTGAAAAGTCAAACCTCAGAAAAGTTTGACCAGGTATATGTGGAGAAAAACATTTACATCTAGAACGATCATTAGATTCATCACAACATGTACTTACTTCATACTATCATTTATCTTTGGTATTATAGATATAATTAATTTCTATATAAACTTGGTCAAAGTTTCAAAAGTTTGACTTTTAAAAAAATGCTGGAACTACATTATCGAACGGAGGGAGTAGTTCTTTCTCTCTATGCTATCTCTCACGGGCCTCCCCTCTCACTCGAACACTCTATACCGACGGATTATACGCTCACTTTGTCAGCGTATAGCTTTGTATATTGTTTAGTTGACCGGTCAACCAGTCCAGATGCTGCCTTGTCAGCTCATGTTCTGTATCTTTGTGTGCTGGCCCATGTGGCAGTGGGTGAAAATAAGTAAACTAGAGGCCCATCTGACACGCGGTGAAGTAAACAAAGTTGAAACCACTCTGGGTAGCACCCCGCACACTAGTACTCACTCCGTTTCTTTTTAGTCCGCATATAAGGTTTGGTCAAAGTCAAGATTTGTAGAGTTTGACTAACTTTATATTAAAAAATATAAACATTCACAATATGAAATCAATATTATCAGATGCACCATGAAATGTATGTTCATACTACATGTAAATTGAGGGCGCATTGAGGACAGACTTCTTCCGCGTGAAGGACGCACTCATGCACAATTCACCACTGCGCGGTGGCATGCACAGAAGGACGCACTCGTGCACACCCATCACACAACACACACCAGCACACGTGTACACCGGCGTCACCGTCAGTTGAGATGGACGGCGAGGCAGCCAACAAGCGGAGGCGGCTCGAGCCAAAACCGCATCCGGCGAGCCTGGACTTCATCAGCAGCCTCCCCGACATCCTACTCGTCATCATCGGCCTCCTCCCCACCAAATTTGCCGTGCGGACTGCCCTGCTCTCCCGGCGGTGGAGCCCCCTCTGGCACCGCGTCCCCCTCAACCTCACTGTCGACAGCTAACTCTGCGACGGGGATTGCAAATGCATGGCCGAACCCTGGGCCAGCCAGACGCCTTGACATCCACATGTTCAGTACCAACTACAAGGTCCAACCCAGGTTCGACGAGTGGTTCTTATCCCCCGCCCTAGATCAGCTCGAGGAGCTCAGCTTTGAAGTTGGACGATGTCGCTCTCTGCCGCCGTCCGCGCTCCGCCTCACGCCAACGCTGCGCTGCGCCAGCTTCAACTCCTGCTATCTTCCCCAGATTAATGCCGCGCCCTCCCTTCTTCTCCCTCAACTCAAGCAGCTTGACCTCTTCGACGTTGTCATCTTGAAGAAGGCCATGTAGCACCTGCTCCGCAATTGTACTGTGCTCGAGTACCTTCGTCTTGAGAAGATCCACAGGTTCATTAGCCTCCACATCACCTCGACAAATCTCCGATGGATTTATGTGTCTTGTTGGCCCCGCAACAAGACAACAATTGGGAAGAGATCACTCCAGTTGTTCCATGTTATGGTCATTGAGAATGCGCCTTTCCTTGAGAGATTGCTTGTATTAGATCTAGAAGGTCCAACAAAAATTAGGGTCATTGCGCGCCGAAATTGACAACGTTGGTGCACTCATCTGCCAAATTCTCCGAACTCTTTATTGGATCCGTAATCGTTCAGGTACAGCACTCATCTTCTTCTCCATCTTCTTGAAATTCACATTTTTAAATTTCTTCTTGATGTATTTACGACCGTCTTCCAGAAAATGATTCCCGCAAGCTTGACCCAGTCTATGCGCACAGTGAAGATCTTGGCAATAAAATCTACCGGCCCCAATCTGGATCAAGTTGTTGGATTCCTTACATGCTTTCCGTGCACGTAGAAGCTACTCACCGAGGTGAAACTTCTTTCCTATTAGTAAACGGTAATCACAACATAGCTCAATTTTTTCGTATTTTCCCCAAATTACGATGACAAGTGTAGTGTTCAAAACTGCATCTACGCACTGCACCGAAAGAAACGTTTTTAGTATTTTTTCTCACGTGATCACCTGCATCGTTTTTTGTTGTACTACTATAGTAGCCTAGGCTAGTCATAGTGGAAAGTAACTTAGACTACTCCAGTAACTCTATGGTTACCCTAAGAGCAAGTACTACCTCCGTCCTGGTTTACTCTTCCTATTTTGTAGTATCAAAATTTGACCATAGATTTAACTGACAAAATGTTAATGCATGTCACTAAGAACTATATCGTTGGATTCGTATTTGAACATAATTTCAAATGGTGTAATTTTTAGTGACATGCATTGGCATTTTATTACGTAAATCTATGGTCAAAATATTATACTAAATAAGAGGTAGTACAAAAGTGGGCTATAACGGCCCTCCACTATGTAGGCCAAAACACATGCCAAATTCACTTGTGATGCATTTGGCATCGATGCCCCTCCATTGCTCACCTGGTGCCCCAATCTGGATCACCTACTTTGCTCCGGTGCCAAATTAACTCATGCAATGAAAAAACACTTGCGTGGGAGAGAGAGGACCGAGGCAATAAAAAACACTTGTTTGGGAGAGTGAGAGGCTGGTGTAGTTGCTTTGATTGATTTGTTTATACATGTGGGTCTGTGTGCACAGCGGTGCCAACTCTCTCACATCGCGAGAGCGGTGCCAAAATCTTTTGATTTGACATCAATGCGGATTATGTGGCATACTTTTGTGAAATATGGCATCGGCCACATAGTGGAAGGCAACAAATGCCCAAGCTCTTCACATACTCCTAGGTAAATGAGAGGAAAGAGAAAGAGAGAGAAAGAGAGAGAGAGAGTGTGTGTGTGTGTGAAAAATATCACTAGCCAGCCAACCCTATTGTATGAGCGAATGATATTGGTACATCTTGATGACATGGCAATCTTATAAAACCAGCTGCTCTAATATGTTCTCTTCTTTTGCAGATAAAAAAAGACCCGAAAGTGAAAAATGTGCTGCACTATAACAATCTCATCGAATGCCTTGATCTCCATCTTACAGAAATTGATTTGATCGACTACCAAGGCAGCACATCAGAGATTAAATTGGCCAGGTTCTTTGTTCTGGAGGCAAGTGTGCTCAAGGTAATGAGGTTTGGCGTTCTCTGGCGCAACAATGAATGGCATGCTGATCACCGCAAGTGTCTAAGCCTAAATGAAAGTCTCCGCAGAAGCTGAAATTTGTTTTTGAAACATCAAGTGTCCAGAGACTCGAAAACTTATTTGCCAATTAGTGACTTGTTAGGGCGGTGGGTTTTAGTTTGTACGATAATGCTGCATCCACCTAAAGTAACGAAAGTTCTTACGTAAACTTCCTAGTAATTCCCTCTTCGTAGGTGCATTATTACTCCTAACATTTGTAATATCAGTTTGAAACTTGTAATATTGCCGTGTCCTATTCCTGCGTTTTCAAAATCCTGCGAATCAAACAGGTCCTGAGTTGGTGATGATGTTGTGCCTGCCATCTTTCACCAATAGCCGTTGGATCTAGATTTGACACATACAAACCAAACTTCTCCAGTTTTGCAAAATATGCCTGCACTTATTACCTATTTACAAACAACTCCTTGTCTCTCACAATCAGCCTTATCCCCTCCCCACCACATCTAGAAGGCCATGGAAAAATCTGGCACGATGGCCTCTGCCGACGCCGTCCAACCCCCAATCTTGGTGTTCCGTGCAATGCATGGGCATCTACGCACGGGAAATTATGTCAAACACGGCTAGTTGTAAGCAGGCTAGGTCTACAACCATGATGATAGTGACTGCAGACGGTGAGGCTGACTATGGTATGCCGAACACGGCGCCTATACTCAGGTGTCATCTCCGGCGTAGGGTCTTGTCACTTCACTGTAAGGAGCAGCACGTAATAATTTGACCAACGGGTAGTACAGTGCTACTACATTGGTAGTACTACTACTAGTACTAGCACCACCGTCTGGATTTAGTAGTACTACCACGTCCATCTGGATTTAGTATTTGACTAGCAATATCTAGTAATGCCTGTCACAAAAAATGTACTACTTCCTCTGTAAATAAATACATGGTGTATTGTTTTATTCCTATCGGCGAGATAACTTAATATCTTTTTGCTACTTAATAGGATCACATGCAATGAACTAACCACCGCATGTGATGTTTGGTAGTCTCAAGTCATTGAAAGCATGCACGGCCCACATCTCTCATTGGTTGATATGTCACGAAATAAGAAACAAGGAGGGAGTTAATGTACCGTGCCTAAGTGTTTTGGGATTATTTGGTTTTCGTAAGGTGACTTACACAACATTTTTGGTTACATGCATTAACATTTTATTAGTTAAATCAAAGGTCAAAACTTGGCGCAAAATGCAAAGGGGACTAATAAACCAGTAAACATCAAAGTTCTCTCGTTTGACCCCAACTAGATGTCCGATGAGATGACTATACTGCACCGGCACGGAGGGGGACGCAGCTCCATTGACTTACTGCACCCGCCTTTGGGTGTATGACATGTGGGCCCAACGGGTGGATGGCCAACCTGTCATACAGCCAAAGGCAGGTGAAGTAGAGGGGCGAGGAGTAGATGGCCAACACGCACGTGAATTCAATGCACTCTGCACTTCTCATATAAAGGATCCCGCCAGTCCAATCTACGAAATCCTATGCACCTACGCACCCAAGGGCAAGAGTGATCACTCCAATCGCAAGATTAGTTGACTAGAAGCTAAACCCATGGAGGCGATGAGCGCGAGCATCAGCCAGCTGTGTCAGATGGTCCACGACACCGGCCTGCGGCCCGGCACTGAGGAATGTCTCCAGGTAGTGCTTGAGGCCGCCAGGGTGAGGGGCCGCTTGGACGACAGCATCGTCTCCTTGTTCGACGAGGTCCTCGTCGGCTTCCTCGACAAGTTCACCGTCACCAAGAAGCTCGCGGACGACCTTGACGTACGCCTCCAGCCCATGCGCCCAGGCTCTGCGATGCCTGCCACCCTCAATGGCCTCTATGGTGACAACCTCTTCGACGCACTGGTGGCCCTGCGACTGCCCGCTGTCGCGCTCGCCGCGCAGCACCTGGCGCAGCAAGACACCATCGACATAATCACCCACATCTACGTGCAAATCGTCCACAAGGACTACTACATGCAAGAGGAGGATGATAGTACGCTGGCCTTCTTGTACCGTAGGGCAACCTTGGACGACATTTTTTAGAAGCACGTTGAGCTTGCCGCCAACGCCGCTGCTCCTCACACGTCGGTTGGTGACCCGGTGCACTAGCGCGTGAGGATGTCGTTGATGGATCCGTTTGTACCTTTATCTTTCCGTCAAATCCATGTAGTAGTATATGGTACTACTAGTAATTATCTTACCTTTCGCATCAACTTCATAATTTCTGTACGTACTCCATGCATGAACCGCGCCAGAACCAAACCTCTCATTACTCTAGGGAAAATCATTATTTCTATCTATCGGTCGTGCCATGGAGCAGAACCAAATTTTACAAGTTACAAGTTCAAAAGGAAAAGCTTGCAATGTTTGCATCGCACCCCCACACGGTTGGTCCGGCACGCCGCTCAAGGGGGAATGCGTGCTGTGTTGCATTTTCACTTACAAGTGGGACCGCAGTTGAGCAAACCGACTATCGGCAAACCCCCACCCTGCCCACCGTGCGATGGCTGAGAAAACATGAGGGAGAAGAGATGGTTGTAGCATGGACTCCAAGAAAATTGGTGTCAGATGGGACTCGTGTGGGTGCGTGTGCCGTACTGCTAGACATGAATGCTAGTTATGGCCCATGCCACCCCACTATATCGAGATGCTGGTTACGGAGAACAAATTTCTTGGAGTCCGTGCTCAGCCCTCCTCCATCTCTCTTCTCAGCCAGCCAGCAGAAGCGCGGAGCCCATCGTCTGTTTGCTCATATGCGGTCCCACATGTCAGTGAAAACTCAAGAGGACCCATTGAACCTACACATCTTTCACCTCGACGTGCTGGTGATGAAAAACAAATCCAATAAAGATCTTTGGTGGGCGCTTTTGGAGTTACTCAAGAGTAGCAAAGAAAAATGTACGCGGCCAGGATGCGTCCGCACGTTCGGCACACGACCACCGCATCCGAGAAATGTCCCGGACACGACCCCATTGCCCTACCCAAACGAACAGAATCCAGGCAAAACGGAGGTCCATTTGGGGTCGTGCATTGGAGTTGGCCTTACAAGTGGGACCGCAGTTGAGGAAACCGACTATCGGCAAACCCCCATCTCACCCGCCGCGTGATGGCTGAGTTAGAGAAACGACGAGGTTGAAGAGATTGCTATAGCATGGACTCCAAGAAATATGGTGTCAGATGGAAGTCGTGCTGGTGGCGTGTGCCGTACTCCTGGACGTGAATGCTTGTTCTGGTCCATGCCACCCTACTACTCCTACTACTTATAGTACTAGTAGTAGTATCGAGGATTCTAGGCACTGGTTACGTACAGTGAACACATTAACATATGGCCCGCCTCACACTGTAGCCAAATTTCATGGAGTCTGTGCTAGGTTAAAAAGTGTTCTTTGTGAGGATGGGTGGCTGGTCTCAAGTTTAAAACTTGTTGTATTACGTACATAAACGTAGAGATAGTGCAGCATGTGAAGCTAGTACAAATAGTGTACTATTGTTGATTGGCCTCATCCGATAACCTGTTGCAATGCACGTACAATTAGGTATTCGGAAAATATTTTTTTGCCTCGTCACAACACCCACTCACAGAAGCGACTCCAAAGCCATTCATAAATTTAGTAAGTTTATCACAGGCATATCATTCTATTACATACAACAGGTCATCAACCCACAATGACAACGAGGATACATTATAAATACTGTTTCCATCACACAACAAATAATAAGCAATGAAATGAACTTCAACTCAACCAATCCTCGGCGTTGGAAACACTTGCTTTGAACCACAAGCGATTCTCTGGGAAGAGCCAGCTACTGTCAATCTTGAGACCAACGCAGGACTGATCATCCAGGCTAAAGCGGCCTACTATATCACGACCAGGGTAGGGAACCACCGCAATGTCCGACATATAGATACAGTTGCTTCTCATAAATGGTAGTAACGTTGTGTCAACAGCAGTTGGATCACCTTTCACCATCGTTGGATAGTTTTGTCCAAGGAAGAGCGAGTTTTCTCCAAGACTATCTATACTGTACCAGGGAGAAGGTGTTGGCGCTAGCACACTAGTATCCATCCTGAATACCATGCAACGGGTGTTGGAATAGGTCCGGAGAGTGCGGCCATGGGAGACAACATGTGCTCCCTCAGTAGTAACATCAGTAGTGGGTTGTATACAGACAAGAAGGGGTGGTCCATCAGAATTAGTTGCGAGCCGCCAGTGAGCATATGGGCCCTGCTCGTCCTCATGCTCGTGATCATCACCCATCGTCATCTCCCCCTTGGTTATAAAAAATTTCAAGTATAGGTGGTGGAATGTTCACAGGACCTTGGAAACACAAGAAGAATGTTAATTAGTAGAGAAGGGAAACTTGCTAACTCGCATGCATGTGGATGAAACAATTATAATTATGGTGGAAGACAAACGTACCGAAACTACGAGGATCCCATGCAAAAACAGTGCCACGAGTGGTGGCAGCAAACACAAGACCCTCGTATTGAATTGCATCACAGTACACATCCGTGTATAGAAACTGATTTTTGAGCAATATCCATCCAGTCGAACCACGAAGGACGGCAACAAGCTTGTCGAAGATAGCAACAACTTGATAGTTCTTGTAATTCCAAGAGCGGTTGGGAACTCGACAAATTGCTATCTTCCGTAGACGATAGTCACCATGATCGTATTTGAACGTACGTAGATCATCTGTGTGCTCAACCTCAGGGCACTCAGAGATTTTTGGAAGTGGAATCCACTGACGAGTGTACACATTCACAAGTTCCCACTCGCAATTGTACCCAATATAAACAACCCAATCTCCATTTGCTCCAGCGCAGGCCTTACCCTGAAGCGATGGCATCTTGACATCACACGTATCGTTATCAAGCGGCATCAACTTGCACAAGGCGAGGCCTCCGTCGTCCGTGCCCATGCGAACATGCTTATAGCGATGAAGATAAGGGAGATCAAACCGCTCCTAGACCCTTGGGTTCCTTGTAATGATGTTATTAGTTGAGTCGAGAATGGTCCTGAACGAACCTGCCATGCTAGCCGAGGTGATGACGTCGCACCGATCAATGAGTTCCCCCACCACATCATCTTTCAGATTGGGGTAAGAATAACGGGGTCGTTTCCAGCTTGTCCCCTCCATGGAGAAGACGATCGAACAATGGCAAAAGGAAGGGTGAAGGAAAATGGAGGAGGGAGGAAGAGCGTGCGACAGCAGTTCCAAATCGAGAGGGAAAGGCGAAGAGTCGGTGGACGGTTGCCAGTTTGCCACGGTACACGAAGAGGCGCCCCGGCCTACAGGTCCTTTCGAAAATTGTACAAAAGGACTCGTCGTCGTCTCACTGACATGTTGGAACAAGACCACATGTCAACGAAACATGGTGTGTAATTTCCCGTGCAAAATGCAATCTGGCCGCGTTGGCCCGAGGTGCCGCATTAGTTATCGCCTTTATTTTTTTAACATACAATCTGAGTGGATAGCTCCAGTGGTCATCACACGTGGGCGGATGTATAGGTGGGCTAGGTGGGCAGGCGGCAACAATCTAAGTACTAAAAGAGTTGATCTCGAAAAAAGAGTTGATCCAATGCTTGGTTTTGTTTGGATTTTCCAACTATGACCATTGGATAGAGTGAATCAATGGCTTATGTTCAAAGTTATTCTCATACTATAGAATGGTATAGGAACGTGGAGAGATTTGGTTGATTTTATATTGCTGAATAATATAAAATATTATGAGTGCAGATACTCCGCCCCGAGGTTTGTTGCTCCTTCTCGGTCGTCGGGAATCTATGTTCTTCCACTCTTTCGTCTAAGCCATGAGCTTTGTTCATCCTTTTGCCGACACGCGGGACATCTATATGCCTCCATTTTACAAAATCATACTATATGCCTCCATGACACGTGGGACATCTAGCATCAAGGTGGCGTGTCATGCAAGAACATGGAGATATGTAGTGCGTAAGTCAGTCATGCACTTCGATGGTACCTACTACTACTACTACGCAATATTTTTTCTCGATGGCGTGTGAATAGTGCACGTACTCAATGACAGAGCACGGGATGGTAGCCATGGACATGGTCGGCCCTTTTTGAAGAGAGTACTAATAAATAACTTTGATGTGTCCCGTCAACTCGTAGAATGACGAGAAGCTTTCTTACTATGCCTTCTCCCTCGCCAACACATGCGCGGTGGCTCGCAGCACGAGGAGAAACTTTTGCTTACAAGCGGTGGAGGTGCATCAGTTCATTTGGTGTTAGATTGCCAGAAGTACTACCGTAGTACCATCATTATTGTTCAACTTCCGGAAGAGGAGAAGAGCCAAGCGCAAGGTCACCTACTAACCTAGTACAGTACTACTATAGCCAAAGCAGGTCCACCTTTTTAGAGCATGGTTAATTAATATAGGCGGCTCTTGCAGCGACACATCATTTAGAGCAAGTACTCTCTTCGTAGGAACAAAGAAAGTGAAACAAAAGTTGGAGTGGATGCTAGATTGCCAATTAAAACATGATTACATAGGAAAAAATCCTATAGCATTCTATCATATGAATCAAACGACCAATGTAGGAAAATTATGAGGGGGGCGGGGTCTCTCCAACAGTGTTCTTCGGCTCGCACCTAGCATCACGGTGGTCGAACTTGGAGTCATTCATCTGGTACACGTGGCATCTCAGATCTGGACACAAGGTGACGCGACCTCTCACTTCCTCCGCCATTTGAAGCGGTGCACCGGTGCAGGGCTAGCATACTCCAATATTAGGTTGGCTCTATGTGATATGGCAACTTCATATACTAACCGGATGCTGGCTATACTACTACGGTACTCACACTCCAAGAAGTGACTCGAAAACCATTCATAAATTGAGTCTATGACATGCATTTGCAAATGTACCATTCATTACATACAACAAGTCATCAACACACAACGACAATGAGGATACATGTTGGATTATAGATTATTTCCAACAAAACATTCTAGTAAATACTAAAGTTTTCATCACACAACAAATAACAAGCAATGAAATGAACTTCAACTCAACCAATCCTCGGTGTTGGAAACGCTTGCTTTGAACCATAGGTGCTCTGGGAAGGGCCAGCTATTGTCAATATCGAGAGCAATGCAGGACTGATCATCCAGGCTGAAGCGACATATATCAGGACCAGGGTAGGGAACCACCGCAATGTCTGAAGTATAGATACAATTGCTTCTCATAAATGGTAGTAACGTTGTGTCAACAGCAGCTGGATCGCCTTTCACCATCATTGGATAGTTTTGTCCAAGGAAGAGTGAGTTTTCTCCAAGACTATCAATACTGAACCAGGGAGAAGGTGTTGGTGCTAGCACACTAGAATCCATCCCGAAGACCCTGCAATGGGTGTTCGAATAGGTCCGGATAGGGCGACCATGGGAGACAACACCTGCTACCTCAGTAGTAACAATCACAGTGCACTATATACAAACAAGAAGAGGTGATCCATCGGAATTAGTTGCTAGGCGCCACCGAGTATATAAGTTCTGCTCGTCCTCATGCTCGTGATCATCACCATCGTCATCTCCCCCTTGGTTATAAAATTTTTCAAGTATAGGTGGTGGAATGTTCACAGGACCTTGGAAACACAAGAAGAAGGTTAATTAGTAAAGGTAAACTTGCTAACGCACATGTATGTGGATGAAACGATTATAATTACGGTGGAAGACAAACATACCGAAACTACGAGGATCCCATGCAAAAATAGTGCCACAAGTGGTGGCAGCAAACACAAGATCCTCGTATTCAATTGCATCACAGTACTCATCCGTGTACAGAAACTGATTTTTGAGCAATATCCATGGAAGAACCGTGGAATCACGAAGGACGGCAACAAGCTCGTCGAAGATAGCAACAACTTCATAGTTCTCGTAATTCCAAGAGCGGTTAGGAACTCGACAAATTGCTATCTTCCGTAGACGACAGTCACCATGATCGTATCTGAATGTATGTAGATCATCTGTGTGCTCAACCTCAGGTCACTTGGAGATTTTTGGAAGTGGAATCCGCTAACGAGTGTACACATTCACAAGTTCCCACTCGCAATTGTACCCAATATAAACAACCCAATCTCCATTTGCGCCAGCCCAGGCCTTACCTTGAAGCGATGGCATCTTGACATCACACGTATCGTTATCAAGCGGCATCAACTTGCACAAGGCGAGGCCTCCGTCGTCCGCGCCCATGCGAACAGGCTTATAGCGAAGAATATAAGGGAGATCAAACCGCTCCTGGACCCTTGGGTTCCTTGTAATGATGTTATTAGTTGAGCCGAGAATGGTCTTGAACGAACCTGCCATGTTAGCCGAGGTGATGATGTCGCACCGATCAATGAGTTCCCCCACCACGTCATCTTTCAGATCAAGGCAAGAGTAATGGGGTCGTTTCCGGCTTGTTCCCTCCATGGAGAAGACGATCGAACAATGGTAGAAGGAAGGGTGAAGGCAAATGGAGGAGGGAGGAAGAGCGTGCGACAATAGTTCCAAATCGAGAGGGAAAGGCGAAGAGTCGATGGACGGTTGCCAGTTTGCCACGGTACACGAAGAGGCACCCCGGCCTACACGTCCTTTTGGAAATTGTACAAAAGGACTCGCCGTCGTCTCACTGACATGTTGGAATGGGACCATATGTCAACGAAACATGGTGTGTAATTTCTCATGCAAAATGTGATCTGGACGCGTTGGCCCGAGGTGCCGCATTAGTTATTGACCTTTATTTTTTAATGGCATGCCGTTCAGTTTTGAAGCACGACTAACTGATACTGTTTGCAGAGAAATTATAAACTATGCTACCACTACTCCACCTCTAGTACTAGTAGTATAAAAAAGATATATAGGCTGGAGCTTCAGAGCTTTCTTGCTAAGGGCTGCCCACTTGCTTCTCACACTATCACCCTCTCTTCAGATCTAAAAAAGACGGCCTCTCTCGCCCTCCTCACCGATGGTCACAGATCCGCCAGGGAAGAAAATGACGTGCAACGTTGACGCACTCGTCGTCAGCGAGCGAGGTCACGCACTAACGACAAGGCCGTCTTCTCAGACCTAGTGCCCGCACGGGATGGCCTCTGTCCCCAAGCTCGCTGCCATAGTGCATGCGGAGGACGATGACCACAAGTTAAGCCACTTCCCACCGACCCTCAGGTATGCTACCTCTTTTCGAACCATACCCTTGTTCTATTGCCCCATTTGCCATGTCGTTGCATGTGGATCTTTTTCCACTCCACCATCTTCCCAATTTCCTATCCTCTGCTCTGCTGGTCACACAGACGAAAACCTTAATTTGCACTATTAAAGGAAACCCTACTTCATGCAAACTAATCCATGTCTGGGTTGAATAAGGAAAGGAAGGGAGACTGTACTGTCCAAGAGAGTAGGCATCGAACCCGCATCTAGGTTGAAAAGGGGAAAATCAGTAGCTAAGGAACGAGTCTCGTGTCTCTTGGTTGAAGAAGGGTAGAAAGGCATGACAACGCAATAGAGAATGACCAGGTCGATCGGTTTGTTGTCCTCACATAGGAAAAAGGTGGCTAAAGAGAACAAAAATGGGACGTAATCCACATATGCTTCCTGGATATTTGTTGCTCTGGGCAACCATACCTCCCTCACCACTCTATGCGTCCGTGGAGAAACATCGTACTGGTGTGCCCACTGTCCGAATGGGTCTCCCATGCTCTTATTGCCACTTTTTTGCTGTTAGTATAATGCTAGCGGTAAAGTCAACCAATGCTATTGCTAAAGTGATGCCACATTTAACTAATGCCGCACTCAGTCTAATGCCACCGATAAATTTAAGCAATGCCATTTAATGTCTCTGGATTATTTCAGGGTTTGTCGTGGTTTTGTCACGGCAGATGTCCTCGTGAAAGGACTTAGTCGTGGAGCCATCACTACGGGTTAGCTTAAAGGGGTTAAACCGGACAAGGGACACGAGGGTTTTTATACTAGTTCGGCCCCTTCGATGAAGGTAAAAGCCTACGTCTAGTTGTGTTTGGTATTGCTGGGGGTTCGATGACCAGGGAGCGAATCCGCTTTGCCTGGCTCTCGAGTTGTTGTGTGTTGCCCCTAAACCGCTGCCGGGTCGTCCCTTTATATACACAGGTTGACGCCCGCCGGTTTATAGAGTCCCGAGGCCGGATCATAAACGTGTCCGGCTCAGTCTCTATCCTTCCTATCTTACAATGCAAGTTACATGAGAAAGTCAGTTTACATCTACAGGCCTTAACTCGCTGTCGGTGTCAAAACCGGCGGATCTCGGGTAGTGGGTCCAGAACTGTGCGTCTAGGCCGGATGGTAACAGGACGCAGGGAACACGATGTTTTACCCAGGTTCGGGCCCTCTTGATGGAGGTAAAACCCTACGTCCTGCTTGATTAATATTGATGATATGGGTAGTACAAGAGTAGATCTACCACGAGATCGGAGAGGCTAAACCCTAGAAGCTAGCCTATGGTATGATTGTATGTATATATTGTATATCTATCGACTAGCCTGGCCTCGGTTTATATAATGCACCGGAGGCCTAGGATAACAAGAGTCCTAGCCGAATACGCCGGTGGGGAGAAGTCCTTGTCTAGATCGCCAAGTCTTGTGGAATCTTCCTTGTATGCGGTAGCCGTCCGAACTAGCCCATGAGTATACGGCCACGGGGGTCCTCGGCCCAATCTAATAGATCGGGAGATGACGTGGTGAGTACCCCCTAGTCCAGGACACCGTCAGTAGCCCCCTAAACCAGTCTTCAAGTTAGGGACGCTCCTCGATTCTTCCGAACTGTTCTTCATCTTCGGTTGCCGGTCTTGAAAACTGGTTCAACAAATCTTCTTTATCTTCGATCTTGAGGATCGCCGAAATGCATTCGACGAGTTTACACGTCGGGTATCCGAGGAGCCCCTTTAAGTTTCCGGCCTTTATCAATGCCTTGTTTATTTTTATGCCACACCTCGGGTTTGAAGTTGTTCCCGGGAGGCAGGGTCCTCTTGCGTCCGAGCTCCAACGCCGGACTGCATTCGAGGTATCTTTTGCAGCCGAGCACCAACGCCGGACCGCTTCCCAGCTCTAGCACCGGAATGTATCCGAGCTCCAACGCCGGACTATGTATCCGAGCTCCAACGCCGGACTGTATATCCGAGCTCCAACGCCGAAATATATCCGAGCTCCAACGCCGGACTGTGTCCAGGCTCCAATGCCGGACTATATCCGAGGTGTCATATCACCTTGGTTCAAAAAAGTTGAAGGAGTTTAGCCGAGCTTAATGCCGGAAATGCCCTCTATGGAGCCAGCCACTAGCGCCCAAGCTTTATGCCGGACTGCTTCCGAGGTGGTGCACCACCCCGACTATGGGCTGATTTTTTGTCAATATTTTTTATTGGTGCAATTTATTCTCTGCCGAGATATATAGCCAGTAGCCCTCAAGGTGTGTATCAGTCTAAAACCCGAGATGCACATGAAGGATGACATAAGACCGCTGATCCCAGTAGCCGCTGAGACTCAGGCTGATTTGCAAAATCGGCCTGAGGATCAAGTCCTAGCTCGGCAGAATACTTCGGGACACAAAAGCGGCATGCTCAGTCCTCAAGACTCAGGTTGGGTGCGGCCGACCAACCTGAGGATCAAAATCTCCTCGGAAACTTTATTGCACATAAAATTTTCTGCATTGGAGAAGCAATGCAGTAGCCCCTGAGACACTGGTCGGGTGGCAACACCAGATCAGGGGATCGATGTGCCCCTTTAATATTTGTAAATAATAAGCCCGAAGCCCAGTAGCCCCCGAGCCTTAATGCGGGCACGGGTGGCCGAATTAAGGATCAATATCCATAGTAAAATCACAAATTATGTGTAATGACTCTATGTATCCAAGTACTTTACGTCATTAATGCTCGGATCCGCATTGTACAAAACTTTGTTGACCGACCATCGGCTTCCACCTCCTTGGCCAGTAGCCGATGAGTGTTTGTCCTACTTTATAAAGCCTTTATGAGGGCAAAGATTTACGACAAACAAGGCAATCTGGCCACATAGTTTTATAAACAAAGGTACGCAGAGAGATATGTTATATTACTGTTTAACAGAAGAAATGTATTCCAAAGAAATTAGTCCCGCTATCGGTTCCTTTCTTTGGGTTGTCATGCTAAGCATGATCATGAAACCTCATCTCGAATGTAAGAGCAAAATATCGAGGATTTAGTTTGGGAGGCCAGTTAATAGCCCCCGGTAGTGTTCGGCGATAGTCGAGGTCAAGCCGTAAACACTTCGGCCAATGTTATGAATGGCCCGTCATAGTCATCGGATCGCTGACCAATTTACGCTTATTGTGGCAGTCAGTTTTCGGCTTTCTCCACTAAGGTGCTTAACCATGTGAGCTGGAAGCACAATCGTAGTGGTTCTCCCTTTGCACGCCTAGCCGAACAAAACGAACATAGGAAGCAAGTGTAGGAGCCGGGCAACCCAACTATTGACTGAAGACACAATTCGAAACCGATGCATATATAGCAATATCTGAGAATGTTTTTGCCGAATCCCTAAAGGTGTCCGGCGTTGCACTCGAGACTAATGCTGGAAAAGCACAAATAGTTTAAAAGTGCCAAAAAGCTTGGAAAACCAAGAAACGTCAGTAAAAACATGACGTCCGAACAAGATCAAGTGTTCGGTGCCAATCTGAAAATTGGTCTTAGAAAAAAGAAGTGCTTCTGTCGTCCTTTAACATGACACATCCTATCTCAAGACTTCGAGCGGGTCAGCCTATGGCTTCAACCTCCTATCCCGAGGGCAGAGTACTTCTCATTAGGCCAGTTTAGCAAACTAAACTCTAGCGGCTTTGAGAGAGAAATTAGGCTCCCCGGCTAGTGACTGCACACTCGCGTCGAAAAAAGGAGTGATAAATAATAATAATAGAACTTTGCAATGATTGAGAAGAAGAACACTTATTATAAAACGGCTCAAATAAACTTAAGAGCCCCCAAGTGACTTGGGTAGAAGAATGATTGCATGTACCGAAGTACTTATATCATATCTATGTTCAACCAAACTTTAAACGCGTCTTAACCGACCGTCGGCTTCTCCCTCTTCGGTTAAGGACCGAAAAGTGTTATGTACTCCATCGGTCGAGAATATCGACGGTGTTTCCAATAACCAGGCAATCAGGCCATAAGGCTGTAACAGACAAAGCGCGCTCAGGGAACTTATGCTATATTACTGCGAAGAGTAAGAAGCATCTTCAAAGAAAATAGTACCCCCACCGATACCTTTCTTCGGTGCTCATTGTTATTATGAGACTTGTGCAATAGATTTTTTGTACTCATGAGTTCCGTTGTGTGCCGACCATCATTGAATAACTATAAGAGCGCTAGCTTTCGGCTTCACCCAGTCTGAGGTCCGGCTCGGGTGACCCGATCGTGACAATCGCAGAGGTGCTCCCTTTACTCCCTAGCCAAACAATCGGGAACGTAGGGGTAAACACGGGAGCGAGGCAACCCAGCTTGCAAATCACTTAAGTCGATGTGGTGCATATTGTGGCGTAATACACGAACAAGGAACGAAGCCGTACAAGTATAATCATATGCAACAAGAAAAGCTTCATAAAGGAAGCCCCCAAGTAAACGGGGTATTTGAATTTATGCGTCACAAACAAAGTTTGGACAAGGAAATTTTTTAGAAGCAACTTTTTTCTAAAAAAGTATAATGCTTGGTCAAACCGAACGCAAGTTAGAAATTAAAGCTTTGAGCATGAAAGCGACTTAGCTGGTTAATGTGTTCGGTATTGATGACGCGGTCCGAGCTTGATGCGGGGCAAGGTTCCATCCCTCAAGCCGGTCCCGAGGAGGCGAAGCGAAGAGCTTGACACGCCGAAGTGGTGACATAGCACGATCAATGCAGACCGACAGAGTGACGTCGAAGTCCTCGGATCATTTTCCTATGCACAAAAAATAGTGCAAACCGGACATAATAGTAATAATGATAATTAAAAAAAAGTTGCATAATAAATAATTTATGCAAAGTGAGTAATAAAAGAAATATGGCCTGGCGCCGAAGTCAAGTCGATGCAGGGCGTCGGCGTGATGCGGTAAAGGCGTGGCAAAGCTTGAATTCGCAGGTCGGTCCGAGCTCCGAGTGCGGCATTCACCGGACTATGTACAGAAACTGACCGAACCACCATGCGACTGTCGTTAATGCAGCCACCATTTGATAGACCTGTGTATATATGACGGACAAACCAGAGTAATAATTCCTTGGGAAAAATGAACCCAAACAAGCAAAAAATACTGGGTTTAATAGCACCTGGTTTATTTGTTGTAGCAATCCGAAGGAAGGTGATTCCTAAAATTGGGACCCGCTCCGCACACCCATTGCCTGATGGGCGATAAAACGACGGTATGGCAATGCTGGTAAAGGTTGACTCGCCGAGGCAAAGCCCTCGGCCCAGCTAACGTGACGGAGCTGGTCGGCTAGTGACGCCGAAGTATCTGGAGTAGGTTGATGAAGAGATGGCGAAGCCCCCGGTCCAGCCGAGATGTTGAAGCCTCGATGTCATCCGATGAGTCGAAGTAGGTCGGCGTGATGGACACCAGCTTGAAGAAGCAATAGTGCGGCCCTATCGATGCAGGTCGTGACGTGGTCGATGCCGGCTTGATGAAGCGACCGTGCGGCGATGCCGGTATGCCCGCTCCGTGTAATCCGTGGGGCGGCGATGTTGGTGATGATTTATCCTTCGCGATGTCGGGCTCTTGTTCGGCTTGCCGAGATGATGATCCGAAGAAGTTGAGCTCGGCTCAACAAAGTGACGCCGTGTCTAGCGCAGGTCGGCAGCCGTGGAGTAATATTGCCGGACTAGTTTGACACCAGCATGATGTTGAAGATCATGTTCAAAAGATCTTACAGTTAGTGGGATGTGTTCGGAAACAAAACACAATACCCCATACAAAACTTCCTTCAAAAGGGATGTCTGAAATCTTGTTCATAAAAAAGATGAACTCGGGTCGGATTCGTTTTCACGCAGAAAACAGATCTGAAAAGTGATGCACTAATCGGAAGGTTCCCGGAGTTTGGACGGTCGGATCGAGCCAAAATTTTGAGAGGTGGTAGATATAGGAATTCCGCAGCCAATCAACGGTTGGATCTTCCAAAGGACGTCCGAGCTAGAATCTGGACACCACACCCTAAACTCATCCAAATTCCCGTCCAGATTTGACAGGGCTCCGGTATATCGTGGATTGCCAGAGATTCCTCCGTCGGAACTCGACGAAATTTTTCAGGGTTGTTGTAGACTCAATTCCGCACAATTCCACCAAAGCGATCGTCAAAGAGATACTCGAGGAGGTGGTGGTGGCAGATACGAGTTCGCTGTCCAGAAAAACAGCACGGTCGCTTGAGGGCAATGTTGACGTTGAGCCCCCGAGCTCCATAGATGATTCCTCCATGATCTTGATAGAGATCGGAGTTGATGTTTGATGAAGGCCCTCTTCCGGACATGGTGATCCGAACACGGGGCACAATTCTTGGTCGAACCAAGGTGACCAGTCGAGCTGGTGACGAAGATGCCGAAGTCGCAGTTGATCTGCAGGCGAGCCATCGATCCTTTTGTCGATCACACAGCGGAACTCTCAATGAAAGCACCAATGTCGGTGTCAAAACCGGCGGATCTCGGGTAGTGGGTCCCGAACTGTGCGTCTAGGCCGGATGGTAACAGGAGGCAGGGAACACGATGTTTTACCCAGGTTCGGGCCCTCTTGATGGAGGTAAAACCCTACGTCCTGCTTGATTAATATTGATGATATGGGTAGTACAAGAGTAGATCTACCACGAGATCAGAGAGGCTAAACCCTAGAAGCTAGCCTATGGTATGATTGTATGTATATATTGTATATCTATCGACTAGCCTGACCTCGGTTTATATAATGCACCGGAGGCCTAGGATAACAAGAGTCCTAGCCGAATACGCCGGTGGGGAGAAGTCCTTGTATTGATCGCCAAGTCTTGTGGAATCTTCCTTGTATGCGGTAGCCGTCCGAACTGGCCCATGAGTATACGGCCACGGGGGTCCTCGGCCCAATATAATAGATCAGGAGACGACGTGGTGATTACCCCCTAGTCCAGGACACCGTCACTCGCCTTTGGGCCTTGGGCCTTCGTAAAGCGCCACCATCCTTACATCTTCATGGGCTTCTGATCTTCTTGGAGTTAATTCGGCTACTCCTGGCCGGTTTATGTCCAGTAGTAATATCCCCAACATTAGGCCCCAGATTGATTTGAACTTGTTCATGTCAATCTTCAACACTTAGAAAAATTCTTCCCTTGCATCTTCACCTTGATCTTGTAAACCGCCGTGACATCATACTCCAGGATCATGTTAAATCACCATGAAGTCATCTTGTTATTTAAAAATGATACATCTCACCTTCAGTTAATGAGCCTCCGACAATCGAGGCGACCACTCTGTTAGGTATCCAATATTCCGGCTCCTTGATTCTCGCGCCTGTCATCTCCCCGTTTACCTTATAAATAGGGCCAAGGGTCATTTCCTTTTTCCCTCCGTCTCTTCGCTTCTTGATACGTCCAATTTGCATCATGCTTTTATATCGATATTTATTGTATTATGGGCTGTTATTACACATTATGTCACAATACTTATGCCTATTCTCTCTTATTTTACAAGGTTTATATAAAGAGGGAGAATGCCGGCAGCTGGGATTCTAGGCTGGAAAAGGAGCAAATATTAGAGACCTATTCTGCACAGCTCCAAAAGTCCTGAAACTTCATGGAAGACGTTTTTAGAATATATAAAAATACTCAGCGGAAGAAATTAACCAGGGGGCCACACCCTGCCCATGAGGGTGGGGGTGCGCCCTACCCCCCTGGCCGCGCCCCCTACCTCGTGGGCCCCTTGGTGGCCCTCCGATGGCCATCTTCTGCTATATGAAGTCTCTCGATGGGAAAAAAAATCATAAGCCATCTTCTTGGACGAAACTCCGCCGCCACGAGGCGGAACCTTGGCGGAACCAATCTAGGGCTCTGGCGGAGCTGTTCTGCCGGGGAAACTTCCCTCCCGGAGGGGGAAATCATTACCATCGCCATCACCAACGCTCCTCTCATCGGGAGAGGGCAATCTCCATCAACATCTTCATCATCATCTCCTCTCAAAACCGTAGTTCATCTCTTGTATCCAATTCTTGTCTGCAAGTCCTGGATTGGTGCTAGTAGGTTGCTAGTAGTGTTAATTACTCCTTGTAGTTGATGCTAGTTGGTTTAATTGGTGGAAGATCATATGTTCAGATCCTATATGCATATTAATACCCCTCTGATTGTGAACATGTTTATGCTTTGTGAGTAGTTACTTTTGTTCCTGAGGACACGGGAGAAGTCTTGCTATTAGTAGTCATGTGAATTTGGTATTCGTTCGATATTTTGATGAGATGTATGTTGTCTCTCCTCTAGTGGTGTTATGTGAACGTCGACTACATGACACTTCACCATTGTTTGGGCCTAGAGGAAGGCATTGGGGAGTAATAAGTAGATGATGGGTTGCTAGAGTGACAGAAGCTTAAACCCTAGTTTATGCGTTGCTTCGTAAGGGGCTGATTTGGATCCATATGTTTCATGCTATGGTTAGGTTTACCTTAATACTTTTGTTGTAGTTGCGGATGCTTGCAATAGAGTTTAATCATAAGTGGGATGCTTATCCAAGTAAGGGCAGTACCCAAGAACCGGTCCACCCACATACCAAATTATCAAAGTACCGAATGCGAATCATATGAGTATGATGAAAACTAGCTTGACGATATTCCCATGTGTCCTCGGGAGCGCTTTTCTCTATATAAGAGTTTGTCCAGGCTTGTCCTTTGCTACAAAAAGGATTGGGCCACCCTGCTGCACCTTATTTACTTTTGTTACGTGTTGCTCGTTACAAATTATCCTATCACAAAACTAGCTGTTACCACTTATTTCAGTACTTGCAGAGAATACCTTGCTGGAAACCGCTTATCATTTCCTTCTGCTCCTCATTGGGTTAGACACTCTTACTTATCGAAAGGACTTCAATAGATCCCCTATACTTGTGGGTCATCAAGGACTCTTTTCTGGCGCCGTTGCCGGGGAGTGAATCGCCTTTGGTAGGTGGAATTTGGTAAGGAAAAATTTATATAGTGTGCTGAAATTTACTGTCACTTGTTACTATGGAAAGTAATCCTCTGAGGGGCTTGTTCGGGGTATCTTCACCTCGACCAATAGAGCAAAGAGTTACTCCTCAACCTACTGAACCTACTGAAAATGAAAATGTCTCCTCTGAAATTCCTTCGAGTATGATAGAAAAACTGCTAGCTAATCCTTTTTTAGGAGATGGACAAAACATCCTGATGAGCATCTAATATATGTGGATGAAGTTTGTGGATTATTTAAGCTTGCAGGTGTACCCGGAGTGTTGTTAAGAAGAAGGTCTTCCCTTTATCTTTGAAGGGAGATGCATCGACATCGTATAGGCTATGTGATGATATGGGGTCTTGGAATTACAAACGATTGAAATTGGAATTTCATCAGAAGTTTTATCCTATGCATCTTGTTCATCGTGATCGCAATTATATATATAATTTTTGGCCTCGCGAAGGATAAAGCATCGCTCAAGCTTGGGGGAGGCTTAAATCAATGTTATATTCATGCCCCAACCATGACCTCTCAAGAGAAATGATTATTCAAAATTTTTATGCTCGGCTTTCTGATAGCAATCGCACCATGCTTGATACTTCTTGTGCTGGCTCTCTTATGATGAAGACTATTGAATTCAAATGAGATTTATTGGAAAGAATTAAACGCAACTCTGAAGATTGGGACCTCGACAAAGGTAAGGAGTCAGGTATGACACCTAGTTTTGATTGTTTTAAATCTTTTATGGATACCGATATTTTTTGTAAATTTAGCACTAAATATGGACTAGACTCTAAGATAGTAGCTTCTTTCTGTGAATCTTTTGCTACTTATGTTGATCTCCCCAAGGAGAAGTGGTTTAAATATCATCCTCCCATAGAAGTAAAAGTAGCTGCACCTATTAAAGTTGAAGAAAAGATTGTCACTTATAATGATCCTATTGTTCCTACTGCATACGTTGAGAAATCACCTTTTCCTGTTAGGATAAAGGATCATGCTAAAGCTTCAACTGTGGTTCGTAAAAGCAATATTAAAACGTATACACCTCTAGAGCAAGTTAAAGTTGAACCTAATATTGCTATTGTTAAAGATTTCTTGTCTCATAATATTGATGGGCATGTTACTTATTTCTGTGATGAAACTGCTAGAATTGCTAAACCCTGTGCTAAAGATAAACCTAGACCTGTGGTAAGCATGCCTGTTATTTCTGTTAAAATAGGAGATCATTGTTATCATGGCTTTTGTGATATGGGTGCTAGTGCTAGTGCAATACCTCATTCCTTATACAAAGAAATTATGCATGATATTGCACCTGCTGAAATAGAAGATATTGATGTCACAATTAAACTTGCCAATAGATATACTATTTCACCAATGGGAATTGTTAGAGATGTTGAAGTCTTGTGTGGGAAAACTAAATATCCTGCTGATTTTCTTGTTCTTGGTTCCCCACAAGATAGGTTTTGTTCCATTATATTTGGTAGACCATTCCTGAACACTGTTAATGCTACCATAGATTGCAAAAGGGATGTTGTTACTATCGGTTTAGACGATATGACTCATGAATTTAATTTTTCTAAATTTAGTAGACAACACCGAGAAGAAGAATTACCTAGTAAGGATGAAATTATTGGTCTTGCTTCTATTGCCATACCTCCTAGTGATCCTTTAGAACATTATTTGCTAGACCATGAAAATGATATGTTTATGAATGAAAGAAGGGAAATAGATGAAGTATTCTTTAAACAGGAACCTATTCTGAAAAACAACTTGCATGTTGAAATCTTAGGGGATCCTCCTCCACCCAAGGGTGATCCCGTGTTTGAGCTTAAACCGTTACCTGATACTCTTAAATATGCTTATCTTGATGAGAAAAAGATATATCCTGCTATTATTAGTGCTAACCTTTCAGAGCATGAGGAAGAGAGATTATTGAAAACTCTGAAGAAGCACCGTGCTGCTATTGGGTATTCTCTTGATGATCTTAAGGGCATTAGTCCCACTCTTTGTCAACATAAAATTAATTTGCAAGAAGATGCTAAACCAGTTCGTGATCATCAACGCCGGCTGAATCCTAAAATGGAAGAAGTGGTAAGAAAGGAAATACTAAAGCTCCTTGAGGCAGGTATAATCTATCTCGTTGCTGATAGTCAGTGGGTAAGTCCTGTCCATTGTGTTCCTAAGAAGGGAGGTATTACTGTTGTTCCTAATGATAAAGATGAATTGATTCCTCAAAGAATTATTACAGGTTATAGGATGGTAATTGATTTCCGTAAATTAAATAAGGCAACTAAAAAGGATCATTACCCCTTACCTTTTATCTATCAAATGCTAGAAAGATTATCCAAACATTCACATTTTTGCTTTCTAGATGGTTATTCTGGTTTCTCTCAAATACCTGTGTCAGCCAAAGATCAATCAAAGACTACTTTTACATGTCCTTTTGGTACTTTTGCTTATAGATGTATGCCTTTTGGTCTATGTAATGCACCTGCTACCTTTCAAAGATGCATGATGGCTATATTCTATGACTTTTGTGAAAAGATTTGTGAGGTTTTCATGGACGATTTTTCCATCTATGGATCTTCTTTTGATGATTTCTTGAGCAACCTTGACCGAGTTTGGTAGAGATGTGAAGAAACTAATCTTGTCTTGAATTGGGAAACGTGCCACTTTATGGTTAATGAAGGTATTGTCTTGGGGCACAAAGTTTCTAAAAGAGGTATTGAAGTTGATAAAGCCAAGGTTGATGCTATTGAAAAGATGCCATGTCCCAAGGACATCAAAGGTATAAGAAGTTTCCTTGGCCATGCCGGATTTTATAGGAGGTTCATTAAGGACTTCTCAAAAATTTCTCGGCCTTTGACTAATTTATTACAAAAATATATACCATTTGTTTTTTATGATGATTGCGTAGAAGCATTTGAAATACTTAAGAAAGCATTAATCTCTGCACCTATTGTTCAACCACCTGGTTGGAATTTACCCTTTGAAATTATGTGTGATGCTAGTGATTATGCTGTAGGTGCTATTCTAGGACAAAGAGTTGATAAGAAATTAAATGTTATTCAATATGCTAGTAAAACCCTAGACAATGCTCAAAGAAATTATGCTACTACTGAAAAAGAATTCTTACCAGTTGTATTTGCTTGTGATAAGTTCAGACCTTATATTGTTGATTCTAAAGTAACTATTCACACTGATCATGCTGCTATTGAATATCTCATGGAAAAGAAAGATGCTAAACCTAGATTTATTAGATGGGTTCTCTTGCTACAAGAATTTGACTTACATATTGTTGATAGAAAGGGAGCTGAGAACCCCATTGCAAACAACTTGTCTAGGTTAGAAAATGTGCTTGATGACCCACTACCTATTGATGATAGCTTTCCTGATGAGCAACTAAATGTCATAAATGCTTCTCATACTGCTCCATTGTATGTTGATTATGCTAATTATATTGTTGCTAAGTTTATACCACCTAGTTTCACATACCAGCAAAAGAAAAAGTTCTTCTATGATTTGAGGCATTACTTTTGGGATGACCCACATCTTTATAAAGAAGGAGTAGATGGTGTTATTAGATGCTGTGTACCTGAGCATGAACAGGAATAGATCCTACGCAAGTGTCACTCCGAAGCTTATGGAGGACACCATGCTGGAGATAGAACTGCACATAAGGTATTGCAATCTGGTTTTTATTGGCCTACTCTGTTCAAGGATGCCCGTAAGTTTGTCTTATCTTGTGATGAATGTCAAAGAATTGGTAATATTAGTAGACGTCAAGAAATGCCTATGAACTATTCACTCGTTATCGAACCATTTGATGTTTGGGGCTTTGACTATATGGGACCCTTTCCTTTCTCTAATGGATATACACATATCTTAGTTGCTGTTGATTACATTACTAAGTGGGTAGAAGCTATTCCAACTAGTAGTGCTGATCATAACACTTCTATTAAAATGCTTAAAGAAGTTATTTTTCCAAGATTTGGAGTCCCTAGATATTTAATGACCGATGGTGGTTCACATTTCATTCATGGTGCTTTCCGTAAAATGCTTGCTAAATATGATGTTAATCATGGAATTGCATCCCCTTATCATCCTCAGTCTAGTGGTCAAGTAGAATTGAGTAATAGAGAGCTCAAATTAATTTTGCAAAAGACTGTTAATAGATCTAGAAAAAAATGGTCCAAGAAACTTGATGATGCATTATGGGCCTATAGAACTGCATATAAAAATCCTATGGGTATGTCTCCGTATAAAATGGTTTATGGAAAAGCATGTCACTTACCTCTCGAACTAGAACACAAGGCATATTGGGCTATTAAAGAACTCAATTATGATTTCAAACTTGCTGGTGAGAAGAGGTTATTTGATATTAGCTCACTTGATGAATGGAGAACCCAAGCCTATGAAAATGCCAAGTTGTTTAAATAAAAAGTTAAAAGATGTCATGACAAAAGGATACAAAAGCGTGAGTTTAATATAGGTGATTATGTATTGCTATACAACTCTCGTTTAAGATTTTTTGCAGGAAAACTTCTCTCTAAATGGGAAGGTCCTCACGTTATCGAATAGGTCTACCGTTCCAGTGCCATAAAAATCAACAACTTTGAAGGCACAAATCCGAAGGTGGTGAACGGTCAAAGAATCAAACATTATGTCTCAGGTAATCCCATAAATGTTGAAACCAATATTATTGAAACCGTAACCCCGGAGGAATACATAAGGGACACTTTCCGGAATGTTTCAGACTCCGAAAAGGAATAGGTATGTGGTACGGTAAGTAAACCGACTCCAAAACAGTTTTTAAGGCAATATTTCTCTGTTTTGGAATATTTAGAAAAATAGAAAAATAAGTAGCAGTCCGGGAAGGACACGAGGGCTCCACGAGGGTGGAGGGCGCGCCCCCTACCTCGTGGGCACCTCGTGTGCTCTCCTGACTCCGTTTTCATACACGACACATATTTTGGTCGGTAAAAATTCATTATATAATCTCCCGGAGGTTTTGACTCTCGTATCACACAAAAATCTCCTGTATTTGTTTCGAGCTGTTTTCTGTCAGGGTTGTCAAGGCCAGGCACTATGTCGTCTCCCTCCTCCTCCAACCATGAGGGCAACGGTGCTTGGCTAATGAAGATAGAGCTGAAGAGAGAAGGACCCACGGAGATCAACAAGGATGAAGGGATCAAGAAAGCCACGGAGGACCAAGTTACGGCAACAGAAGACACCCTTCAACTTGATCACAATCTTCTCACACCAACAGAGATCGAAGCTTTCAAGATGATTGAGTTAGCTCGTATACAAAATAAGTATCTCACACGTGAAAATATTTTGTTGAAGGAGCATATCATCGCACTCAAGGGCATTATCCGCAAGTTAGAAGACCTCCTACACTCGATGTGCAACTATCCATCATCAACAACTCCACCTTCTTCACCAACAAAGGAGACATAATCACATGGGTATGGGCACCCCCCTTGGCAACTGCCAAGCTTGAGGGAGTGCCCCGGTATCGTATCACCATCACTTTTATCTTTACCGTTTTTCTTAGTTCGATCCTTTTGGTAATATCTTGATCTAGTAGAATAAAAGTTCTTAGTATGATCTAGTCGTGAGTTTTGCTTTATAATCCTTCTATGTAATTGAGTCTGTGATCTATATAATAAAGATCAGTGTTGATTCAAGGGCTTGATTATTTTGCCATGATCATAAGGAAATAAAAGAAAAGAGAAAGAAATAAAAAGAAACAAAGAGATCATATGGATCTTATGGAGAGTAATGAGCTCACATAGAAAAAGTATGATGAATAAAAGTTATTGAGAGTTGACAAACTTCGTTTTGGTCATCATTGCAATTAATAGGAAGTAATAAAGAAAGAGAGGTCTTCACATATAGATATACTATCTTGGACATATTTTATGATTGTGAGCACTCATTAAAATATGACATGCTAAAAGAGTCGATGTTGGACAAGGAAGACAACATAATGGGTTATGTTTTCTTACATCTGAGATAAATTATATTGTCATGGATCATCCAACATGGTTGAGCTTGCCTTTCCCCGTCGTGCTAGCCAAATTCATCACACCAAGTAGAGATACTACTTGTGCTTCCAAATACCCTTAAACCAGTTTTGCCATGAGAGTCCACTATACCTACCTATGGATTGAGTAAGATCCTCTAAGTAAGTTGTCATCGGTGCAAGCAATTAAAATTGCTATCTAAATATGTATGACTTATTAGTGTGGGAGAAATAAGCTTTATACGATCGTGTGATATGGAAGAAATAAAAGCGACATACTGCATAATAAAGGTCCATATTACAAGTGGCAATATAAAGTGACGTTCTTTCGCATTAAGATTTTGTGCATCCAACTATAAAAGTGCATGACAACCTCTGCTTCCCTCTGTGAAGGGCCTACCTTTTACTTTTATCTCCTACCCTGCATAAGAGTCATGGTGATCTTCACCTTTCCTTTTTACATTTTATTCCTTTGGCAAGCACAGTATGTTGGAAAGATCCTGGTATATATGGCTAATTGGATGTGACTTTTCATGAACTATTATTGTTGACATTACCCTTGAGGTAAAATGTTGGGAGGCAAAACTATAAGCCCCTATCTTTCTCTATGTTCGATTAAAACTCCATACCCATGAGTATTGCGTGAGTGTCAGCAATTGTGAAAGACTATATGATAGTTGAGTATGTGGACTTGCTGAAAAGCTCTTATATGTTGACTCTTTCCTATGTTATGATAAATTGCAATTGCTCCAATGACTGAGACTGTAGTTTGTTAGTTTTCAATGAAGTTTACGATTCATAATTGAAATTGTGATTGAATTATTACTCTAGCATAAGAAATCATATGACAAGAATTATATAAGTTGATGTTCTAAGAATGATGATGATGCCCTCATGTCCGTATTTTATTTTTATCGACACCTCTATCTCTAAAAATGTGGACATATTTTTCGATTTCGGCTTTTCGCTTGAGGACAAGCGAGGTCTAAGCTTGGGGGAGTTGATACGTCCATTTTGCATCATGCTTTTATATTGATATTTATTGCATTATGGGCTGTTATTACATGTTATGTCACAATACTTATGCCTATTCTCTCTTATTTTACAAGGTTTATATAAAGAGGGAGAATGCCGGCAGCTGGGATTCTGGGCAGGAAAAGGAGCAAATATTAGTGACCTATTCCGCACAGCTCCAAAAGTCCTGAAACTTCACGGAAGACGTTTTCAGAATATATAAAAAATACTCAGCAGAAGAAATTCACCAGGGGGCCACACCCTGCCCACGAGGGTGGAGGGCGTGCCCTACCCCCTGGGCACGCCACCTACCTCGTGGGCCCCCTGGTGGCCCTTCAGTGGCCATCTTCTGCTATATGAAGTCTCTCGATGGGAGAAAAATCATAAGCCATCTTCTCGGACGAAACTCCGCCACCACGAGGCGGAACCTTGGCGGAACCAATCTAGGGCTCTGGCGGAGCTGTTCTGCTGGGGAAACTTCCCTCCCGGAGGGGGAAATCATCGCCATCGTCATCACCAACGCTCCTCTCATCGGGAGAGGGCAATCTCCATCAACATCTTCATCAGCACCATCTCCTCTCAAAACCCTAGTTCATCTCTGGTATCCAATTCTTGTCTCCAAGTCCGGGATTGGTGCTAGTAGGTTGCTAGTAGTGTTAATTACTCCTTGTAGTTGATGCTAGTTGGTTTAATTGGTGGAAGATCATATGCTCAGATCCTATATGCATATTAATACCCCTCTGATTATGAACATGTTTATGCTTTGTGAGTAGTTACTTTTGTTCCTGAGGACATGGGAGAAGTCTTGCTATTAGTAGTCATGTGAATTTGGTATTCGTTCGATATTTTGATGAGATGTATGTTGTCTCTTCTCTAGTGGTGTTATGTGAACGTCGACTACATGACACTTCACCATTGTTTGGGCCTAGAGGAAGGCATTGGGGAGTAATAAGTAGATGATGGGTTGCTAGAGTGACAGAAGCTTAAACCCTAGTTTATGCGTTGCTTCGTAAGGGGCTGATTTGGATCCATATGTTTCATGCTATGGTTAGGTTTATCTTAATACTTTTGTTGTAGTTGCGGATGCTTGCAATAGAGGTTAATCATAAGTGGGATGCTTGTCCAAGTAAGGGTAGTACCCAAGCACCGGTCCACCCACATACCAAATTATCAAAGTACCGAACGCGAATCATATGAGCGTGATGAAAACTAGCTTGACGATTTTCCCATGTGTCCTCGGGAGCGCTTTTCTCTATATAAGAGTTTGTCCAGGCTTGCCCTTTGCTACAAAAAGGATTGGGCCACCTTGCTGCACCTTATTTACTTTTGTTACTTGTTGCTCGTTACAAATTATCCTATCACAAAACTATCTGTTACCACTAGTTTCAGTACTTGTAAAGAATACCTTGCTGAAAACCGCTTATCATTTCCTTCTGCTCCTCGTTGGGTTCGACACTCTTACTTATCGAAAGGACTACGATAGATCCCCTATATTTGTGGGTCATCACTTCTTCTTCCTCCTCGCGACGCCCCTGCACCCGAGCGCCGCCGCCGTCGCCGAGCTCCGGCACTGCATCTCCGTTGGCCGCTGCATCGACCTGGTTGCACCAGAGAGCCGCGGCGTATCTCCGCTTGCTTCAACAGCCGTTGTAAGACCTTCCCTTTCCTCCTCTATAGATCTACCTAGGTTTTCAGTGTTCATCGAAGTTCATCGAAGCTCCGGCAACTGTTCTTCCCTGTTCCTCCTTAGTCCATGGATAAAAACCTCAAGCTTGATGTATTCCGTGTAGTAGCTATAGCATTCCTTATCATTTGCTATCACAACAAACCCTTATGCGCTTTAAAACTGATCTGGAACTTTGTGAACCGCTTCGGGACCAACCTTTTTAGGTCTAAATCTTTTTTCCTTTCCTGTCTTACGGTAGATCCAAAATTTCCATGCAATCTTGTGAAACCTGTTTTACCTTATTTAGTCGTTCTTGCCTTAGATCTGTATCTTCTTTATCACATAGGCGGTTTACCTTTGTAGAAAGCAATCTATCACATACCATTAGTCCCCTTGTAGACCGGCAATCCCTTTATCTCCGTTGTCATACTCCGGTTTAACAGCATGCGTATACCTTTGTTTCGTTTATTGCTTTGCCATTCATCATTGTATCAGCCTCCGGTTTATGAAATTTACACACTTGGATTTCTTTATCCCATTGCACCTTATGCACTACCATGAATGAATTGTAAACCGACATTTCTTTTCAGCTTTTGACTTGCAATGGCCAAGCAGTTTTATTCCCGCAACTGGGCTCCCTCCCGGGTTACCGAGGAGCAACTTAATGGAATGGTCAAAATTGGAAAGAACGAGATCCGGTGGCGAGTTCCTGGACCGGAGAACCCTCCTACTCCCAAGCAAGGTGAAGTAGTGGTGTTTGTTGATCACATAGGCCGTGGCTTCAAACCGCCCGGATTGAAGTTTTTTCGGGATGTGCTTGCCAGTTTTTAGCTCCACCCTCAAGATATTGGACCCAACTCGGTATCCAATATATGCAACTTCCAAGTCTTCTGTGAAGTGTACTTACAAGAAGAGCCAACTGTTGAGCTGCCCCGGGATTTCTTCCATCTGAATCGGCGCACTGAATTTGTAGACGGACTCAATACTGAACTTGGTGGCATGTCCATTCAGAAAAGAAAAGAAGTTGAATTTCCTCATGCCAAGCTGCACAGTCACCCCAAAGAGTGGAATCAAACTTGGTTCTATTGTAAAGACACCTCCCCTGAAGATGAGAATCCTCTGCCGGGTTACCGTGCCCACCGGCTTGCCAATACTCATCCACTTCCACAACGCCTAAGTGCCCATGAACGGGCCCTGTACGCACCTCAACTCGCCAAACTGAGAGCCTTCTTGGCCAACGGTTTAACAGGTGTAGACTTTGTTCGTTGTTGGATATCTTGGAGCATCTTGCCGTTAAGTCGCCGCTCCGGCTTAATGTGCGAGTATACTGGTGAAGTAGAAGACTCCCAACGTCATATCAATATTCAGCTAACAGATGAAGAAGTTACTGAAGCTGTCAAGAAAATATTGAACGAGTCGGAAGCTGTCTGCCGCCAAACGGGATTAGACCCTTTTTACACGAAAAACAAACCGCCTACTGTAAGCATTGTTCTTTTGCTTTACACTTGATATCTTTATATTGTCCAATCTTTGAATACCCTTCTACTTATTTTTAAACAGGGTGATGATCCATTCTGGAAGAAGAAGCCTCAAGAGCAAGCGGCAAAGCCTTCTCATCCTAAAACAAAAGCCGTCAAGAAAACCACAAAGCGGAAGGCACCTGAACGCATCAGTATGGAACTGGATGACGACCCAGATGAACCGGAAGTTGAGGTAGAACTTGATTCACTTGGTTCACTTTTCATGCATATCATTGACAATGATACTTATCAGGAGGACGTTGAGGGCAGCCAAGCTGACGATGCAGAGGTAATTATCCTTTCCTCCGGTTCAGACTCTATGCCAGCACAAAAAATCCGTTAAGTGGTCCGGAAAGTAAGCTTTTCTCATCCTCTTGCTCACTTGGATCCAACATTTATTTTGAAGACGCAGCAGCACGAGGCTCACCGCACAACCCGGCACTGTGGCCAAAAGGTCACTTCAGCCGGTTTACCAGACACCTCGGTTCGAAAGCGCCGATCTGAGGTCTCACCCACTTCTGACACTTCTTATCCCAAGGCAGGCTATTTCCGACAACCTCTTTATCCGTCCGATTTGAACTATTAGGTGACACCTCCTTCATCCTCTGGCGAGTCAACAACGACCCAACTTCCTCCTCTCAAAACTGTAGCTGGGTAAGTACTTCAACCCCTTCTTTTGATGTTTTCATACTTTATATGCTATGCTTAATTTTCACATCTTATTCTTTTTTAGAGCCAAATCCAGACCCAACAAAAAGGCTCGGGTGAACAATCCACCCGAAGACCAGGTGGTCATTGAACCGGAGCAAACGGTTGAACCGGAGGGTCAAAACCCTGAAGCTACCTTTGATGAACCACCCCCTCAAGATCACAATACTGATGAACAACCAGAAGTTGACACTGCTGTACCTGATGATGAACCGGCAGATCCAATCCGGGCTGATGATAGATCTTCTAGTCCGATGAGAGCTACTGACACTCCATCAACTCCAGAAAAGACTGCTGGAGGCAAAGAAGGCGAAGATATCATTACTAGCACTACAAAAAAAGACACATCTGTGACATTTTGGGCCGAACGAATTTTTTTTGTCATACATATGACACTTCTATGATGATAATTGTGACAAAACCCGGTATCATCATAGATGTGGTGGGCTCCTACTTCTATGACAAAAAATCATGACAGAAAATGGGCTTTTCGTCCTGGGCGGGCCGGAGACGCAGCTGCATGACATTCTTTGGGCCGTCCATGATGGAAAAAACCGTGGTAGAAGCGAGGGGGAGGAAAATTTCAGGGAGTTCCCGGTTACGGTGGGAGGTCGGGGGCCGAGTGATGCGCGTTTCTCTCGTACACGTACACGCGTGTGTGCGAGGCATTGGCTCTAACTGAACCCGAGCGAGGCGTTGGGCTCTAACTGAACCCGAGCGATTGCACTACAGGCTACGCATTACTGAACCCGATCGATCGATCGATGGCTGTTAACTGAACCCGATCGAGCGATTCCTTCTCTACTGCTGCTAACTGAAGCCGATCGATGGGATGAACAGTGAGCGTTGCGGGGGGGGGGGGGGGGGTTGGATGAAAAATGAGCGGTGGCGTTGCCTCTGGATGAATAGGACCCCGTGGTGTGGTGGAGGGTTGGATGAACAGTAGACGGTGGAGGGGTGCCCGTGGAGGGGTGGATGAACAGGACCCCGTGGTGTGGAGGGCTAGATGAACAGTAGACGGTGGAGGGGTGGTTGAACAGGACCCCGTGGTGTGGAGGGCTGGATGAACAGTAGATGGTGGAGGGGTGGTTGAACATGACCCCGTGGTGTGGAGGGCTGGATGAACAGTAGATGGTGGAGGGGTGGTTGAACAGTAGCCGGTGGAGTAGCGCGCGGTGGAGGCTGGATGAACAGGAGCCCATGGAGGCTGGATGAACAGGAGCCCATGGAGGCTGGATGAACAGGAGCCCGTGGAGGCTGGAGGAGGTCGACGGTGGAGATGAACAGTATCCCGTGGAGTCCCATTTTGCGGCACGCCACACCCATCCCGATGCACAGGACCCCCATTTCGACCGTAGCGCTCCAACACAAGTCCGTTTCCTCCGTTTTGCGGTACGCCACACCCCTCCCGATCAACAGGACCCCCGTTTCGACCGTAGGAGGTTCGTTTCCTCCGTTTTGCGGTACGCCAGACCCCTCCCGATGAACAGGATCCTGTTTCGAACGTGGCCGGTCGAACACAAGGCCGTTTCCATCGCCTGTTCCATCCAAGCCCTCCCGATGAACACGACGCATTCCGTTGCCTCCCCATGAACACGACGCATTCCGTTGCCTCCCCATGAACACGACACATTCCGTTGCCTCCCCATGAACACGACGATGACGCTATTTCTCCGTTCCGACCCAGCCATGTACACGAGACCTCGCCGTACGTATGCGCGAGTAGGTGTTCGAGACCCCGCCCGTATGTACACATACGTGGCCGTATTTTCTTTCTTGCACCCTGGCCCCTGTACGTACGTGTAAATGCTACGTGCGCGCCTCTACTATGACACGTGCGCGCCTCTACTACGATACGTGCGCGCCTCTACATCGAACAGTATGTACGTACACGTTCGCGACCAGAATGACAATGCTACGTACGCTTCGACCAGGTGGGTCTCGACTATCAGGCACTTCCTTGCCTGCGAAGATGTAGCTGGTCGGTCCCAGCAGTCAGGGGGCGAATTGTTTTTTTGCCCGGACGCACTTCCTTGCGTGCGAAGATGTAGCTGGTGGGTCCTAGCAGTCAGGGGGAAACATTTTTTTTCACGAAATACGGTGGCCCGTCCGGTGGGTCCCGCTGTCAGGTGGAGGAATAATTATTTTGCACGTAATAAGGAGGCACTTCCTTGCTGCGGCCGTGGACCCAGCTGTCAGCCTCTCCATGTGTAGTCCACGTCCGATGGAAGCCGTTCCTTAACCATGTTGACCATGCCACGCCGAGAGCACCAGGGCGGTGGACGACAGGAGGCCTAGGAAGGGGACGACACGGAGCCGAGGAAGACGCGGCATTGGATGCCCACGCGTAGAGGAGTACGAGGGTTCACTAGTTCGTTGCGGTGTGAGGCTGCCATCGCCGTAGAATAACAGGGGGTGTGGGTGAGTAGAGCGAAGGCCTGGCCAGCGGTGGGAGTAGTAGGGGGCGGTGAGGCCTCCGCCGCATCGCAGCCAGCCACGGGAGGCAGGAGCACGAGGCACGATTGGCGCTGGTTTGGGCGGCAGGAGCAAGAAGACCAGAGGTTGAAGAAGCACTACGGCCGTTGGATGGACATCGTACGGTCACTGGAGCTAGAATCATGCATATTGACTAAGTTCACAAAGCCCTCCATCCCCGTCAACTTAGTAGGCCCACAAGTCATCCTCCCACCAAGGTGGGTCCCAGCTAGCAGGGGGTATTCATTTTTTTGAGCATAATAAGGAGGCACTTCCTTGCGTGCGAAGATATAGCTGGTGGGTCCGAGCTGTCAGTGGCGGTAACGTTTTTTTCGCGAAATACAAAGGCCCTTTCGATGGGTCCCTGATGTCAGGGGAGGAATCATTATTTTGCGCGTAATAAGGAGGCATTTCCTTACATGCGGCCGTGGACCCAACTGTCGGCCTCTCCACGTACATTCCACTTCAAATGCCTGTCGGTCGTTGACCATGTTGACCAGGCCGCGCCGAGAGCACCAGGGTGGTGGACGACGGCGAGGCCTAGGAAGGGAACGACACAGAGGCAGGGAAGACTCGGCAGTTGTTTCCCACGCGGAGGGGAGTACGACTGTACGAGGGTTTACTGGTTCGTCTGCCGTCGCTGGAGAATAACAGCAGGTGTGGGTGAGTAGAGGGATGGCTAGGCCAGCGATGGGAGTACGGTGGGGCGGTGAGGCCTGCGCGGCAGCAGAGCTGGCCGCGGGGAGGAGGGAGCAGGCAGTCCCGCCGGCCCCTATTTGAGCGGCTGGAGCAGGAAGAGTAGAGATTGAAGAAGCACGATGGCCGTTGGATGGCCATCCAACAGTCACTGCTTGTGCGTCAACCTTTTTTTAGGAAAGCCTCAAATCTGTGGAAAACAGCATACATCCCATCTGCCATTATTTCTAATAATTTACAGCGCATTTGCTAATTATTAAGGTTTTTTGGAGCCCATATTCTTTTTGTTAGCATTACAGCCCATATTGTGGCCATGGTTAAAAAATTATACGAAATTCTACATATTTCGGTGCGGTCTGAACTGTTTTTAATCCCGAAATTTCGACTCACATTCAAACTGATTTTAAAAATAAATGTATATCAATATAAATCCAACAAATTCTCCACGCATAAAAATTAATGTAATTTCAAATCTTGAAATGAAGAAAAGATATTTGAAACTAATTCCCGGTTTGATGTGTTTTAAAAATGTACAACCCATTTCTCATTACTGATGGGCTATTTTCTCCGCCAGCCGAATGAAAGCTCTCCTCGTCTTGAAAGATTTGCAGCCCAACAGGCCGGACAAAGCGACTTACTTGGCAAATCACAAAAAAACTGGGCTATGGCCGTGGACCCAGCTGTCAGCCTCTCCACGTACAGTACTCTTCTGATGGAATGTCGTTGACCAGGTTGACCCCGCCGTGCCAAGAGCACCAAGGCGGTGGACGACGGCGAGGCCTAGGAAGGGGACGACGCGGAGCCGGGGAAGACGCGGCAGTGGATGCCCATGCGGAGAGGAGTATGAGGGTTCACTGGTTCGGCTGCGGTGTGAGGTTGCCGTCACCGCAGGGCCTGGCTAGCGGTGGGAGTAGTAGGGGGCGATGAGGCCTCATCTGCAGCACAGCCGGCCACTGGAGGCAGGAGCAGGCGGTCTCCCCGGCGCTGGTTTGGGCGGCTGGTGCAAGAAGAGCAGCGATTGAAGAAGCAACATGACCGTTCGATTCAAATCCAATAGTTACTGCTGCTAGAATCGTTTGTTGACTAAGTTGACAAGCCCTGCGTACGCGTCAACTTAGTAGGCCCACATGTCAGCCTCCCAACCGGTGCGCCCCGTATGTTAGTGGGAGGAATCATTTTTTTCACGTAATAAGGAGGCAGTTGATTGCGTGCGGCCAGGCCAGCGGAGGGAGTAGGGTGGGCCGGGGAAGCCTGCGCGGCATCACAGCGGGCCACAAGAGGAGGGAGCAGGCAGTCCCGCCGACGCTAGTTTAGGCGGCTGGAGCAGGAAGATCAGAGATTGAAGAAGCACGTCGGCCGTTGGATGGACATCCAACACTAACTGCTGCTAGAATCGCGTGTTCACTAACAAAGCCTTGCGTAAACAAGTCAGCCTCGAAATCTGTGGCGTGTACAACCCATTTGCTATTATTTTTATAATTTTTACTCATTTTCTAATTCATATGGAATTTATTGCAGCCCATTTTCCATTTTTAGAATTGCTGGCCATTTTCTGGTCAGTACCAGGGTCAAAAACTTAACTAAATATGTGGGAAATTTTGAAAATTCGCAAATTTTTGCTGGGGAACGAAATATTCTTAATCCAAAAATTAATAGCCATACTAAAACAAATTTAAAAATATTAGTACTATGTCATGTTAAATCCAATGAAATACGTATAAGATATCAGTGAAGAACAAAAACAAAAAAAGAAACTTATATCCCATTTGCTATAATTTTTTTGGAATTTTCAACCCCTTTTGATATTACTTTTAACAGACATTGACCCATACTCTTAAGCCAGGTCGGAATGCATCCCTCCCCGTCTTGAAAGATTTGCAGCCCAGTAATTCGGAGAAAACAAATATGCCTAGCTTGGGTATTCTTCAAAAAGAAATACTGGGCTACCTATTTTCCCAAAGAACTGGTGCATGAGCATTTAGCTTTATTTATTTATTTATTTATTTATTTACTTATTTATGTTTAGGGGACCATGAGCATGTACCTAGGCCGAATTCATGTGAGAGCCTCCCTTCCAGTTAATTATGGGCTTCTCTATTGGGCCTTCATCAGTGGGCTGCATGTTATCAACAAGTGGAAAATGTGTTCCGAGTTTCAAAAAAAATGTGTTCCGTATGATAAATAGTATGCGCTACGTACGGTACGGGGCACTAAAGGATCGAACCATGCAACGACATCCAAAACATTGTGTTTGTCGTTCTAACAACACATTTATTCAACCAACAGATGAAATATACTACTGATTGTACATTCAAAACAGCAGCAGCAGCAACCAGGGCTGGGGGTGCAACAGAAGCAGTAAGCAGGCCAGAAGAGTGAAGACGCAACTCTCTCTTCCAAACCAAACATCAGCCATCATTACAAAAGGGCTACCAAAAAAGAACAAGTATATGCATCAAACTAAATAAAGATCCTACTACACCAAGTGTACGCATCTAACTAACTGACTCAGTTAGACATTACTATTTATTAAGCTGTGGAGATTGGCTGACGGCTTGAACCAGATGGGTGCCTGACGGGGGAAACTCCAGCCAGCAGGTCAAAGTATGATACTTGTGACCCTCTCTCCTACTTTGGGTTGCAGAGCGTGGCGGCACATATCAGGGTATGGTGCATGCAGAGACGCATGGTATGCTGTGTACACACAGTTTTGCCCGATGAATGAAACCGCGCTGCCATCATGATCCTTGCCGTCGGTTATCTCCTGGTTAATTGGATAATTTAGTCCGACAAACAGAGAGCGTGTACCAAGGCTACTTACCAGCCTTCAGTCAAAAATTCCTGAAGGCCCAGAGAAGCTGGGATCCTACTCAAAGACCTTGCAGTGACTGTGATTGTATTCCGCGAAACAACATGTCCGGTACGTGCAGACGATCATCAATCTTTCGCCGTCGTCTGATCGAGCCAGGAACCACCTGCAACTGCCATGCCGCTTTTCTTTGAAAGGTTCTGGGATTAGGAAGGTAGGGACACCAGGCCGCCTACAACATCATATCAAGTTGGAGTCAAATAAAAAAGGGCTCTTCGTTTAGTCAATCTTAAGAACAACATGTTATGAGCATGAATATTTTTTCAGCAAATGTTGATAGTAATATAAGAAAGCCATCATGATATCATAGGAAAGTAACATACTGCTGTAACAGCCGTTTGTAGCGATGACTGGAGTAGGTCAGCAATACGTCCAACCATAGAAGGAGTCGACAGCGTAAATGAAGCCCTTGTGTTCAATGGCATCAGAGAACCATGGAGGATGTATGATCCTGCGATGGACGTGCAGATTTATCCACTTATCGCAGTGACCTGTCAGATAGGCCAGACCGCGGTTGAAGAACGCAATTAGCCTGAAGTCTTTATAATTTGCAGATCTTGTGGGCACTTGGTAGATTACAACCTTGAGCAAATCAAACTTGGTATCATGTTGGCTACCGTAAGATTCCGAGTATTCTGGGCCGCGGTGCCAAAGCAGTGCAGTGTTAATCGAAGGAAGGGGGATCAATCGCCGGGTGTAGACCTCCATGAGCATCCAACTGCCGCGACCGTCGACGAGCACCATCCAAGACGTGTTCATGCCGACCTAGTACATACCGTTAATGTAGTTGAGGCTGATGGGGATTGGATCGCAGTCAAGGGGGTTGATGCTCGCCACCCTACGATCGTTATGCTGCGTGACACACCATTTCTGAAGATCAAGCGGCATCAGCAAGCAAGGAGCTGGCTTAAAAAGCTCCGGCCTGAGGGCTTTGAGTAAATGGTATAGCCCCGACAAGCACGCGGCGAGCGGCATGGTACTGAGATTGTCCACACGCGAAACAATGAGCTTGATTACCTCTGTGGGGAGCAAATTCCAGCCACTCTTTCAGCGGACGCTGCTCGGTTCTACCATTGTTAGTGCTTGGGTTTCGGACGAGGGGGGGAGGTGCCTTAGCGGGGATGGAAGATTGGACGAGATTATGTGCGGACAGAGATGGAGAAGCGAATATGTGCTGCGGGAAGTGGACAGGTGATGATGACTACATCACGCCACTTGACTTACGAGACACATACCAGCAGCGTAGGGTCATGTCGATGCCAGACAACTTGCTTGAGTGATCACAGTACTGGTACTCCCTACAATGCTATGCCCTAACTTGCTTGAGTAGAGTAGTAGAGTAGGACTCTGCTCTACTACTAGCACCAGAGGAGTAGTATATTCTAATCTAAAATAGTTACAAACTTCAATGCCCGAGCGTGGAACGACTACGAACCGTTCTCAAAGACCGTGTCTACATGGTGTTTGGACATGGGCGACAACCTCAACGCCAACGGTGCAGCTCCCGTTGCATCGTATGTGTTTCTGTCCTTCCTGTTCGAAATCGTGGTAAAATTCATGTTTCTACTCTGTATCCTACTACTATGCAAGTCCACATGATTAGTTGCGAACGACGACTTCTTCCCCGACCTCGGCAACCTCATCCTCGATGACATGGGCGACAACGTCAACGCCGGCAACCAGTGAGATACAGGGTGTAGGAAGCGGTTTGGGAATTTGCATGCCTTTCCAACCAGTGAGATACCCCGTACAAAGTACGACAGAGAAATAACCACAGATAAGGAAGCTAAAAGTAAACAATCAAACGAGCATTTTTGCATTAAATCGTTTCACAAGCTTGACTAGTGTTGTTTTTCTACTTTTACAAAAACCGCATCGTAATGTTAGTACTCCCTCCGTCTAGGTGTATAAGTCTTCCCTCCTTCTTGGTCACGGTGCACAACCGAAGATGACTTATTGACCTGGACGGAGGGAGTAGCACAGTCTGCAAGCATATATTGAGAGAGACGTGTAGTGCGATAGTGGAAAACAATTACTCGTATATGAGACCAGGTCTCACGGTTAGCAGGTGAGACCCGTCCTGATGGATGACACGTGGATTTTAAGTGGGGGGTGGGGGATGCTTTGTGATTTGTGAATGCCACGTGTCATCCATCAGGATGGGTCTCGCATGAGACCTGGTCTCATATAATTCTTTTCCTGCGATAGTATATAGTAAAGTTTGTGCTATATGCACGTACTTGCAAAATGTGTACGAATACACAAGGTTTCCAATCTTTCCCTTTTACATACTTAATTAAGGACGCTAAAAATTCCTGAACGTTCGGGATTGATCATTTGCATCCCAAAACTAATGAGATCGCCTTACGAAACAAAAATTATACTCCTCCTAAAAGCCATGGCGCTCGCAGGAGCGCTTGCGGCGCGCCACGAGTGCCCTGGTGCGCGGCCGTTTCCCAGCGCGCTGACACAACGCCTCTTCCTCAGCCTCGCAACTCGCGAGGTGCTGATTGGCAGCTTGCCAGCGGGCGAGCGCGATCTCACCGGTGTGGTGATCCGGCGCAAACAGGTACTCCTCCTCGCTGGAAGCGTGCACCCGGTCCACGTACCGCCAAGCGTAGATGAGGCGCTTGGGCCCGACTGCACTCAGGGCGTCGGCACGGGCGTCCTCCGCCACCCTCACGGCCCTCGCACGAGCCTTCCGCCAAAGAGCCAATTGCCTGACCCTCTCGGACGCGACATAGGCCTCCCAGGCAGCTTGTTCCACGGTGCGCTTCTCTTCCTCCGCCTTCTTCTCCGCCTCTATTTGGTGCGCTCTGCTGGAGGCAAAGCCTCCCACAAGGTGACATCCATTTCTTTCCAAAGCTCCTCAAGGCTGGGGGGCTCGGCGGGCGGCGCGGCGTTCTCCTCGTAGCAGGGAGCCGACATGTCCTCCGGCGCGCGTGCTGGCAAGATTGGGAACGCCGACGCGTCCACCTCGAGGCGTCGCGGTGAGGAGCGGAACCCCAACGCGTCCTCCTCGACTAGTGGCGGCGAGGAACAGAACGGTGACATGTCGTGCAGCGGCGAGGAGCGGAACACCGACGCGTCCTCCTCGACTAGTGGCGGCGAGGAACGGAACGACGATGCATGACCGTCCGCGCAGTGCAGCGAGGGGCTCCTATGGCTTGGGAGGGGCGATGCCATGGTGGTTGACGTGAGAGGGAGGGGGAGGAGATAGCGATGAACGTGAACGTGAGGGGGAGGAGATAGCGATGTCGTGGGAGGCGCAGTATTTATAGCGAGCAATGGCACACCTACGTAAGATATGGACTAAGCTGCACTGACTTAACTGCCGGTCCAGTTGCGTCACTGACATGTGGGCCAGACCCCTATTGGGCCCATATGTCAGTGACCGAATGCACCTGCAGTTAGGTAACAGCTACGTGGGCATATTTGTTGGAGTAAATTACGGGGTAGCGAAGGGGTGGAAATATTGCTGGTCACAACAGATTGGACGAGCGTGGGGGGAGGAGAGTCATGCATGTAGATTTTTTCACACGGGGTGGAGTGGTGGGACCGCCGGAGGGAGAAGGAGAGTTTGGCAGGCATATTGTTTCCACACATGGAGAGGAAAAAATCTGGAGACGAACGGGCTTCCTGCAGGTATGGGGAACGGTGCATAATAAGTCATCTTGCATGCCGGGCTAGATATAGTCTCAAGTCATTAAAAACAAACACGCCCCACACATGTTCATATTTCAAGGTGCACTAAATTATTGCATGCGATGATTAAGGCTGGCCATAATGGTGGTATCTTAGCTAGTATCATGCACACGGGAATAGCAAACATGCTGATGTGGCAAATAATTAAAGAAGAGAGGGGGGTTAGAGTAACTAGAGTTCGTGCATGCATTGGTAAACACATTTTTTGTGGAGAACGATAGCACTAGTTGAGTACTTTTGCAGACTTCAAAAACTATTCCACAATGTGTCAACATTCACAATGTCAAATCAATATTTTTACACTCATTATAAAACGTAGTTCTTATACTCCCTCCTTCCATCTATATAGGGCCTAATGCGTTTTTCGAGGCTAACTTTGACCAAATGTTAGAGTAATAATATATGACATGCAACTTACACAAAGCACATCATCAAATTCGTATGTGAAAGGAGCTTTCAATGATATAATTTCCACATTATGCATGTCATGTAGTATTAATTTTATCAATAGTCAAAGGCGGTCTTGAAAAACGCATTAGGCCCTATATAGATGGAAGGAGGGAGTACTCATTATAATCAGTACTCCCTCCGTCTAGGTGAGCAAGTCATCTTAGATTGTGCACTGTGACCAAGGAGGAGGGGAAAATGAGAGATCTTAATGTTTATTTGCTAATTAATAGCAGTGCATGCAATGAACTAACCACTGCATGTCGTGTTTGGTAGTATCAAGTCATTAAAAGCATGCACACTCACATCTCCTATTGGTTGATATGTCAAGAAACAAGAAACGAGGTAGAAGTTAATGCACCGCGCCTAAGTGTTTTGGTAGTATTGTAGATATTGATATTTTTAGTATAAATTTGGTCGTGGGATTTAATTAATGCCTGTCAAAGCGTTGACAGGTCTGCTATGCGTGACCTGAAGATGAAAGCGTTGAGCATCTCGAAGTTGATCAACAATCTTCAATTGTCAAAGATTAGCTGTTCGGCCAATAAGGTGGCACACTTAATCGCTAAGTATAGCTTTGACAATAGATTAGATGGTATTCTTGTAAATAACATACCACCCTGTGTGGTGAATATTGTATCGAATGAGTGTACTGGTGTGGCTGGTTAATTAATATAAGGTGGTGTTCAAAAAAAGTATAAATTTGGTCAAACACTTTGCAAATGGTTGATGGGAGTAAAAAGGACCAGAGGGAGTATCATGCATGTGGAGTAGGCAAAAAATTGCTTGTCTAAAAAAAGGCAAAAAATATTGCTCATTTATAGCCGGTCGAAGTCTCAAAGGGCGCGACCGCGCGAGGGAGGCGAAGGTCGTGGGAGGCGCGACGTTTGATGGAATTAAGTGAAGTTACATCCACGCGCCGGCATGGCGTGTGAACAGGAAAAAGCTATACCGTCAGGCCTACGATATGGGTCTAGTAGACATGACATCTAGTGGGTCCCGCATAGTTCTCGAGAACTCTTTGGGGGCTTGCAGCCGTTTATCCACCGGGCAAGCCAGCAACCCCACGCCGTTCGCACGCCCTACTCGTCCCCGTCTTCTACCTTACAACAGTTCGCTCCCAATCGTCCCGTCCTTTCACATTAGTTTGCTCCCAATTTTTTTGTGTGGGGTACAATAGTTCAACTTCTCCTAACCTCCTCCAAAATCCATGGCCTCCCAAATCTCCATGGTCGCCGCTGAGTACCAGGTTAGAGCCATCACCGGCGATCAGTTCATCGTCATCTACACACGTGGATCCGAGACGGTGAAAGCATGGCTTGCTCACTTCCTACGCATGTTTAACAGTTCAACGGATGAGTGGGTCGCTGGGCTAGATGTTGAGTACACCACAGTCCTGGGACGAGAGAAGGATCTAAAGGACGAAGAGAGGAAGAAGCCCGCCGTGATCCAGGTTTGCGTACATAACGTTTGCTTGGTCTACCACATATGCCATGCCGACGTTGAGTGCCAGGATTTTAATAACTTCCTCAAGGACAAAAGAGTGAAATTCGTTACTGTAGGCTTTAAGAACGATAGTGACATCCTGCGTCGGATAGGTCTCGTTGTAGGCCAGCCCTTCGATCTCCAGAAGGCAAGCCTGGTGTCCTCCTCTCAACCTTCAATGCTGACCCTGGCAGCAGCCATGATTGATCCTTCGTACGCTAAACTTAAGAAACCTCATCACGAGTTTCATCATGCATGGGAGTCGAAGACATTAGATGAAGATCACATCCTCTACGCAGCAATGGATGCCTACCTTTGTTTAAATATCTACAAGGGCTGGATGAAGAAGCAGAGCCCAGTGTCCGGTTCAAGCAAAGAAGCGTCAGTGAAGAGGAAGAGGAAGAGGAAGAGGAAGAGGAAGAGGAAGAGGAAGAGGAAGAGGGACGAGGACGAAGTCGAGGACGTGGACTCGGACTCCAAGTAGGTGACAGTGTCGTCGCTCATGCTAGTTCTACTGCAGTGTCAAGCGGACTAGTTGCTTATTAGTTTATTTTCAAGGGTGTGTTGTGCTGAGGCCCCAGCAGAACTATGGAGCTGTTTGGATTGTGACTATCTTTGCCATATGTTGCCACATGATTTTTGCCACATTTTTCACACTTGCCTTACTTGAGTTGCTCAAATTGTTAGCCATACTTTGGCTTGCCTAAGGGAATCTTGCCACACTTTTTGTGTCTATGACATGTGGGGTTCACTGCTCATAAAAAATTCCTTGTCTCAAATGTGGCTAGAACCAAACACCTACCTAACTTGGTCAAACTTGCCTAAGGTTAGGTGTGGCAAAGTGTGGCAATGTGTGGCTAGGAACCAAACAGCCCCTATGTTTATGTTCTTTCTCGTTATTTGAACTCTTTAGTACGTACTACAGTAGTACTAGTACAATGTCTTACTACTGTTCTTCTTACAGTTGGTACTATTGCTCGTATCTTCGTGTTCCTACTGTACTTAATACGTTCGTACTAGTAGTATAATTTGGGTCAGTCGATTTGTGAAAGAAGTTCGACGGAGCGAAGGAAGAAGACGGCAGAAGAGGTGGAAGAAGCCCTTCTAGCCATCCATGTTGCATCAAACGGCTCACATGAGTCGACTGACCCAAATTTCTCCTTCAGATTGCAGGATCCACGTGGCATTCAAGGTCTCAAAGGTAGATTCCGCGCCCGCACCCGGTTTGCGGGCTCGACGCGCGCGCGACCGGCTTCCGCCGCGACAGTCACCATGCGCGCCTCCTCCGCACAGGCGGAGATGGCAATGACACGCTAGTTCCTCCTCGCCGGCGTGCTGGAGCACGCACTCGTCCTTCTCTTCGTACGCTGCATGCATAGACGCGGCTCCACCAGCTGCTCGCGTGCTTGGCAGCGCGGCGACATCGCGAGGAGGGACTGCAGATGACGTGAGCGGGCGAGCCTTCGGCTTCATGGCACAGGGATGGCGGTGACACGGCGGTGATGGGCGAGAAATTGTTGTCCGAAGCAGGCGGGCGCTGGCATGCGCAACGGCGGCGGCGGCATATTGATGAGTGTGCGTGTGGGAGCTTACTTTAGTTTTATATATAAGGTTGGTCAAATTTAAAACAAAACCTTACTAGTACATGTAAACATTAGACTTAGGAAACACTTTTATTAGTTACTAGCTTATGTTCTTGCCCATTGTGACCAGCCTTAGTACCACGACCACGATACGGAATCCTGTGCAAGCGCGTGAACCGCGGCCGCGCGGTCGATCGAACAGTGCGTCACCGTGTCGCGCTCGAAGGACATCCACCGAACCTTTTTGTGTGTGTGAAAACAATCCTCAAATATTACTCAACTTTTTTTCCTGTGAAAGTTCTTGACGCTACAATATTTCCATATATTTGAATTTAGCTCCAGTTCGTGTTTATTTGGATTTGGACGTTTTAGGTGCGCCCTAGTTTTTTTAATACTGATTTTGTGTGTGTGACTGAGAGAGAACGTGTGTATGTGTCCATATGTGTGTTGTGGCGGAAGGGCAATGTGGAGACGGTGTGCGTGTGATACAGACATAGAGAGGTGTGAATGTGCAAATGATCGTGCATGAGTGAGACATAGACATATGCGATATGTTGTGTATACATGAGAGAACGGTCTTCTAGTTTACTTGTGTGTGTGTGTGTGTGATAGAGAGAGAGGGAGAGAGAGACACAGAGAGAGGAGCATCCGTAACACAACAACCATCTCTCTCGATTCGTCTGTCCCTCGCACGGTCGCATGCAACACATGCATCAACGCGCACATTTTGACACCCTCACCTAGCCCCTGCCCACCTCAAGGCCCGCACAATCTCTTCGTGAATACCCATTTCACTCCTTAGGTTTGTTTTCTCTCAATATCTGACACACACACACGCGCGCGCGCGCGCACACACACACACACACAGACACGCAGCACAACACACACACACTTCCCCGAGCACACAATTCATCCCCATCCAAGGTTATACGGCAACCACTCTCGCTTGTGCTTCTTTGCACCCCAACATGCACAACACCTCAATCTTCAAAGAGGGCAACGAGCAGATCGAAGACAGCGACCACACCGCGCTAGAGAATGCGGGGTCATTTGGAAGCAGGGTGATGTGACGACGACTGACTGACTCCTCCCCCCACCCTCTCTCTCTTGCACAAAATTACCAATCCCTCTCTCCCCCGCACAAAATTGTCAATCCCTCAACCCACAAGATCCTTCCCCTCTCGTCCATGTTTTTCCTGCTCTCTCATCAAACATGTTGTCTCTTCTCCTTCCACGTATACAGAATCCAGATGCACACACATCTCATGTATATTACTACATGTATGCATCTTTCTCACAGACCTAACTTCTTCCTCTCTCTTTCTTTCTCTCTCTCTCTCTCTCTTTGTCTCGTTAGGTTTGTCTCCTACTCTCTCGTCCACATACATACAATCTTTCCCGCCCTATCTGCTCCATCTTCAAAAGCTCTCTCTGCACGTTTCATTCACACATTGGGATATGTCAAAATGTTGCTTCTATAATGGCTGATGTAGAGTTATGGTTGTTCTTGTTGCATCCTACAAAGTAATAACTATGAAATGCATTTAGATTCTCATTTGACTGGGATTATGTGAGTTTGAGAATGTTGTGAAGTACTATAGACCTTGTATACATCTTGGGATTCGACAATGATTGTAACTATTGAATTGTATAGACCATTACATTCGAAGTCAATAGCCTAATATATTTATTTCACAATTTCAACAAATGATTAGTTCACTACAGACTAAGAAAACAAATGTGTACTCCCTCCGTTTTTATTTAAGTCCGCGTATTAGCATTGGTCAAAGTCAAGTTTTGTAAACTCTCAGAAAGCTTATAACAAAAAATATTAACATATACAATAACAAATAAATACCATTAGATTCATTATTGAATGTACTTTCACATCATACATATTTGTTATGGTAAATTTTTATATTTTTCTATAAACTTGGTCAAACTTTAGGAAGTTTGACTTCTGTCAAACCTAATATGCAGAGTTTACTACTACTACTCGCTAGTTGGTTAGCCGAATCACTTAACACGCCACACGAGGAGTCCAGTGTCACAAAATTTTGAGGTTGGCGGGAAAATCTCCCGCGACCCTGATTCGAGCAGTGGGAAGTTACCATCATAGCTTTCGGAACAGGCCTACGGATGACGCTTGGTAGGGGGCTGTTTTCGTAACTTCAGGTTCACCCTACCCAGCCAACCCCACCCCGGCACCCAGAGTAGTATACCTGAATACTCCCCAATTTCTATCCCCACCGCAAAATAGACTTCTCCACAGCACCACAGCCTTCATGCTCCTCCCCTTTACATCAGCGCACTTGTCCACTGCAGCGCATCTGCCTAATCAACGACCTCGTACGCCGCACTGGAGCCGGTCCATCGTCGTCGTCGTACACGGAGCCTCTTCCCCGACATCGTCTTCCATAGTCTCGTATCTGCTTCCCAAAAGCTGACGCCAAGCGCAGAAGTACCACTGTCGTGGACAATGAACTGACTCCCGTTGCCAACCATGACTCAGAGAGGCCGCCGCGACCATCGTTCTCCTCCTCGATTGGTACTGTGTGTATTGAATCACTTAGCAGTACATGTGCAGTTCCAATTTTGTTCATACCAACCCTTCAAATTTCCTGGGTGCTATTGTTCCTGTAAAAGTAATTGGTTATAGCCTCCATTGTCCAACAGAATATCAGCTTGTAATTGTGCGTCGCTCCTGTATCGCGCTGTGCTTGGGTAGGTTTTTCATCTGCAACCAGTAGTGTGGCAAATGATGGAAATGTTTTTAGAACTAGCAAAATGCCCATGCATTGCACGCATCAAGATGCATTTGTATGAGTAGTTTATCTTGTTGGAGATGCTCTAACATGGCAGACGAGTGCTTTAATGTTGCCCACAAGATGCGCGAGTATTACTAGTAGTATATTTTTCTTGCCATGTTGAGATTTTAAAACCACGAGTGCGAACATGCAGAGGAGCAATGAAGATCAAACACAGGATATTCGGGACATCTTCAAGGAGCATGGCAAGTTAAAGAGGAGCTGCACGGAACCTGTAAAACGAGCTTTGGTAAGTAACACCCTTTCAATTACTTTCGTCTAGCCTCGTGTTCTTCGATGTGTATATGTTGTAGTTTCTGTTTCTCTTAAGCATGGTGTTCTTTGATGTGTAATAAGAAGAGTCTTAATCGTCCTAATGCTTTCGTTTTTAGCTTGATGTAGGAAGTGGGTGTTCTCACCTTGTAGTCTGTTTTTATTTATTTATTTATTCCTTTTGAATTCACTTCTCCAAGTTCTGTTTATCTGGCTTCTACTAAATGGATCTAGGTTGCTCTGAGTATTGATCTAAAAGAGAAGTAACTTCATGTCAGGATGCAGTTCCTGCGAGGAGGGAAGTATGGTCAACCTCGAGATCATGTTTCCAAAATGAGGCTGGATTACACACAAGGTGCCAGTTCCCTAATGATGCTGGATTAGACACAAGGTGCAAATTCCCAGATGATGTTGGATTACACACAAGCCAGGTGGAGTCGTCAGGTGTTCGTGTCCTCGTGGCATTAGTAAAGGCTGAAAGAAAGCGTGCAGTAGCCCTTGAGAATGTAGCTGAGTTCCTGAAGAAGCGAAAAGAGCAATCAGATGCTCTCTTCACCCAAACCAAGGAAGAGATGGAAGAAGCCAGAAATAAGCTAGCAGAGGCAGAGCAGGCTAGGCGTCTCCTGCTATCTAAAACTGTTGTCAATACAAAATTTCCTTCATAATAGCTAGGTTCAAATGTTTATCCAGTCAGCATGCCTGTTGTGATGTCCGTGCATCTACTGATGTGGCACAAAATGTTTTTTTTGGGTCATGTAATAACAGCAATTACTTTCCAAACAATAACAGACGAAGCATTGGACATGGTATAGTTCATGCGCAAGCCCGACATTCCAAGTTCAACTTCCACATCAAACTCATGTTCACAGATATCTGCACATTCATACATAATGTCCACAACCATGATTCACTTTAAAGCCAAAAAAATGTGAGGAGAGTTATAAATAAAGAAAATCATCTACTAGTTCCTGCTACCAGTGCGAGCACAACAAGTCAAGACCATGCGTAAATTAATTATATTGTAGTCATTTTTTGTGTTCTAAAATGCCTGCCGGCTCGCGGAAGGACGTGTTGCCGGCACACGCGCGGATTCAATGAAGGCAGGCGGGGTAGTCTTAAGCTGGTTGCATGCGGCGAGGAGGCGTGCTCAGCCGGGCCTGCAGCGAGTGCGGCCCTCTTGGCCGGCGCGCCGGTTCAATGCCCGCGCTATGAGAGGTCGCGTCCGTGTCAGAGCAATCACTCCCTCCAGTCCTTTTTTGTTTGGGTATAACAAAATCTCGTTTTCCATTCCCATTTTAGTGGTAGGAGTTGTGCGTGTGTGTCTGTGTGAGAGAGAGAGGAGACGGTAGTCGGGGTTGTCTGATCGGTAAACAAATGAATAATGTCAGTCTGGGATGGAGACAAAAAGGAGACCGCAACAAATGTTGTGTCTACAGGAGAGATAGAGAGAGTAATTTTAGTGGTATGAGTCATATGTAGAGACATATAGGGTGTGTGAGAGAATCCCATAGAGAGAAAGACAAAGTGAAAGACGAGTGGAGACTGTGTGTTTGGCGGTGAAAAAGAAAGCTTAGGTACCGAGTGATACCAGAGAATAGTAGAGACGTGAGAGATAATGAAAACCGTGTAATTTATAATGATAGGGAGAGTGTGACACTTCTCAAGGGAGACGTCGAGAGACCATGTTTGCGAGGATAGGAGCAACATGAAGTGAGCATGCGGGTGAGCTGGAGAAAAGAGAGTGATAGCTACCTGAAGGAGCATGCATGCGAGAGAGATGGGCATGAAAGGAGTGAACAAAAAAGGGATTCAAATATTTGAATTCGAGATGATGATACATGTAATCCATACTCGAACCAAAATTGATCTATCAAACATGCATACTCATATGAGTTCACGCACATCTATGTTATTTAATATGTAGATATTACTGATCCATACATTTTAGTAGAACATAATTTGGTTAAATTTTTTCGAATTCAACCTTAAGATTTCGAGATCGTTGTATTTGTAAATCATATTATACATATAAAGGAGTAGAATTCTTTGTTGTGCTTTTGAAAGTATATATATATAAAATGATGTATATAGAATGTAATTCCAATTGAAAATGGATCCCACCCAAAAAAATAGAATACAAATGGGATTCGAATTGAGTTGGCACGGTAAACGTGCACTCTGCAAAATTTGAACGAAGCGGGGAAAGTCGCAATAACCGCCCGAAACCAAAATCTGTGAGATGGAAATCACTACTGCCTATCCCTGCCACGCAAAGCCTATATGCTGGATTTCTATAGGTTTCGATAGGGGTAGGTTTGTAATTTCACCCAAACGTGACGTAACCGCCTCTCACCCGGATTCATACACGGTGGGCGCCAAAACACAGTGTGTCCTCGGCTGAAATCGACTCCCTCCCCGATTCATATTCATACACGGTGGGCGCCAAAAACAAACTCTCGTTAGCAAATATTCGGTGTATGCGAGATTACCGTCCTATCCCCAACCGACTAGTGTTGCTGTGATGTATAAGAAATTTGAAACGGGGGCTAAGTTTGTAAATTTCCTCACATTTGAGACAAGTGCGCCCTAAATACATGGTTCCCCCTTCCTCTCTACCTCCCTTTTCCCCATTCATACTCCGTGGGCGCCAAAACACCCTCTCCACCCCACCCTCCTCCGTCCGCCGCCGTCCGCCACCCCATCCACCGCCGTCCTCCTCCACCATGCCGGAGCTGATACCCCGACGCCGCCGTCCATTAAAAGAGATCGACCTCTCTCATCCATGGCTTCGGACCGGGATCCTTGCATCCCGTACTCTCGCTTCATCCCCGCCGTCGTCCACCTTGCCGGCGCCCGCTCCTACGACCATCTCGTCCACCGCGCCCCGCCGCCACCGTCTACCCTCCAAGATCTGCTTCCACGCCGCTGACAGCCATCGCTACCGTAGCACCATCAAATTCTCAGCAGATGCATACACGGCGCCGCACCAGAGGCGGTACTCTTTCGTATCTGCTCAACTTATTTATCGCAGCAAGAAAATAGATCGCCACTGCTTTACTCTGATTTCTTGTCTTGGTTGCGAAGTTGCCTTTATCTGGTTTGCACCTTCAGATCCGCCATGGCACGCTCAATACCATACTCGCAATGCTTATGGTTTTCCCCTTTTATATTCCACACTATTAAATCACAGTAGACTAAATTTCAAAATTGGGTCAGTCGATTTTTCAGAGCTCGCCGGAGTTCGCCGGTGTGATCGAAGGGGCTCGGGTGGTTGTGGGGCCTCGCTGAACGAAGAAAACTCGACGCGGGTGGGGGTTGGGGTGGGGGTGGGGGGTGGGGGTGGCGGAGGAACACAGGCGGTGGGGGCTGGTGGTCTGGCCGGCGGCCCGTGCGGTGTTCTGTATGGGAAGAAATAGAGACGAGGAAGAAGAAGGGTTAGGAGACATAGGATCTTCATCCAACCGCCTGAAATGGTCGAGAGGCAGCTAGGAGTTGCATTCTTAATGCACTCTGGTTCATCATGTGTGGGCATTGCGCAACCAACATTTTATTATCCAAAATCTGCTTGCTCTTCTTTACCATGTTCCTCTTCCGTTCTTCTTTAATATGTACTCTCTCTGTTCCTAAATACAAGTCTTTGTATAATTCCACCATGGACTACATATGGAGCAAAATGAGTGAATCTACACTCTAAAATGTACATGGATACATCTGTATGTGATCCATAGTGGAAATCTCTACCAAGACTTATATTTTGGAACGGAGGGAGTATGATAGTAGTACAATATGTTCCTTGTACTGAAGATGAGCAGGGACATTTGCAGTGTAGAGGTCTATACGGTCGGTTGTGATGGACACTCTGAGCCTCTTTGATTCGTAGGATCTTGTAAACACAGGAATAGGATTTGTAGTGGCCTGCCCACTTGAATCCTATAAGAATAGCAAGGAAATGCGGGGAGCTGTGTCGCCTTTGAGAGTTACATTGATATTAACAGTACCGCACCTTCACTTGAAGAGAGCTGGTATCCGAAGCCTTTCTAGCTGTACCGGTAATACTAGCACATATATTCCAGCAAGTTCCACTTTGCTGATTTTACTCTAATGCTTAAGGTTTTCCCATTATATCTACACTATGATCTGTGTAGCTGCTTTGTGTCGCACTAGCAACAGTCCACTCTTGAAGCTAAACACTGCAATGACTTACAAAATTGGCACCAAGGCATTGAGTGCCATTCTGGATGCAATGAAACTCATACGCTCCCCACCTGTTGATTCTTGTTCAGAATATCATCCTAATGACTATTCTAACCTCGAGGAGTCAAAGGCAGATGGCCTGTCCTGTTCACCCATCAAGGTGCCTGTTCTAATTTGGCAATGTTTTATTGATTGCGGGTATCTTGCATATGTTGTCTTGCATTTCTTCTACTTTGTTGCACCGCCATCTGCTTAGTTTACTCATCATATATGTCGAGATGCCATGCCCATCCATTATCAATACATATTCCATCTGTCATCATACCATGTTTTTCCACTCAAATGTTGTTCTTGTGCATTAGACATCAAAAAGGAAGAGGGTGATTGCCGAACCTGAAGGAGCACCAGCAAAGTCCTTGAAAAACGTGGTGGTGCCAGAGAAATCAGATAGCACCCCACTTATATTGGCTGTACAACCAGTGACACAAAACGTAGGACCGACTCCAGCAGACTGTACCCATACTTCACTGGCCACACCACTAGCCCCACCACACAGGACCTGCACTCCAGCAAAAGGTATACCGGTTTCATTTGCCATAGCACCAGCTGTACCACAGAAAAATCCCACTCCAGCAAAAAGTACAGCAAGTCCACCAGCCGAAGACCTATCCCAACTGCAGAGACGGCTAATTCCTGCAGATTGGAACCCCATTCCATTTATTCGCAGTTTAAAAGACAATGCTTTCAATGTTGTTAGGGACTACGTGCATATATTCCCATCATGGGAAGATTATTATGAAGACAAACACCATTTTCACATCTTCCTGTCCAACTTACGTGTAAGTGCTATTATTCATGGCTATTATTTTCCTGTTTTCTGCTGATTGAACACATCAATGATTTACATTACATTGTTGTAACTAGGTGAGGGTCAATCTGGATAGTCATGATGAGCAAAGCTTGCTTGTGCTTTTCAAGGAAGCATTGCAGCAGTATCGGTGTTACCTGAGGAAATCACACTTTGATGGCAAGTCTATAAACGAATTTCTGGTGAAGTCTCCTGTGCTAAATTTAGAAGACATTGAATGGAAAAACCTTGTTATGCACTGGTCTCATTCCCAGGATGAGGTACTGTTTATGAAATCACATGACAATTTGAACTTCTACTTTTCTGCATGTGCCTTACAGATCTTTTTTGCAGGAAATCTGCTCGAAGAAGAATTCCGGTTTGACAAGAACGACAGGATATCTCAAATATGCTACCTGCTGCTTTGCTCTTGTTAGTACCTGTTGTCCTGTATCACTGTACTTGCATACATACCTGGTTCATTATGTGACAGCAGTATGCATGATAGCTTGCTTATCAATTGTTCGCTCCAAATTATCTGATCTGTACGAATGGTTACATTAGTGTAGAATATATCCAATGCCAATGTTTTTTTAGCTCTGCATTGTTCTTGTAAGTACATGTTGTCCTTTATCAGTGTACTTATAATGACATGTAGTTGTTCATGTACCATCACTCTACAGCTTATTTTCCTTTGCCCTCCATTTTCTACACATCAGATCTATATTTACTCTTACCATAAGGTTGGTACTGAAGAAGTTTAGCTGTGCATTTCTCTTGGCTGTACCTTTTGCCTGTATCGCTGCACTTACATTTATAGCTACTTGGTTATGTAGCATCACTCTTCATCTTATCTTAAATATTCTCCATTTTTTCGTATATTATCACATTTATATTTACTCTTAACAAAATGTAGAATAAAGTCAATGCTTTGGAAGAAGATTGTGTGGTAAACTTCTTGAATTGCCCCCCATCAGCATGGAAAAGGCCTTTATAGAGCCTGTCTTCACCAATAACGTAAGTTTGTCCATCTCAAGCCTTCAAACTTTGTTGTATATATTTGGTTAGGCATGACTGCAACAACTGTTTATTTTTGGTGTTTGCATCAAATTGCTTGTTTAAAGTTTATTATATGTAGTTCATAAACAAAAGTTCGTCCTTTCTCAATTTAAGTTTTCAGTTGTACAACCAAGTTCCTTCTTCCTACCATGTAAATTAAACTATACAGAGCAAGTGATCTTCTTTTGCACTGCATGTATGCTTCTGTTCTTCATCTGTAATCCAGTGGTGTGGTGAACCTACCCACTACAGCACAATGTCATATTCTGCAATGTCTTAACTATGAAAAATGTCATATCATTCTACTATTATTTAAACCGTCTCTTTATTTGCCAATCTGAAATGGTATAAATTGACAGCACACTAACCATTGATACTTATGAGTTCTTGATCTGTAATCCAGTGGTGTCGTGAAGCTGCCAACTCCTTCACAATGTCATTTCCTGCCATGTCTTGACCTGAACAATACCATATTGTGTTAATGCAAATTTAAACCGTGTCACTTTATTCGTCAGTAAGAAATGTGATGAATTGTCAGCACTGATACTTTTATGTGCAAAACCTGTCATCTGTCTTCTTGTTTATCTTTCAGACTGGGGAAGATATAAGTGTTGAACAAGCGCAGTCTCATCATCTTGCTCAGCTGCTTGCGCTGTAGCTCCCCAGTAGGGCTAACATTTCTTGAACTCTATTGAAGTGCTGTCGGTTTTGTATATTATTTTGTTGGCGTGTTTATTTGCACTGGTGGCGATCTTTGATGCCCAGTGTATGTAATCTGCTGTCTTCTTGTGCTTTATTATCATAGTGGCGAACTTTGATGCCCAATGGATGTAATATGCCGTAATTTCTTTATTGTATAGTATAGGTTTTTTATTCACGATGCTACAGTTATTTTACTGTATATATATCCTGTCTTCGTAGTAAACCGGCCAAACCGTAAAATTACGGTACATAATCGGGCCGTCATGCAATCACGATGTAGGTTGGGCCTGAAACGTGCCGATCAGCTCACGGGCCGGCAACAGCCCGAAATGAACCCCGGCCCATGATTGTGCGAATCAAATCACGGGCTTTTAACAGGCCAAAAAATTGTCTCGGTCCTTGTTTGGCCCAATCAGATATCGGCTGCGAGCAGGCCGGATGCAAACCGGGCCGTAGTTAGGCCCAACTATATGACGGGCTTTTAACAAGCTGAAATTAATATAGGGCCGAAATGTTAAACAGGCCCTTAACAGGCCAAAACTAATATCAGGCCGAATTACTAAGTGGGCCTTTAGCAAGTGGGCCCAAAAGCATAGTGTCCAGTTGACGGGCCGAATCTGATATGGGCCATAATTAGGCCCAAAACCTCTTAAAGGGCCGGACCTGATCTGGGCCGTAATTTGGCCCAGAACATGGTAGGCTTTTAATGGGCCGGATCTCATATGGGCCACTATTAGGCCCGGAGCGTGGCAGGCCATTAATAGACCGTATCAAATATGGGCCGGCATTTGGCCCAAAACATGGTAGCCAGTTAACGGGTCGGCCTACTAGGGTCCTCAAAATCTTGTAGGCCTACAGCTGGGCCGGCCCATTAATGTCGGCGAAATCTCGTGGGCCTTTAGCTGGGCCGGCCCATTATGATCCGCAAGAATTTTGTGGGCCTTTACCTGGGCCGGCCTATTATGGCACACAAAAATCTTGTGGGCCTGTACCTGGGCCGTCCCATTATGGCCCGCGAAATCTTGTGGGCCTTTAGCTAGGCCAGCCCATTATGGTCCGCAAAATCTCATGGGCCTTTAGCTGGGCCGGCCCATTATGGTCCGCAAAATCTTGTGGGCCTTTAGTTGGGCCGGCCCATTTAAACTTGTTGGGCCGTGCCACGTGTCGACGTATCATAGGCGCCTTCTGTCCAGTGAGTGGATGACATCTGTCCCGACGATGAGCCGACACGTGTTTCCTCTAGCCAATGATGATTTTACACGTGGAAAATCCCCATTGGTCGGGGCTGTTAACGGGTTATCGGATCGAAAACCCGACCCGATAGCTTAACGGTGTTCCGTTACGGTGGATGCCACGTGTCGGTCACCCTTCACGAAAGAACTTCTGTGACGCGTGATTTATCGTCATGGAAGTGGACACTTCCGTGATAATAATTTTGGTAATGTCATGGAACACTTCTACGGCAGCACAGGTATGACTATCTTGATTTTGTCATAAATTTGTCATGGATGTACATGCATGACAAAAAAGCGACCTACTGTGACAAACACGTATCATCACGGGAGTGTATTTTTTTTGTAGTGTAGTATTGGTCACACCTCCCCTGGCCATCCTGTAATTTTGGCCAAACATAGTGCCAAGGAAGAACGTGCTGCCATGGAAAAAGGCAAATTGAGCACCGACTTGTCAAGCTATGCCCATATCAGCGTTCAAGAACTCCACTCTGGTTTCTAAACCGTCTGCACTCAAACCGTGATTATGAAGCCGGTTTGGTGAACCTAATGAAGGAGCGCTATGAGGTATTTTCGTCACTTCCCATTTCGTAAATCCAATTTGTAAATATCAACTCAAGTTGCCCCAAGGGCCGGTTTATGATAACAATCATAAATCAGGACTTTGTAATATGTCAATCCTTGCATGCTGATCCTCCATATGTCAAGTGATCTTTGGAAACAAACCGGTACTTTATCATTGTATTCCTGTAGTTTTCATCAGTGTAGCCCCCAAGTGCTGGTTTATCTTTCCAAGGCAAATCGGGTCTTGAATCAATGCGTCAACTTTTGAACAGATGTACATTAGCCCCCAAGTGTTAAGGATAATGCTTGCATTGTACCTGAGACTTGTGAAAAATATGTTGATGATAGAGAAAATAGGCATTAGCCCCCAAGTACAAAGTGCATAACATGTTATACGCTTGGTACTTCATAACCTATTTTGATGATATATCTCACCTTTGTAGGCTGAGCTGAGTAAAAAGGATGCCCAAACCGTGGATCTTCAAGAGAATGTTAAATCTCAGCAAGCAGAGGCTTCCAAAGCCAAAGAAGAGCTGGCCAATGCCCTAGCAGCTATGGAGAAACTGAAAGAAACCTTTAACAAAGAGCGTGCAGACTGGGAGACAGAAAAGGCCGGTTTAACAAAGAAGGCCGAGGACGCAGAGGCAGCCCTGAAGCCGGTGGTTGAAGAACTGACCGGCTTAAAGCGGTAGATTAACACCATGACTTCTGCTGTGTTTGGTAAGTACCCTCTCATGCAGTTTGTCTAATTCATTATATCTTATCAATGACCGGTTTACTGATGCTTAACCATGATAGGGATCCGCATTGCTCATCTGGGCTCTGACATGCGGATGAAGCTTAAAGCAGCCTATACCTTGATAGAACAGCTCTTCTCTGGATCCCAGTGAGCCATTTGCACTACAGCTTATAACAAGCCTCCGCCATCGCTGATAAAAGAAACTATCGAAAAGCTGGCCATGCTGCCTGCCCGGATCAATGAACTAAAGAGATCAGCCGCAAGGTCAGGTGCACTGACCGCGCTAATCCGGGCCAAGGCATGGATTCCGGATCTTGAACCGGCAGATATCATCAAATGCTATCCTGGTGTGAAAGAAGACGGCTCAGACTTCAATAACGACGATCTCCAAAGGCTGACAAAGGAGATGCGGCCGATAGCAAGCAAACTGGCGGAGGATATAGATCTATCTCATTTTCAACCGGTTTATGATGCTGAGGGAAAGAGACAACCCGCGTTGATCCATAATGTTGAAGATCTTGTGCCACCAATCCGTAAGCATACTTACGCTCCTGACATTGACCCCTCCAACCTTATCCATGAAGATGCCGTTTTTCAAGCCTTAACCGGAATCGATTGGTCAACGGTTGATTTCCAGTGTCTGGGGAGGGATGAAGAGAATGTGACCGCGCAAGATGACCCTCAATTGTCAAGCCGTCCCGATGAGGAATCCTAAACCGGTGGCCGGTGTATCAGCTGCAGTCTGCCACTCCTTTGAAAATACTTATTCAGTTTGGGGTATTGAAAGCGCCTTGTAATAGGATAGCATGAACACCTTATCTGCCATGCCATCGAGCATGTTTGTTTTGCTTGATACTAAAAACTTGTCCTGCTTTTGGGATCTATTTATGCATAGTCCATTATGATTTGTGTTCCTGCATATAAGAACTTGAAAGTGTCCTAGTGGTTTACCACTGGACGGGTCATGACGCCCAAAAAATATATACATAACTTGGATGGATAACCAAGATTTGTATTAACCAGATATAAAATAAATGATACCTGTGATATATCTTCGTTGGCTAACCCACTGTTGGTATAGTAGGAGTGAAAATACCCATCTATAGGGTTGACGACTCCTTTCCCTCTTGTCGGTTCATATAAAAACCATACCGGGTGATGATTACCACCGGATTGTTCGTATAATACTGGTGACCTGTAGCCAAAACCAGACCGGAGCAATTTACCGCCGGTTTAGAACTGATCATGTACTGACAACTGAACGTTGAAAGCCACGCCGGGTTGTAATAAACACCGTTTTATCAGAAATATTCATAAATACCTTATCAAAAGATATTAAAAACAACAAATCCAAAAGAAATATACAAGGCTTTTCATGGGCTTCCAGGCCCTAAATCGAGGCTTTTCATGGGCTGCCAGGCCGCTGAGTTAAACCATTTTGCAAAGCCTTTTAAGATGGACCTCAATCTTTAACCAATCATCGTTTTAACTTTGACAAGTTCAGGGTCTATGAGATTGACTTGTCAAACGTTCGATGGGTCATACCAGGTTTACCTGGACGGAGTAGCTTACTTAAAGAGGCAGGATAACCCGGGGTTTTAGGTGAATACACCTGGCTTCCAAGCCTGGCTTGATAGCCTATTACAAGGGTGCAAGCTCGTTGTTCTTTGAGAAGCAAGGAGCCCCCAGGTAATATTGGAGCTATGCTCAGTGGTTACCTATGTTTGAGTTGTGCTTGATGCAACAGACTCTCTTTGGTTCCACATAATTTTCTTTTGGCTTTAAGCCTATCAAGAGGTGTAGCTATGGTGTGAAGACAACCAAGCCCCCTAGTGATATCCCTTTTTGGTTTTAAACCAATCAAGAGGTGTAGCTATGGTTCGAATACGACCAAGCCCCCTATTGATTACCTTTATATCTGTGTGGCCTTATGGGCCGGGTTAATAAAACTCCGCTTTGTCAGTAGAAGCCCCCATGGAACCATACATGATGTAAAAAAGAATAGAGACCCTGCTTTAGCCGAGGCTCCAGTTTATTATATAATATATACATTGTCATAAGTATGTACATAAGAAGAGCCTGTGGCTCAAGTATAGTAAGGCCGAAGAAGGGCTATATTCCACGGCCATTTGGTCTCCTCCTTCGATTTACGTGAGTCTTTGTGCTCTCGAACATCGATAAGATAGTATGACCCGTTGTGTAGGTTTTTGCTGACCACAAAAGGTCCTTCCCAAGGTGGGGATAACTTGTGCATATCAGTTTGATCCTGGATGAGCCGGAGCACCAGATCACCCTCTTGAAAAGTTCTGGTTTTAACCCGGCGGTTGTGATAACGCCGGAGATCTTATTGATAAATCACCGAACGTGCCGCTGCGAGATCACGCTCCTCATCTAACAGGTCCAGTGAGTCCTGACGTGCCTTCTCATTGTCAGCTTCAACGTAAGCCGCCACACAGGGCGAGTCATGACGGATGTCACTAGGAAGAACCACCTGTGCTCCATAAACCATGAAGAAAGGTGTGTAACCCGTCGATCTGTTCGGTGTGGTGTTGATACTCCATAACACAGAAGGTAACTCCTCCACCCAACAACCCGGTGTCCACTTTAAAGGAACCATAAGCCGGGGTTTGATACCTCGCAAAATTTCTTGATTTGCTCTCTCTGCTTGACCATTAGACTGGGGGTGAGCCACTGATGCTACATCAAGCCGGATGTGCTCACGTTGACAAAATTCCTCCATCTCACCCTTAGACAGATCAGTACCATTATCAGTGATAATGCTGTGTGGAAAACCAAACCGGAAAAATCACCTTATTGATGAATTGAACCGCCGTGGCTACATCACACTTACTGATTGGCTCTCCCTCTACCCACTTGGTAAACTTGTCAACCGCCACCAACAGGTGGGTCTTTTTGTCCTTGGATCTCTTAAACGGTCCAACCATATCGAGGCCCCAAGTTGCAAACGGCCAAGTGATTGGAATCGTTCTCAACTCCTGAGCCGGAACATGGGCGCGGCGTGCAAACTTTTGACAACCGTCACACCTCTTTACTAAATCATGTGCATCAGCATGAGCTGTCAACCAGTAAAAGTCGTGACGAAAAGCCTTAGCCACCAAGGATTTTGAACCGGCATGGTGATCACAATCTCCTTCGTGGATTTCTCACAAAATCTCACAACCCTCTTGAGGAGACACGCAACGCTGAATTGCTCCTGTAATCCTGTAACGATGTAACTCCCCATTGATAATGGTCATTGACTTGGATCGCCGGATTATCTTCCGGGCCAAGGTTTCATCCTCCGGTAACTCGCCTCGGTTCATGTAAGCCAAGTACGGGACTGTCCAATCCGGTGTAACATGCAAAGTCGCCACCAACTGGACCTCCGGGTAAGGAATAGCCAACTCCTCCTCTATTGGTATCTTGACCGACGGATTATGTAGGACGGCGAGGAAGACATTAGGTGGGACCGGTTTACGCTGAGAGCCTAGGCGACTTAAGCGTCCGCCACTTCATTCTTTCTCCGGTCTATATGGTCAACTTGATAACCTTTGAAATGACCAGCCACTATGTCCACCTCCCGTCGATATGCAGCCATGAGTGGATCCTTAGAATCCCAAGTGCCAGATACCTGCTGAGCCACCAGGTCCGAATCACCGAAGCACTTAACCCGACTTAGGTTCATCTCCTTAGCCATCCGAAGACCATGGAGCAAGGCCTCACACTCTGCTACATTGTTAGTGCAAGGGAACATTAAGCGAAGAACATAGCAAAACTTGTCACCTCATGGGGAAGTTAATATGACTCCAGCCCCCGAGCCCTCCAATTTCCTGGACCCATCAAAGTGAATAGTCCAATAAGTGTTGTCTGGCTTTTCCTCTGGTGCCTGCAACTCTGTCCAATCATTGATGAAGTCCACGAGTGCTTGAGATTTGATCGCCGTGCGAGGCGTATATTTGAGCCCGTGAGGTCCAAGCTCAATAGCCCACTTGGCAATCTGGCCAGTTGCTTCTCTGTTTTGAATGATATCTCCCAGAGGGGCTGAACTGACCACTGTGATAGGATGACCCTGAAAGTAATGCTTGAGCTTCTGACTTGCCATAAACACCCCATACACCAGCTTCTGCCAATGCGAATACCTCTGCTTTGATTCGATAAGCACCTCACTGATGTAATAAACCGGCCGTTGAACCGGATATTCCTTTCCAGCCTCTTTGCGCTCCACAACAATAGCCACACTAACAGCCCGGGCATTAGTAGCCACATATAGCAGTAGAGGCTCTTTATCAACCGAAGCCGCAAGTACAGGCGGTTCAGCTAACTGCCTCTTCAAATCCTCAAACGCTTTATCAGCCACATCGCTTCAGACAAAGTCATCTGTTTTCTTTAGCATCTGATATAAGGGGATAGCTTTCTCCCCAAGACGATTGATAAACCGACTCAAAGTTGCAATCCGGCCTGCCAGACGCTGAACATCGTTGATACACGCCGGTTTAGCCAGAGAGGTGATAGCTATAATCTTCTCCGGGTTAGCCTCAATGCCCCTGTTAGACACCAGAAAACCCAGGAGCTTGCCTGCCAGAACACCAAAGACATATTTGTCCGGATTAAGCATCATCTTATAAACCCGCAGGTTGTCAAAAGTTTCTTTCAAGTCATCTATCAATGTTTCCTCCTTCCTGGACTTTACCACAATATCATCCACATATGCATGAACATTGTGCCCAATCTGCTTATGAAGACAATTCTGGACGCAGTGCTGATAAGTCGCCTGGGCACTCTTGAGCCCAAAGGGCATAGAGACATAGCAGAAGGCTCCAAAGGGAGTTATAAAAGCTGTCTTCTCCTGGTCCTTAACTGCCATTTTGATCTCATGATAACCAGAATAAGCATCCAGAAAACACAAACGGTCACAACCTGCCGTAGCATCAATAATCTGATCAATACGAGGGAGGGCAAAGGGATCTGCTGGGCAAGCCTTGTTCAAATCTGTGTATTCCACACACATAGGCCAAGTGCCGTTTTTCTCAAGAACCAGCACCGGATTAGCCAGCCACTCCGAGTGAAAGACCTCCACGATAAATCCTGCGGCCAACAGCCTAGCTACCTCCTCACCAATAGCCTTACGCCTTTCTTCGTTGAAGCGGCGGAGAAACTGCCTGACCGGTTTAAACTTAGGATCTATATTAAGTGTGTGCTCAGCGAGTTCCCTCGGTACACCTGGCATGTCAGAAGGCTTCCATGCAAAGATGTCCCGGTTCTCACGGATGAACTCGATGAGCGCGCTTTCCTATTTGGGATCCAGGTTAGCGCTGATGCTGAACTGCTTGGATGAATCGCTAGGAACAAAATCAACCATCTTAGTGTCTGTGGCCGATTTAAACTTCAATGCCAGATCGTGCTCTGTAGTTGGGTTTTTCAAAGAAGTCATGTCGGCCGGAACAACCTTGTCTTTATAAAACTTCAGCTCCTCTGTGGCACAAATCGACTCAGCGTAAGCCGCATCACCCTCTTCACACTCCAAAGCGATCTTCTTGCTCCCATGTACTGTGATGGTCCCCTTATGACCCAACATCTTAAGCTGTAGATAAACATAACATGGTCTTGCCATGAACTTAGCATAAGCCGGCCGCCCGAACAGGGCATGATACAGACTCTTGATTTTCACCACCTCAAAAGTCAACATTTCTGACCTTGAATCATGATCATCTCCAAAAGCCACCTCTAGGGCTATCTTGCCAACTGGGTACGCTGATTTACCAGGCACCACTCCATGAAAGACCGTATTCAATGGTTTAAGATTCTTATCTGTTAACCCCATACGACGGAAGGTATCATAATAAAGGATATTGATATTGCTTCCCCCATCCATAAGCACCTTGGTGAACTTATACCCCCCAACTTGAGGTGCCACCACTAAGGCCAGATGGCCCGGATTGTCAACCCGGGGTGGGTGATCCTCTCTACTCCATAAAATGGGCTGCTCAGACCAGCGCAGATACTGAGGCACTGCCGGTTCAACAGAGTTTACTGCCCTCTTATGAAGCTTTTGATCGCGTTTACACAGGCTAGTGGTAAAGACATGATACTGCCCGCTATTCAACTTCTTCAGATTGCTCTGATAACCTGACTGCTGCTGCTGCTGATTCCCCTGATGGTTATAACCTCCTTAATTGCCCTGGTTCCCTTGATGGCCATGTCTGTTTTGATTGCCTTGGAATCCTGAACCGGAGTTGCCACCTCCATCCCGGCCCATGAAAACTGCCTCCTGAACCGCCGGGCGGGCCATTGTCATATTGAAACATATTGGAATTCTTGAACTCCCGCATAATGAAACAATCCTTCCAAAGATGTGAAGCTGGCCTTTCCTTCGATCCGTGCTTTGGATAAGGTTGATTTAACAGGAGCTCCAGATTGGGGCCTGATCCTCCGCCCCTCTGGGGCTGTTTACCCTTACGGCGCTGACCGTTGTCCTGAGCATTGGTGTTAGCCACAAACTCCAAACTATTGCCTGCCTTGCGCTTACCATTATTCCCATGACCTGCCGGATTGTGCTGCTGCCCCTTGGTATTGCCGTTCTTTTTCCCCTTCCCCGGTTTGTCATCCTCAGACTCATGGTCTTTGATACTATCTGAATCGATGTATTTCACCAAAGCAGCCATAAGGGTTGACATGTCATTGCAGTGACGCTTGAGCCTCCCTAGCTTCAGTTTTAATGGGATAAACCGGCAGTTGCCCTCCAACGTCAAAACTGCTGTATCTGCATTAATGTGGTCTGATGAATGCAAAATAGCTGAGACTCGTTTCACCCATTGCGTCATAGAGTCCCCCTCCTCTTGAACACAAGCGGCTAGGTCCACAATTGACATAGGCTGCTTACATGTATCTTTGAAATTCTGGATAAACCGGTGTTTTAACTCAGCCCATGACCCGACAGAGTTAGCTGGTAAGCTCTTTAACCAAGTACGACAGTTGTCCCCTCCAACATCATGGTGAAGTATTTAGCACACACCGCTTCATCCACGTCCAGCATCTCCATCGCCATCTCATAATTCTCCACCCATGACTCTGGTTGCAAATCTGCGGTGTAATTGGGCACTTTACGTGGGCCTTTAAAATCCTTGGGAAGTCGTACATTACGCAAAGCGGGGGTAAGACACGGCACCCCTAAAGAACTGAAGACCACGCCTGGCTCCACTGAAGTGGTAGGGCGAACCGGAGTAGGTTGACGAGCTGTGTGCAGAGCTGCTAACTCGGCCTCTCGACATGCGCGACCATGATCCACCACATCCTGTGCATTAGCACCACCACCTACCGGGTTGTGCCCTCGCGGCGAGTTATGGTGACGTGCACTGCTTGATACGGCCGGTTCATCCTCAACGTGCCTGCTGTAGCTCCGACTCGGGCGGGGGTGGAATGAATCCTCTTGCGACTATGCGAATAAGCCTGCTGCTGGTTTAAAGCTATTTGAAGGAGCTCTCTAGCCCGTCGTGTCTCAATCGCCACTGGTGACTCGCCGTCAGTTGGGAGGGCTGCCAATCGTGAAGTGGCGGCCACAATGTTATCCAACGGGTTGGAGTAATGCCCCAGGGGCATTGGAACATACTGTGGCACAATGTTGTTCTGACGAGGTGGGTTCATCGTGCGTGGCTAAACCGACGCTCCTGTTCCCGGCGCCTCCATCCGCTTTACCACCGGCTGGTTACTGGTTCCTTCTCCTGGCGTGTTGAAGAGATTTCTTGGTTCATAGCCCGGCGGGAGGTGCGACCAGTATCTCCTCCTCATGACATCCTCTGAAGCATTCTGATCCAGCCTAAGCCGGTAGGCCTGAGCTTCTAACTCGGCCCGTTTTGTAGCCATCCTGGCGTTCTCTGCTGCCAGGTCCGCTTTAGCCTGAGTTATCTGATCCTTCACCTATGCAATCTCTGCGTTGTGCTGATCCCAGTTTGCTGCCTCCACCTCTGCCGCCAGCAATGTTGCCAAGACGTCGAATAAATCAGACAAAACCTGAGCCAGGGGCGGTGCTGAGCCCCCTGCTCCTGCCGGTGTTGCTATTGCTGAACGGGAGAGCATTGCCGTGGCGGTAGAAGAGTGTTGCGCTGGTTGTGTACCGGCCATCAAGACCGCGACCCGGTTTGGCAAATCGAGGAGGTCCGGAATACTGTTGCCATCGGAACCTCTACTAATCCAGCCATCCTGTAGTTGATACAGGGACTCGGTTTCTCCGGTTGAAGACTCGTCATCGGAACGGATAAGGGTTTCTCCATTAGATGTTGGTCCATCCTCATACTCTGCTCCATGGATGAAACCTGCGAAAACATGCCTTGCTGCAGGCTGAACCGGGGCAGGGCTTGCACGCTGAGCCATCTCGATGACGTCGGTGCAGGTGTTCGGCTCAGGGCCCGGTTCACCGACCTTGCCGATGAAGACGTGAATTCCACCAAAGGGGACCCGGTACCCATATTCGATTGAACTAACCTCGAGACCCCACCCTGCATCATCGATGTAGAGCTTGCCGCGACGACTCTTCGTCATCCGGCCCACATCGTATCCCTTGAGTCCTTCGAGGCTGACCTTCAAGAACTCGAAACCATCGTGCGATAGCTCCACGTTGGGCGCCAATTGTCGTGGTTTTGTCACGGCAGATGTCCTCGTGAAAGGACTTAGTCGTGGAGCCATCACTACGGGTTATCTTAAAGGGGTTAAACCGGACAAGGGACACGAGGGTTTTTATACTAGTTCGGCCCCTTCGATGAAGGTAAAAGCCTATGTCTAGTTGTGTTTGGTATTGCTGGGGGTTCGATGACCAGGGAGCGAATCCGCTTTGCCTGGCTCTCGAGTTGTTGTGTGTTGCCCCTAAACCGCTGCCGGGTCATCCCTTTATATACACAGGTTGATGCCCGCCGGTTTACAGAGTCCCGAGGCCGGATCATAAACGTGTCTGGCTCGGTCTCTATCCTTCCTATCTTATAATGCAAGTTACATGAGAAAGTCAGTTTACATCTACATGCCTTAACTCGCCTTTGGGCCTTGGGCCTTCGTAAAGCGCCATCATCCTTACATCTTCATGGGCTTCTGATCTTCTTGGAGTTAATCCAGCTACTCCTGGTCGGTTTATGTCCAGTAGTAATATCCCCAATAGGGTTAGTTGTTGATTGTGGATGTATTAAAGATTTTTTAGCTAAGGCATTCTAATGTTGTTGCACATCCAGTATACCAACGATGAAACTTGTTACTACCTTCAGATTTTTGCACTATTAATGCTTATAGATTACATACCTCACTTTCATGAGATAAGTCAATTTTTTGTACAATGTCACCTAAATGTCAAGGCGCTGATGTCATTTTATTTTGGTTAAACTGCACAAAAAATTATGAAGACAAGAGGAAAGGTCAAGAGTGGGCACCTCCTCCTTTGGCTATTGTATTGATTCGTTCGATCAAGTTTTTATGTTTGATCGATTATCAAGATTGGGATAGCAATTTTTCATGTCCACTCGAGTTCGAAATGATATTTACCTTGAAGGTACATGGTTTGCAATTTTAATACTTTCATTAGTTAATAATGTTAGTTACCTTCAGACTTTTGTATTTGGTTTAATGCTCTTGCACATCTAGTACACCAATGTTGAAACTTGTTACCTTTACATTTTGTATTGTTAATTCTTATAGAAATCTTCCAGTGCTAGAGCTTATGGAAATTTGTTCAGTAAAACCATTGTACTGTACCCTGTAATAAAATAACTACTCTACTGTTGCACTAGCCACTGGATTAGTGTATATTTGTACTATTCGAATGGTGTTGCATTAGCGTATGGACATATATAAAGTGTGGCAAGCTTTCCCAGATATGTGCTCAAGAAAACTACTACCTGTTTTTCTAAATACTGGACGTTTGGGTACTTTAAATTGAACTACGAAAATGTCTTATATTTAGGAACAAAGGGTGTAGAGTTCACTCAAATTATCCCGGTAAAGCTAGTCACACCTTTCTTAAAATTAATGTTCATTATGTTATAGGAGGAGGTCTGTATGTTTGTCTCGAATGCCTGTCGACTACATACCTGACATCATGATGTAATGTTAAGCCATTTCCTTTTGTACAGTGTCACTGAATTGTCAAGGCGGTGATGGCATTTTATTTTAGTTGAACTGCACAAAATATGCTTAAAAAAGAGGAAAGGTCAGGAATCGATCATTCTTTCAGAAATAACTATATATGCCTTTCTGACATCAGTCGCTGTTGCCTTATTTATTCCTTCAAATAGGTGGTTAGAAACAGTCTTGCTACCTTTTCCCATTAAGAAATTGGAATGCTTATATTTGTGAGTCTATGCTTCAACTAGTGCCACTTTTATAGTAATCACACTTTCAATATCTATGCAAACAAGGATGCTTGATTTTTAGTGGAACTGCACAAAAAGTCCAACTGGTTCAACATTAGGAGCATGTTTTCTTCAAAACCTTTATATCCAGTTGGTGGCACTATGAGCTATTCATTACGAAGGTACATGGTTTGCTACTATCTTGCTACTCTTTTTGTACTATCATTAGATAGTAATACTAGTGGTTTGCATGTGAATTTATTGGCAGGGTGGACCTACATTGGAGGTGCAGGACATGATTCAATGATTGGATGATCAATTTCGGTTGTATCGATTTCACCTCTTCCATCATTGTGAACATGGATATCCTTGGTCTGATGAGGAATAGGCGCTATATTCTGCTCTGAACTAGCAAATCATTTCAGTATGAAATTGTCCAGGGCAAAACATGACTGTATCAAATTGTCCAGTGCAAAACATGACAAATGCTAAGCGGAAGAGACATTTTTAAACCGAAAATACAAGGTGGGGGATATGTTTAATAGCTGCTTGATATTTGTGCAGACAGAGATGTCTGCCTGTTGCTATTTGGCAAACACACAAAGTGACCGCAATTTTGGTTGAACTACACAAGAGAATAGTATAGTCACTGCATGCAGTGCCATTTGAAAATAGACACAGAAAGATTGGATGGTCACTTCATGGACCGCAGAAAAGTAGTACTGTACTATTTATTGGCCAACACTAGGTTCTTCATTGCTTCGGTGTTATTATACAATGGGCATCATTTTGCCTAACTTAAATTTTTATTCCGAAAATAGTCTCGCCGTGTGATTGAGAGAAGACCAAATCATATTGCAGTGGATGTTCCTCCATCATGTGTGGTTCATTCTCATGGTTTCAGCTATTGGTGAAACCACTTACGTTTGCAAGAGGAATTGTAGACTTCACAAACAAATTTGTCTTTCAGTCTGTACTGAATGTTGGCCAAGAGAAGCATCCATGTTAGTAGGAAGAACAGATGTTTTTTCTAGATCTTTGCTTTCCGAGCTACATATTTATGTATGATCTGTGAATCATTGAGATGCATTAACATGTTGATCTTATGTATGGGAATCATACTAGTTGGTTTTGAATTTGGGCTACTAATGTGAACATATTACAATGCCAGGCCTGTGAGTCTCGTGTGAACATTTTGAACGGATCGGCTCTTACTGCTATGCACAACATGATCCTTATTTTTGTGTTCTCAGTGTTTACAAGTTACTAACAGTTCCTTACTTCTGTTCGCTCAGTGTTTACAAGTTACTGATCGATCACTAGCTAGCCTACTAATGCGCTCCTGGCAGTTTTAGTTCTGATGTAAGATCCCAAGTGGTAGTTTTTTGAATAAAAATGCCTACCTATGAAGAAACTGACAAGCTGCTTTGAAGAAAATGCCCTGTGAATCTGAAGAAACTGCCTGCAAAAACGTTCGCAAATGACTTATCTCCCAGCGAACATTCATCAGCTAATGCGATCGTACACGTACACCATTTGACCTACTCGATCCTACACGTACACTATCCGACCTACTCGATCCTACACAGATAAATAGCGGATCACACACGTACTACCTCCTTTCCGGTTTGCAGGGATCAATTCAAAAAACGACCTACTCGATCCTACATGAATAAATAGCAGATCACGCACGTACTACCTCCTTTCCAGTTTGCAGGGCTTAATTCAAAAATCTAACCAACCAAGATAGATGATGAGTGGTGGAATCATTTTTGACAAGGAGGGAGTACCTCATCTGGATGATTCGAGTGCACTCGTTTGACCGTCATGCCGGCGTGCGACCCAGCACGGACGGGACACACCACTTATGGGACGGGATGACACAGTCATAATTTCAGTTTTTCTAGTTTTCCACGGCAACTGGCGCGCTAAAACATGCCTGCTTATGCATTGAATTCTGATGACCGCGATGACCGTCGCGTTTCCCGCGACACGCTAGTTTGCCTACCTTCCGCCTATAATTACTATTTCCCGGGCTTCTCCAGTGGCACCATCACCCAACTCGCCCTATCCTCATAAGCCCCCACCGGCCCGATGTCGCTCGCCACTTATCCTCGCTCTCGCCACGTCCGCCATGCCCCTGCTCGTCCGCGATAGGCGACACCGGAGGCGGTCACCGCCGGAACTAGTGTTCGATTTTTCACCGGAAGGCAGACGGAGGGAGGAGGCATTCTATAGGTCTTTAGATGGCAATGTGGACTATGAGGAGTTGTTGGAGCGCGACCGCCTGGCGGAGGAGTGATAACCCACAAGTATAGGGGATCGCGACAGTTTTCGAGCGTAGAGTATTCAACCCAAATTTATTGATTCGACACAAGGGGAGCCAAAGAATATTCTCAAGTATTAGCAGCTGAGTTGTCAATTCAACCACACCTGGAAACTTAATATCTGCAGTAAAGTGTTTAGTAGCAAAGTAATATGATAGTGGTGGTAGCGGTAGCAAAAGGTAATGATAGCAAAAGCAATATTTTTGGTATTTTGTAGTGATGATAGCAATACCAACAGAAAAGTAAATAAGCGAAGAACAATATATGGAAAGCTCGTAGGCAATGGATCGGTGATGGAGAATTATGCCGGATGCGGTTCATCATGTAACAATCATAACATAGGGTGACACAGAACTAGCTCCAATTCATCAATGTAATGCAGGGACGTATTCCGAATATAGTCATACGTGCTTATGGAAAAGAACTTGCATGACATCTTTTGTCCTACCCTCCTGTGGCAGCGGGGTCCTAATGGAAACTAAGGGATATTAAGGCCTCCTTTTAATAGAGTACCGGAACAAAGCATTAGCACATAGTGAATACATGAACTCTTCAAACTATGGTCATTGTCAGTGTCAAAACCGGCGGATCTCGGGTAGGGGGTCCCGAACTGTGCGTCTAAGGCAGATGGTAACAGGAGGTAGGGGACACGATGTTTACCCAGGTTCGGGCCCTCTCGATGGAGGTAATACCCTACGTCCTGCTTGATTGATCTTGATGATATGAGTATTACAAGAGTTGATCTACCACGAGATCGTAGAGGCTAAACCCTAGAAGCTAGCCTATGGTATGATTGTTGTTGTCCTACGGACTAAACCCTCCGGTTTATATAGACACTGGAGGGGGCTAGCACTACAAAAAAATACACTTCCGTGATGATACGTGTTTGTCATAGTAGGTCGCGTTTTTTGTCATGCATGTACATCCATGACGATTTTATGACAGAATCAAGATAGTCATACCTGTGCTGTCGTAGAAGTGTTCCATGACATTACCAAAATTATCATCACGGAAGTGTCCACTTCCATGATGATAAATCGCGCGTCACAGAAGTGCTTTCGTCAAGGGTGACCGACACGTGGCATCCACCGTAACGGAACGTCGTTAAGCTATCGGGTCGGGTTTTGGATCCGATAACCCGTTAATAGCCTCGACCAATGGGAAATTTCCACGTGTAAAATTCTTATTGGCCGGACGAAACACGTGTCAGCTCGTCAGTGGGTCAGATAGGTGCCTATGATATTTCGACACGTGCCACGGCCCACCACTGGCCCATTTAGCTTACAAAGCCAGCCCATTTGACTTGGTCAAAAGTTAATGGGCTGGCCCATGAAAAGCCTGTTAACGGTCTCTCCGCAAATAGCCCATTTTACGGCCCTTAACTCACGGCCCATTAGGCCTTAAAGGAAATCGGCCCAACAACGTCATGTGGACCGTCGAATATAACACCAGCCCATTTCACTTTCGGCCCATGTATGGCCCACGACGTCTTTCGGCCCATATGAGGCCTTCGTATCTTTCAGCCCTTTACATGCCCACGGTGACTCTAGCCCATAATGAACAGTAATTTTCTTTATACCCGTTAACGGCCCATGATTAACATGGGCCGTTTCCAGCCTGTGTTAGCTTTCAGCCTATTAACGGCCCATACGTTCTTCGGCTCCTTTTCGGCCCTCGATTACTTCCGGCCCGTTACTGGCCTGTTCCCCTAATGGGCCAAATTCGGCCCATGGCAAGAGTGGGCCCGTTACTGGCCTGTTACCCTAATGGGCCAAATTCGGCCCATGGCAAGAGTCGGCCCGTTTCTGGCCTGTTAACCCGTTGCGCCGTTTCCAGCCCGTCCTATATTCTGGCCCATTAACGACCCGTTATGCCTGTGATAGAATTAAGCCTTTGCTGTCCTACGACCTGTTACCGTGCTGGGCCGATACTAATTACGCCCGATTACGGCCCATGTAGACCTATTTATCCGATGGTCCGAGGCCCACCGATTATAGGCCCATTTATCGATGGCCCGTAGGAGACCCATGGATCCTACGGCCCGTATATGGCCCATGGTAGTTGCGGCCACTATCAAACCAGGGAAAAAGAAGACTAGGAAATAAATAAGGCCGAAACTAACGCTACGCTATTAAGGCGATTGCACAGATTACATCCACTCGGCATCAAAGATCGCCACCAGTGCAAATATAGGGAACACCCTACACTATACAAAAATGGCTTGCTGTTTTCTTCAGCCGGTGGCTGCACGTTAAGAATAAATTTTGTATCGCACCAAAACAAATTACAACTATATAACAAAAGGAAGGTTGGCATAAAACTTAACAGTCTAGCAGATAAATGCACCACCGGAAGTTCAGAAGCTCAGTTCATTTGACCTGACTGTTACGTTTTCATGCTGTATTGTCCGATGGAGCACCATAACCCTCGCCTTCATTTCCCCTAGGCTCCTGAACAACATAGCAAATGTCTGATAGTCTGGTTTCAAAACCATGCATATCTTGACGACATTGAGCAATGTTTCTCCTTGTTTCACAAAGGGTCTCTGTTAGGGAATGGACTTGTGTCTGGAGTGCAGATACAACATTGCTTTGAGCTTGCATATCTTGATCATGAGGCAGTTTGGATGATATTGCCTTAACAACCAACCCAGTATTACGCAGGAATGTGCTTTTGGCACTGTTAGTGGACAGGTACTGACCCACTGCAGCAAGAGCTGACATTGCGGTTATAGTTGCCTCGCCACGTTCAGAAGGTGGCGGTTCCACCATTTTTTCCATAGCTTGTTGAAAAGTTGAGGTTTTACATTAGTAGTACCAGAACAGAAGATATTAAGGAGGCAACAAAACCAAACAAAATAGCTTTGGTCTATATACAGAACTTATTCTGGTGAACCCATGTAAAATATTAGTTGTATTTTATTGCAAAGTACATAATAAAACCAGGTTCCAAACATATGACCATGTACCATCGCTAATGTATTGTCTATTTCTTCACATTGTATTGAGGGCTAAGGATAAAGAGACAAAGTTTATAATACGGTAAGCATAGTATGCCATCATTCATATCACAAAACAACTGAGAATAGACAAACAGGCAATTGTAACGTTGTGTGGGCAAGTCCAGCACTGAACTAGATTATGGGTCAAGATCAAAGGAACATCACTCCTCTCTTTTAAATCTTGTAAGGTGCAATGATACACTAAGACAATTGTGTATAAAATTGAAAAGAGTAATAGACATTGGCTGCAAACCATGCAGTTCAAGGCACAAGTCAGAGTAAGTAGCAGTTAAAAGGCATGAGGATTAAGGACTTACAACATCGGCTTTGACTGGTGTAGTCATGCCCTTCTTCTTGCTGGTGTGACAGTCCTTGAAGATTTCAGCAGCATTTGGTTCAGATACTTTTTGGTCCTTGCGGGCTTTCCTCTGCATTCCGAACAAGTCAATATAGATCTGATAATATGGTACAGCGAAAAGAGTGAAACATCAACTAATTACAAGAGCCTCGTAGTGTGCAATATAGCTATGAGATCCTGTCATTTGTTGGAATTTCACTTTCGTACGGTTGGCCTTGTTCTTTGAATAGTTCACCTACAAGAAGATAGATTTGTGTGGCACAAGCGTAAATAGGACTTCAACATGTGATCTGATCACATATATATAATGTACCTGATACTTCGGATCAGACCAATGTTTAACAAGGCCCCTCCAGTCTTCATCCGATATATTTTCCACTGGAGATGTTTGGGAAAGTTCACTGTTAGCCTTGCCTTCAAAGTGAGTTTTCCTCAAGTTATACCGATACTGTCGCAGAGCAGACTTGAAAACATGGGTGCAAGCTTGTCTGGTTGCATCATCTTGGCAATCCAACTTGAACCTCATCTGTTGAAAATTATGGGAGTCTCATTATCAGCAACCTAGAAAGTATGGGACAGAGCAAGATGATATTACTAGTTTCCATAGATAACCCTACTTATAGATAAAATGGTCGAGGAAGGTGTTGAACTGGGTTTCGTCTTTGTCATTCCTGTACTTAATCCATGTTGGGAGGATACGTACATGACACCTAATGGCAACCGCTGCCTCTGATACTAACTTGGTTGACTCTGTAGCATCACATGGCCTTTTAAACCTGCCTCAAAACGGATCTCCATTCTTCCTCCTCTAGATTTAGTTAGCCTATCGAGCATTATCCCTGATGTTTGTTTCCTCTTGCGCCTAGGTGCTAGTCCAACAACGAACATAGGAAGTGTTAGTGTACATCAAACTGTGAGACTACATATAAAGAAGCATGCAACTGTAACTTGACTCCAGCAACTACCTTCTTGTTGTTGAAGCTCAAAAAGGTTCATCTGATATTGCCAACTCGTCTTGTGTCAAGAGTGCTTGGGAAGTAGTGTCAGGTGGCAAGGGAGCTTGGGAACGTGCTGCTAGCTCAGTTGACGCATGAGTAAGTCATGCAACTGGTAGTACTGTGGTAGGTGTTGCAAAAACTAGGGTTGTCTCTGCTTGTTTGGTGGCAGCTATTTGTTTCTATTTGGCTTTTTTTGCAACTCGTGTAGCATGGGATGCCGTGTTTGTAGAATTTTCCGCTGGACTTTGACCTTCTATTGCACCATCAGTACCAGCAGAATCTGTAGGATTCATCCGCTTCTCATTCCCTGCCATTCTGTGTTTCTTCCTCTTTCTCTGTGCCATGTTAAGTCAAGCCGACAAGAAAAACGCATAACAATTTAGTTCTTCAGAAAAAATTGATGCGTGATGCAGACGAACTGAACTTTGATGTTAGACAACCACATGATAGGAGGATGTAATATGTATGAAAAACAGGACGGAAGAGATAACCAGAACTATGATGTGTAAACTAAGAAGAAGACATTTCACCAAATTAGAGGCAATGCAATGGAAGGTAGACACCATATGAAAGATGCTACAAATATCGCTCTGCCAAGTTAACAGTGTCTCATCGTATATGGCGTTTAAACAAATGCGAAGCAGTACAAGAAATAAATCATATGCAAGATGCAAACAACATCACACTACCATGTTAGAGGTCTCTCGTCATTAGTGCCATTGCATATTCATAGCTTATGATGTGTAAACTAAGGAGAAGGCATTTCAACAAATTAGAAGCAATGAAAGCTAGACACGATATGAAAGATGCAACGAATATCACTCTACCAAGTGAAAACTATCTCGTCATAAGTGCCATTTCAACAAATTAGTAGTACAAGCTAGAAAAGAATGTGAGATGTAACCTATATCACACTCCGAAGTCAAATGTGTCTTATGATAAGTGATTGTTGCAGGTTACACAATAGTAGTAATTTGATGTAAGAACATGGTGTGATAGACAGATATTGTATGTTCTAGAAACGGGAACACGTGTCTTATTCAAGTATAATGTGTAAAGTAAGCAGATGGAATTCAACAAAATTAGAAGCAATACAAGCTAGACATCACACATAACATGCAACCACATATAATAGTGCCAAGTTAGAGGGAGCACTGGTGATGCTGCACTAGGGGAGACGTGCTCATCATAAACACAACTTTGTTGAGTGTCTATGCATGTGTTGTCTTGGAAATCATGTTGGGGGTGTGGAGGAGTAGAAACTGTAGAGGCCCTCCGTTCGGAAGGAGCTCCTTTATCCGCTGCCTTGCTAACTTCCTTCCGCTTTATTGATTTTGAATTGTCAAGTAAAACTGACAAGAAAAAGCAATAAAATTCTCTCTTTAGAACTCATTCATGCATGATACTGACAATCACTACTTTGATGTAAGGCAAACACATGATACTAGGATGGAATATGTACGAAAAACAGGACGGCATGACATGTTCACAACTGTTTGTGTAAACTAAGCAGAAACCATTCCAGCAAATAAGAAGCAATGCAAGCTAGACACCACATGAAAGATGCAACCAATATGACTCTGGCAAGTTAAAAGCGTCCCATCATAAATGGAATTTCAACAAATTAGAAGCAGCGCATGCTATAAATCATATGAAATATGCAACTAATATCGCACTGCATATACTAAAGGTGTCTCATCATGTTGATTGATGCGGGATACAAAAAACAATAGTTTTATGTAAGGACATGCTTAATAGACAGATGTACTATGTACTAAATACAGGAAGTCATGTCACATTAATAGGTATAATGTATAAGCTAAGCAGACTAGCACATGCAGTTTAACCAGATTGGAAGAATTACAATCTAGACACCATATGCAACATGCAACCACATATCACGCTGCCAAGTTAGAGCAAGCACCTGCGATGCTAGTGTAGGGGAAATGCTGTAATCAACTACATAGATACATTCACTATCTTCATCTAGCATTTCTGTTTCTTGAGAATCATGTCGGGAGGCTGACGCTGCATTCTTTAAATGAGGAGTAGTCCCCTTGCCCGCCTGCCTCGTCATAAGTGATTGATGAGGGATACACAAGAACATTAGTTTGATGTAAGAACATGGTTAATACACAGATGTACTAGTATGTACCAAAAATAGAAAGGCATGTCATATTCAAAGGTATAATGTGTAAGCTAAGCAGATGCAATTTAACCAAATTGGAAGCAATACAAGCTAGACATCCGGCTGGAGTGGTGAGCATGATCATCTAGGACCTGAGAGCCTGGTGGGAGGCGGGCTGCTTCGCCACCATCGCAGCTTTTTAGTTGGCTTCCAGGTGATGCCTATCTTTTCTGGGCTTGTCACTGGCTCGGCCAGTGCCCTGACTAGCTATTTGTCTTCTGGTGCTCATGGGATGGTGGTTCATGTAAAAAATATCTTTCCTTATCTTACGAACTTCGGCCTTCCGAATACAAGCTAGACACCATATGGAACATGCAACCACATATGACACCGTGAAGTTAAAGCAAGCACATGGGATGGTGATTCATTGCGAGTGAGGTCATCAACTCCAGAGCTACGTTTACCATCTCCATCTATTGACACCGCACCCTTTATAGCGCTGTAATGTGTCTTGCCTACCCGCATACGAAGCTGGACCGACTTCTCTCTTTTATTTTTGGCTTCTCTCATGGCAGCAGAGTCTGAAATACCCTTGCATAAAAACACAATAGTGAGAGTAAGGGTGAAGTGTGTGCAGAACTAGTGCATTGTAAAAGTAGCAGATAGCAGGTGGCTGAAAAATAAATGACAGGAGACATATGATAGCTCTACAACATTGCATGGCAAACAAAATTAGATTCTACTCCGTATGATTTTGTAATATATGAGCACAGGAAATGCAGGTACTCCTCTAGCACACCACCACATGTGGTCATATCTAAGATAACAGTCGACTGAAAATAAATAGGTCAGTTGATTTTTTTAATGAACCGTCTGATCTATAAGGAACGGGCAGATGGCCTTCGTCTACCTCCCGCCAGTCACTATTGACGATCTTTCTCGAACCGCCAGCGACCACCGGCCCAGACCCCTGCCTCCGCCGCCCCGCCCTCCATCGACCTCACGTCACTGCCGTGCTTGGCAGCGCCCCCATGCCATCCCTTTAATCCCGGCCGACCTCCAGATCAGGCGCCAGTAGCTCTAGGCTGCACACGCCCCTAAGATAAACACAAAGGCGCTGCTTCCCCGGCGTAATAGGCGTACTAGCGCCTGTTACGCCGGGGAATGCTTCCGTTAATTGGGAATCAACTGGCCAGAAATTGAAATTTAGGGGGGCGACGGACCTCTAGCTAAGGTGAAATAGTATATGAGGAGAAACCTTGTGCATCGTGAGTTACTAGGAACATCTAGTATCAAGAAGAAGCGGCCAACTAGTGTCTTCTGTGGGATGAATACCGTGCAAGCAGAGACGTAAGATTTGCACAAATAAGGGAAGAGGAGTACCTTTTTTCGGTTGCCGGTGTGGTCACCTCCACATGTCGCGCCGATCTTCTTCTTTTTACCGGGGAAACTGATGTTCTGGAGGGTGCAGGCTTGGACGAACCCATGGCCAAATTGTTGACTGTGTTGCCGTGGCCATATGTCGGCGGAGGGGAAGCAGATCCGAGGCGGCGAAGGATGGCGTAGCAGGAACATCTCCGGTGCGGTGGAGGGTGGCGAAGTTGGAGTGGCAGCAGTGAGGCGCAGGACGACGTGGTTGAACTGGCTCGGGTACGGACTGCTCGGCCTCGGCTTCAACTACTAGCCGTGGAGGGCGTTGCGGTTGAGGTTGCGGTGGACGACGACGTTGGGGTATCGGCTCCGGCGTGATGGAGGAGGGCGGCGGTTGATGGGTGGGATGGGGTGGCGGACGGAGGACGCCGGGGTTTCGCGGCTGGTGGAGAGGTAGTTTTGGCGCCCACGGAGTACGAATGGGGAATCAGACAGGTGGGGGGAACCATGTTTCGGTCTGGGACGCGCTTGTTCTTGGCTTTTTTGAACAAAACATGAGATGCGCTTGTTTGAAATTTGGGGAAAGTACAAACTTTGCTCCCCTCTTAAATTTCGGACCTACCACAGGTCGGGGGTAGGATGGTAATCCCAGGTGTCCCAAACAGTGGGCGGGAGCGATTTCGGCCGCGCGATGTGTGCTTAGGCGGCCATTGTGTATGACTGTTTTTTGGATGCGGTTGCATGGCTTCTAGATGAAGCTACAAACCTACCCCGGTTTAGACCTTTGGACGTCGGGCGGTAGGTTTCATGGGTCGGAGTTATTAGAAAAGTAATTTCCTTGTACTACCAAACATTGGTCTCACGTGGTTTCGGGCGAGTAGAGGCTCTTTTGGCGCGTCGTTCGAAATTTTGAAACACAAGCATTCACGTTTAGAGTACTCTTGAACTATGAGGATTGACCTAAATAGACAACGTTAAATTTGACCTTGTATGTTTGAAAACCTCATTAAATTATCCGCTTCTTTTTGAAATTTTGACACTTGAAAATCCTATAACTACGATTATTTTGGAATGGTGGAGCTAAATTTGAATCTATTTTGTACACGACTACATATGCTATTATGTGCAAACTCAGAGCAAATATTGGTGCCCCCATAATTTAGGTATGGTTTACAAATGCCATGATATCAAATTCAAATAATTGAATGGACTTCATGTTGAATTCAATTTTTTAAACCACCTTAAGTTGAATTCAAATGTATGCTAGTTCATAGGTAGCTAATTATAATGTCCATTGTGTAACTTTCGTATGTATAATGTGCTTTACACACACAACATGAACTATACTCACGTTTATATTCGATTGCTAAAGCGATGCATTGTCTGGAGTTCAAAATACTAACTATGTGGATCAATTGTGTCGAATAATAACATAGACATGCTCAAATTCGATAGAATCTAGATGTCTGATGGATCAATGACCGCTCCTTACGCGAATTGCAAATATCATGATCCCATCCTAATATTTGGATACAATTTATATCTTTAATCAATGTGTAGAGCAGTCTTTTACGTGTAGTTTCACTCTCCATCGGTGGTCTCTCACACATGCTCACACACTCTCTCCCGAGGTGTCTTTCTCGCACACATGCTCTAGATATAACCCTCCCTCCCTCTCGTAACCATTTACAACTATTTTCACTAACCTTTATCACAAGCACTCTTCCTCTCGCAAACATACACACGCACAATCCTCATCGACCCTTTCTATATACATGGACCTGCCTACATGTCTCATGTACGCACATTATCTTTACGCCTGTCTCTCACGCATTGTCTCACACCTCTCTTCCTAATCGACAAGTATGATTCTAGCAGAGCATTCTGTAGGATGCCCCTTAAAGTTAGGTCGGATGAATAGTAATATTAGAGATAAAGGGGTTACCTTAGTCCGAGAACCTAGGGTTAAAAATCCTAGCCGGCTTTGTAAGTGGACACAAAGTCCTTCACAATTCTGCTATCTTTGTCTTGTACGACTAGTCATCCATGGGTCTTCCTAAATGCGGCACGGGCCGACCAATGTGGCGTAGGACGGAACCAAACGAAGGGCCTCACCTCGACCCACCGGACCTCACGCGGTGACACACCCTATGCCCCCACATCTCATTATCTTCTCACACCCACACATACCAACACAAACACCGCACACACAGAAAATTTCTCCTGGCGCCTCTATTCCCTTCTCGCTTGCATATACAGACTAAAGGGAATGGAATCTCTTGTCGTGACATCATATTCGTCTCTCTCTCTAGACCACTCTCATTTCTCGTGCTATCTCTCCCATGCCCCCCCGTCGGCCCCTCTATCCATGCCTCTCTTGAATACGTAATACACACACATACCTCTCTAGGCCCCGCCGAATGCATCAACTACACATTCACACATGTTACATCATGTACCCCATTGATCTAAAAAGCCCTCTCTTCACGTTTATTTCGCATACAACATTCCTTTTGAATAAAGTGTGCCCAAAAAAATTATTTTAGAGTTTCTACATATATACAACATTACAAAGTTATATGGAGGAGTACGAACGCTAATTTGCATTGCATGGTGCCCACAATGATATTTATTCTGCACTGTGAATTTGTATATTTTTATCCTATATAAAAAGTTAGTCATAATAAAGAGAAACGAGGAGCATCTCTCTCTCCATCGCATACCCCCCTGTACGCCCCTTTCACATATGCACACAAAACTATCTCCAGGTCCTCTAAAAGTAAGCCCCAGAAAATTCACGCATGTTTCATATTTCTCTCGCGATATATGCAATGACGATCATTGTATTTGAAGCGAAAGCACGATATGTACATTGGACTTCAGAATCCACTCATTACGGTCACCATTTACGTTTAGTGGTTGTTATACAGTCACGGGCTCACCGTACAACTCTGTATTTGCTCATGACATGACTAGTTGACCAGTTAAACGCTCCACGTGGCACCTCTAGTGTTGCATCACATTATCTCACTACCATCGTGCCCACCTGTCGACTTGTATCTACTCTACATCTACACTCTTATAAAATACATAAAATACACTCTTATAAAAAACAGAGTTGGTGATGATGGTGTGCCTGCCATCCTGCAATATAGGTCGTCCGATTTATATCTGACGAATAGGAAAGAAACTATGGCAATTTTGCAAAAACTTACCCACACACCTCTCCACATTTGCAAATAAGGCCTTCCCTCGTTCATCCTTTTCTCTCACAAGATAAACAAGTCATAAAAATGCATCTTGATGTTACGTGCAACGCACGGGCATCTTGCTAGTAATAATGAAAACAAACGTCAAAAATATATTTGGACGGTGGTTCGAAGTCATGACCGCGGGCACAGCGGACAAGGTGGCCTTGTATTGGTATGCTGAGTCGTCTGTTTTAACACACAAGAGCTAGTGTGGTGATTATACACACACTTACGCATGCACACGAACTGTATCCACGCAACACTCACACAAACACATGCACCCACCCACGCACGCAACACTCACACGTACACATGCAGCCACGCACGCACGCAACACTCACACGCACGCACGCAACACTCACACGCACACACGCACGCATGCATGCACACACCAGTACACCACACGACCAATACACACTCTCACGCTCAAGTGCTCAACCTACACGTGCATGCGCACACATCAGGCCCTGACAGACACATACACAACCAGGTGATTCCCACGCACGGGTTGGAGCCTTGTCATGCCTGCGTAAATTTGTGTTTATCTGACCTTTTGCCTATGCGAACTGACAAGTTGGACCCACAAGGAACGTGGTCAATTTAACTAGTCAACATGGCGCCACGCAGACTATTTGTCCGGTCAACAGAGTGCAATCCGATGCTAAACTGTGAGCAAGTGACCGTATAATCACCGCAAAACATATATAGTGACTGTAATCAGCTTATTCTGAAGTTCGGTGACCGTATTACGCTTTTCTCTCTGTAGGCCCTCCAAACCTACATCTCTACACGTTCTCGCATGTTACATCAAACAACTATGCAATACAGCACTACTATTACACTCTAACACAATAAATCATATGTGTTTTTAGTTTTACTAGATATCATATTGTTACTTATAATTATTCAGTCTGCATACATTAAAATCGCCTTTGAAATGTATGGCCAATATCATCTACCGCGTGGGAAAAATCCTGCCCTTTCCTGTTTAATCGGGTTTGTATCGATGGATCGTGCGAAACAACAAAACTATAGTACTATACAGTACAAGTGACAGTTCACTGGGCCGTCGTGTCGTCTACTCCTCCGTCATAAGAGTGGAGCGCTCGCTTTCATAAATCTTCTAGTCCCTTTCGCCGACATGTGGGACATCAAGCTACCGGGTCCACGTGCCATACCGGAATACAGTGCAGAGCAGCCGGGGTGAAGCACCCCAGTCATGGCGCGGGCGTATTAATGAGCAATGAGGCGTCAAATCACAAAGCTGCACCTTTCCCGCAGTGAAGTTGGAGGGACGAAGCAACCATCATTTCACTCGTTGCTGAATCCGCTTCTCCCTCATCTTCTTCAACTTAACCACGTGTTGCTTCCGCCGTTGTTCTGCCTCATGTGGGACGCGGATCGGCTTGGTAAAGCACTGACACGTGGGACCGCATGTTAGAAAACCGCCAGGACAACGTCCTCCGAAAATAAGAAGCCTAATCCTAGACTTACAAAGGGCTATGTAGCTGCTACATATACTTTCCATCTAATCTATATATGCCCCCCTGATTTTCAGGTGGGGTGGGCCTAATCCTCTCCTTTAATCCAATCAAATAGTCCCACATCACATCAGTTCGTAACTTTACGTAAACCATTACGTGGATGTAGCATTTCTCAAATAAGAAACCTCCCCCGCCATCCGCGCGGCAGAATCACCTCCTTTTTACTAATCTTGATTCTATAATTTTTTAGATCAATATAATTGAGATTTGTATAGATAGCACACAGGAGCAAAACCAAGTGGTACGGTTAAGGGCATCCACAATGTGTAGCCAAATGTGAAAAATAGCTTTTGGCATCATGGGAACCATTGTGGACGGTGTTGCCAAAGCCAAAAAGATGGAACCGAAGCTCCCTGATTGATTGATTGAAGGAATAGAAAAATGTAACGTCTCTCCTCTTTCTCCCATGCTTGGACGCATGTAGTACAGTATAGAGCACAGAGTCTACTCCCCTGTCCCTTCTATCACAAATCACAAAGCAGTGAGGCGTCAAATCACAAAAGCACGGACGAAGCAACCATCATTTCACTCTTCGCTGACTCCACTTCTCCATCGTCTTCTTCAAGAAACCATCTCACCGCACTAGTACTCCTAGTAGTACTAGTAAAGGACTTCCTGGATGCAAATAAGGCGGTTGTCTCAGCTTGCAGGTGGCACTTGCGAACGACTTACCGTGGTCTCCCTCAATGGTGTTCTCCGTCGAACGCACTTTGCCAAACCACCAAAAAAAGATATCGTCGACGTCACCGCAATGGGGTAGGAAGTCAAATATAGTTACTACCTCCATTTTTTTGTACACAAGGCCAGTATATCAAAATTACAATTTGAAAAGGGCCACTAACACTAATCGAGGCAAAATTGATGGGGTTAGCAACCAAGGACATTAATATCCCCTGCATGCATGCGGAAGTGAGAAGGTTGGTTTGCATGGCGCTGCATTAATCAAGCGATGAGGAGTGAGATGGTTAGCTCTTTGGTATTTGGAGAAAAAATACGCATTAATTGACACGTGAAACGAGGATTTGTATCGATTAAATCTCGCGAAGGAAAACCCCGCCTTTCTTTTTTAACACTAGTACTCCTAGTACGTACGTACTTATCCTGTTTGGGTCTAGGCCTTGCATTGCCAAACTTCGCCACACATTTTTGCCAAGCTTGCCTAAAGTTTTCATAATGAGAAGGAGGTACACTTGCGCACGGCTGTCGCGGTCGCACGCACCCTCACACGGTCGCTCCTGCACGCCGCGGTCGCACTGCACCCTCACATAGTCGCTCCTGCACGCCGCAAACCCAACCAAGGGAACAGACCCTCACTGACACGTGCTGTCGCATGTGAACAAACCAAACTCAGCCATCCTATCACTAACACATAATTTTTGTTCATAGAGTATGTTTATCCAACCACATGTTGGGGAGTATCCGTACGGCCCGTGCGGTGGTCTGTTGGGGAAGAAGAAGAGGTGAGGAAGAAGGAAAGAAGGGTTAGGAGACGTAGGATATTCATCCAACCGCCTGAAAAAATGGTAGACTGACCCAAGTCAGGCGACTTGTATAACAAATATATGTTTTTACACAGCAAAAGATCCATAAAAACAACAACATAAAGAAAAACTATCACTGCACGCGGAAAGAGACAGCCTCGTCGTCTTTGGCTGCCGGCGCGAACCAGCTGTCGTTGCCGACGTGTGTCTCCGCACCGTGGTTGTCCTTGACCTCCAGCTACTCGTTCAAGCAGAGCATGCGGGCGCTCTGCACGGACGAGAGCACAGCCTGGTTCAAGTCGAGGACGTCCGGTTCCGCCTGCAGGAGGGCCTCGATGGCAGCGGCATCCGCGCGCTCTGCGTCGAGTCGAGCCTCCGCCGCCCGATTCAAGTCCAGGACGTCTGGTTCCGCCTGCAGGAGGGCGTCGATGAGAGAGGCATCCGCGCGCTCTGCGTTGAGTCGAGCCTCTGCCGCCCGGTTCAAGTCCAGGATGTCCGGTTCCGCCTGCAGGAGGGCCTCGATGGCAGCGGCATCCGCGCGCTCCGCCTCAAGTTGAGCCTCCGCCGCCCGGTTCACATCCACGACATCCAGTTCCGCCTGCAGGAGAGCCTCGATGGCAGTGGCATGCGCGCGCTCTGCGTCAAGTTGAGCCTCTGCCTCCCGGTCCTCCTTTAGTATCGCCATGTTGAATCGCTGGTCTGCCTGCACCATGGGGGACTCGGACGCCGGCACGAAGTTGACGTCCATCGTCTCATACCCATCGGGGGCCCTCTGCGCCACGACCTCCGCCATGAACATTGGATCGGCTTCCTCCTCCTCGTAGCTTGGCTCCAGAGAACTCGGGGATTGGCCCTCCGCAAAGCGAGCTTGGGAACGGAGGTCTGTGGCGCCGACAGCCGCCGCGATTTCTGCGCGGCGCTCCAGCATCAGCATCTTGTAGTAAGTGATCTTGTGGCGCACCATGGCTTTCCGGCGAACTAGGGGACGCTTGATGTGGGCTAGGGGATCGAAAGGTGGGGGAATGGGCTGGAGATTTGGTGTGGTTTTAGGGCAGTGGCTGGCGTAGGCCGAGCAGCGAAGGTTCTGGTGTGAATAGTGGTTCCAGTGATGACCGGTCAATTGGTTTTGACTGTACATCGCTCTTGTCTCGTTCGCGTTGTAGCCTGGCACGCTGGACCCTCCATGTCGCTCACCGAATGGAATGCGCATCTTCTTGCGTTTTTGCTCACTTGTGGGACCGCAGTTGAGAGCAAACCGACGTCCCTCCCCCTCCCCCGCCCGCGTCATTTATTATACCACCACTCCCTCCGTTTTATGCGGAGTAAATAAAAACAGAGGGAGTATACTACAGATGAGGATCCCCTGACGTGGCCGAACCCATTGAGTAACTGACATGCGGGGCCTAGCAAGCATGGGGTCCGCCAGTAAGTGACCGAAAGGGAGGGTAAGGCAGGGATACCTACGTCAGAGGATCCACTTCCACTATACTACTTTAACCAAATGTTAGAGTAATAATATATGACATGCAACTTGCACAAATGTTAGAGTAATAATATATGACATGCAACTTACACAAAGCATACAGGGTCTAATGCGTTTTTCGAGGCTAACTTTGACCAAATGTTAGAGTAATAATATATGACATGCAACTTACACAAAGCATACAGGGTCTAATGCGTTTTTCGAGGCTAACTTTGACCAAATGTTAGAGTAATAATATATGACATGCAACTTACACAAATCATACGGTCAAATTCGTATGTGAAAGGAGTTTCCAATGATATAATTTTCACATTATACATCTCATGTACTATTAATCTTGTCAATAGTCAAATTGGAAACCATCTCGAGTACAAATCTAGGAGTACATACGAATCTAACAATATTGATTGGGCGTTGTTGAATGTTGATACCTTTTTGATCAAAGTAGAGATACTTTGACTACACATAAAACTTATATGTAAACTAGAAAGGATAGGAGGGAGTATATTGTACGTTCAAAAATGAAACGAACATTGAATACCCTTTATATATGATTTGCGGATGCTATGATCACCGGTTCAAAATTTTGAATCTGCCTTAGGTATCACGTGCCCCCACTCGTTCCCTCTCGATTTCATCTCGGGGTCCGGAGATCTATTGAAAGAGGACTAGGGTGGGTACATGCGAATGATACTCGGCGGAATGTGAAAATGAGGCATGCGGGAGGATGGACTCGACTGGAGGGTGACGTGATCGATGGAGAAGAGGGTTGGAGAGGAATGAGAAATAAGAAAACGCCACATGATTACACTTGAACGGCTCAAATAAACAATAAGTTGTCTCACTTCGCCTACATAGTGAAAGGCCTAATGCGTAACGCGGAGCACTGACACTCGAATATGGCCGGGAAAACAGGGAAACCGACATGTGGGGCACACCCGTCGAGACGACGTAGCGCAGACTAGTGCAATGGAGGAGCTGGCCCACGACCTCCTCGCCACCGACAACCGTTTATGTGGGTCGTTGGGGCCAACAACGGGGCATAGCTCCAGCACCGCCTCTGGACACGGCGACCGCGGTGAGCGACACGCTCATATCGTTGCAAGACACGGTCGGTTTCAGTGTGCCGAGGGTGGCGTTAGTGCTGTGGCACGACCAACGGTATGTTTGGTTTGTGCCCAAGGTTGCCCCATCAAAGCATTGGGTAGCCAAAATTTTGGTTGAGGTATTGGTTGCCATGATTTGGCCGACATTGGCAAGAAAAATGAACTAGAGTTGGCTAGAGTTCATTGGCATGCCAAAGAAATGGCAACCATCCAAACAAAGACCAATCTTTGGGTCATGACCAAAATTTTGGTTGAGGTATTGGTTGCCCATGATTTGGCCGACATTGGCAAGAAAAATGAACTAGAGTTGGCTAGAGTTCATTGGCATGCCAAAAAATGGCAACCATCCAAACAAAGACCAATCTTTGGGTCATGACCAAAATTTTGGTAAGGTGCACTTTGGCCACAATCCAACACACCCCAACACCCGGCTCGTCGAGGATGCACGGGGCGTCGCGACGCGTCCGCGGAGGGGTGTAGCACGACCAACTGCATCCTCTGGACCTGAGACCATGCCGGGTTGTCTTGCTTTTTCAATGACATGTGGGGATCGCATGTGAGCAAAGGGCATCTCCAACGTTGCCACGACCGCAACTGACTACCCTGGCACACCAAAACCCTCGTTCCTCGTGCCGTCGCGCGGTGCGTTCCCAGCTGGCGCCAGCTGCCTGCATTCATGCTGTCGGTTCATATGTCGTCGTTAAGAGGCTCGGTGCCCGAGGAACCAACTCTGGCGACTTAATGACGCACCCGGATGCTTGGCCTCACCGGAATGCGCTACTTAAAGCGGCAACGCCCAGCTAACCTCCACACCATAGCGCATCGTCCTCGTACCTGGCACCACATCCGCCATGACCGCAAGTGCGAATGCTCTGCGGGAGAGCTTGTCTTCGATGATGAAGCTTGAGGTCGCCGCCCTCGCTCAAGTCGCCTCTCACGACGCAATAGCGGCGTAGCCGGACGCGGACGCGACCACACAAGCGGTGGTCACGCTGGCGGCCGACGACGGGAGCACCGTCAGCCACGTGTCCTACTTGCCGCCGTCCAACGTCCGGCACTGCCAAGGTCGGGGACTCCTCCGAGGATGAGTAGGGCATGGGAGGCGACAGGGCATTGATACGTCCATTTTGCATCATGCTTTTATATTGATATTTATCGCATTATGGACTGTTATTTCACTGTATATCACAATCCTTATGGCTATTCTCTTATTTTACAAGGTTTACATAAGGAGGGAGAATGCCGGCAGCTGGAATTCTGGGCTGGAAAAGGAGCAAATATTAAAGACCTATTCTGCGCAACTCCAAAAGTCCTGAAACTCCACGGAACGTCTTAAAAGAAATAAAGAAAAATCCATGCCAAAGATGAAGGCCAGGGGGCCCACACCCTTCTCACGAGGGTGGGGGGCGCCCCCCAGGGCGCGCCCCCCTACCTCGTGGGCCCCCTGGTGGATCTCCGACGTCCATCTTCTCCTATATGAAGTCTTTCGATGAGAAAAAAATAAGAAGCAACCTTTCGGGACAAGACTCCACCGCCACGAGGCGGAACCGAGGCGGAACCAATCTAGAGCTTTGGCAGAGCTGTTCTGCCGGGGCAACTTCCCTCCGGGAGGGGGAAATCATCACCATCGTCATCACCAATGCTCCTCTCATCGAGAGAGGGCAATCTCCATCAACATATTCACCAGCACCATCTCATCTCCAAACCCTAGTTCATCTCTTGTATCCAATTCTTGTCTCAAAGTCCAGGAATGGTGCTAGTAGGTTGCTAGTAGTGTTGATTACTCCTTGTAGTTGATGCTAGTTGGTTTAATTGGTGGAAGATCATATGTTCAGATCCTATATGCATATTATTACCCCTCTGATTATGAACATGAATATGCTTTGTGAGTAATTACGTTCGTTCCTGAGGACAAGGGAGAAGTCTTGCTATGAGTAGTCATGTGAATTTGGTATTCGTTTGATATTTTGATAAGATGTATGTTGTCTAGCCTCTAGTGGTGTTATGTGAACGTCGACTACATAACACTTCACCATTATTTGGGCCTAGAGGAAGGCATTGGGAAGTAATAAGTAGATGATGGGTTGCTAGAGTGTCAGAAGCTTAAACCCTAGTTTATGCGTTGCCTCGTAAGGGGCTGATTTGGATCCATATGTTTCATGCTATGGTTAGGTTTACCTTAATACTTTTGTTGTAGTTGCGGATGCTTGCAATAGAGGTTAATCATAAGTGGGATGCTTGTTCAAGTAAGAACATCACCCAAGCACCGGTCCACCCACATATCAAATTATCAAAGTATCGAACGTGAATCATATGAACGTGATGAAAACTAGCTTGACGATATTCCCATGTGTCCTCGGGAGCACTTTTCCTATTATAAGAGTTTGTTCCGGCTTTTCCTTTGCTACAAAAAGGATTGGGCCACCTTGCTGCACCTTATTTACTTTTGTTACTTGTTGCTCGTTACAATTTACCTTATTACAAAACTATCTGTTACCACTTATTTCAGTACTTGCAGAGAATACCGTGCTGAAAACCGCTTATCATTTCCTTCTGCTCCTCATTGGGTTCGACACTCTTACTTATCGAAAGGACTACGATAGATCCCCTATACTTGTGGGTCATCAAGACTCTTTTCTGGCACCGTTGCCGGGGAGTGTAGCGCCTTTGGTAAGTGGAATTTGGTAAGGAAAAATTTATATAGTGTGCTGAAATTTACTGTCACTTGTTACTATGGAAAGTAATTCTCTGAGGGGCTTGTTCGGGGTATCTTCATCCTGTCCAGTAGAGCAAAGAGTTGCTCCTCAACCTACTGAACCTATTAATGAAACTCCTTTTGAATTTCCTGTGGCTATGATGGAAAAACTGCTAGCTAATCCTTTTACAGGAGATGGAACAAAACATCCTGATGAGCACTTAATATATGTGGATGAAGTTTGTGGATTATTTAGGCTTGCAGGTATACCTGATGACGTTGCTAAGAAGAAGGTCTTCCCTTTATCTTTGAAGGAAGACGCATTGATATGGTATAGGCTATGTGATACGAGATCGTGGGACTATAAAAGATTGAAATTGGAATTTCATCAAAAGTATTACCCTATGCATCTTGTTCATCGTGATCGCAATTATATATATAATTTCTGGCCTCGCGAAGGAGAAAGTATCGCTCAAGCTTGGGGGAGGCTTAAATCAATGTTATATTCATGCCCCAATCATGAGCTCCTGAGAGAAATAATTATGCAAAGTTTTTATGCTCGGCTTTCTCATAATAATCAAACCATGCTTGATACTTCTTGTGCTGGCTCTTTTATGATGAAGACTATTGAATTCAGATGGAACTTATTGGATAGAAATAAACGCAACTCTGAAGATTGGGACCTCGACGAAGGTAAGGAGGCAGGTATGACACCTAAGTTTGATTGTGTTAAATCTTTTATGGATACCGATATTTTTCGTAAGTTTAGCACTAAATATGGACTTGATTCTGAGATAGTAGCTTCTTTCTGTGAATCTTTTGCTACTTATGTTGATCTCCCTAAGGAGAAGTGGTTTAAATATCACCCTCCCATAGAAGTAAAAGTAGATGCACCTATTAAAGTTGAAGAAAAGACTGTCACTTATAACGATCCTATTGTTCCTACTTCTTATATTGAGAAACCACCTTTCCCTGTTAGAATAAAGGATCATGCTAAAGCTTCAACTATTGTTTGTAAAAGCAATATTAGAACTTATACACCTCCTGAGCAAGTTAAAGTAAAACCTAATATTTCTATTGTTAAAGATCTCTTGTCTGATAATATTGATGGGCATGTTATTCAGTTCGAAGGTGAAACTGCTAGAATTGCGAAACCGTGTGATAAGGATAAACATAGACTTGTGGTAGGCGTGCCTGTTATTTCTGTTAAAATAGGAGATCATTGTTATCATGGCTTATGTGATATGGGTGCTAGTTCTAGTGTTATACCTCATGACTTATACAAAGAAATTAAGAATGAAATTGCACCTGTTGAGTTAGAAGATATTGATGTTACTATTAAACTTGCTAATAGAGATACTATTGCACCAATTGGAATTGTTAGAGATGTTGAAGTCTTGTGTGGGAAAACTAAATATCCTGCTGATTTTCTTGTTCTTACTTCTCCACAAGATAGCTTTTGTCCCATTATATTTGGTAGACTCTTCTTAAATACAGTCAATGCTACCATAGACTGCACCAAGAATATTGTTACTGTTGGTTTGGATGATATGGTTCATGAGTTTAATTTCTCTAAATTTAGTAAACAACATCGTGAGGAAGAATTACCTAGTAAGGATGAAATTATTGGTCTTGCTTCTATTGCCGTACCTCCTAGTGATCCTTTAGAACACTATTTGCTAGACCATGAAAATGATATGTTCATGAATGAAAGAAGGGAAATAGATGAAGTATTCTTTAAACAGGAACCTATTCTGCAACACAACTTGCCTATTGAAATTTTAGGAGATCGTCCTCCACCCAAGGGTGATCCCGTGTTTGAGCTTAAACCGTTGCCTGATAATCTTAAATATGCTTATCTTGATGAAAAGAAGATATATCCTGTTATTATTAGTGCTAACCTTTCAGAGCATGAAGAAGAAAGATTATTGAAAACTCTGAAGAAGCATCGTGCTGCTGTTGGATATACTCTTGATGATCTTAAGGGCATTAGTCCCACTCTATGTCAAAATAAAATAAATTTGGAAGCAGATGCCAAACCAGTTCGTGATCCTCAACGACGTCTGAATCCTAAAATGAAAGAAGTGGTAAGAAAAATACTTAAGCTTCTGGAGGCACGTATAATTTATCTCGTTGCTCATAGTGAGTGGGTAAGTCCTGTCCATTGTGTCCCTAAGAAGGGAGGTATTACTGTTGTTCCTAATGATAAAGATGAATGGATTCCACAAAGAATTATCACAGGTTATAGGATGGTAATTGATTTCCACAAATTAAATAAAGCTACTAAGAAAGATCATTCTTCCTTACCTTTTATTGATCAAATGCTAGAAATATTATGCAAACATACACATTATTGCTTTCTAGATGGTTATTCTGGTTTCTCTCAAATACCTGTGTCGGCTAGAGATCAATCAAAGACTACTTTTACATGCCCTTTTGGTACTTTTGCTTATAGACGTATGCCTTTTGGTTTATGTAATGCACCTGCTATCTTTCAAAGATGCATGATGGCTATATTCTCTGACTTCTGTGAAAAGATTTGTGAGGTTTTCATGGACGACTTTTCGGTCTATGGTTCTTCTTTTGATGATTTCTTGAGCAATCTTGATCGAGTTTTGCAGAGATGTGAAGAAACTAATCTTGTCTTGAATTGGGAAAAGTGCCACTTTATGGTTAATGAAGGTATTGTCTTGGGGCACAAAGTTTCTAAAAGAGGTATTGAAGTTGATAAAGCCAAGGTTGATGCTATTGAAAAGATGCCATGTCCCAAGGACGTGAAAGGTATAAGAAGTTTCCTTGGTCACGCTGGATTTTATAGGAGGTTCATTAAGGACTTCTCAAAAATTTCTCGGCCTCTGACTAATTTATTGCAAAAAGATATACCATTTGTCTTTGATGATGATTGTGTAGAAGCATTTGAAATACTTAAGGAAGCATTAGTCTCTGCACCTATTGTTCAGCCACCTGATTGGAATTTACCCTTTGAAATTATGTGCGATGCTAGTGATTATGATGTAGGTGCTTTTATAGGGCAAAGAGTTGATAAGAAATTAAATGTTATCCATTATGCTAGTAAGACCCTAGACAATGCTCAAAGAAATTATGCTACTACTGAAAAAGAACTTCTAGCAGTTGTATTTGCTTGTGATAAGTTCAGACCTTATATTGTTGATTCTAAAGTAACTATTCACACTGATCATGCTGCTATTAAATACCTTATGGAAAAGAAAGATGCTAAACCTAGACTTATTAGATGGGTTCTCTTGCTACAAGAATTTGATTTGCATATTGTTGATAGAAAGGGAGCTGAGAACCCCGTTGCAGACAACTTATCTAGGTTAGAAAATATTCTTGATGACCCACTACCTATTAATGATGACTTTCCTGATGAACAATTAAATGTTATAAGTACTTCTCGTAGTACTCCATGGTATGCTGATTATGCTAATTATATTGTTGCTAAGTTTATACCACCTAGCTTCACATACCAGCAAAAGAAAAAAAATTCTTCTATGACTTGAGACATTACTTTTGGGATGACCCACATCTTTATAAAGAAGGAGTAGATGGTGTTATTAGACGTTGTGTACCTGAGCATGAACAGGAACAGATCCTACGCAAGTGTCATTTCGAGTCTTATGGAGGACACCACGCTGGAGATAGAACTGCACATAAGGTATTGCAATCTGGTTTTTATTGGCCTACTCTCTTCAAGGATGCCCATAAGTTTGTCTTGTCATATGATGAATGTCAAAGAATTGGTAATATTAGTAGACGTCAAGAAATGCCTATGAATTATTCTCTTGTTATTGAACCGTTTGATGTTTGGGGCTTTGATTATATGGGACCTTTTCCTGCCTCTAATGGATATACACATATTTTAGTTGCTGTTGATTACATTACTAAGTGGGTAGAAGCTACTCCAACTAGTAGTGCTGATCATAACACTTCTATAATGCTTAAGGAAGTTATGTTTCCGAGGTTTGGAGTCCCTAGATATTTAATGACTGATGGTGGTTCACACTTTATTCATGGTGCTTTCTGTAAAATGCTTGCTAAATATGATGTTAATCATAGAATTGCATCTCCTTATCATCCACAGTCTAGTGGTCAAGTAGAATTGAGCAATAGAGAGCTCAAATTAATTTTGCAAAAGACTGTTAATAAGTCTAGAAAGAATTGGTCCAAGAAACTTGATGATGCATTATGGGCATATAGAACTGCATACAAAAATCCTATGGGTATGTCTCCATATAAAATGGTATATGGAAAAGCATGTCACTTACCTCTTGAACTAGAACATAAGGCATATTGGGCTATTAAGGAGCTCAACTATGATTTCAAACTTGCCGGTGAGAAGAGGTTATTTGATATTAGCTCACTTGATGAATGGAGAACCCAAGCATATGAAAATGCCAAGTTATTTAAAGAAAAAGTTAAAAGATGGCATGACAAAAGGATACAAAAGCGTGAGTTTAATGTAGGTGATTATGTATTGCTATACAACTCTCGTTTAAGATTTTTTTGCAGGAAAACTTCTATCTAAATGGGAAGGCCCCTATGTTATCGAGGAGGTCTATCGTTTCGGTGCAATAAAAATCAACAACTTCGAAGGCACAAATCCGAAGGTGGTAAACGGTCAAAGAATCAAACATTATATCTCAGGTAATCCCATAAATGTTGAAACCAATATTATTGAAACCGTAACCCCGGAGGAATACATAAGGGACACTTTCTGGAATGTTTCAGACTCCGAAAGGGAATAGGTATGTGGTACGGTGAGTAAACCGACTCCAAAACAATTTTTAAGGCAATATTTCTCCATTTTGGAATATTTAGAAAAATAGAAAAATAAGTAGCAGTCCGGGAAGGACACGAGGGCCCCACGAGGGTGGTGGGTGCGCCCCCTACCTCGTGAGCGCCTCGTGTGCCTTCCAGACTCCGTTTTCTTGTATGATACGTATTTTGGTTGGTAAAAAATCATTATATATTCTCCCGAAGGCTTTGACTCCCGTATCACGCAAATATCCTATGTTCTTGTTTTGAGCTGTTTTCTGTCAGGGTTTTCAAGGCCAGGCATCATGTCGTCCCCCTCCTCCAACAATGGTGACAACGATGCTTGGCTAATGAGGATAGATCTAAAGGGGGAAGAACCCACGAAGGTCAACAAGGATGAAAGGATCAAGAAGGCCACGGAGGATCAAGCCCCGGCAGCAAAAGACATCCTTCAACTTGATCATAACCTTCTTACCCCAACTGAGATCGAAGCTTTCAAGATGATTGAGTTATCTCGTATACAGAATAAGTATCTCACACAAGAAAATATTTTGTTGAAGGAGCGTATTGTCGCACTCAAGGGCATTATCCGCAAGCTGGAGGACCTCTTACGCTCGATGTGCGATTATCCATCACCACCACCTTCTTCACCGACCAAGTAGATATAATCACATGGGTATGGGCACTCCCCTTGGTAACTGCCAAGCTTGGGGGAGGTGCCCAGGTATCGTATCACAATCACATCTCCTATCTTTACCGTTTTTCTTAGTTCGATCCTATTAGTAATATCTTGATCTAGTAGAATAAAGTTTATGGCATGATCTAGTTTTGAGTTTTGTTTTATGATCTCTCTATGTAATCGAGTCCGTGAGTTATATATAATAAAGATTAGTGTTGAGTCAAGGGCCTGATTATTTTGCCATGATCTTGGGTGAATAAAAGAAAAGAGAAAAAGAATAAAAAGAAACAACAAGTTCATATTGATATTATTGAGAGTAATGACTTCACATAGAAAGAGTATGATGATTAAAAGTTGTTGGGAGTTGGCAGACATAGGTTTGGTCATTGTTGCAATTAATAGGAAGTAATAAGGAAAGATAGGTTTCACATATAGATATATTATCATTGACATCTTTTATGATTGGAAGCACTCATTAAAATATGACATGCTAAAGAGTTGATGTTGGACAAGGAAGACAACGTAATGAGTTATGTCTTTCTTATATCTGAGATAAAGTATGTTGTCATGGATCCTCTAACTTGTTGAGCTTGCCTTTCCCCCTCATGCTAGCCAAATTCTCAGTACTAAGTAGAGATACTACTTGTGCTTCCAAATACCCTTAAACCAGTTTTGCCATGAGAGTCCACCATATCTACCTATGGATTGAGTAAGATCCTTCAACTAAGTTGTCATCGGTGCAAAGCAATAAAAATTGCGCTAAATATGTATGATTGATTGGTGTGGGAGAAATAAGCTTTATACGATCTTGTGATGTGGAAGTAATAAAAGCGACGGACAATATAAAGTGATGTGGAAGAAATAAGGTTCACATCACAAGGGGCAATATAAAGTGACGTTCTTTCGCATTGAGATTTTATATATCCAACCATAAAAGCGCATGGCAACCTCTTCTTCCCTCTGCGAAGGGCCTATCCTTTATTATTATCTTCTACCTTATGCAAGAGTCACAATGATCTTCACCTTTCCTTTTCATTTTATCCTTTGGCAAGCTCAGCATGTTGGAAAGAACATGATATATATATATATATATATATGTAATTGGATGTAGGGGAGCATGAACCATTATTGTTGACATTACCCTTGAGGTAAAAGGTTGTGGGGCAAAACTATAAGCCCCTATCTTTCTCCGTGTCCGACTAAAACTCTGTAACCACAAGTATCGCGTGAGTGTTAGCAATTATGGAGGACTAAATGATAGTTGAGTATGTGGACTTGCTTTTTAGCTCTGACATAGACTCTTTCCGATGTTATGATAAATTGCAATTGCTTCAGTGACTGAGATTATAGTTTGTTGGAACGCAATAAGGTTTATGATTTATACTTTTGCATTGTGAATAGATCATCACTTGAACATAAGTAATCATATGACAAAACCTATATATGTTGCTGTTATAAGAATAATCATGATGCCTGCATGTCCGTATTTTATTTTTATCGATGCCTCTACCTCTAAACACGAGGACATATTTATTGTTATCGGCTTTTCGCTTGAGGACAAGCGAGGTCTAAGCTTGGGGGAGTTGATACGTCCATTTTGCATCATGCTTTTATATCGATATTTATCGCATTATGGACTGTTATTTCACTTCATATCACAATACTTATGGCTATTCTCTCTTATTTTACAAGGTTTACATAAGGAGGGAGAATGCCAGCAGCTGGAATTCTGGGCTGGAAAAGGAGCAAATATTAGAGACCTATTTTGCACAACTCCAAAAGTCCTGAAACTCCACGGAACGCCTTAAAAGAAATAAAGAAAAATCCATGCCAAAGATGAAGGCCAGGGGCCCCACACCCTTCTCACGAGGGTGGGGGCGGCCCCCCTAGGGCGCGCCCCCTACCTCGTGGGCCCCCTGGTGGGTCTCCGACGTCCATCTTCTCCTATATGAAGTCTTTCAACGAGGAAAAAATAAGAAGCAACCTTTCGGGACGAGACTCCGCCGCCACGAGGCGGAACCAATCTAGAGCTCCGGCAGAGCTGTTCTGCCGGGGAAACTTCCCTCCGGGAGGGCGAAATCATCACCATCGTCATCACCAACGCTCCTCTCATCGGGAGAGGGCAATCTCCATCAACATCTTCACCAGCACCATCTCATCTCCAAACCCTAGTTCATCTCTTGTATCCAATTCTTGTCTCAAAGTCCGGGATTGGTGCTAGTAGGTTGCTAGTAGTGTTGATTACTCCTTGTAGTTGATGCTAGTTGGCTTAATTGGTGGAAGATCATATGTTTAGATCCTATATGCATATTATTACCCCTTTGATTATGAACATGAATATGCTTTGTGAGTAATTACGTTCGTTCCTAAGGACAAGGGAGAAGTCTTGCTATGAGTAGTCATGTGAATTTGGTATTCGTTTGATATTTTGATAAGATGTATGTTGTCTAGCCTCTAGTGGTGTTATGTGAACATCGACTACATAACACTTCACCATTATTTGGTCCTAGAGGAAGGCATTGGGAAGTAATAAGTAGATGATGGGTTGCTAGAGTGACAGAAGCTTAAACCCTAGTTTATGCGTTCCTTCGTAAGGGGTTGATTTGGATCCATATGTTTCATGCTATGGTTAGGTTTACCTTAATATTTTTGTTGTAGTTGCGGATGCTTGCAATAGAGGTTAATCATAAGTGGGATGCTTGTTCAAGTAAGAACAGCACCCAAGCACCGGTCCACGCACATATCAAATTATCAAAGTACCGAACGCGAATCATATGAACATGATGAAAACTAGCTTGACGATATTCCCATGTGTCCTCGGGAGTGCTTTTCCTATTATAAGAGTTTGTTCCGGCTTGTCCTTAGATACAAAAAGGATTGGGCCACCTTGTTGCACCTTATTTACTTTTGTTACTTGTTGCTCGTTACAATTTACCTTATTACAAAACTATCTGTTACCACTTATTTCAGTACTTGCAGAGAATACCTTGCTGAAAACCGCTTATCATTTCCTTCTGCTCCTCGTTGGGTTCGACACTCTTACTTATCGAAAGGACTACGATAGATCCCCTATACTTGTGGGTCATCAGGCAAGGTGTGCCAACTGGCCGGTCCATATCCCGTGTTCTACTCTTCCTCGCCGGAGACCGCACCTTCACTTCACGGGTCTTGAACCCCGCCCCCGTACATAGAGATCATAGATGGAGGACGTCAGTCTCCGCCGTAGAATAGGTTTAGGGCTGGGTTTCTTTTATTTTTTTTCCTATAAAAGTTCGAAATGTAATGAAAATCTGCCGTGTTTGCATTAATCTCGGCCGGTGTATATGAACTTCCACAATAATATACATATTGTAGGAGTACTAGCAAGATGCCCGTGCGTTGCACGGAAGATCAAGATCTTGTGGGAGAAAAGGATGAACGAGGGAAAGCCTTATCTGCAAATGTGGAGAGGAGTGCGGGTAAATTGTCATAGTTTCCTTCCTATCTGTTAGATATAGATCGGACGACCTATATTGCAGGATGACAGGCACACCATCATCACCAACTCTACTTTTTATTGAACCGAGACAAATCTAACATGCGAAGTAAAATAAACACATAGGGTCTATACATACACAAATTATCTTAGGCACTCCAATAGTACGTCCACTACACATTCACACATTTCACATCTTTCTACATCTACGGGAACCTACGAAAGGGTTAACGTAAATTGCCTCTCTCTCTCCTCCCCTGATTTTCATGGTGGTGGGACCCTCCCTCCCCCAATCTACAATCAATAGCTCACACGTTTCAAATTACGTTAATTACGTAACTGGGATTATGTAGGTGTATCATTACTCGTCCTAAAAAACCCAACTAAGCCAACCTCCCAGCATATCGCGTGGGAAAAGACCCGGACGCGCCGTTTTAGTCGGGATTACCGGATTACTAGTAGTAGTATCGATGGATCGCGCGAAGCAACAATTTTTTTTTTGAGGGGGAGAAGCACCTAGTTTAAAAGGAAAAGGGCGGTACACTCACATCACTCCTGTCGCGGTCGCATTGCACCCCACACACATTCGGTCCTGCACACGGCTCACGCAAACGGAATGCGCTTCGGCTTGCCTCTTCACTGACATGTGGGACTGCACTTGGAGAAACCGACAATGCGCCAACCCCCCCCCCCCCCCCCGCTACCCACCGCGCGAAAATCCTCCCCCCCACACACCCAAAAATTCCCCCAAATCCGATTCAACCGCCCTTCGGCCAACTAACCAATAATATTCCCCAAACCCCCCCTCCCCCCTGTCCCCCTCCACTCAACTCGCTCCGCCAAAGCCGCCCTCCCCGCTGCACCGATACGTCGGCGCCGTGGTTTGGCGATCCTCTCGCTCCCACAGTACGCTCTTGTAGACTGTCATCCTCTAGCCACGCCGCCACCTCTGGCTACGTTCTTGTGGAGGCGCACGGCGGTCAGCGCCGCCACCGCTGGCGATGTTCGTGTGGAGGCGCACGGCGGTCAGCGCCGCCACCGCTGGCGATGTTCATGTGGAGATGCACGGCGGTCAGCCTCTCCCACGGTACGCGCATTTAGACTGAGGCCCCGTTCATGTCGGTGTAGTGCTGAATGTTAGCTGATAGACACTGTTAATCTCACTGTTTGCCGAAGTAGTTTACTGTCAATATGCTCTGCTTAAGAAGCTTCCTTGCCCTGTTCTGCACTCAATCTGCTTAGCTGAGATGGCATGCCAAGGCTGATTAGTTGCTAAAATATCCTGCCATATATTTATTGTGACGTAGATTGCCATGGTCTAGTAGCCAATCTGTTAGGTGAAATATCTCTACACCGTTTTATACTCGATCTTTGTTGCTGTGATGGCCTTCGATAGTTCGATGGCTGTGTGCTCGGCCTCATTGACTGTTGAAACAGCCTGCCATAATTTGGCACTCAAATCTATTTGCTGAATTAGCTTTACATATATTTCGTTACTTAGATATGCTCGTCCAAATATCTTGCCATAGCTTTAGACATCGACCTAGGTATTTTTTTCTGGACTTCATAAAAAAGCATATATGTTTTTCCTGTAATATCTAGTAGAAGAACTAATTTGTATGTCTAATAGATGGACAAGACTTGGATAACTTCTGCTCGAAGATTCTCCGCTGCATATGTCGAGGGGGTTGAAAACTTCATGAACTTTATCAGAGCTGAGTACGGTGGTCCGAAATCAGATGTGCTCCGCCCGTGTAGAAGTTGTATGAGTTCAGTTACAAGACCCCAGTCAACTGTGCAAAATCATCTACACTTGTATGGGATGTCGGTCACATATACTAGGTGGGTTCATCCTGGTGAAGCTGTGAACATCAATGTTATTGACTACATGGAAGCAGCAGATCACCATCTTGATCTGCCTGCTGCTCAGGTGGAAGAGGAGGAGGAGGTGGTGGTGGAGGAGCCAGTGAGTTTGGCCAACATTGAAACAATGCTACGAAATGCTCATGCATTCCGTGAACTTTCACCCGCAGAACAAAAACGGTGGGCCCGCATGTTGGAACAGTGCAACGTTGCTGTCACCCCAGGAAATAAGCTGTCAGTATTCTCAGCTATGGTCACCTTTCTTCAGGTGAAGACATCTGAGCGGATGACCAACAAATCATTCGATGTGATGTTGGCTGCTTTCCGCAAATCTTTCCCAGATGCGTCTGAGCTGCCACACACCTACAGTAAAATGAAGAATTTCCTTCGTGTAGTTGGAATTGAATATGATATGATCCATGTTTGTAAGAATAATTGTGTTCTGTTCCATAAGGATTATGCCAACTTAAGTGAATGTCCAAAATGCAAATCATCAAGATGGAAAGATGGCGATGCCGTGAAGAGGATTCCTCATAATGTTCCGAGACATTTTCCAATTACACCAAGATTGCAGAGGTTGTTTCATAATACTGGAACAAGAGAGGATGTACTATGGCATTCTAGGAACCAGGATGACGGTGTCCTGGACTAGGGGGTACTCACCACGTCATCTCCCGATCTGTTAGATTGGGCCGAAGACCCCCATGGCCGTATACTCATGGGCCAGTTCAGACAGCTACCGCATACATGGAAGATTCTACAAGACTTGGTGATCAAGACAAGGACTCCTCCCCACCGGTGTATTCGGCTAGGACTCTTGTTATCCTAGGCCTCTGGTGCATTATATAAACCGAGGCCAGGCTAGTCGATAGATCAGATACATACAATCATACCATAGGCTAGCTTCTAGGGTTAGCCTCTCCGATCTCGTGGTAAATCAACTCTTGTACTACCCATATCATCAATATTAATCAAGCAGGACGTAGGGTTTTACCTCCATCAAGAGGGCCCGAACCTGGGTAAAACATCGTGTCCCCTGCCTCCTGTTACCATCCGCCTTAGACGCACAGTTCGGGACCCCCTACCCGAGATCCGCCGGTTTTGACACCGACATTGGTGCTTTCATTGAGAGTTCCGCTGTGTGATCAGCAAAAAGATCGATGGCTTGTCTGCAGGTCAACTGCGATGCCGGCATCTTCATCATCGGCTCGACTGGTCACCTTGGCTCGACCGAGAACCTTGCTCCATCTCCGATCGTCATGTTTGGACGAGGGCCTTCATCAACATCAACTCCGATCTCTATCAAGATCATGGAGGAATCATCCATGGAGCTCGGGGGCTCAACGTCAACATTGCCCTCAGGCGACCGTGCTGTTTTTCTGAACGACAAACTTGTATCCGCTGCCACCACCTCTTAGAGCATCTCTTTGACGATCCCTTTGGTGGAATTGTGCGGAACTAAGTCTAAAACAGCCATGCAAAATTTCATCGAGTTCCGATGGAGGAATCTCCGACAATCTACGATATACCGGAACCCTATCAAATCTGGACCAGAATCTGGACGAGTTTAGGGCATTCCAGAGCCTAGCTCGGAGGTCCTTTGGAAGATCCAACCGTTCATCTACTCTTGAATTCTCATATATATCACCCCTCCAAATTTCAGCTCGATCCGACGGTTCAAACTCCGGGAAGCTTCCGATGAGTGGATCAATTTTCGGATCCGTTTTCTGCGCGAATACGGATTCGACCCAAATTCATGTTTCTTTATGAACGTGACATTGGACAACCTTTTTAGAGGAATTATCTTCTAGGGTATTGTGCATTGTTTTTAAACACTCGCCCGTAAATTTTTAAGCCTTCCCTGAGGTCGCCTTCATCATCATGCTGGTGTCAAACCAGTCCGGCGATATTGCTCCAAGGCTGCCGACCTGCGCTAGACACGATGTCACTTTGTTGAGCCGAGCTCAACTTCTTCGGATCATCATCTCGGCAAGCCGAACAAGAGTCTGGCATCACGAAGGATAAATCATCACCAACATCGCCGCCCCATGGATTACACGGAGCGGGCATACCGGCATCGCCGCACGGTCACTTCATCAAGCCGGCATCGACCACGTCACGACCTGCATCGGCAGAGCCGCACTATTGCTTCTTCAAGCTGGTGTCCATCACGTCGACCTACTTCGACTCATCGGCTGACATCGAGGCTTCGACATCTCGGCTGGACCGGGGGCTTCGCCATCTCTTCATCAACCTACTCCAGAGACTTCGGCGTCACTAGCCGACCAGCTCCGTCACGTTAGCTGGACCGAGGGCTTTGCCTCGGCGAGCCAACCTTTGCCAGCATCGCCATACCGTTGCTTTGTCGCCCATCAGGCAATGGGTGTGCGGATCGAGTCCCAATTTTGGGAATCACCTTTCTTCGGATTGCTACAACAGATAAACCAGGTGCTATTAATCCTAGTATTTTTCGCTTGTTTGGGTTTATTTTTCCCAAGGAATTATTACTCTGGTTTGTCCATCATCTGTACACAGGTCTATCAAATAATGGCCGCATTAACGATGGTCGCGTGGTGGTTCGGTCAGTTTCCGTACATTGTGCGACGAACGCCGCATCCGGAACTCGGACTGACCTGTGAATTCAGGCTTTGCCACGCCTTTACCGCATCACGCCGACACCCTACATCGACATTGACTTCGGCGCCAGGCCATATTTCTTTTATTACTCACTTTGCATAAATTATTTATTATGCAACGATTTTTTTAATTATTATTATTACTATTATCTCTGGTTTGCACTATTTTTTGTGCATAGGAAAATGATCCGGGGACTTTGTCGTCACTCTGCCGGTCTGCATTGACCGTGCTATGTCACCACTTCGGCGTGTCGAGCTCTTCGCTCCGCCACCTCGGGACCGGCTTGGGGGATGGAACCTTGTCCCGCATCAAGCTCGGACCGCGTCATCAATGCCGAACACATTAACCAGCTAAGTCGCTTTCATGCTCAAAGTTTTAATTTTTAACTTGTGTTCAGTTCGACCTAGCATTATACTTTTTTTTGGAAAAAAGTTGCTTGTAAAAAATTTCCTTGTCCAAACTTTGTTTGTGACACACATATTCAAATACCCCGTTTATTTGGGGGCTTCCTTTATGAAGCTTTTTCCTCTTGCATATGATTATACTTGTACGGCTTCGTTCCTTGTTCGTGTATTACGCCACAATATGCACCATATTGACTTAAGCGATTTGCAAGCTGGGTTGCCTGGCTCCTGTGCTTACCGCTACGTTCTCGATTGTTTGGCTAGGGAGTAAAGGGAGCACCTCTGCGATTGTCACGACCGGGTCCTCCGAGCTCTAACCTCAGACTGGGTGAAGCCGAAAGCTAGCGCTCTTATTGTTTTCAATCATGGTCGGCACACAACAGAACTCATGAGTACAAAAAATCTATTGCACAAGTCTCATAGAAATAATGAGCACCGAAGAAAGGTATCGGTGGGGGTACTATTTTTTTCGAAGATGCTTCTTAAACTTCGTCTGTAATATAGCATAAGTTCCCTGAGCACGCTTTGTCTCTTACAGCCTTATGGCCCGGTTGTTGATAACCCACAAGTATAGGGGATCGCAACAGTTTTCGAGGGTAGAGTATTTAACCCAAATTTATTGATTCGACACAAGGGGAGCCAAAGAATATTCTCAAGTATTAGCAGCTGAGTTGTCAATTCAACCACACCTGGAAACTTAGTAACTGCAACAAGGTGTTTAGTAGCACAGTAATATGATAGTGGTGGTAACGGCAACAAAAGTAAAGACAACAAAAGTAATGTTTTTGGTATTTTGTAGTGATTGTAACAGTAGCAGCGGGAAAGTAAATAAGCGTAAACCAGTATATGGAAAACTCGTAGGCACCGGATCAGTGATGGATAATTATGCCAGATGTGGTTCATCATGTAACAGTCATAACATAGGGTGACACAGAACTAGCTCCAATTCATCAATGTAATGTAGGCATGTATTCCGTATATAGTCATACGTGCTTATGGAAAAGAACTGGCATGACATCTTTTGTCCTACCCTCCCATGGCAGCGGGGTCCTATTGGAAACTAAGGAATATTAAGGCCTCCTTTTAATAGAGAACCGGAACAAAGCATTAGCACATAGTGAATACATGAACTCCTCAAACTATGGTCATCACCGGGAGTGGTCCCGATTATTGTCACTTCGGGGTTGCCGGATCATAACACATAGTAGGTGACTATAGACTTGCAAGATAGGATCAAGAACTCACATATATTCATGAAAACATAATAGGTTCAGATCTGAAATCATGGCACTCGGGCCCTAGTGACAAGCATTAAGCATAGCAAAGTCATAGCAACATCAATCTCAGAACAGAGTGGATAATAGGGATCAAACCCTAACAAAACTAACTCGATTACATGATAAATCTCATCCAACCCATCACCGTCCAGCAAGCCTACGATGGAATTACTCACGCACGGCGGTGAGCATCATGAAATTGGTGATGGAGGATGGTTGATGATGACGACGGTGATGAATCCCCCTCTCCGGAGCCCCGAACGGACTCCAGATCAGCCCTCCCGAGAGGTTTTAGGGCTTGGCGGCGGCTCCGTATCGTAAAACGCGATGATTTCTTCTGATTTTTTTCTCTCCGGAAGCGAATATATATAGTTGGAATTGGCGTCGGGGAGTTTCCAGGGGGCCCACGAGGTAGGGGACGCACCCAGGAGGGGGGGAGCGCCCCCCACCCTCGTGGACAGGGTGTGGGCCCCCTGGTCTTCATCTTTGGGGAGGATTTTTTATTATTTTTTCTAAGGTATTCCGTGGAGTTTTAGGACTTTCCGAGAATATTTGCTTTCTGCACATAAAACAACACCAAGGTAATTCTACTGAAAATAGCGTCAGTCCAGGTTAGTTCCATTCAAATCATACAAGTTAGAGTCCAAAACAAGGGCAAAAGTGTTTGGAAAAGTAGATACGACGGAGACGTACCAACTCCCCCAAGCTTAAAACCCTTGCTTGTCCTCAAGCAATTCAGTTGACAAACTGAAAGAAAGAAAAACTTTTACAAACTCTGTTTGCTCTTGTTGTTGTAATTATGTCAAGCCATCATTCAAGTTTTTAGCATATATCATAACTAACCACATTTGCAATAATTCTCAGGTCTCATAATTACTCATATCAATAGCATAATCAACTAGCAAGCCATAATAATAAATCTCGGATGACAACACTTTCTCAAAACAACCATAATATGATATAACAAGATGGTATCTCGCTAGCCCTTTCTGAGACCACAAAACATAAATGCAGAGCACCTTTAAAGATCAAGGACTGACTAGACATTGTAATTCATGGTAAAAGAGATCCAATCATAGTCATACCCAACATAGATTAATAGTGATGAATGCAAATGACAGCTGTGCTCTCCAGCTAGTGCTCTTTAATAAGAAGGTGATGACTCAACATAAAAGTAAATGGATAGGCCCTTCACAGAGGGAAGAAGGGATTTGTAGAGGTGCCAGAGCTTGGTTTTGAAATAGAGATAAATTGCATTTTGAGCAGTATACTTTCATTGTCAACGTAACAACTAAGAGATGGCGATATTTTCCATGCTAAACAAATTATAGGCGGTTCCCAAACAGAATGGTAAAGTTTATACTCCCCCTCCACCAACAAGCATCAATCCATGACTTGCTCGAAACAACGAGTGTCTCCAACATACATCAGGTCCCATGGGGAGTTTTGTTTGCAATTAATTTTGATTTAGTTTGCATAAAGCATGGGACTGGGCATCCCGGTGACCAGCCATTTTCTCGTGAGTGAGGAGCGGAGTCCACTCCTCTTGAGAATAACCCGCCTAACACGGAAGATAAGGACAGCCTTGGTTGATACATGAGCTATTCGAGCATACAAAACAGAATATTTATTTGAAGGTTTAGAGTTTGGCACATACAAATTTACTTGGAACGGCAGGTAGATACCGCATATAGGAAGGTATAGTGGACTCATCTGGAATAACTTTGGGGTTTAAGGGATTGGATGCACAAGCAGTATTCCTGCTTAGTACAGGTGAAGGCTAGCAAAAGACTGGGAAGTGACCAACTAGAGAGCAACAACAGCCATGTACATGCATTAAAATTAATAAACATTGGATGCAAGCATGAGTAGGATATAATCCACCATGAACATAAATATCATGAAGGCTATGTTGATTTTGTTTCAACTACATGCGTGAACATGTGCCAAGTCAAGTCACTTAAATCATTCAAAGGAGAATACCACCCCATCATACCACATCATAATCATCTCAATAGCATGTTGGCACACAAGGTAAACCATTATAACTCATAGCTAATCAAGCATGGCACAAGCAACTATGATCTATAATTGTCATTGCAAACATGTTTATTCATAATAAGCTGAATCAAGAACGACGGGCTCATCATATTTACAAAAACAAAAGAGGTTGAGTTCATACCAGCTTTTCTCATCTCAGTCAGTCCATCATATATCATCATAATTGCCTTTCACTTGCATGACCGAACGGTGTGAATAATAATAAGAGTGCATGTGCATTGGACTAAGCTGGAATTTGTGAGCATTCAAGAAACAGGAGAAGACAAGGCAATATGGGCTCTGTGTTAAATCAACATTAAAGCATATAAGAGCCACTACAACAATTTAATTATGGTCTTCTCCTACTGACCCCAAATAAAAGAAAAGAAAATAAAACTATTTACACGGGAAAGCTCCCAACAAGCAACAGAAGAACGGGAAATATATTTTTTGGGTTTTCTTTTTAATTACTTCTACAGCAGGAAAGTAAATTACTACTATTTTTTTTGGTTTTCTTAAGGTTGAACAAACACACAAGAAGAAAGCAGGAAAAAGAAAATGAACTAGCATGGATATTACAATGAAAGAGCATAAGCACGGACATCTAGCAATGAGTGTGTGTGAACATAAATGTAATGTCGGTGAGAAATACGTACTCCCCCAAGCTTAGGCTTTTGGCCTAAGTTGGTCTATTGCCAGGGATAGCCTGGCGGATACCCGTAGGTGTAGCTGGGGTCGTACTGCGATACAACAGTTATTGCCTCCTGAGCTGCAACGTGGAGTCGGGCTGCCTCCGCTCTCCTCTCGTACTCATCTGCCTCCTCTCTAGTAATAGTATATCTTCCTTTTGTCTGTGAATCAAAAAGAGCGGGAGCAGGGAGAGTAATACGGACAACATGCCATTTGTTAAAAATTAAACGGTATAAAAGAGGTGATTCGGGTCGCTCAACAAAATGATGTGAAGCCATGGAGTCATAATCTAAATATGCAGTAGGCAACTCTGTATCAGGGCCGGGCCCATAGCTATGCAGAGTGTGCGGCCCGCACAGGGCCCATAAATTTTAGGGGCCCCAAATATTTATGCAGGCCTATGTATATTTCTTCCTGGGCCGATGGCGCCTAGGGCATCCGCGCGACTCCGCCTGAGTCCGCTGCTCGATGCGATGCCTCGATCTAAAATAGAACCGGACCGATCGCATCCAGAGGAAACTTGCAGGCGAGACGGCGCAGCTGGACCAGATCAAAATCGATTGCATTGCATCCAGACACAGTGACACGGCGACAAGCGGGGCGACGAGCCTTCTGAGTTCCTATTAACTTCGGCTGAACTCTAATGAATATATTCCTATCACAATCTCCAAAATAGGTAGATCAAAAAACATGTTCCTCTCACCGCGCTAGTCATGTGAGATCTGGACGGTCGTCTCGATTTCAAACCGGCAGGAGTAGACAATTCATCAATGCTTGCATGGTTTAGGCACTAGTTTAATTGTTTAACTACTCCTACCAGCTGCCGCTGGCTTTTCCTCCTGATTAAATTTGTATCATACAGTCCTACTCCTAACTTCTAAATCCCAAATTAATTTTCGGTAGGGATCGTTACTTCGTTAGAGATCGGTTCTTGCCTCCTTGGTTAAATATCATAGTATATGAGTTCATCCAAACATGACACGAGATGAGATGAGTTAGATGGTTCGTCTAATTGCCAAACATTGACGCATAATCTTCAATTGATATATGATGACTGCTGCCCACTCCTTTTTATTTTATTCATCGTTTGTATCTTGTGTTTCTATAATACATATTCGAGTCATCATGGAGAGAAGATTGATTACGAGGGTATCATTCAAGATTTCAATTCAAATAATACTAAAAGAATTATGTTGTTCAAATAAATATTATGCAACCGGGAGTTGAATAGGTATGATTTTTTTATGTATATAATTGTTATGTAAGACATTGTATCATATACATCATTATTGCTTGTTTCTTCATTTTTTTTCTAGTGTGATAGGGCCCCACTTTTTAGTTTTGCACAGGGCCCCGGATTTTGCCGGCCCGACCCTGCTCCGTATCACCCTCACGGATGTCTATCTCAAGAAAATGAGCTAAGCGGGTTTCATAAATTCCTCCAAAGAAATCTCCATTATGTCTATTATGATGCAACCTACAAGCTACAATGGCTCCCAGATGATAAGATTGGTCTGCTAACACAACACTCCTAAGAATGCTAAGGTCAGGGACACACATGTGACATGCTTCATCCTTAGCATTTATGCATCTACCGATGAAGAGAGCAAAATAATGTAAAGCAGGAAAGTGAATGCTCCCTATGGTAGCTTGCGTTATGTCTCTAGATTCCCCCACAGTTATATCAGCAAGAAAGTTTCTAAATTCATATTTAGGGGGATCCCTAATACTACCCCATGATGGAAGTTTGCACGCAAGAGTGAAATCCTCTAAGTCCATTCTATAAGATTTATCATAAAGATCAAACATGACTGAAGGAGAATTACGCAAAGATGAATACTCAAACCTCCTCACAAATGAACTTGTGAGATCATGATACTGGGGGCATTTGTTGGCCTCAAATTCCTCAAGACCGGCATTGCGCAAATATGCTTTGAATTCTTCTTTAATTCCCGCACGGTCCATAAAATTTTCCGACGGCCACTCGCAAGGCCGTACCGGAGCGTCTCTTGGTGGATCCTCGTCAGCATCGCGCATAGCAATCCTGGGTCCTTGCTTCTTAGAGGAACCACCTTGGAACATCTTCCTAAGCATATTGTTTTTCTCTGAAAAATTCTGAAATTTTTAGTAACTTCAAAATAAAAGTAACCAAACTCAATAAAACTGATAGCAACTACTCCTACAAGTGCCTAGAGCCTATATCAAGCATTAGAACTACTTGGAACCATATAAATTTGACATGCCAGCTCAAGAACATGGTCACCTATGCAGCAAAAATTTGCAATGAATAAAGCACTAGAACAAAAACTAATTGGACCAATGGAGGAGTCACATACCAAGGAACAATCTCCCCAAGCAGCTTTGCAAGAGGTGCTTTGAGCAAGGAGATCAAAAATCACAGCAAAAGTGGCTGGAACTCGTGCTTGAGTTGGTTTTTCGGGTTTGTGTGAGATAGAGGAAGAAGATGGGTGCTGGGATAAGTGGAGGAGGGCCACCATGGGCCCACGAGGTAGGGGGGCGCGCTCTATAGGGGGGGCGCGCCCACCACCCTCGTGGCCAGGTGGCAGCTCCTCCCACGGTAATTTTTGCACAGTAAATGCTCAAATATTCCCGAAAAAATCATATTAAATTGGCATGTCATTCTGAGGACTTTTATTTCCAGGTTATTTTTATATTGCACGGATAATCAGATAACAGACAGAAAAATACTATTTTTACTTTATTTGATAATAACAGAAAATATAGAGTGGGTACAGAAGTTTGTGTTTCTAGTTTCATCCATCTCATGGTCATCAAAAAAGAATCCACTAACAAGGTTGATCAAGTCTTGTTAACAAACTCATTCCGATAATCATGAAACCGGAGAAATTTCGAATAACACTAAGTTACCTCAACGGGGATATGCACATCCCCTATAATAAGTATATCATATTTCTTTTTGACAGTAGGAAGAGGAAATTCAAAACCTCCAATTATACTCGATGGAATTTTTTCAATGGAGTTGATACTATGAACTTGAGGTTGTTTCCTCGGAAAGTGTATCGTATGCTCATTACCATTAACATGAAAAGTGACATTGCCTTTGTTGCAATCAATAACAGCCCCTGCAGTATTAAGAAAAGGTCTTCCAAGAATAATAGACATACTATCATCCTCAGGAATATCAAGAATAACAAAGTCCGTTAAAATAGTAACATTTGCAACCACAACAGGCACGTCCTCACAAATACTGACAGGTATAGCAGTTGATTTTTCAGCCATTTGCAAAGATATTTCAGTAGGTGTCAACTTATTCAAGTCAAGTCTACGATATAAAGAGAGAGGCATAACACTAACACCGGCTCCAAGATCACATAAAGCAGTTTTAATATAATTTCTTTTAATGGAGCAAGGTATAGTAGGTACTCCGGGGTCTCCAAGTTTCTTTGGTATTCCACCCTTAGAAGTATAATTAGCAAGCATGGTGGAAATTTCAGCTTCCGGTATCTTTCTTTTATTAGTAATGATATCTTTCATATATTTAGCATAAGGATTTGTTTTGAGCACATCAGTCAATCGCATACGTAAAAAGATAGGCCTAATCATTTCGGCAAAGTGCTCAAAATCCTCATCATCCTTCTTCTTGGATGGTTTCGGAGGAAAAGGCATGGGTTTCTGAACCCAGGGTTCCCTTTCTTCACCATGTTTCCTAGCAACAAAGTCTCTTTTATCATAACGTTGATTCTTTGATTGTGGGTTATCAAGATCAACAACAGGTTCAATTTCTACATCATTATCATTACTAGGTTGAGCATCATCATGAACATCATCATTAACATTTTCACTAGGTTCATGTTCATTACCAGATTGTGTTTCAGCATTAGACATAGAGATATCATTTGGATTATCAGGTGGTTCAGCAATAGGTTCACTAGAAGTTTGCACAGTTCTATCATTTTTCTTTTTCTTTTTCTTAGAAGAACTAGGAACATCAATATTATTTCTCTGAAAATCTTGCTCGATTCTCTTAGGGTGGCCTTCAGGATACAAAGGTTCCTGAGTCATTCTACCAGTTCTAGTAGCCACTCTAACAACATAATCATTTTTCTTATTATTCATTTCATGGAGCAATTCTTTTTGAGCTTTAAGTACTTGTTCTACTTGAGTAGTAACCATAGAAGCATGTTTTCTAACAAGTTTAAGTTCACCTCTAATATTAGCCATATAATCACCCAAGTATTTAATTATATCGGAATCATATTTCAATTGTCTACCAAAATAAGCATTGACATTTTCTTGTTTGACAATAAAATTATCAAACTCATCAAAGCATTGCCTAGCAGACTTATAGTGAGGGATATCACCCTCATCAAATCTATAGAGAGAATTTACCTTTACTACGTGTGTCGGGATATTGGGATCAGGAGGTTCTTCAGTAAATAAGTGATCAAGTTCATATGTTTCTTCGACAAGCGGTAGATTAAGACAATGTATTTATTCAATAGGAGGTAAATTCTTAACATCTTCGGCTTTAATACCTTTTTCTTTCATAGATTTCTTTGCCTCTTGCATATCTTCGGGACTGAGAAATAGAACACCTCTCTTCTTCGGAGTTGGTTTAGGAATAAGCTAAGTAATTGGAGCGGGAGCTGGCTCAGGAGGTGCCCAATTATTTTCATTTGTCAACATATTATTCAATAGAATTTCAGCTTCATCCGGTGTTCTTTCCCTGAAAAGAGAACCAGCACAACTATCCAGGTAATCTCTGGAAGCATCGGTTAGTCCATTATAAAAGATATCAAGTATTTCAGGTTTCTTAAGAGGATGATCAGGCAAAGCATTAAGTAACTTGAGAAGCCTCCCCCAAGCTTGTGGGAGACTCTCTTCTTTAATTTGCACGAAATTGTATATTTCCCTCAAAGCAGCTTGTTTCTTATGAGCAGGGAAATATTTAGCAGAGAAGTAATAAATCATATCCTGGGGACTACGCACACAACCAGGATCAAGAGAATTAAACCATATCTTAGCATCACCCTTTAATGAGAACGGAAATATTTTGAGTATATAGAAGTAACGCGATCTCTCATCATTAGTGAACAGGGCAGCTATATCATTTAGCTTAGTAAGATGTGCCACAACAGTTTCAGATTCATAGCTATAAAAAGGATCAGATTCAACCAAAGTAATTATATCTGGATCAACAGAGAATTCATAATCCTTATCAGGAACACATATAGGTGAAGTTGCAAAAGCAGGATCAGGTGTCATTTTATCTCTAAGTGATTCTTTTTTCCATTTAATCAATAACCTTTTAAGCTTATATCTATCTTTGCAGGCTAAGATAGCTAAAGAAGAATCTTTACCAAAAAGATAACCTTCAGGAATAACATGCATATTTTCATCATCACTATCATCATCGTATTCAGTTTCATCAATTTCTCTTTCTCTAGCCCTAGCAATTTGTTCTTCAAGAAATTCACTAAGGGGCACAGTAGTATCATACATAGAAGCAGTTTCATCATAAGTATCATGCATAGTAGAAGTGGCATCATCAATAACATGCGACATATCGGAACGAATAGCAGAAGCAGGTTTAGGTGTCGCTAGCTTACTCATAACAGAAGGTGAATCAACTGCAGAGCTAGATGGCAGTTCCTTACCTCCCCTCGTAGTTGAGGGATAAATTGTTGTCTTAGCGTCTTTCAAGTTCTTCATAGTGTCCAGCAGATATAAATCCAAGTGACTTAAAGAATAGAGCTATGCTCCCCGGCAACGGCGCCAGAAAAAGGTCTTGATAACCCACAAGTATAGGGGATCGCAATAGTTTTCGAGGGTAGAGTATTTAACCCAAATTTATTGATTCGACACAAGGGGAGCCAAAGAATATTCTCAAGTATTAGCAGCTGAGTTGTCAATTCAACCACACCTGGAAGCTTAGTATCCGCAGCAAGGTGTTTAGTAGCACAGTAATATGATAGTGGTGGTAACGGCAACAAAAGTAAAGACAGCAAAAGTAATGTTTTTGGTATTTTATAGTGATTGTAACAGTAGCAGCGGGAAAGTAAATAAGCGTAAACCAGTATATGGAAAACTCGTAGGCACCGGATCAGTGATGGATAATTATGCCGGATGTGGTTCATCATGTAACAGTCATAACATAGGGTGACACAGAACTAGCTCCAATTCATCAATGTAATGTAGGCATGTATTCTGTATATAGTCATACGTGCTTATGGAAAAGAACTTGCATGACATCTTTTGTCCTACCCTCCCGTGGCAGCGGGGTCCTATTGGAAACTAAGGGATATTAAGGCCTCCTTTTAATAGAGAACCGGAACAAAGCATTAGCACATAGTGAATACATGAACTCCTCAAACTATGGTCATCACCGGGAGTGGTCCCAATTATTGTCACTTCGGGGTTGCCGGATCATAACACATAGTAGGTGACTATAGACTTGCAAGATAGGATCAAGAACTCACATATATTCATGAAAACATAATAGGTTCAGATCTGAAATCATGGCACTCGGGCCCTAGTGACAAGCATTAAGCATAGCAAAGTCATAGCAACATCAATCTCAGAACATAGTGGATACTAGGGATCAAACCCTAACAAAACTAACTCGATTACATGATAAATCTCATCCAACCCATCACCGTCCAGCAAGCCTACGATGGAATTACTCACGCACGACGGTGAACATCATGAAATTGGTGATGGAGGATGGTTGATGATGACGACAACGACGAATCCCCCTCTCCGGAGCCCCGAACGGACTCCAGATCAGCCCTCCCCAGAGGTTTTAGGGCTTGGCGGCGGCTCCGTATCGTAAAACGCGATGATTTCTTCTCTCTGATTTTTTCTCTCCGGAAGCGAATATATAGAGTTGGAATTGGCGTTGGAGGGTTTCCAGGGGGCCCACGAGGTAGGGGGCGCGCCCCCCACCCTCGTGGACAGGGTGTGGGCCCCCTGGTGTTCATCTTTGGCGAGGATTTTTTATTATTTTTTCTAAGGTATTCCGTGGAGTTTCAGGACTTTCCGAGAATATTTGCTTTCTGCACATAAAACAACACCAAGGTAATTCTGCTGAAAACAGCGTCAGTCCAGGTTAGTTCCATTCAAATCATACAAGTTAGAGTCCAAAACAAGGGCAAAAGTGTTTGGAAAAGTAGATACGACGGAGACGTATCAGTTGCCTGGTTATCGGAAACACTATCGATATTCTCGACAAGTGGACTACATGAGACTTTTCCGTCCTTGACCGAAGAGGGAGAAGCCGACGGTCGGTTAAGACGCGTTTAAAGTTCGGTTGAACAAAGATATGATATAAGTACTTTGGTACATACAATCATTATACATAAAATTCTTTTACCCAAGTCACTTGGGGGCTCTTAAAATTTATATGAGCTATTTTATAGTAAATGTGTTTTCTTCTTGGTCGTTGCAAACTCTTTTTCTATCGCTCCTTTTTCGACGTGAGTGTGTGGTCAATAGCCAGATAACCCATTTTCTCTCTAGTGACCGCTCGAGTTTAGTTCGCTAAACTGGTCTAACGAGAAGCACTCCGCCTTCGGGATAGGAGGCTGAAGCCGTAGGCTGACCCGCTTGAAGTCTTGAGATCGGATGTGTAATATTAATGCACGACAGAAGCACAATTTTTCCCCAATTTTCGGATTGGCACTGAACACTTGATCTTGTTCGGACGTCAAGTTTTTACTGACGATTTTTTTGATTTTCCAAGCTTATGGCACTTTTAAACTATTTATGTGTTTCCAGCACAAGTCTCACAGTGCAATGCCGAACACCTTTATAGATTCAGCAAAAACATTCTCAGATCTCACTATATATGCATTGGTTTCGAATTGTGTCTTCGGTCAATATTTGGGTTACCCGACTCCTGCGCTTGCCTCCTATGTTCCGCTTTGTTCGGCTAGGTGTGCAAAGGGAGAACCACTACGATTGTGCTTCCAGCTCACATGGTTAAGCACCTCAGTGGAGAAAGCCGAAAACTGACTGTCACAATAAGCGTAAACTGGTTAGCAATCCGATGACGGTGTTAAATGACTGGCCATTCATAACATTGGCCGAAGTGTTTATGGCTTGACCTCGACTGTCGCCGAACACTACCGGGGGCTAGTAACTGGCCTCCCAAACTAAATCCTCAATATTTTGCTCTTACATTAGAGTTGAGGTTTCATGATCATGCTCAGCATGACAACCCAAAGAAAGGAACCGATAGCGGGATTATTTTCTTTGGAAGACATTTATTATGTTAAATAGTGATATAACATATCTCTCTGCGTACCTTTGTTTATAAAACCGTATGGCCAGATTGCCTTGTTTGTCGTAAATCTTTGCCCTCATAAAGGCTTTATAAAGTAGGACAAACACTCCTCGGCTACTGGCCGAGGAGGTGGAAGCCGATGGTCGGTCAACAAAGTTTTGTACAATGCGGATCTGAGTATTAATGATGTAAAGTACTTGGATACATAGAATCATTACACATAATTTGTGATTTTACTCTGGATATCGATCCTTAATTCGGCCACCCGTGCCCGCATTAAGGCTCGGGGGCTACTGGGCTTCAGGCTTATCATTTACTAATTTTAAAGGGCCGTATCGATCCCCTGATCTGGTGTTGCCACCCGACCAGTGTCTCGGGGGCTACTGCATTGGCAATCCAGTGTAGAAAATTTAAGTGCAATATAGTTTTCAAGGAGATTATGATCCTCAAGTTGGTCGGCCGCACCCAACCTGAGTCTCGAGGACTCTGCACACCACTTTTTGTGTCCTGAAGTATTCTGCTGAGCTAGGAGTTGATCCTCAGACCGATTTTGCAAATCAACCTGAGTCTCAGCGGCTACTGGGATCAGCGGTCTTATGTCATCCTTCAGGTGCATCTCGGCTTTTAGACCGATACACACCTTGAGGGATACTAGCTATATATCTCGGCGGAGAATAAATTGCACCAATCAAAAATATTGACAAAAAATTGGCCCATAGTCGGGGTGGTGCACCACCTCGGAAGCAGTTCGGCATAAAGCTCGGGCGCTAGTGGCTGGCTCCATATAGGGCATTTCCAGCATTAAGCTCGGCTAAACTCCTTCAACTCTTTTGGACCAAGATGATTTATGACATGTTGGATATAGTCCGGCGTTGGAGCTTGGACACAGTCCGGTGTTGGAGCTCGGATACATTTCGGTGCTAGAGCTCGGAAGCAGTCCGACATTGGTGTTCGGCTGCACTCGAATGCAGTCCGGCGTTAGAGCTCGGACGCAAGAGGACACTGCCTCCCGGGAACAACTTCAAACCCGAGGTGTGGCTTAAAAATAACAAGGCATTGATAAAGGCCGGAAACTTAAAGGGGCTCCTCGGATACCCGACGTGTAAACTCGTCGAATGCATTTCGGCGATCCTCAAGATCGAAGATGGGAAGATTTGTTGAACTAGTTTCCAAGACCGACAACCGAAGATGAAGAACAGTTCGGAAGAATCGAGGAGCGTCTCTAACTTGAAGACCGGTTCGGGGGGCTACTGACGGTGTCCTGGACTAGGGGGTACTCACCACGTCATCTCCCGATCTGTTAGATTGGGCCGAGGACCCCCATGGCCGTATACTCATGGGCCAGTTCAGACAGCTGCCGCATACATGGAAGATTCTACAAGACTTGGTGATCAAGACAAGGACTCCTCCCCACCGGCGTATTCGGCTAGACTCTTGTTATCCTAGGCCTCTGGTGCATTATATAAACCGAGGCTAGGCAAGTCGATAGATCAGATACATACAATCATACCATAGGCTAGCTTCTAGGGTTTAGCCTCTCCGATCTTGTGGTAGATCAACTCTTGTACTACCCATATCATCAATATTAATCAAGCAGGACGTAAGGTTTTACCTCCATCAAGAGGGCCCGAACCTGGGTAAAACATCATGTCCCCTGCCTCCTGTTACCATCCGCCTTAGACGCACAGTTCGGGACCCCCTACCCGAGATCCGCCGGTTTTGACACTGACACAGGAGTACAGAGATCAGAATGTAATGAGCCATCCATCTCATTGTAGTGAGTGGAAAAGTTTCAATGATAAACACAAAGAGTTTGCCGCTGACCCGAGAAACATTAGACTTGGCTTAGCTTCTGATGGATTTAACCCATTTGGCCACCGCGGGCTCCTGGAGTTTTACGGCCTCTAGTTGCATAACTTCACCCCCGCTTCCATATTACACATCACTGGTTATGTTGCCCTTTGTGAGCTGTTTCTGGGCTGCGAGGCTCATTTCGAGCTGTGGAAGAGGCTATTCTGCCTTGTGCCCCATACACAGGAGGGGTCGCTATATCAAGTGGGCGGAGCCGAAATATGGCGCATCGCCGGGACCGGATACCTGGCCGGTACCCCGAAGAAGACGTCCGAAGACTGGCCTTCAGAGTGGTTTTACATGGAGGACGTCCCCCTTCCAGATCCTATTCGGAGGGGTCTTCCCGAGTTCAACAATGCTCCTCTGAAGAAACGCCGAAGCTGGCGCCCACAGAGCCCCCAGGAGGAAGACAACGGAGAAGTCCTTTACCTGATGGACCGGATTAAAGTCCTGGCTCAATCAGGATTGACAATAATCGAGGTTATGTCAATATGCATAATGTGGGGGGTGCAGCAACTTCAATATCAAGGGCACCCCCTGTGGTGCTTTAACGGGGAAGATGATGCCACCCGCTGCGGGCGTAAGGGACTAGGCTCTGCTGCTGCTCTAGCAAAAATTCTGTCCGAGTTATTCAAGGGAGAGGAAGAGGAGTTCATCCGTATTAAGCCACGGGATGGATTCTCCATGTACAACCCTCCAAGCTGGGTGAGCTATCACTCTTTACTCCCAACCTTCCCGCATTCTTTGTCGTAAATACTCACCTTGCCGTTTCACGGCAGGAACTGCGAAAAGCTGTAAGGGAGGTCAACAACCCACCTCCACAACCGGAGGACCCTGACCGGGCCCTCGATCCCGGACTCGAAGAGGATCCGGATATATTTGTGGAGCTGATAGACAAGACATTCTATCAATTGAGCTGCGATGACGCCATGGTGGCCATCATGGCCGACTATCCTAGGCTACTCCCTGCATCGCATATAAGAAAAAACCGGAGTCTCAACTTCCGAGAAGGATCCCCTTTTATGCACTTCACCTACCGTACACATATGGTGTTTTATAGGGAAGGCCTTCGGGACGCCATGCCGAACCCGCAGTGACTCGCCAACAAGGGGCACCGAAGCCGGGTAGGCCAAAGAGGAAGGCGGTCAGGACTGAGACGCCGGCATAGAGGTATGATACAAAACCTTGCTCCGTGGTTCTCATCTTTCTTAAAATATAATGACGTCCATGTTTCCTAGTAGAAAAAACGCTCGCCGGACTATATCCGGAGAGGTTGCCAATCATGCCTCCACCAGTCGGGATCCAGGGCCCGACATAGAGGTGGAAGCTAACACGGGGCGAACACCGGATGCTCCTCCTACAGAGTATGCAGACAGACTATCCGCTACAAATTCCGAAGTGGAGAGCGCCATGAATCACAGGAGTCGCCGGGCCGTACTTCGTGACACTTGTTTCTCCCAAGAGGCGTTCAATGCCTTCAACTCAGGATACGCGTACATCCGTGCTGCTCAAAATAGTCTAGCCAGAGCCACGGACCAGTATGTAAGGGATATACGGGTAACAAAATCTGACGATTATATATATCAGTAGCCCTAAGACTTGAAACAGTTGACACAACTGATTTAAGGATCATTATTTGTGCAGGTTCTTACAGAGAAGTATTCCCAATTGTCTCAAGAGCTGGAAGAGTGCAAAGCCCAGCTACGGGTCGCTGTTGCCGCGTTGAAGGAGTCCGAGAAGGGCCCCTCTGGTAGCACTTGATTCCATTGCAAAGAATGACAGGTACCAGATAGTATGCGGCATGCATGAAATCTAACAATAGATGTTGCAGATGACCCCTGAGTGAATCCGGAGGCCGTGCCGGTGAATGCGGAACGTGCTGATCGACAGCTAAATGCTGGCGAGCGCGTGCTGACACGAGTCAGGCAGGAGAAAAATAATCTCCAGGATGCCAATATCCAGCTGGGCGTGGAACTGAAAGATGTCCGAGCCCAGCTTGTGGACTCCGTGAAGGAGAATAAGCGGCTTCGACGCGACATTTTTAGTGAGTGCTTGAACGAACTTTGGAAGGAGTTCGGTGAAGCAACTGGCTAACAGAGTTATGTCTGCAGGTATGCTGACGGGGCGTCCCGCGGAGGAGATGCCCGGGTCTGCAGGTGATCTTCTACCAGAGCTCTCACAACTGCATGAACAAGTTCGGCAGGTGATGCAGGGTATTGCCCAAGCCTTGTGGCCATCCGCGTCCCCGCCAGGAGGCATGGGGGAGCTTATAGAGAAGCTCAAGGGAGCGCGGCGGCGCTTCCGATTATGGAAGATATCAGCCTGCCGACAAGGTGCAAGGGAAGCCTGGGCTATGGTGAAGACGCGATATACCAAAGCTGACCCAAACCACATGGCCGAGGTCGGACCTGTGGGGCCAGATGGGAAAGAGATCCCCGTCAGTTTGGTGTATGACCAAGTAGAATTTGCCGCAAAGTATTCCCAACAGGATTGTAGGATAGACAGCCTGTTGGATGGTATAGAAGAAGAATTTAATCATTCTTAGAGACTGTGTACTTCAAGTGACATATATAATGTTCCTAGCCGGATTGTAAATCATTTGTCATGGCGGACCTTTTCGCTTCGACCTCTGGACCTGATAGTCTGGAGTGTATCTGAATACCCACTCGGTTATGTAAAAACCGGGGTATGCATGGAAACCAGGCGTAGGGGTCATAAGTGCTTGAACAGACAAGTACCCAACTAGCTATGTTAAATTACATGGATAGTAAGAAACATCTTCCAAGGAGAATAGTTCTGTTAAGGGTTCCTTTCCCTGGGTACACATGCCCTAATGGGCATGTCCGAACTGCGAAAAGAGACGCAGGCTATAAACATCTGGGGGCATGTGTCAAATTAAATAAAAGTCATCTTTTGTTCACCGACCGAATATTCCCTTAAGAACGCTGGCTTTCGGCTTCACCCAGTTTGAGGTACACATCCGGCTGACCCGGCAGTAACAATCGCAGAGGTGCTCCCCTTATGCCCTAGCCGAATTAACTGGAATGTAGGGCATAAATACAAGAGCCAGGAAACCTAGCTTGGCAAAAAAGTTAAGTCATATCGATGCATATAATGGCATAAAAAGGTACATGTGGAAGAATAACACATGTGCGGAGCATAAAGCCTAGAAAAATAGTTATATTAAGCTTCTGTATAAGAAGCTCCCAGGTATAATGAGAGCGGTTAGCGCGTCAAGATTGTGTAACCAAGACACAAGTTTAGCCTTTTAAGGCCTTGAGGATAATAAAAAGAGAGAAAGAGAGAAAAGACAGATAATTGATATGCAAAAAATTGACGGAGGTAACGAGACGAACATAGAGTCCGGCACTAGACGTAAAATCTTCGGAGTCTGGCTGTGTTCCATGGGTTTGGCTCAAGTCAATTGTCTGATGCATCCCCAGACGGTATGCCCCACCGGTCAGAACCTGGTCAATAATGAAGGGACCTTCCCATTTGGGCTTGAGCTTGTTCTTTTTATTCTCCGGCAGGCATAGAACTAGTTCGCCAACGTTATAGATTTTGGCCCGTACTTCTCTGCTTTGATACCTTCGAGCATGTTGCTGATAGAATGCGGAACGGGCTTTTGCCACGTCGCGCTCCTCCTCCAGGGCGTCCAAACTGTCCTGCCGATCGAGCTCGGCCTCTTTTTCTTTGTACATGCGCACTTGAGGTGAGTCATGAGTTATGTCGCAAGGTAGAACCGCCTCTGCGTCGTACACCATTAAAAACGGTGTGTATCCGGTAGTGCGATTTGGCGTGGTCTGCAACCCCCATAGTACGGAGTCGAGCTCCTCTACCTAGTGCGTGTTTGATTCCTTTAAGGACCGCACTAATCTGGGTTTGATGCCTCTCATGATAAGACCATTCGCTCGCTCGACTTGACTATTAGTTCGCGGGTGATAGACAGAAGCATAGTCGAGCTTGATGCCCCTGTTGCCGCACCAAAGTTTTACCTCGTCGGCTGTAAAGTTCGTGCCGTTGTGAGTGATGATGCTGTGGGGGATGCCATAACGGGGTACAACCCCAGATATGAAGTCTATCACCAGTCCGGATTCAGCCGTTTTGACAGGTTTGGCTTCTATCCATTTGGTGAATTTATCCACCATGACCAGTAAGTATTTTTTCTTATGGGTTCCCCCTTTAAGGGGTCCGACCATATCAAGCCCCCAGACCGCAAAGGGCCAAGTAATGGGGATTGTTTGGAGTGCGGTAGGCGGCATATGGCTTTGGTTTGCAATAAGCTCGCAACCGACGCAATGTTGGACCAGATGTTGTGCATCTGCTCGGGCCATCAGCCAATAGAAACCTGTACGGAAGGCCTTGCTTACAAGGGCCCGGGCTGCAGCGTGATGGCCCCCGAGTCCAGCATGGATTTCTGCCGAAAGCTTCCGCCCTTCCTCTTCGGAGATGCACCTTTGAAGGACTCCGGTAGTGATTTTCTTATAAAGCTCTCCCTCGTGGACCTTGTAGGCTTTAGATCGCCACACTATGCAGCGTGCCTTATTTTGGTCCTCGGGTAGTTCCTGCCTGATTAGGTAGGCCAGGAATGGTTCTGTCCACGGGGCGATGACGGCCATTATCACGTGGGCTGAAGGTGTTATTTCGATGGTAGAGCCTCCGATTGTGTCAGAGTGTTCGGTATCTGATGTTGTGGCCGGGTCCGGACTATTGTTACTGGTGTCCCCCTCCCATACCACGGATGGCTTAAACAGTTTTTCTAGGAAGATGTTGGGTGGGACAGGGTCGCGCTTAGCGCCGATATGGGCGAGGATATCCGCCGCCTGATTGTTTTCCTGAGCCACATGGTGGAATTCAAGCCCCTCGAACTGAGTTGACATTTTGAGGACGGCGTTGCGATATGCCGCCATTTTCGGATGCTTGGCATCGAAGTCTCCATTTATTTGAGATATTGCGAGGTTCGAGTCCCCATGCACCTCCAAGCGTTGAATGCCCATGGAAACTGCCATCCGGAGATCGTGTAATAGGGCCTCATATGCGGCTGTGTTATTGGAGTATGTGTATAGTATTTGGAGTACGTATTGCACTGTATCTCCGGTGGGGGACGTCAGGACGACGCCAGCCCCCAGACCAGCCAGCATTTTAGAGTCGTCGAAGTGCATGATCCAACTGGAGTATGCGCCGTACTCTTTAGGGAGTTCGGCTTCTGTCCATTCGGCGACGAAATCGGCCAGTACTTGTGACTTAATGGCTCGCCGTGGTCTATATGTTATGTCGAACGGGAGGAGCTCGATAGCCCATTTGGCAATCCGGCCCGTGGCATCGCGATTGTTTATTATGTCGTTGAGTGGTACTTCTGAGGCCACCGTAATTGAACACTCTTGAAAGTAGTGCCGTAATTTCCGGGATGCCATGAATACCGCGCATGATATCTTTTGATAATGTGGGTACCGTGATTTGCATGGAGTGAGGACAGTGGATACATAATATACTGGCTTTTGAAGTGGGAATTTATGTCCGTCCGTCTCTCATTCAACGACGAGCACTGCGCTTACAACTTGGTGAGTTGACGCTATATATAACAACATTGGTTCGCCGACATTTGGCGCGGCCAAGATTGGGTTGGTGGCCAAGATGGCTTTTATTTCTTCCAATCCGTCCGGGGCTGCATCCGTCCACTCGAAGTGTTCGGTGCGCCGTGTTCGGTGCGCCGAAGAAGGCGATAGAGGGGGAGTGCCTTTTCTCCTAATCGGGAGATAAAGCGGCTTAAGGCTGCCACACATCCAGTTAACTTCTGGATTTGCTTGAGGTCAGTTGGCATAGCCAACTGCGATAGAGCCTGGATCTTAGCCGGATTTGCTTCAATTCCTCTACTGGAGACGATAAAGCCCAGGAGCTTTCCGGCGGGTACGCTAAAAACGCATTTTTCCAGATTGAGCTTAATGTCGTATGTTCGGAGATTGTCGAACGTGAGCCTCAAGTCATCTATTAAGGAGTCGACGTGTCTGGTTTTAACGACCACATCGTCGACGTATGCCTCCATTGTTTTGTCGATCTGCTTTTCCAGACATGTCTGAATCATGCGCTGATACGTTGCGCCGGCGTTTTTGAGCCCGAAGGGCATTGTGTTAAAACAGAAGGGGCCGTATGGAGTGATAAATGCCGTTGCGGCTTGATCGGACTCTGCCATCTTAATTTGGTGGTCATCGGAGTATGCGTCGAGGAAGCACAATGAGTTGTGTCCTGCGGTAGCGTCGATAATTTGATCGATGCGAGGGAGGGGGAAGGGACCCTTTGGGCAAGCCTTATTAAGGTCCTTGAAGTCGACGCATAGGCACCAGGATTTGTCCTTCTTTGGTACCATCACCAGGTTTGCTAGCCAGTCCGGATGCTTTAGTTCACTAATGAATCCGTCCTCCAGTAAGTTGGCTAGCTCCTCTCCCATGGCTTGTCGCTTAGGTTCGGAGAAACACCGAAGAGTCTGCTTGAATGGCTTGAATCCCTTTAGAATGTTAAGGCTGTGCTCGGCCAGCTTGCGTGGGATTTCTGGCATGTCTGAAGGATGCCAGGCGAATATGTCCCAATTCTCGGGTAGGAACTCCCGTAGTGCGGCGTCTACAGCGGGGTTTAACTGTGCCCCGATGGATTCTGTTTTTGTGGGGTCCATTGGATGGACTTGGGAATTTGAGTATTTCATCCGCTGGTTTAAAATAGGTGGACTTGGATCTTTTGTCTAGTATCACGTCGTCCCTGTCCACTGTGGAGCGCAGCGCGGTTAATTCCTCCGCCACTAGGGCTTCGGATAATGCCTCGAGGGCCAGTGCGGCTGTTTTGTTCTCGGCGCGGAGTGCTATGTCCGGATCACTAGCTACAGTGATGATTCCATTGGGCCCGGGCATTTTGAGCTTCATGTACCCGTAATGGGGTATGGCTTGGAAGATCATGAATGCCTCCCGCCCTAGAAGGGCGTGGTATTCGCTACTGAACGGGGCCACATGGAATGTAATTTCTTCGGACCTGTAATTCTCCGGAGTGCCGAATACCACATCTAGTGTGATTTTCCCAGCGCAACATGCCTCCCGACTAGGGATGATTCCTCAGAAGGTCGTGCTGCTTTGCTCAATACGGTTTATGTCTATTTCCATTTTTTGAAGAGTCTCCTCATAAATGAGGTTTAATCCGCTGCCGCTGTCCATGAGCACTTTAGTGAGCCGAAAGCCGTCCACAATTGGACTGAGGACCAAGGCGGCTGGTGCTCGGGCTGTTTGGAATTTAGGTTTGTCACTAGCATTGAAGGTGATAGCCGTGTCGCTCCATGGATTTATTGCTGCCACGTGGCCGACTTCGGCAAGGCTGCGGAGTGCTCGCTTACGCCTATTATTTGAGGCGAAGGTCTCGAAGACTGTCAATACTGTATTGTTATCCACGGGATGGTGCTCTGAGGTGTTTTGGATGAGGAGATCCTCACCGCTCTTGGCCACCTGTCGGAGTACCCAACATGCTCTAAGGCTGTGTGTTGGTATGGTATCCGCTGTACTATGAATTTTGCAGGGCCCGTTAAGACATCCCTCCAATACGGTTCCACGCCCTGTAGTGGGCTTTTTCTTCTTTGTAATTGAGTCGGGCGACTTATGAGAGTGCACCCTTTTAGTTCGGACTGGGGGTTTTGTCAGAGCCGGATTATCCCAAAATTTTGTTTCGGTTTTCCAGGCGTTTTCCATCGCACATTACTTTCGTACTATGGCCGCCAAGTCAGTGAAGTGTGCTATGTCATGGCGACTTATGGCGTTGAGGATTCCCTTGTCCGTGCAATTGTTGCGAAAGCACGAAATTGCGTCTTCCTCGCGATAGTCCTTGACCTTGTTCATTACAAGGAGGAATCTGGCCCAATAGTGATGTCCTCTCTCTTGGGGCTCTTGCCTAATGTGGGAAATGTCGTTTGTATCTGGGTGGGTGGGTGGATTTAAGTCCAGACCTTGACCCAATCTGAGACCCCGGGGCGGGGGAGTTTCCGATCTTGGAAGTTCGGGCTCCGGGATGTTTCCCTGCAAGTTGGGCATGCAGCCTGATTCTAGGTTCAGGGTTAGGGCAATGTCCTTCCGTGGGCGGGTATCCGGCTCGGAGAGCTCGGGAACTCGGACATAGTTCGTCCTCAGGATAGATGGAGAATCGCCGCATTGCTCCTCCACCACCGCTATCTGATGGGTGACCGGCAGAGAGTTAATCTCCCTTTGGTCGGGTTTAAGCCCAATCCGATCGTAGTCCTTAGCGACTCCCAGAGCGGCGATGCGATCCAAGAGCTCGTTCAAAGAGGAGAGCTCCATTGTATCCATCTGCTCGGTGAATTTCGAGCCGATGTGGAGGCTATTTCCGATGACTCGAGAAGTCATCGTCGGCGCAGCGGCCGAGCGGGCGGTCATGACGAAGCCGCCTAGTCGAAGAGTTTGGCCTACAGCCAGGGCTCCCCCAGAGGTGATGTTGTCCTTGACAACAAGACGAGCCATCCCTCCTTATGATGACGACACAGTGGAACTCTCAATGAAAGCACCAATGTCGGTGTCAAAACCGGCGGATCTCGGGTAGGGGGTCCCGAACTGTGCGTCTAAGGCGGATGGTAACAGGAGGCAGGGGACAGGATGTTTACCCAGGTTCGGGCCCTCTCGATGGACGTAATACCCTACGTCCTGCTTGATTGATCTTGATGATATGAGTATTACAAGAGTTGATCTACCACAAGATCGTAGAGGCTAAACCCTAGAAGCTAGCCTATGGTATGATTGTTGTCCTACGGACTAAACCCTCCGGTTTATATAGACACCGGAGGGGGCTAGGGTTACAAAAAGTCGGTTACAAGGGAGGAGATCTAGATATCCGTATTGCCAAGCTTGCCTTCCATGCCAAGGAGAGTCCCATCCGGACACAGGACGAAGTCTTCAATCTTGTATCTTCATAGTCCAACAGTCCGGCCAAAGGATATTGTTCGGCTGTCTGAAGACCCCCTAATCCAGGACTCCCTCAGTCATCACCGGCAAGTATCCCGATTATTGTCACTTTGGGGTTAACGGATCATAACACATAATAGGTGACTATAGACTTGCAAGATAGGATCAAGAACTCTCATATATTGATGAAAACATAATAGGTTCAGATCTGAAATCATGGCACTCAGGCCCTAGTGACAAGCATTAAGCATAGCAAAGTCATAGCAACATCAATCTCAGAACATAGTGGATACTTGGGATCAAACCCTAACAAAACTGACTCGATTACATGATAGATCTCATCCAATCCATCACCGTCCAGCAAGCCTACGATGGAATTACTCACGCACGGCGGTGAGCATCATGAAATTGGTGATGGAGGATGGTTGTTGATGATGATGGCGATGGATTCCCCTCTCCGGAGCCCTGAACGGACTCTAGATCAGCCCTCCCGAGAGGTTTTAGGGCTTGGCGGCGGCTCCGTATCGTAAAACGCGATGAATTCTTCTCTCTGATTTTTCTCTCCCCAAAACCAAATATATAGAGTTGGAGTTGAGGTCGGAGGAGCTCCAGGGGGCCCATGAGGTAGGGGGCACGCCCTAGGGGGGCAGGCGTGCCCCCCACCCTCGTGGACAGGTGGTGGGCCCCCTGGTCTTCATCTTTTGCAAGGATTTTTTATTATTTCCGAATAGATGTTCCGTGAAGTTTCAGTTCATTCCGAGAACTTTTGTTTCTGCACATAAATAACACCATAGCAATTCTGCTGAAAACAGCGTCAGTCCGGGTTAGTTCCATTCAAATCATGCAAGTTAGAGTCCAAAACAAGGGCAAAAGTGTTTGGAAAAGTAGATACGACGGAGACGTATCAAGGAGCAGCGTATTGCCGATTTGCGCCGCCAGTGGGACATGGAGCAGCAGCGCCCCAACGCTCTGAGCCGCGAGCAGAGCGCCCGCAACTGGGCCGACTATGTGGAGGCCGGTGCCCGGCAAATAGCCCTGGAGGCTGTCAGGCACGCACACGTTCGCGACGCCGATTTTTACTACCAACTCGTCAAGTGGATTTCCTACTTAGAAGTCGAAGCTTCGGTGGACCACGCCGGCATGGAAAGGGCCAACGCGCGCGAGCAACGCGCCCTATCGCACCTCTGGCAAGTCCGAGGCAAGGCAGAGGACGCCGGTGCCGGCGTTTAGCGTGTACTGCAGATGGCGGCCCACATCGTCTAGTTAGCTAAGAGTAAGTTAGTACTTGTACACTACGAGAGTATTAGTGGGAGTAGATAGTTAACTTGGCTATGATGGTTGCCAACGTGGAAGTTTAGTACTCTATATGTGGATCAGAACTGTTACTTTGCTCTGAATGTTGAACTTTCCGTTTGAACGTATGGAATGGGCTGTTATTTTTTAAATGGGTTGTATTTGTCCTCCACGGGTTTAGAGGCTGACTTGTGGGCCTACTAAGTTGACGCGTACACAATCAGGAGATGATTGTATGTGGAGAGGATGACAGCAGGGACCTGCCAAGGTCATGGCAGTACGCAAGCAAGTGACTCCTTATTCCAAGCCAATAAAAAATGGCTCCTCCTAATGGATTTCTGACATCTGGGTCCCATGCCATTGTCAACGTAGTCAATAAACAAGAGAATTACACAACGAGCGGCTGACACCAGGGACCCAGCAGCTCGCCCAGTTTTTTTTGTTTTGGGTTAATTTGATAAATGCCACTCCAAATCTGGTGTTTCCGAGAAATGCCACTGCAATTTCCAAACTTTGAAAAATGCCATTTCATGCCATTTCCAGTGGCATTTTTCGAAGTCTGGAGTGGCATTTTTCAAAGTTTGCAAATTGTAGTTGCGTTTTCCAAAGTTTACAAAAATTGCAGTGGCATTTTTCAAAGTTTGGAAATTGCAGTGGCATTTTTGTGAATCGCCATAATTGGAGTGGCATTTATCTAATTTGTTTTTGAGACGGAAGCAGGGTGTCAACTGGGCTGTGCGGGGCACTCTGGCCTGTCTAGATAGCCTTCTCTTTTATGTTTACCACAGACCAGCCCAATAGTTTTTTTTCTTTCTGAAAATGGCTAGCCCAGTTTTTTGTGATTTGCCAAGTAAGTCGCTTTGTCAGGCCTGTTGGGCTGCAAATCTTTCAAGACGAGGCGAGCTTTATTCGGCTAGCCGAGAAAATGGCCTATCAGTAATGAGAAAATGGGTTGTACATTTTTAAAACACATCAAACCGGTAATTAGTTTCAAATTTCTTTTTTTTCATTTCGAGATTTTAAATTGCATTGATTTTTATGCGTGGAAAATTTGTTGAATTTTATATTGATATACATTTATTTTTAAAATTAGTTTGAATGTGACTCGAAATTTTGGGATTAAAAACAGTTCGTACCGCACCAAAATATGCAAAATTTCGTATAATTTTTTAACCATGGCCACAATATGGGCTGTAATGCTAACAAAAAGAATATGGGCTCCAAAAAAACCTTAAGAATTAGCAAATGGGTTGTAAATTATTAGAAATAATGGCAGATGGGATGTATGCTGTTTTCCACAGATTTGAGGCTTTCCGAAAAAAAGGTTGACGCACAAGCAGTGAGTGTTGGATGTCCATCCAACGGTCGTCGTGCTTCTTCAATCTCTGCTCTTCCTGCTCCAGCCGCTCAAACAAGCGCTGGCGGGACTGCCTGCTCCCTCCTCCCCGCGGCCGGCTGTGCTGCCGCACAGGCCTCACCGCCCCACCGTACTCCCATCGCTGGCCTAACCATCCCTCTACTCACCCACAATTGCTGTTATTCTCCGGCGACGGCAGACGAACCAGTAAACCCTTGTACAGTCGTACTCCCCTCCACATCAGAAACAACTACCGAGTCTTCCCTGGCTCCGTGTTGTTCCCTTCCTAGGCCTTGCTGTCGTCCACTGCCCTGGTGCTCTCGGCGCGGCCTGGTCAACATGGTCAACGAACGACATGCATCTGAAGTGGACTGTACATGGAGAGGCTGACAGCTGGGTCCACGGCCGCACGCAAGGAAATGCCTCCTTATTATGCGCAAAATAATGATTCCTCCACCTAACATCTGGGACCCACCGAAAGGGCCTCTGTATTTTGCGAAAAAAACGTTACCGCCGCTGACAGCTCAGACCCACCAGCTATATCTTCACACGCAAGGAAGTGCCTCCTTATTACGCACAAAAAAATGAATACTCCCCCTGCTAGCTGGGACCCAGTATAGTGGGAGGCTGACTTGTGGGCCTACTAAGTTGACGGGGACGGAGGGCTTTGTCAACTTAGTCAATATGCACGATTCTAGCTCTAGTGACCGTACGATGTCCATCCAACAGCCGTAGTGCTTCTTCAACCTCTGGTCTTCTTGCTCCAGCCGCCTAAACCAACGCCGATCGTGCCTCGTGCTCCTGCCTCCCATGGATGGCTACTATGCCGCGAAGGCCTCACCGCCCCCTACTACTCCCACCGCTGGCCAGGCTATCCCTCTACTCACCCATACCCCCTGTTATTCTGCGGTGACGGCAGCCTCACACTGCAGCGAACTAGTGAACCATCATACTCCTCTACACGTGGGCATCCACTGTCGCGTCTTCCCCGGCTCCACGTCGTCCCCTTCCTAGGCCTCGCCGTCGTCCACTGCCCTGGAGCTCTCGGCGTGGCGTGGTCAACGTGGTCAAGGAACTGCTTCCATTGGACATGGACTGTACGTGGAGAGGCTGACAGCTGGGTCCACTGCCGCAGCAAGGAAGTGCCTCCTTATTACGCGGAAAATAATGATTCCTCCACCTGACAGCAGGGACCCACCGGACGGGCAACCATATTTCACGAAAAAAACATTTCCCCCCTAACTGATGGGACCTACCAGCTACATCTTCGCACGCAAGGAAGTGCGTTCGGGCAAAAAAAATGATTCGCCCCCTGACTGCTGGGACCCACCAGCTACATCTTCGCACGCAAGGAAGTGCCTGACAGTCGGGACCCACCTGGTCGAAGCATACGTAGCGTTGTCATTCTGGTCGCGAATGTGTACGTACATACTGGTCGATGTAGAGGCGCACACGTGTCCTAGTAGAGGCACACACGTAGCATGTACACGTACGTACATCGGCTAGTGTGCAAGAAAGAAAATACCGCAACGTACGTACGTACGGGCGGGGTCTCAAACACCTACTCGTGCATACTTATGGCCATGGCTCGTGTACATGGCTGGGTCGGAACGGAGAAACAACATCATCGTCGCCCGCAAAAAAACAGCATCGCCGTCGTGTTCATGGGGAGGCAACAGAATGCGTCGTGTTCATCGGGAGGCAACAGAACGTGTGGGAGCCAACCGGCTTGGACGGAACAGCCGATGGAAACGAGGCCTGGCATACCACAGAACGGAGGAAACAGCCTTGTGTTCGACCAGCCAAGGTCGAAACGGGATCCTGTTCATCGGGAGGGGTCTGGCATACCGCAAAACGTAGGAAACGTACTTGTGTTGGACCTCCTACGGTCGAAACGGGGACCTGTTGATCGGGAGGGTTGTGGCGTACCGCAAAACGGAGGAAACAGACTTGTGTTGGAGCGCTACGGTCGAAACGGGGGTCCTGTTCATCAGGAGGGGTGTGGCGTACCGCAAAACGGGACTCCACGGGATACTGTTCATCTCCACCGTCGACCCCCTCCAGCCTCCACGGGCTACTGTTTATCCACCGTCGACCTCCTCCAGCCTCCACCTGCGACTGTTCATCCACGGGCTCCTGTTCATCCAGCCTCCACCGCGCGCTACTCCACCGGCTACTGTTCAACTAGCCCTCTCCATGGGCTCATGTTCAACCACCCCTCCACGGGCTACTATTCATCCAGCCCTCCACCATCTACTGTTCATCCAGCCCTCCACGGGGTCGTCCTATTCATCCAGCCCTCCACGGGGTCCTGTTCATCCAGCCCCAACCGGCTCGATCGATCGGGGTCCTGTTCATCGAGAGGCAACATCACGGGGTCCTGTTCATCGAGAGGCAACACCACGGGTCATGTTCATCCACCCCCACTGGGAACTGTTCATCCAACCCCCAGCAACGCTCATTGTTCATCCAGAGGAAGCATCGATCAGCTTCAGTTAGCAGCATTAGCGAAGGAATCGCTCAATCGAGTTCAGTTAATAGCCATCGATTGATCGCTCGGGTTCAGTAACGCGTAGCCTGCAATGCAATCGCTCGGGTTCAGTTAGAGCCCAATGCCTCGCACCCACGCGTGTGCGTGTATGAGAGAAACACACAAACCTCCGTGCATCATTCTGCCCCGACCACCCACCGTAACCGGGAACACCCCAATATTTTCCTCGCCCTCGCTTCTACCACCGTTTTTCCATCATGGACGGCCCAAAGAATGTCATGCGGCTACGTCTCCGGCCCGCCCAGGATGAAAAGCCCATTTTCTGTCATGATTTTTGTCATAGAAGTAGGAGCCCACCAAATCTATGATGATACCGGGGTTTGTCACAATTATTGTCATAGAAGTGTCATAAGTATGACAGAAATGTTTTTCGTTCGGCCCAAAATGTCACGGATGTGTCTTTTTTTGTAGTGATTCTCTCAGTTTTGTGAAAATATTGTTGGGGTTTTCATGGATGATTTCTCCGTGTATGGAACTTCTTTTGATGATTTCTTAAGCAACCTTGATTGAGTTTTGGAGAGATGTGAAGAAACTAATCTTGTCTTGAATTGGGAGAAGTGCCACTTTATGGTTAATGAAGGTATTGTCTTGGGGCATAATTTTTTTGAAAGAGGTATTGAAGTTGATAAAGCTAAAGTTGATGCTATTGAAAAGATGACGTGTCCTAAGGAGATTAAAGGTATAAGAGGTTTTCTTGGTCATGCCGGTGTTTATAGGATGTTCATTAAAGACTTCTCAAAAATTTCTAGGCCTCCGACTAATCTCTTACAAAAAGATGTTCCTTTTGTCTTTGATGATGATTGTGTAGAAGCATTTGAAATACTTAAGAAAGCCTTAATTTCTGCACCTATTGTTTAGCCACCTGATTGGAATTTACCCTTTGAAATTATGTGTGATGCTAGTGATTATGCTGTAGGTGCTGTTCCAGGAAAAAGATTTGATAAGAAATTAAATGTTATCCAATATGCTAGTAAAACTCTAGACAATGCCCAAAGAAATTATGCTACTACTGAAAAGGAATTTTTAGCAGTTGTATTTGCTTGTGATAAGTTCAGACCTTATATTGTTGATTCTAAAGTAACTGTTCACACTAATCATGCTGCTATTAAATACCTTATGGAAAATAAAGATGCTAAACCTAGACTTATTAGATGGGTTCTCTTGCTACAAGAATTTGATTTGCATATTATTAATAGAAAGGGAGCTGAGAACCCCATTGCAAACAACTTGTCTAGGTTAGAGAATGTTCTTGATGACCCACTACCTATAGATGATAGCTTTCCTGATGAACAATTAGCTGTCATAAATGATTCTCGTACTGCTCCATGGTATGATGATTATGCTAATTACATTGTTGCTAAATTTATACCACCTAGTTTAACATACCAGCAAAAGAAAAAGTTTTACAATGATTTAAGACATTACTTCTGGGATGACCCACACCTTTATAAAGAAGGAGTAGATGATGTTATTAGACATTGTGTACCTGAGCATGAACAGGAACATATCCTACGCAAGTGTCACTCTCAGGCTTATGGAGGACACCACGCCGGAGATAGAACTGCACATAAGGTATTGCAATCCGGTTTTTATTGGCCTACTCTTTTCAAAGATGCCCGTAAGTTTGTCTTGTCTTGTGATGAATGTCAAAGAATTGTTAATATTAGTAGATGTCAAGAAATGCCTATGAACTATTCACTTGTTATTGAACCATTTGACTATTCACTTGTTATTGAACCATTTGATGTTTGGGGCTTTGATTATATGGGACAATTTCCTTCCTCTAATGGGTATACACATATGTATTTACTGTTGATTACGCTACTAAGTGGGTAGAAGCTATTCCAACTAGTACTGCTGATCATAACACCTCTATTAAGATGCTTAAAGAAGTTATTTTTCTAAGGTTTGGAGTCCCTAGATATTTAATGACTGATGGTGGTTCACATTTTATTCATGGTGCCTTTCGTAAAATGCTTGCTAACTATGATGTTAATCATAGAATTGCATCTCCTTACCACCCACAGTCTAGTGGTCAAGTAGAACTAAGTAATAGAGAGATTAAATTAATTTTTCAAAAGACTGTTAATTGATCTAGAAAGAACTGGTCCAAGAAACTTGATGATGCATTATGGGCCTATAGAACTGCATATAAAAATCCTATGGGTATGTCTCCATATAAAATGGTTTATGGAAAAGCAGGTCGCTTACCTCTCGAACTAGAACATAAGGCATATTGGGCCATTAAAGAGCTCAATTATGATTTCAAACTTGCTGGCGAGAAGATACTATTTGACATTAGCTCACTTGATGAGTGGAGAACCCAGGACTATGAGAATGCCAAACTGTTTAAAGAAAAAGTTAACACATGCCATAACAAAAGGATACAAAAGCGTGAATTTAATGTAGGTGATTATGTTCTATTATACAACTCTCGTTTAAGATTTTTTGCAGGAAAGATCCTCTCTAAATGGGAAGGTCCTTACGTTATCGAGGAGGTCTATCATTCCGGTTCCATAAAAATCAACAACTTCGAAGGCACAAATCCGAAGGTGGTGAACGGTCAAAGAATCAAACATTATATCTCAGCTAATCCCATCAATGTTGAAACTAATGTTATTGACATCGTAACCCTAGAGGAGTACATAAGGGACACTTTCCAGAACGTTTCAGACTTCGAAAAGGAATAGGTATGTGGTACGGTAAGTAAACCGACTCCAAAACAGTTCAAACAACATTTTTTCTCTGTTTAGGAATATTAGAAAAATAAGTAGTCTGAAAGGGACACGAGGCATCCACGAGGGTGAAGGGCGCGCCCTACCCCCTAGGCGCGCCCCCTGCCTCGTGGGCACCTCGTGTGCCCTCCGGACTCCGTTTTCTTGCATGATACTTCTTTTGGTCGCTAAAAAATCATTATATAATCTCCCAAAGGTTTTGACCACCGTACCACGACACAATCCTCTGCTTTTGTTTTGAGCTGTTTTCTGCCAGGGTTTCCAAGGCCAAGCATTATGTCATCCTCCTCCAACAACGCGGATGGCGATGCTTGGTTGATGCAGAAGGAACTTAGAAGGGAGGATGCCGATGGAGCCATGATGGAGGAGGATGAAGGAGATTCTCTTGAGGACCAACCTCCGGCTTTGGAGAGGGGTACTTTGGCGGGCATCTCCACTATTTTGAATCCCCATTGTTGGTGTCAAAACCGGCAGATCTCGGGTAGGGGGTCTCGAATATGTGCGTTTAGGCGGATGGTAATAGGAGACCGGGGACATGATGTTTTTACCCAGGTTCGGGCCCTCTCGATGGAGGTAAAACCCAACGTCCTGCTTGATTAATATTGATGATATGGGTAGTACAAGAGTAGATCTACCATGAGATCAGAGAGGCTAAACCCTAGAAGCTAGCCTATGGTATGATTGTATGTTCGTCCTACGGACTAAAACCCTCCGGTTTATATAGACACCGGAGAGGGCTAGGGTTACACAGAGTCGGTTACAATGGTAGGAGATCTACATATCCGTATCGCCAAGCTTGCCTTCCACGCCAAGGAAAGTCCCTTCTGGACACGGGACGAAGTCTTCAATCTTGTATCTTCATAGTCCAGGAGTCTGGCCGAAGGTATAGTCCGGCTATCCGGACACCCCCTAATCCAGGACTCCCTCAGTAGCCCCTGAACCAGGCTTCAATGACGACGAGTCCGACGCGCAGATTGTCTTCGGCATTGCTAGGAGGGTTCCTCCTCCAAGTACTTCATAGAAGATTTTGAACGCAAAGGTAGTGTCCGACTCTGCAAAATAAGTTTCCACATATTGCCATAGAGAGAATAATATTTACACAAATCTAATCTGCTGACGTATTCCGCAGCATGACATCACACCATGGCCAAGTCTTCATTCGAATCGTTTTATTGTCCCACCTCAACGCGTTTAGCGAGGCGGTTTCCTTGGCACGTCTTGTCAAAGCAGAGATCGTGTTCCCTTATTCCGGGATTCTCATCAATACGGGCGTGGGTAACCCAACCACGCCATTGATTATGGCGCTTGGGAGATAAGCGAGTTTTACCAGGCTGGTGGGGACGCATAGTCGCATCCGCCCATATAAGGGGATAAGGATCCACCTTTTCATCCATGCCTTCTTCCTCTTTTGCCTATCCATTTCCGCGCACTCGAGCTCCAGCGCCCAAGTCCGCAAACCCCACCTCAACCTTCTCCAGCCATGTCCGGAGCAGGAGGCCAGTGGATGGTCTCCTCCGTCACGGAGGGACACATCAAAAAACTGAGGAAGGCCGGATACTTGTCTAATGACATTGCGCACCGGCTTCCCGAAGAGGGGCAGCTCATCCCCACCCCTAGGCCCCATGAGAGGGTGGTGTTCCTCCCCCATTTCCTCCGCGGACTGGGCTTCCCTCTGCACCCATTTGTCCGGGGGCTCATGTTCTACTATGGCCTGGATTTCCATGATCTGGCCCCGAACTTTGTCCTCAACATCTCGGCGTTTATCGTCGTGTGCGAGGATTTCCTCTGCATCCGCCCCCATTTCGGCCTATGGCTCAAGACTTTCAATGTCAAGCCGAAGGTCGTGCGCGGCACCCAGGCGGAGTGCGGAGGCGCCATGGTGGGCAAGATGCCCAACGTCCTATGGCTCGAGGGCTCCTTCATGGAGACCCTAAAGGGGTGGCAATCGGGGTGGTTTTACATCACCGAGCCGCGCGACCCTGAATGGGTCGCAGCCCCCGAGTTCTGATCCGGACCCCCTACGCGGCTCACCTCCTGGAAAGAGACGGGCCTGTCATGGGGTAAAAAAGGAGAGCTGACCAGACTCCAAACATGCGTCCAAACCCTGGTGGACAAGAAGCTCAAACTTGTCAATGTAGTCCAGGTTATGCTCATCCGACGGATCCTCCCGTGTCAACGACGGGCTTTCAACCTGTGGGAGTTCGACCCGGCGCAGCACCGAACTCTGAGCAGGCTCTTCGACACAACGTACGAAGATGCCTGGAAGGTGCTTTTCAAGGGCGCCGAGGCCCCCGCATCCGCTACCGAGGATCGCGGATTCAGCATGCAGCGTCACGCTAGTGCGGTAAGTTGTTTTTACCTTTTACAGGGTATTAGTTTTTCATAGTTTGACTCCATGCGGGATCTAAGCTCCCTTACCTTTGACAGGATTGGCAGGAGACGTCTGGACAGATCAACTGTCCGGCTCCTTTGCCCGAAGGCCCAGCTGACGCTCGCTTGGCGAAGCTGCTGGTTCCGGCACCCTATGTGGTGCCGGAGAAGAAGGCCAAGAAGAAGGCCACGGGGACTCAAAAGAGTTCCCGGCGCCTGGAGGTATCGGATTCATCATCCGACGACTCCAAGACGCACTCCTCCCGTCAAGACGAGGAGGAGGAAGAAGAGACCTCCCCCCTCCAGCGGGGGGAGGGAAGAAAAGGAAGGCCGCCCCAACTGGGGAGGCCGAAGGGTCCAAGAAGGGGAAAACCCTTCCTCCGGACTACTCCACCAACGCCAACGACGGCGAAGAGGAGTGGCCGCTCAGGGCCAAGCCCCTGGCGAAATCGTAAGTATCCGGATACCAGAGTGATTCATAGTATTCCTCCATTGCACAGCTTTTCCTTACGTCAAACATGTTTATGCAGTCCACCCAAAGACCGGCTCGACGTGTCGTCGAGCGGTTCCATGGATTCATCGGACGTGAATTCGCTTCCGACGGCTACCTCCCCCCACCATACGGATGACGCCGAGGTGGCGTCCCAACAGGTTCCAAGCCAGGAGGAGGTGGTCCTGGAGGCGCCGCAAGGTGACCTCCCGGACTCCAGGCGTAAAGGGGATAGAACCCCCAAGGGCTCCAAGTCCGGCCTTGAGCCGGACACCGCGCCGGAACCTTCAATGTTTCCGGACTCCGGTAGGCAGCCTCCTTCCAAGAGGAGCAAGCCTACCGAGCCGGCGACCTTCGTCCAACCGGAGGCACCGGACAATTTGCTGGAGGTGCTTAACGGCGCCTCCATCGACGAGGAGAACCGCACTATTATGAGTAAGGTGATCCAAAAGGTTCAGTCCACCAAGAGCGGACTGACTGAAGCCTGTGCTAGCCTTCTAACAGGCTTTGAGGTAAGTAAAGAATATGTAAAAATATTACCGCATAGATAGTAGCCCCTGATGCTCTGTTCGGTGTTCGGAAAGAAAAGCCGAATAGAGGATCTAATAACATTCACAGGAGTCTAACATAATCAAGTCAATATGCGTATGCAGGCTTCTCTGCTAGCCTCCGCCGCACTGACTGCGGAGGTGGATACGCTAAAGCAAAACCTCGCGCGGTCCGAGAATGAGCTCGGCCATGCCAAGAGGCAACTCGAGGAGAAGGAAGGTAAGTAATACCTTGCGCAAGTATATAGAGAAGATGTGGTTGCAAAAAATGACATGATCAATGTGCTATTATAGGTGCCATGACCGAGGTGGCAACCCTTAAGAAAGCGCTGTCCGAGGCCGAAAACAGAGCGGCCGCGGAGTGCACAAAGAGAGGGAAGCAGGAGGCGCGGGTGGAGGAGGTGCAGAAAGAGCTCCAGGCTCTCGTGAAAAAACACGAGAGTTTGGAGCTTAACTCAAATACGCAAGCGTCCGAGCTTGCGGCAGCCCTCGAAAGCGCGAAGTCTGCCAAGGCCGAAGCCCAGAAAGCCCTCCAAGAAATTGAAGTGATGAAGAAGATAGCGGTGGGTAAGGCATTCATTATGCAAATCAAGCACGTGAAAGTGAATTACTTGTTACTTACCCGAGTCCGGAGCTCTCCAGGAGCATTCGCAGATTTGCCCCGCAGTGCGTCTGATGCCGCTGCCTACTACCGATCCGAGGAGGGGAGCTCGACGGAGAAGGTGTTCTGGTCTCAGTATGCTGAGGCCGGACACCTGGTGCCTTTGAGCGACTAGCTGAAGCAAATGGTCGAGCTCCACAAGGTGGCCGAACAGGCCATAAAGGGCCTCCTAGTTCGGCTTTGGCCTGGAGAGGCTCTGCCTGGGAGCTACTTCGGGATGGTGAGGTGGCTGGTGGATGCCTGTCCACGGCTTGAAGTAATCAAGCACTCCGTCTGCATCGAAGGTGCCTGTAGGGCGCTTGCCCGTGCTAAAGTGCACTGGGGCAAGATGGATGCGGAGAAGCTGGTGAAGGACGGGCCGCCGCCGGGCAAGGAGCATCGCGTCCCGGAAGCGTATTATGAGGACGTCGTGAAGGGTGCCCGCCTTATAGCGGATGAGTGCTCCAAAGATGTAATTTTTGAGTAAACTCGCATTTGTGATCCTATACGCTGAAAACTTGTTCATATGCGCTAAGCAACGCTTTTGAATTTAAAATATTACCTTCTGTGCGGCCGTTTATAAAATTTGAGAGATGGCGAGTCATCGGCTTCTGCCCCCATGCCACGAGTGCTGGGGTGTTCGGGATAAACATGAGCGCTCTTTTTCCCATTCTTGGGTCCTTCGAGGGAGGCGCTCAACACAACGAACAAGGCAATCGGACTATAATGCTTGAACACTCTCACTTAGCCATAGAATTCTATAATTTTAAATTTCGGCAAAGCCCCTAGTGTTCGGAAGACCGAGTTTGGGGCGCTATCCACGCCTAGGCCGGACAAAGCCGACTCCTCGCTCTAAGCGGCATAAGTCTTTAGGGACTCGAAAACCTCTCGAACAGCGACCAGCTTTCACCTCATCATGACGGTCGGTTTTAGCTTTCTCTACTGAGGTGCTTAGCCCAGCTCAACTGGGGCACAATCGTAGTAGTTCTCCTAGTGCTACCTTAGACGATATAACGGAACGTAAGGTACCAAAACATAGGAGCCGGGCAAACCCAACTATTGACCCAAGACATGATTCGGAGCGGATGCATATAATGCTATAAGTTCGGGGTGCCGCACTTGTGAAAGTGTTCGGACTTCTCACACCGTATTGTGGGGTACTTAAGCCCCTGGCGTATTGGCCGTACCAAAGTGTACGGGTGCAACATGTCATTAATGAACATATATTCGTAAAAAAGAGTAATGCAATAATAGATGGAAGCTATGCATTGTTTATTTTTAAAAGCTGCGATCAAAGCAGAACGATACAAATAGTGCAATAAGAAAAAGATGGGACTATTTAACATGTCCTTTCCAGGGGCGGGCTGCGGAATGGTATGTGAAACAGGTATACTGATCGTTATAGAGACCACCTTAGAGTTCCATAGTGCGGCGTAGCTTTCTGCTCCCCTGGTTGTTGTATCGTTTGTGCGGCGATTGTACTGCCGGACAGGCCTTCCGAAGAGTGGAGTCCTGAAAGTAAGAGAAAATGAAGAAGTCGGCAGCCCCTAGTGCGGTTTAAGCTGTGTTTCGGGTGTGCCATGATGGTGCCCCTCCCCCTTTGCCCATGGTATTTCCAGAGCGTAGTTATGTACGCGCAACACTGGTTTCGCAAGTTCACAAGGGTTGGGGCCGCATTTCTATGCTTGCTCGGAACGTGCCAGGCGGTCTTGTTGTAGGTTACTCCGGGCGTGTCGGCGTTCTGGGAACGGGGGTCCCCAGACTTGCCTGCTTGCGGCGTGGCTCAAGGGGGGGGCCAGCACGGCCCATCTTCATCAACACAGACCCAAGACCCTCGCGAGGGGCTAACCCTCGCGGGGCGGACGACACGGAGCTTCCTCAGGCACGGCCTCATCAGGATGGCTCGCGAGGAGGCGGAGGGATCAAGGCGGGGTACCTCACGAAGTGCCCGTGACGCAAGCCATGACGACCAAGGGTGCCAGGCGGGTGCCAGCCCGCGCAGTGTCCTCCTTTCCTATTTGGTGCAAAGGTGGCAAGCGCAGTCGCGGAGTACCGAGGCATCAGGAAAAGGTTGCCATTTCGGTGCAACGAGACCAAGACCAGGAAGACTGCAAGACGGAGGTCATCGTGGAGCCCAAGACGGCGTCACCACCAGAGCTTTGTGCAGGCGAAGACTACTTTTGTCAGGGTAGCTAGTACTAGCTGTCCCCCTTCAAATTAGCCCGCCATTGTTGGCTCCCTTCTCGCTCAATATTTGGGAAGAGGACCAGGGCCTCTCTAAATAGGACCAGCCACCCACAGAAGAGAGGGGTTCGGAAGGGTTAAGAGGAGAGGTTTGATAGGAGGTTGAATCGGAGAAAGACAATCAGAGAGAGAGAGAGAGAAGGGTGGCTGAACTCCTCCCAGCAGTTCATCGCCCCCGCCAAGAACAGACCCTCACGAGGCTGTTCTTCCTTGTATCATTCATCATCATCAGCCCAAGAGGCAATCCACCACACCACACACTGGAGTAGGGTATTACACCACGACGGTGGCCCGAACCAGTATAAACCCTGTGTCTCTTGTGTTGTTCTTTCCATAGCTTATATCTTAGCGAGGCGGAGGGGTGCAGGTAGGTAGGAAGCGAGATCTCCGCGTGCACCCCAGTGTTCGAACCTCAAGGGTCTGCCGGAACCTGAAATCCGACATTTGGCGCACCAGGTAGGGGTGCGCCGGAATTCACCTTCTACTGCTTCGTGCCCCGTCCCGTCGTCATCATCATGTCCGGCGACCAGGCGGGCAACCCAGATCCATGGGCGGCGTGGCCCGCCCGCACAGAACCGCTCACCTCGGGCGACCCCGTGCCCCAGGCAGCTCGCGGTCCGCAGGGCGCTGCGGGCCGCGGGCGACACGGACTGGCTTCGGTAGCTCCCACACCACGGCAGGCGCAGTCGGCAGCAAGGGCCTCCAATCACGCCGCGACCACGACACCGTACACCCGTCGGGAGCAGGCGAACTCGAGGGCCACGCTCACGGCGGCCCGAGAGCTGCTGTAGTGCAGACTGCTAGAGGGCGGCCGCGACGTGCTGTTGGAGCGGGTGGCGGAGCTCCTGGGCTTCGCCGCCTCGGGGGCTCACCCCTTTTGCACCCAGCTCCCATCTCAAGCCCAGGGCGGCCCGCGCAGGGGCTCCGCGCGTGCCCGTGGACTCCAAGGCTACCCCAGCGCCAGCGAAGCTGTCAGCACCGGACCGGTGGCGGCGCTGCCCCCGCTCCCGGTCCGCGAAGAAGAAGGACTCGACACGACCCGCGGCCCCAGTGGACAGCCGCGCTGCCACCTCACAGTGGGCGCGTTAGGCAGGACCGCGTGGCACGCGGGGCACTACGGCGTGGCCTTCGGGATGGCGGCGCCATAGGAATATGTGCCCCTCATGATGGACCAAGGACACCCTCACGAGAGCGAACAAGGCTCGCTCCTCAGCCCAAGCTGGGGGGACGAGGCGCCAGAAGCTGAGCCTTTCCAGGAGCCCCGGGACGGTCCCACTGGCCATGCTGGAGGCAACGATTATCGGGTACCGCTAATTCTTCAGGAGCAGGCATACGCTAACCATGGATCGCAGGAGGTGCATGTCGCCACAACGAGCAGCTGCCCCGCTCCCACAGTCTCCTACCCCTCGGGAGGAGGGCGCAGGGGGCTGCAGGAGAGGGGTCGGGATCCGACATCACCACCGCGGCGTTCGGAGCAAGGTGTTCTCAGGAGGTAGGCCCTCCGCTGGGGAGGTGCCTCAGGGCCTGCCCCCGGCGGAGGACCCGTGGTCGTCGGGGGAACCGCTGGCGACCGCTCTACCCCATCGGCAGCGTCCTGGTTTCCGGTCGTCGTTGATGGCACTAGAGTGTGGCGCAAGGCGGGGCCCTCGTCTGGCGATATGAAGCAAGGCCAGTACGTGTGAAGAAGGCCCAGTGCCTGTGAAGCTCGCCGCCCCGTGACACTCTCACGTAATAATGAGTGGGGCTGTACACGCCCGGAGTCTCAGGGGTGCCGGCCTCAGGCCCTGGGGCTCCCTCCCACGCCCAGTGGCAGCACTTAGCTCCGCGCTGGTGAGAAGACGTCCAAGACTAGACTAGGTGCCGGACGCGGCCTTTTGTTTCCTTTCGTTGCTTTTCCCTTTGGTTGTCGCTTTCCCCCGCTGGATTCAAGTTGGATTCGAATTTGAGATTTGCGTGTGTTCGGGAAGCGGTGCTTAGTCTCGTCCGAGCAATTTCTCGCGTTTTGGTTACCACTTCGCCTCAGCTGCCTCCCCTCGCGAGCCCCTCGCGAGCCGGGTCAGGCCTAGCTTGCGCGCAGCCCAGACTGCCGCCGACGTGTCCTCTCGGGAGGGTGTTTTACTGCAGATCCTACGAACCCAATCAGGGAACACTCGAGACACCACAACCTCCCACAGGCTGCCTCAGGGCCAGCACGGGACAAAGGTAAACTAGCCGACCAGCGCGTCGCTTAGGCCAACCACTTGGCGCGGGCGCATGGGCAATGTAGCGTCTACTAATACGATGAACACAAGTTTTACATAAGGGGCTCCCCCTCCAAAATACTCTCACTGCCATCAGGCCAAAACCCGAGTTCTATTCATGCAGGGTAAGGAAGTAGGAAAGATGCACAATCAGTCGGATAAATCCCCCAATGCGTTCTCAGGAGCAGCACCCGAGCCGTTGCTGGCGTCGCTGAACTCGCCATCGCTGTCCGTGTCGCCGCCAGCGGCGTCAGGGCCGTTCACCACGCCGCCCTCGTCGGCCGCCATGATCATGTCGCCGTTGTCTAAAGTGAAGGCCCTGATAAGAGCATCCACATTGTCTTCCACCCAGTGCGCCAGATCGCCTCGGACGGCCTGGGGGACTGGGGCGATGGCAGCGTCAAAATCAAACTGGGGATCCATGTTCCGGAGGTGGCTGAAGACGCGAGAAAAGGCGCGCCCGAGCAGGGCGCGACTCCTCTCCTCCACCAACCTGTCAGCCCTGACCGACCGCGCCTCCAACTGCATCACCAAGTCAGTGAAGAACTGAAGATTGCCAGCATAGTTGACTGCGTGCGGCTCGCCAACAGCCGCCTCACAGATGTTGCCCAAGGCTGTGTTGGCTCTCTCCCAGAGCCTGGTGAGCATGGGTCCGTGCTCATGCTCCAGGATTCGCCGCTGACGTATCTCGTCCGCGTTCTGGCCCGCGACGACCTCAGCCTCTCCACCCGCTGGCGGAGAAGGAGCACCTCGGCCTGGGAGGCGGTTAACTCACCTTGCGCCACCTCAAGAGCGGCCCAGAAAGCGTCAGCCCGCCGCGTCGCCTCCTCCATCTTGGCCCTCAAGGCAGCATTCCTGCCTTCATCTTCGGCCCGGATCAACCCCATCTTCTCTTCGAACTCGTGCTCGAGGTTCAAATGCGCCATCGCCACTCGACGTCCGACCTCCTCCAGGACGCGGGCTTCCTGTGCAGCGACATCATCCTCCGCCTGCATCACCAAGCGCTCCCTTGTCTCCAAACGCTCGTACTCACGGGTACGTTCGGCGGCTTCCAGCGTCAGCACCTCCTCACGCTTCTGGAGCTCTGCTGAGTCGCCGGAGGCCACCTTCATCGACGCGAGGGCTGCCTCGCGCAGCTCCACCTGCTCCTCCAGTGAGTGGCACCAGGCCAGGAGCTCCCGAGCCCGCTCCTCCGCCGCCGTTCGCCGCCGGTCAGCTTCCCGAGCATCCTCAACGGCCCAAGATCGGGCCTCCCGAGAGGCCACCAGCGACGCCTTGGCCTCTGCGTCGTCAAGATCGCACTGACGGCGCGCAAGGGCGATGGCGCCCTCCAGCTCGCGCCTCTCTGCAGCCAGGCGCAGGCCCTCGGCCTCAAGGCGCGCGTCTTCATCGGCAAGCTCCTCTCCAAGCAGGCTTACCGCGTCAGCCGCCCTTCAAAGGAATCCTTGGCGGAGAGCGCGACACTCCCGAGCGCGCTCGAGCACGTCTTCCACACCAGCATCTGCCCCAAGCAAGCGCCGGGGGCCATGAGTCAGCACTCCCCCTCTGGGCTGGGGGCTGGCACCCTCGCGACAGCCGGGCACGCCGCGTCAGAAGCCCGGCCTGGGGCCAGCCCGTCCCCAGGTGAAGAGCGCAGGAAGCGCCTCAGCCAATCGCAGTCCACGACCAGGCGAGAAGCCCATGGCAGGCTGGCTATGCCACAAGAAGGCCCGCAAAGGATTGCAAGGTGCGCAGGGCCACGATACTCCTCGGGACGGTTCACCTTGTCGATCGCCCTCACCACAAGGGCTCCACTTCTTGGAGTGCTTGAGGACGGTGGAGGGGGCGAAGCCACGGGGGACGGCTCCTCAGCCATCTCCGCAAGCTCGGCTGGAAGGGGCCTACGGAGCAAGGGTCAGTAAGAGCAACAGAAGGATTGGGAGCTGGGAAAGGAGAAGGCTTACTCATCAGTGGCGAAGTACTTCCTACGCTTCAGCAGGCGACAAGGGTAATCGTCGCCCAGGGCCTCCCTTCTCTTCCGGAGGGCCTCAAAGTCCATGCGGAAGCGGCCTAAGAGTTGGGCGCAGGGATCAACCTGCGACGAAGATGGAGCGCCAAGGCGACCTGCGTCAGGGGTGCCTGCCTGATGTGCGCTGCCAATCGCCTCGCCAAGAGAAGCCGTCGGAGCCTCAGGGGCCTCGGTCGTAGGGGCAGAGGGCAGCTGCTTGTCACCCTCAGCCTCAGCAGCACGGGCCCCAATAACTGCTTCCTCATGAGCATCACCCGGCGCTGTCACCCCGCCGGGAGCCCCCTCAGCCTCTAGCGCCTCATGCCTCCCTGCTCCGCCACTTGAGGAAGAGTCGCCTTGGCCGACTGGAAGGGCAGTCACCACCACTGGGTTCTCGCGAGGCCCCTGGAGGCCGGCGGGGCGCGGCCCCCACTCATCAAAGATAGGCATCTGCCTCACAAAATCGCCCCTGCTCTGGCAGAGGTACAGCAAGGCCCCTCCCTGCTGGATGCTGCCAGGGTTGGGGTCCCTCATCAGGGTCAAGAGCGTCGTCCTCAGCACTTCAGGCGTCAGGTCCTCTTCCTGGAGCCTCATACGATCATCGTGCCCGTTGAAGGCCCACATCCGGTGGGAGTGGCGTTGGAGAGGAGCAACGCGGTGTAGCAGGAACTCCTTCACCACCTTGGGCGCTGTCACGCCAAGCAACCTCAAGAACGCGAAGCGGTGCCAGACGAAGACGAGTCGGGGGCTCTCAAGCGTCTCCTGGCCCCAGCCCGAATTGGGGATAGCAGGCGAAGTTGGCTCCGACAGCAGGGGGATGGGCACCCCAGCATCCACATACAGCCATCGCTCGCGAAACCCAGCCGCGGGCGGAGGGAGCTTGAAGTCAATCCCAGAGGCCGCCGTCTCAGACGCGGCAACGAAGCTCACACACGCCCAACATTGGGTAGGGTCAACAAGGCGCAGCAAGAAGAAGTGGCGCAGCAAGGCAACCGAAGGAAGGATGCCCATCATAGCCTCGCAAACAAAGGCGAAGACCAAAAGGAGAGTGATGGATTCAGGACCCAGATGCATCATGTGGATCTGATAGTGGGAAAGCACGGCATTGAAGAAATCAGAAAAGGGAGGAACCAGACCCGCCCATAGGGCGTCGGCAAAATACGGGATCTCGGTGACTATCCTATCGATGGAGAAGTGGGACGGGGGCCAGGCCGTCGTCCTCCCGCATTCGTTGAAGATGGTGGCCAGAGCCGAGCTGACCTTGCCCAAGCCCTCGGCGGGGGCCGCCAACGGCGGCGGGCAAGGCGGAGACACGGGTTTCTTCCCTCTTCCCTTCTTTGTCGGAGCCATGGCGATGGGAAGGGGGGGAGGTTCAAGATTGGGTTGAAAACAGAAACCAGAGTTCGAGCGGAGGAAGGACAGAGGGCGCTCGAGCAACACAAAGGGGAACGGCTGTGTACGACTATGGGTCCGCCTAGCATGGCACAAAATAAGGAGGGCGTGGGGGAACAGTGCCGCCCACGTCCAATCAACCGCCACGCGGCGCCCAAGGCTGCAGGCTGTTAGGGCCCACGGCGCTTCGCTCTTGCCCTTTTGCCTCCCTGCACGGCCAAGTCCGGGCGCACCTTGGGCCCGGGGGCTACTGTCGGTGTTCTGGGAATGGGGGTCCCCAGACTTGCCTGCCTGCGGCCTGCGGCATGGCTCAGGGGGGGGGGGCCAGCATGGCCCATCTTCATCAACACAGACCTAAGACCCTCACGAGGGGCCAAGCCTCGCGGGGCGGACGACACAGAGCTTCCTCAGGCACGGCCTCATCAGGCTGGCTCGCGAGGAGGCGGAGAGATCAAGGCGGGGTACCTCACGAGGTGCCCGTGACGCAAGCCATGACGACCAAGGGCGCCAGGCGGGTGCCAGCTCGCGCAGTGTCCTCCTTTCCTATTTGGTGCAAAGGGGGCAAGCGCAGCCGCGGAGTGCCGAGGCATCAGGCAAAGGTTGCCATTTCGGTGCAACGACACCAGGACCAGGAAGATTGCAAGACGGAGGTCATCGTGGAGCCCAAGACGGCGTCACCACCAGAGCTTTGTGTAGGCGAAGACTACTTTTGTCAGGGTAGCTAGTACTAGCTGCCCCCTTCAAATTAGCCCGCCATTGTTGGCTCCCTTCCCACTCGATATTTGGGAAGAGGACTAGGGCCTCTATAAATAGGACCAGCCACCCACAGAAGAGAGGGGTTCGGAAAGGTTAAGAGGAGAGGTTCGATAGGAGGTTGAATCGGAGAAAGACAATCAGAGAGAGAGAAGGGTGGCTGAACTCCTCCCAGCAGTTCATCGCCCCCGCCAAGAACAGACCCTCGCGAGGCTGTTCTTCCTTGTATCATTCATCATCATCAGCCCAAGAGGCAATCCACCACACCACACACTGGAGTAGGGTATTACACCACGACGGTGGCCCGAACCAGTATAAACCATGTGTCTCTTGTGTTGTTCTTTCCATAGCTTAGATCTTAGTGAGGCGGAGGGGTGTAGGTAGGTAGGAAGCGAGATCTCCGTGCGCACCCCAGTGTTCGAACCTCAAGGGTCTGCCGGAACCCGAAATCCGACAGGGCGCGCTTGATGGTGTCCAGACGTTTAATGGCCAGACTAGAGAATTGCCTTGAGAGGCTGCTTTGTACTTCCGCTGCGATAGCCGCCGTATGCTCCTCCGTTTGGAGAGAGCGTTCGGTGTTTCCATTGACCGTGATGACTCCTCGAGGGCCTGGCATCTTGAGCTTGAGGTATGCATAGTGCGGCACCGCATTGAACTTGGCAAATGCGGTTCGCCCGAGCAATGCGTGATAGCCACTGCGGAACGGGACTATGTCGAAGATTAACTCCTCACTTTAGAAATTATCCGGAGATCCGAAGACCACTTCAAGTGTAAATGAGCCTGTACAGTTGGCCTCTACACCTGGTATGATGCCTTTAAAGGTCGTTTTAGTGGGTTTAATCCTCGAGGGATCGATGCCCATTTTCCACACTGTATCCTGGTAAAGCAGGTTCAGGCTGTTGCCGCTGTCCATAAGGACTCTAGTGAGGTGAAATCCGTCAATAATTGGGTCTAGAACCAATGCGGCGAATCCTCCATGACGGATGCTAGTGGGGTGGTCCCTTCGATCAAAAGTGATCGGGCAGGAAGACCATGGGTTGAACTTTGGGGCGACTGGCTCCATCGCGTATACGTCCCTTAGCGCACGCTTCCGCTCCCTCTTAGGGACGTGGGTTGTGTATATCATATTCACCGTCCGCACTTGTGGGGGAAAACCTTTCTGTCCACTGTTGTTCAGCGGCCGGGGCTCCTCCTCGTCATCGCTATGCAGCCCCTTGTCTCTGCTTTCGGCATTTAACTTGCATGCCTGCTTGAACACCCAACAATCCCTGTTGGTGTGATTGGCTGGTTTTTCGGGGGTGCCATGTATCTGGCATGAGCGGTCGAGTATTCGGTCCAAACTGGACGGGACGGAGTATTTCTTTTGAATGGCTTTTTCCGCTGACCGGGTTTAGAGCCTCTGAATCCGGCATTAACTGTCGTATCCTCAGTATTGTCGCCGTTAATGCGGCACTTTTGCTTGCTGCAATGCGACCTGCCACTGCTGTCCTTGGTATCCGAATTACCAGGGCTCTTAGTCATGTTATTGCTACGAGCTAGCCAGCTGTCTTCTCCCGCGCAAAAGCGGGTCATAAGTGTGGTGAGGGCTGCCATTGATTTCGGCTTTTCCTGTCCTAGGTGCTGTGCAAGCCACTCGTCGCGGATGTTATGCTTGAAGGCTGCTAGGGCCTCTGCGTCCGAACAGTCGATGATTTGATTTTTCTTGGTTAGGAACCGTGTCCAGAATTGTCTGGCCGATTCCTCTGGCTGCTGAATTATGTGGCTAAGGTCATCGGCGTCTGGTGGTCGCACATAAGTGCCCTGGAAATTGTCGAGGAATGCGGTTTCTAGGTCCTCCCAACAACCAATTGATTCTGCTGGCAAGCTATTAAGCCAATGCCGAGCTGGTCCTTTAAGCTTGAGTGGGAGGTATTTGATGGCGTGTAGGTCATCACCGCGGGCCATGTGGATATGAAGGAGATAGTCCTCGATCCATACCGCAGGATCTATTGTGCCATCGTATGATTCGATGTTCACGGGTTTGAAACCCTCGGGGATTTGATGATACATTACATCATCTGTGAAGCATAGTGGGTGTGCGGCGCCTCTGTATTGGGCTATATCACGACGTAGCTCAAACAAGCTTTGTCTACTGTGTTCGGCCCGGCCGGATTTACTATATCCGAAGTGACAATTACCGTCTCGTGCCGTGCAGCACCCACACGATCCGTAGATCGATCTTGTTTGCCTTGCCTTGTCCTCCAATATATCTCGTAGGTCTGGCGCATTTTCCCGTGCCTTGGTATTTTTTGAGCGGCGCCGGGGTGCGGCTTGAGTGGAGGGCCGAGAGGCCTCTCTGTCGCGGCCACGGGGTGGCCGGTTGGCCGCATCATGCGCTGGTGATGTAGGTTTAGGTGCTTCCTCGTCTAATCGGGGTAGCAACCTGCGCTTTGGGTAGCTCTTGGAGGGGCGTTCGAGGTAATACTCTTCGGCCGCAAGGACTTTAGTCCATCTGTCGGCTAGCAAATCTTGATCAGCTCTAAGCTGTTGCTGTTTTTTCTTGAGGCTGCTCACCGTGGCCATAAGCTTGCGTTTGAAACGCTCTTGTTCGACGGGATCCTCTGGCACGACAAATTCATTGTCGTCGAGGCTTGCCTCGTCTTCGGAGGGAGGCATATAATTATCGTCCTCGACCTCTCTGTCTGCCGTTCTCTCATGAGGGCTGGCTTCTCCATCCTCCTGTGCTGAATCTTGTTGGAGGTGGTTGTCTTCGGCACTGTCCGAGGTGTTATTATCTCCCGTGCCGGAATCACCGTTTTTGCTTTGGCGGGATTTAGAGCGGCGCCGCTGACGCTGGCGCTTAGGCTGCTTCTTAGAGGGGTCATCCTCCGCTGTTCCATCGCCATTGCCTTCTTTTGGGGTGTCCACCATGTATATATCATATGACGAGGTGGCTTTCCAGTGCCCTATAGGCGCTGGTTCTTGATCGTCTCCTGCATCGGCGTCCATACCGTCGATGTCTTCGGAGTCGAAGTCGAGCATGTCGGTTAAATCATCGACAGTGGCTACGAAGTGGGTGGTGGGTGGGCTTTGAATTTCTTCATCATCCGCATCCCAACCTTGCTGACGATAGTCCGGCCAGGGCTCTCCTGATAAAGAGAGAGACTTTAGTGAATTCAGAATATCGCCGAAGGGCGAGTGCTGAAAGATGTCCGCGACGGTGAACTCCTTGATCGGCGCCCAATCGGGTTCGATCGGTAGGGGCGCGGAGGGCTCGGAGTCTGGAGAAGAGTTTGGCTCCTTGGAGTCACGGGCTTCGCAGAGAATAGGGCTGGTGTTCGGCTCGATCGCCATAGAGATTGCAGCCCCCGAGGTGGTGTCCAACCACCCATCCTCGATTGGCGCAGTTGGCTCCGAATTAAGGGTCGAAGCTGATGCGGGTGCGGCCTCCAGGGCACTGTTCGGCGGCAGAGCTAGATCATGCCCATCGTGACAGTGCGGCACGCTCGGCTGCAGCTCGAATCCGTCAAAGATCAAGTCTCCGCGGAGGTCGGCCGTGTAGCTCAAACTTCCAAATCTGACCTGATGGCTAGGGGCGTAGCTTTCGATCTGCTCCAGATGACCAAGCGAATTGGCCCGCAGTGCAAAGCCGCCGAATACGAAGATCTGTCCGGGGAGAAAGGTCTTACCCTGGATTGCATCACTGTTGATGATCGGAGAAGACATCGGGCCTAAAAGTGACGACACAGAGGAACTCTCAATGAAAGCAACAATGTCGGTGTCAAAACCGGCGGATCTCGGGTAGGGGGTCCCGAATCTGTGCGTCTAGGCGGATGGTAACAAGAGACCGGGGACACGATGTTTTTACCCAGGTTCAGGCCCTCTCAATGGAGGTAAAACCCTACGTCCTGCTTGATTAATATTGATGATATGGGTAGTACAAGAGTAGATCTACCACAAGATCAGAGAGGCTAAACCCTAGAAGCTAGCCTACGGTATGATTGTATGTTCGTCTTACGGACTAAAACCCTCTGGTTTATATAGACATCGGAGAGGGCTAGGGTTACACAGAATCGGTTACAATGGTAGAGATCTACATATCCGTATCGCCAAGCTTGCCTTCCACGCCAAGGAAAGTCCCTTCTGGACATGGGGCAAAGTCTTCAATCTTGTATCTTCATAGTCCAGGAGTCCGGCCGAAGGTATAGTCCGGCTATCCGGACACCCCCTAATCCAGGACTCCCTCACCCATCAAGCAATAGAAGCTACAAACAATCATGAAGGCCAAGAGGTTCGAGAAGGGCTTCCCCCTAGGGGGCCCTTACACAGGTTACATCGAAACAACTTTCATAATTTGGTTCATAATTACGGAGTAGAGAACACCCCTCATACACATATACCCTCCAATTGGGCATATCCCGTCCAAGTGAAAGCAATGCAGGGAAGAGTTCTAGGGGGTCTGAAAATAAGCATCTTATGGAGGAAATTCAGAAGAATGTGAATATGCTCCAACGTGTGCTCCAAGAACTGCAAGTTCTAAAGGGTGCATTATTGAAGCTGACTACATCATCAACAACTCCATCATCACCACCTCCAAAGAAAGAGACATAAATACATGGGTACGGACACTCCCCTTGGCAACTGCCAAGCTTGGGGGAGGTGCCCCAGTATCGTATCACCATCACACTTCTATCTTTACCATTTTTCTTAGTTCGATCCTTTTGGTTATATGTTGATCCAGTAGAATAAAGTTTAGTATGATCTAGCTTTGAGTTTCTTTGTGTTGATCCTTATCTATGTAACCAAGTCCGTGAGCTATATATAATAAAGATTAGTCTTGATTCAAGGGCTTGGTTATCTTGCTATGATCTCGAGGGTATAAAAAAGAAATAAAAGAAAGAATAAAAAGAAATAAAGAGATCATATTGATCTTATGGAGAGTAATGACTTCACATATAAAGAGTATGATGAATAAAAGTTGTTGAGAGTTGACAAACATAGTTTTGGTCATCGTTGCAATTAATAGGAAGTAATAAAGAAAGAGAGGTTTTCACATATAAATATACTATATGGGACATCTTTTATGATTGTGAGCACTCATTAAAATATGACATGCTAAAAGGTTGACGTTGGACAAGGAATACAACGTAATGGGTTATGTTTTCTTATATCTGAAATAAATTATATTGTCATGGATCATCCAACATGTTGAGCTTGCCTTTCCCCCTTATGCTAGCCAAATCATTTGCAGCAAGTAGAGATACTACTTGTGCTTCCAAATATCCTTAAACCCAGTTTTGCCGTGAGAGTCCACCATATCTACCTATGGATTGAATAAGATCCTTCAAGTAAGTCGTCATTGTTGCAAGCAATAAAAATTGCTCTCTAAAGATGTATGATCTATTAGTGTGGAGAAAATAAGCTTTATACGAGTTTGTGATATGGAAGAAATAAAAGCAACGGACTGCATAATAAAGGTCCATATCACAAGTGGCAATATAAAGTGACATTCTTTTGCATTAAGATATTGTGCATCCAACCATAAAGCACATGACAACCTCTGCTTCCCTCTGCGAAGGGCATATCTTTTATTTTTGACTTATACTTTATACAAGAGTCATGGTGATCTTCACCTTTCCTTTTTACACTTTATCCTTTGGCAAGCACTGTGTGTTGGAAAGATCCTAATATATTTATCTAATTGGATGTGGGTTTTCATAAAGCATTATTGTTGACATTACCCTTGAGGTAAAAGGTTGGGAGGCAAAACTATAAGCTCCTATCTTTCTCTGTGCCTGATTAAAACTTCATACCCATAAGTATTGCGTGAGTGTTAGCAATTGTGAAAGACTAAATGATAGTTGAGTATGTGGACTTTCTGAAAAGCTCTTATATCGACTCTTTCCGACGTTATGATAAATTGCAATTGCTTCAATGATTGAGATTATAGTTTGCTAGTTCTTAATGAAGTTTCTGATTCATACTTGACATTGTGAATAGATTGTTACTTTAGCATAAGAAATCATATGACAATATGTGTGTGTGTGTATATATGTTTCTATTCTAACAATGATCATGATGCCCTCATGTCCGTATTTTATTTCATCGACACCTCCATCTCTGAACATGTGGACATATTTTCCGATATCGGCTTCCAATTGAGGACAAGTGAGGTCTAAGCTTGGGGGAGTGATACGTCCATTTTGCATCAGGCTTTTATATCGATATTTATTGCACTATGGGTTGTTATTACACATTATGTCACAATACTTATGCATTTTCTCTCTTAATTTACAAGGTTTACATGAAGAGTGAGAATGTCGGCAGCTGGAATTCTGGGCTGGAAAAGGAGCAAATATTAGAGACCTATTCTGCAGAACTCCAAAATTCCTAAAACTCCACGAAAGTCAGTTTTGGATTATATTAGAAATATTGGGCAAACAAAGCACCAGAGGGGGGCCATTGATACGTCCATTTTGCGTCATGCTTTTATATCGATATTTATTGCATTATGGGCTGTTATTACACTGTGTCACAATAATTATGCCTATTCTCTCTTATTTTACAAGGTTTACATGAAGAGGGAGAATGCCGGCAGCTGGGATTCTGGGCTGTAAAAGGAGCAAATATTAGAGACCTATTCTGCACAGCTCCAAAAGTCCTGAAACTTCACGGAAGCTATTTCCAGAATATATAAAAAATAATGAGCGCAAGAAGTTCCAAAGGGGGGCCACACCCTGGCCACGAGGGTGGGGGCGCGCCCTACCCCCCTGGGCGTGCCCCCTGCCTCGTGGGCCGCCTGGTGGCCCTCCGATGCCCATCTTATACTATATGGACTCTTCCGTTGAGGGAAAAAATCATAAGCAAGATTTCGGGATGAGACTCCGCCGCCACGAGGCGGAACCTTGGCGTAACCAATCTAGGGCTCCGGCGGAGCTGTTCTACCGGGGAAACTTCCCTCCGGGAGGGGGAAATCATCACCATTGTCATCACCAACGATCCTCTCATTGGGAGGGGGTCAATATCCATCAAGATCTTCACCAGCACCATCTCATCTCAAACCCTAGTTCATCTCTTGTATCCAATCTTTGTATCCAAACCTCAGATTGGTACCTGTGGGTTGCTAGTAGTGTTGATTACTACTTGTAGTTGATGCTAGTTGGTTTACTTGGTGGAAGATTATATGTTCAGATCCATTATGCATATTAATACCCCTCTGATTATGAACATGAATATGCTTTGTGAGTAGTTACGTTTGTTACTGAGGACATGGGAGAAGTCTTGCTATTAGTAGTCATGTGAATTTGGTATTCGTTCGATATTTTGATGAGATGTAAGTTGTCATCCCTCTAGTGGTGTCATGTGAACGTCGACTACATGACACTTCACCATTGTTTGGGCCTAGAGGGAGGCATTGGGAAGTAATAAGTAGATGATGGGTTGCTAGAGTGACAGAAGCTTAAACCCTAGTTTATGCGTTGCTTCATAAGGGGCTGATTTGGATCCATATGTTTCATGCTATGGTTAGGTTTACCTTAATACTTCTGTTGTAGTTGCGGATGCTTGGGGTTAATCATAAGTGGGATGTTTGTCCAAGTAAGGACATCACCCAAGCACCGGTCCACCCACATATCAAATTATCAAAGTACCGAACGTGAATCATATGAACGTGAAGAAAACTAGCTTGATGATAATTCCCATGTGTCCTCGGGAGCGCTTTCCTTCATATAAGAGTTTGTCCATGCTTGTCCTTTGCTACAAAAAGGATTGGGCCATCTTGCTGCACCTTATTTACTTTTATTACTTGCTACTCGTTACCAATTACCTTATCACAAAACTATCTGTTACCGATAATTTCAGTGCTTGCAGAGAATACCTTGCTGAAAACCGCTTATCATTTCCTTCTGCTCCTCGTTGGGTTCGACACTCTTACTTATCGAAAGGACTATGATAGATCCCCTATACTTGTGGGTCATCAAGAATCTTTTCTGGCGCCGTTGCCGGGGAGTGAAGCGCCTTTGGTAGGTGGAATTTGGTAAGGAAAAATTTATGTAGTGTGCTGAAATTTACCGTCACCTGTTACTATGGAAAGTAATCCTTTGAGGGGTTTGTTAGGGGTATCTTCACCTCATCCGGCACCACAATCAGTTACTCCTCAACCTACTGAACCTACTAAAAATGAAAATGTTTACTTCAAAATTCCTTCGGGTATGATAGAGAAACTGCTAGCTAATCCTTTTGCAGGAGATGGAACATTGCATCCCGACTTACACTTAATCTATGTGGATGAAGTTTGTGCATTATTTAAGCTTGCAGGTATGCCCGATGATGTTATCAAGAAGAACGTCTTCCCTTTATCTTTGAAGGGAGATGCATTGACATGGTATAGGCTATGTGATGATATGGGATCATGGGAATACAAACGGTTGAAATTGGAATTCCATCAGAAGTTTTATCCTATGCATCTTGTTCATCGTGATCGTAATTATATATATATATATATATATATATATATATATATAATTTTTGGCCTCGCGAAGGAGAAAGCATCGCTCAAGCTTGGGGGAGGCTTAAGTCAATGTTATATTCATGCCCCAATCATGAGCTCTCAAGAGAAATGATTATTCAAAAAAATTATGCTCGGCTTTCCGACAACAATCGCTCCATGCTCGATACTTCTTGTACTGGTTCCTTTATGATGAAGACTATTGAATATAAATGGAATTTATTAGAGAGAATTAAATGCAACTCTGAAGATTGGGATCTCGACGAAGGTAAAGAGTCAGGTATTAACACCTAAGTTTGATTGTGTTAAATCTTTTATGGATATCGATGTTTTCCGTAAATTTAGCACTAAATATGGACTTGACTTTGAGATAGTAGCTTCTTTCTGAGAATCCTTTGCTACTCATGTTGATCTCCCTAAGGAGAAGTGGTTCAAATATAATCCTCCCATTGAAGTAAAAGTAGTTGCACCTATTAAAGTTGAAGAAAAGACTATCACTTATAATGATCCTGTTGTTCCTACTGCTTATGTTGAGAAACCACCTTTCCCTATTAGAATAAAGGACCATGCTAAAGTTTCAACTATAGTCAACAAAAGTAATATTAAGACACCTAAAGCCCCTGAGCAAATTAAAGTTGAACCTAAAATTGCTATGGTTAAAGATCTCTTGGTCGATAATATTGATGGGCATGTTATTTACTTCTCTGATGAAGCTGCTAGAATTGCTAGGCCTGATGCTAAAAATAAACACAGACCTGTTGTAGGCATGCCTATTATTTCTGTTAAAATAGGAGATCACTGTTATCATGTCTTATGTGATATGGGTGCTAGTGTGTAGCGACCAGACCTCAAACGGTCTGATCTCTGTGCTCAGGTGTCATCCCTGGATCAGTAACGCTGACACCACACAGTACTCAGAGGATTTATAACAGAGTACCAATCACACACTTATTACATCGAATGTCTCAATAGAGAACTTATTACAATAAATATGGCTTAAGGCCATCTAATAACTATAACAGCGGAAGGCTTGGAAGACAAGTGAGTCCATCAACTCCAACGGCATCACTGAGTATAGAACCACGACCTAAAACTCATTAATCGCCGTCTGAAAAGTCTGCAACATTAACGTTGCAGCCCGAAACGGGTCAGCACATGGAATATGCTGGCAAAGTAACACATAGAGAGTAATGGAATGAAACAGCTATACTATATGCATATTTGGCTGGTGGAAAGCTCTATGGTTACAGTTTTTCGTAAAGCCAATTTTTCCCTACTGCAAAAGAATAAATTTTAATTAACTATCATGGTAGTTGTTAAACATTGAGAATGGTTGACAGCATTCTCAATCCCAATTAAGTATCATCATTAAACAAACCCAACAAAATTAATTTAGAGTAACATGTTGAGATTCACATGATAATCCAGGTACTAGATACTCAAGATGTCCATAATCGGGGACACGGCTAACCATGATTAGTTTATACACTCTGTAGAGGTTTGCGCACTTTTCCCCACAAGACTCCATCGCCTCCGTTTGGTTTATCGCACTACATGGTGTTTGAGAAGACGGATGACCGAGACATAGTCTTTCAGAAGCGCTAGCACCTTACGATGGATAGACCGTTACACCTACTTTCCCCTACATCTGCTAGTCTACCCTGTAAGAGTTCGCACGACTTAATCAACTATGCTAGAGCCCATAATAGCTTGTGGCTGCACATGGAAGTTTCTAGTATGAAAATCTCATGATCCCTTTGGGCCTGGGTGGCGGTCCATAAAAAAACAGGCAATCCTGGAATACCCAGGTACCTCAATCCACCCAGATGTGTGTTTAAGTTGCCACCTTAGATAAACCATTAATTAACAAACTCACATCTGTCATGGATATCACTCACCCAATCCATGTCTACTAGCATAGCATGGCATAATAGGCAAACGTAGAAGTAACTCCCAAAGGTTTGATAATATAACAGGTAATAGGTACTACCTCAACTACTTCCCATCCCACAATTTAATTAGATCCTAATCATGCAATGTTTGAGGATTGATCTAATGCAATAAAACTGGGTAGTAGGAGGTATGATCAAAGTGTTACTTGGCTTGCTGATGATGCGCGAAACCTAGAGATTCGAAGTAACAGGCGGCGCACTCCGGGTATTCTATCGCAGACAAACAAACAAGCATACAATAAGTATTCATCTAATCCACGGTTAAAACTCAAATAAGAGATCTAACCAGAAGGTTCAACTTAAGAACTCCGGTTTGCAAAAAAATCAAATCCAACGAAGCAACGAAAGTCAAACGGCAAAAGAAACAAGCTTCATTTACTATTTTGGATCTAGGGAAATTTTTTACAGTGGCAAAAACTTGTTTAAGTTGGTTAAACGGTTAGAGGGTTTCGAGACAAAACTCTAGGCGCTTGAATCGCCTGATTCCGATAACCGAGCGAAAAGTTATACTAAAACGAAAATCGGATCAGGAATCGCGATCAGAAAAATCGCGGATTTAATCCAAAAAAAAGAAAAACGACGAACATTCGCTAGAACGAATGAACGGACGAACGCTCGCTATTTAAATAAATCGAAAAAAACCGATCTATTTAAAAAAACCGAAACTAAAAAAAACCGCGATTTTTTTAATCGCGACTTTAAAAAAAAACCGGCGGCGAAAACGAGGTTGACCTGGGTCCGGCGGCGGCTCTGATTTTCGGGCGCGGTGGGCTGGGGCGGCTCGGGGCGGCGGTATTTAAAGGCTTCCCCCGGGCGGAGTCCCGCTCGGGTACGGCCCGAAGTCGGTTCGCGTTTTTTTTAATATTCCGCACAGAAAAACAAATAAAAGAAATACTAAACGGAATCCAAAAATCCCAAAATAAATTTTCCCGGGCTTCTAAAATCAAGCCGCACAAGGCGAACATTTATTTGGGGCCTAAATACAATTTTGAAAAACGCACATTTTTCCTAAATTCAAATAAAATACCGAAAAAATCCGAAATAAAATCTTATTTGATTTTATTATTAAATCCTCAATATTTCTTTATTTTGGGAAAGTCATTTTATTCCCTCTCTCATATTTTTGTAATAGAAATAATTGATGATAAAATAATTAAAATCAAATGATCCTATCTTCAAAATTTGAGAAAACTCAAATATGAAAATAATGAAATCCCCAACCCTCTCCGTGGGTCCTTGAGTTGCGTAGAAATTTCTAGGATCAAACCAAAAGCAAATAAAATATGATATGCATTGATGATCTAATGTATAACATTCCAAATTGAAAATTTGGGATGTTACAAACCTACCCCCCTTAAGATGAATCTCGCCCTCGAGATTCAGGTTGGCTAGAAAATAGGTGAGGGTGGTCCTTGAGCAAATCTTCCTCTCGCTCTCAGGTGGCTTCATCCTCCGTGTGGTGGCTCCACTAAACCTTGCAAAACTTGATAAGCTTGCTGCGGGTGACTCGACTGGCATACTCTAGAATCTTAACTGGTTTCTCCTCATAGGTCAAATCGTTATCCAACTGAATTGCTTCCAATGGCACGGTGTCTCTCAAGGGTATGTCAGCCATCTCCGCGTGGCACTTCTTCAACTGAGAAACGTGGAACACATCATGAACTCCAGACAATCCTTCGGGCAATTCCAACTTGTAGGCCACTTCTCCCATACGTTCCAATACTCGGTATGGTCCTACAAATCGTGGCGCTAACTTTCCTTTAACACCAAAGCACTTTGTTCCCCAAAGTGGTGATACTCGAAGATAAGCTCTATCTCCAACTTCGTAAACTGTCTCCTTGCGTTTAGAATCTGCATAACTCTTCTGTCTGGATTGAGCTATCTTGAGCCTATCGCGAATCAATTTCACCTTCTGTTCAGACTCCTTAATCAAGTCAGGTCCAAACAACTGGCGGTCTCCAACTTCATCCCACGACAACGGTGTCCTGCACCTTCTTCCGTACAAGGCTTCGAAAGGGGTCATCTTTAAACTGGATTGATAGCTGTTGTTGTAAGAGAATTCGGCATATGGCAAATTGTCGTCCCAACTAGATCCATAATCTAGCGCACAAGCTCTTAGCATATCCTCCAAAATCTGATTGACTCTCTCGGTCTGTCCATCTGTCGGTGGATGAAAAGTTGTGCTGAACTCTAGTCTGGTTCCCAAAGTTTCATGCAACTGATTCCAGAACTTTGAGGTAAATTGGGTTCCTCTATCTGATACTATGCTCCTTGGAACTCCATGCAGACAAATGATTCTGGTCATATACATCTTTGCCAACTTTGCACTGGTATAAGTGGTCTTTACCGGGGTGAAATGAGCTACTTTCGTCAACCGATCAACTACAACCCAAATCGAGTCATAGCCTGAACGAGTCATGGGTAATCCCGTGATAAAATCCGTGCCTAACTTATCCCACTTCCATTCGGGTATCGGCAATGGCTGTAGCAATCCTGCTGGCTTCTGATGCTCTGCCTTTACTCTCTGACCTACATCAAAAACTGCTACATACTCCGCAATATCTTTCTTCATTCCGGTCCACCAGAAAATATCCTTCAAATCCAAATACATCTTGGTATTTCCTGAGTGAATCGAATATGGTGAATCGTGTGCCTCCTGCAGAATCAACCTCCTGATCTCTGGGTCATTGGGCACATAAACACGGTCTTCAAACCATAGAGTGTCGTCCTCATCCTCACGAAATCCCTTAGCTTTTCCTTTGCTCAGTTTCTCCTTAATAGAGGCAATCTCCTTGTCAATCTTCTAAGCTTCTCTAATTCTATACATCAAAGTTGACTGAATCTCCAATGCTGCTACATAGCCTCTCGGAACTATTTCCAAACATAGCTCACGAAGATCCTCGGCTAACTCCTTTAGTATTTCTCCCGTCTTTAGTGTATTGACATGGCTCTTACGGTTCAATGCGTCAGCTACTACATTAGCCTTTCCGGGATGGTAATGCAATCTCATATCATAATCCTTGATGAGCTCCAACCATCTCCTTTGTCTGAGGTTTAACTCCTTCTGCGTGAAAATGTACTTCAAACTCTTGTGATCCGTGTACACCTCACAATGATTTCCAATGAGGAAATGTCTCCATGTTTTCAATGCATGCACTACGGCTGCTAACTCCAAATCATGCATAGCATAATTCAACTCATGAGGCTTCAGTTGTCTTGAGGCATATGAAACAACTCTCCCTTCCTGCATAAGCACTGCTCCAAGTCCTCGACGTGAAGCATCGCAATACACCTCATAATCCTTGGTCTGGTCTGGCAAAATCAACACTGGTGAAGTAATCAAACGTTTCTTCAACTCCTAGAAACTAGCCTCACACTCCTCAGTCCATATGAACTTGGTATCCTTCTTTAACAACTCCGTCATAGGTTTTGCAATCTTGGAGAAATTCTCAATGAATCTTTGGTAGTATCCTGCGAGTCCAAGGAAACTCCGGATCTCTCCAACTGTTGTTGGCGCTTCCCAATTTGTCACAGTGTCAACCTTAGTGGGATCTACTGATATACCTTCTCCGGATATAACGTGTCCGAGGAATCCTACTTCCTTCAACCAAAACTCACATTTGCTGAACTTGGCATACAACTGATGTTCTCTGAGCTTCTCAAGTACCAATCTCAAATGTTCCTTATGCTCCTCTTCACTTTTCGAGTAAACCAGAATATCATCAATGAACACCACGATGAACTTATCCAAGAACTCCATAAACACTTTGTTCATCATGTTCATAAAATAGGCAGGAGCGTTAGTCAGACCAAATGACATAACAGTATACTCGTACAGCCCATACCTGGTGATAAAAGCTGTCTTAGGTATATCCTGTTCTCGAATCTTCAACTGGTGGTATCCTGATCGCAGATCGATCTTGGAAAATACCTTAGCTCCTTGCAATCGATCAAACAGATCATTGATCATTGGTAGTGGGTACTTGTTCTTGATGGTTACTTCATTCAATCCTCGATAATCAACAACCATCCTTAACGATCCATCCTTTTTCTCCACTAGAAGTACTGGCAATCCCCAAGGAGAAGAACTTGGGCGAATATATCCCTTATCCAATAACTCCTTAATCCACTTCTTAATTTCCACCAAATCCTTTGCAGGCATCCTGTATGGTCTCTTTGATATTGGCCCTGTGCCTGGCAATAGCTCAATCAAAAATTCAATATCTCTATCCGGTGGCATGCCTGGCAACTCTTCTGGAAATACTTCAGGGAAATCCCTTACCACTGGTACTTCCTCCTGCACAACTCCTGTTAAACAATTTACTTGAGTCCCTTTTGGCACATGTCGGGATACATACTTGATCCTTCTCCCTTCTGGGGTGGTAAGCAAAATTGTCTTACTGGCGCAATCAATGTTTCCTCCGTACATCGACAGCCAATCCATACCCAGAATTACATCCAATCCTTGTGATTCCAAAATGATTAAATCCGAGGGAACCACATGCCTACCTATACTCAATGGCACTTGAAAACATCCTTGACTGGCCATATACTCCGCTCCTGGTGAGCTTACTAGCATAGGTGTTCTAAGAACCTTAGTGGGCAGGTTATAATTATCCACAAATCCCCTTGATATGTATGAATGCGATGCACCAGTATCAAAAAGAACGAGTGCGGTAAATGACTTAACCAAAAACTTACCGATTACTACATCCGGTTGCTCTTCAACCTCCTCCACGTTAACGTGGTTCACCTGTCCCCTGTTGAAAGGGTTCGGCTTCTTCCCAGAGCTTCCATTGCCATTCTGGCCTTCAGGACATTCATTGGCATAATGTCCAGTCTTCTGGCACTTAAAGCAAGTGACTTGGCTCAGGTCCTTCTTGGCTGGGGTTGTTGGGTTGGTACGGTTCTGGCCGTTGCTTCCTCCATTGCCATTACCATTCTTGGTGCCGTTGTGATTGTGCGAGCTACCTCCTCCATGGGTATGCTGAAAATGTCCTCCTGTTCTAGGGGTAAAACGTGGCTTCTGCTGAGCTCCAGAATTGTACTTCCCTTGTCCATACTTCCTCTTGCGGTTCTCAATTTGCTGCTGCTTGCCTTCAATCATAAGAGCACGGTCTACCAACTCCTGGTAGTTGTTGAAGGTTGCTACCATCAACTGCATGCTCAACTCATCATTCAGTCCTTCCAGAAACTTCTCCTGCTTAGCTGAATCCGTAGCAACGTCATCTGGGGCATAACATGCTAATTTACGAAAGTCCTCCACATAGTGGCCAACTGTCCGTCCTCCTTGGCACAAGTTGCGAAACTCACGCTTCTTCATGGCCATAGCTCCTGCTGAAACATGGGCAGTTCGAAAAGCCTGCGGAAACTGGTCCCATGTGACAGTGTCGACAGGGAAAGTGGCTGCGAAATTCTCCCACCATGATGTTGCGGGTCCTTCAAGCTGATGTGTGGCAAACTTCACCTTCTCCGCATCTGTGCATCCTGTTGTGGTCAACTCTCTAGCTGTCTTGCGGAGCCAATCATCTGCTACTATCGGCTCGGTGCTACTGGAAAACACCGGCGGATTCAGCCTAAGAAAACGGGCTAAGTGATCAACAGGTGGTGGTGGTGGGTTGTTGTTGTTGTTCCCCTGATTCTGATTCTGGACTAGCAACTGCATCAATGTGTTCTGCTGCTGGATCAACTGGGTGAGCTCCGGTGGAAAGGTAAATCTGGGGTCATGTCTCGGAGGCATCTGAGGGTTTAGAAAAGATGAGATTTAAGAATAGAGGGGGGTCTAAAGAGAAAACACTACCCATATGCACATGAGGCAAAAGCAAACAATTCACTTCATTCAATCAAACAAGGGCATACAATCGATCTAACTATCGCAAAAGTGCTCGGACTATTGTATTTACATGGTGGACTACTACTACTGATGAGGTGGTCTACTAGAAATATTCTTCGGCTGCAGACTCCATGATATCTGCTCCGGCTTCATCAACATAGTCATCATCGCTGTCATCTAGGTCCAAGTTGGTGTCGTCGATGATGATGTAGTCTTCCGGGCGAATCTCCTTGGGTTCTTCATCTTCATCTACTGGTGTAGGGCCTCCCATAAATATCCGGATCTTCATTGTTAGGTCGGCATTCTTATCCACTAATACTTCAATTTCTTCTTCATAATCTTCACGTGTAGCCTTGAGTTCTTCCTCCAGTTCCTTGATTCTTGTTTTAGCCTTCTTCAGGTCTATCATGTCGGCGCACCTCTGGTTCTCCTGTCGTTGAATGTGCTGGTTTAGTTCCTGGATAAAAGCTGCAATTGATATATCCTTTCTGGTGCTGATCATCTCCCAGTGCTCATCTCGGCGCCCACAAATCTGGTAGATAGTATCCTTGAGATCATTGCGGTAGACTTCTCCAATGCGTCCCATGGCGATGTGAGCTGCCATGCTCTTTCCTAGACTCCAAGTTGGTGTATCAAAAGAAAACTCTATGGGCTCAGTGACTGGCATGAACGTCCTTCCTGGAACTTGAACTTGAATCATCCAGCGCTCTTCTTCAGGTAAAGTGGCGTTGTAGGTTCCGGTGAAGCTTGGTAGTCCTATATTCAGGTATCTAGTGACTTCCTTCAAGTGGCATCCAAAGGGTGTATCTTCATCCAGTTGCGTGAACTTGTTCCTTGCATCCGCCATCCTAAAGAATAGAAAAGAGGAGAGGTCAGAAGAGAAGAGAGTGAATAGAGATCTAGGTCTTTAGCTTAGTGGTCGTGTCCTACAGTCAGCGTGTGCTCTGATACCATCTCTGTAGCGACCAGACATCAAACGGTCTGATCTCTATGCTCAGGTGTCATCCCTGGATCAGTAATGCTGACACCACACAGTACTCGGAGGATTTATAACAGAGTAGCAATCACACACTTATTACATCGAGTGTCTCAATAGAGAACTTATTACAATAAATATGGCTTAAGGCCATCTAATAACTATAACAACGGAAGGCTTGGAAGACAAGTGAGTCCATCAACTCCAACAGCATCACTGAGTATAGAACCACGACCTAAAACTCCTTAATCGTCGTTTGAAAAGTCTGCAACGTTAACGTTGCAGCCCGAAACGGGCCAGCACATGGAATATGCAGGCCAAGTAACACATAGAGAGTAATGGAATGAAACAGCTATACTATATGCATATTTGGCTGGTGGAAAGCTCTATGGTTACAGTTTTGCGTAAAGCCAATTTTTCCCTACTGCAAAAGAATAAATTTTAATTAACTATCATGGTAGTTGTTAAACATTGAGAATGGTTGACAGCATTCTCAATCCCAATTAAGTATCATCACTAAACAAACCCAACAAAATTAATTTAGAGTAAAATGTTGAGATTCACATGATAATCCAGGTCCTAGATACTCAAGATGTCCATAACCGGGGACACGGCTAACCATGATTACTTTATACACTCTGTAGAGGTTTGCGCACTTTTCCCCACAAGACTCGATCGCCTCCGTTTGGTTTCTCGCACTACATGGTGTTTGAGAAGACGGATGACCGAGACATAGTCTTTCAGAAGCGCTAGCACCTTACGATGGATAGACCGTTACACCTACTTTCCCCTACATCTGCTAGTCTACCCTGTAAGAGTTCGCACGACTTAATCAACTATGCTAGAGCCCATAATAGCTTGTGGCTGCACACGGAAGTTTCTAGTATGAAACTCTCATGATCCCTTTGGGCCTGGGTGGCGGTCCATAAAAAAACAGGCAATCCTGGAATACCCAGGTACCTCAATCCACCCAGATGTGTGTTTAATTTGCCATCTTAGATAAACCATTAATTAACAAACTCACATCTGTCATGGATATCACTCACCCAATCCACGTCTACTAGCATAGCATGGCATAATAGGCAAATGTAGAAGTAACTCCCAAAGGTTTGATAATATAACAGGTAATAGGTACTACCTCAACTACTTCCCATCCCACAATTTAATTAGATCCTAATCATGCAATGTTTGAGGATTGATCTAATGCAATAAAACTGGGTAGTAGGAGGTATGATCAAAGTGTTACTTGCCTTGCCGATGATCCGCGAAACCTAGAGATTCGAAGTAACAGGCGGCGCACTCCGGGTATTCTATCGCAGACAAACAAACAAGCATACAATAAGTATTCATCTAATGAACGGGTAAAACTCAAATAAGAGATCTAACTAGAAGGTTCAACTTAAGAACTCCGGTTTTCAAAAAAATCAAATCCAACAAAGCAACGAAAGTCAAGCGGCAAAAGAAACAAGCTTCGTTTACTATTCTGGATCTAGGTAAATTTTTTTACAGTGGCAAAAACTTGTTTAAGTTGGTTAAACGGTTAGAGGGTTTCGAGACGAAACTCGAGGCGCTTGAATCGCCTGATTCCGATAACCGAGCAAAAAGTTATACTAAAATGAAAATCGGATCAGGAATCGCGATCAGAAAAATCGCGGATTTAATCCGAGAAAAAGAAAAACGATGAACGTTCGCTAGAACGAATGAACGCTCGCTATTTAAATAAATCGGAAAAACCGATATATTTAAAAAAACCGAAACTAAAAAAAACCGCGATTTTTTTACCGCGACTTTTTTTTTAACCGTGACTTTTTTTAAAAAAACGGCAGCGAAAACGAGGTTGACCTGGGTCCGGCGGCGGCGGCGGCTCTGATTTTCGGGCACGGTGGGCTGGGGCGGCTCGGGGCGGTGGTATTTAAAGGCTGCCCCCGGGCGGAGTCCCGCTCGGGTACGGCCCGAAGTCAGTTCGCGTTTTTTTTAAATTATTCCAAGCACAAAAACAAATAAAAGAAATACTAAACGGACTCCAAAAATCCCGAAATAAATTTTGCCGGGCTTCTAAAATCAAGCCGCACAAGGCGAACATTTATTTGGGGCCTAAATGCAATTTTGAAAAGCGCACATTTTTCCTAAGTTCAAATAAAATACCGAAAAACTCTGAAATAAAATCTTATTTGATTTTATTATTAAATCCTCAATATTTCTTTATTTTGGGAAAGTCATTTTATTCCCTCTCTCATATTTTTGTAATAGAAATAATTGATGATAAAATAATTAAAATCAAATTATCCTATCTTCAAAATTTGAGAAAACTCAAATATGAAAATAATGAAATCCCCAACTCTCTCCGTGGGTCCTTGAGTTGCGTAGAAATTTCTAGGATCAAACCAAAAGCAAATAAAATATGATATGCATTGATGATCTAATGTATAACATTCCAAATTGAAAATTTGCGATGTTACATAGTGCTAGTGCGATACCTATTTCCTTATACAAAGAAATTATGCATGATATTGCACCAGGTGAGATAGAAGGTATTGATGTTACCATTAAGCTTGCTAATAGAGATACTATTTCACCTATTGGGATTGTTAGAGACGTTGAAATCTTGTGTGGGAAGGTTAAATATCCTGCTGATTTTCTTGTTCTTGGTTCCCCACAAGATAGCTTTTGTCCCATTATATTTGGTAGACCCTTCTTAAATACTATCAATGCTAAGATAGACTGCAATAAGGATATTGTTTCTGTTGGTTTAGGGGATATGTCTCATGAGTTTAATTTTGCTAAATTTCATAGACAACCCCATGATAAAGAATTGCCTAGTAAATATGAAATTATTGGTCTTGCTTCTATTGTCGTGCCTCCTACTGATCCATTAGAACAATATTTGCTAGACCATGAAAATGATATGTTCATGAATGAAAGAAGGGAAATAGATGAAGTATTCTTTAAACAGGGACCTATTCTGAAACACAATTTTCCTGTTGAAATCCTAGGGGATCCTCCTCCACCCAAGGGTGATCCCGTGTTTGAGCTTAAACCATTACCTGATACTCTTAAATATGCTTATCTTGATGAAAAGAAAATCTATCATGTTATTATTAGTGCTAACCTTTTAGAGAAGCGGGAAGAAAAATTATTGAAAACTCTGAAGAAGCACCATGCTGCTATTGGATATACTCTTGATGATCTTAAGGGCATTAGTCCCACTCTATGCCAACACAAAATAAATTTGGAGGAAGATGCCAAACCAGTTATTGATCACCAACGACAGCTGAACCCTAAGATGAAAGAAGTGGTAAGAAAGCAAATACTAAAGCTCCTTGAGGCAGGTATAATTTATCCCGTCGCTGATAGTCAGTGGGTAAGTCCTGTCCATTGTGTCCCTAAGAAGGGAGGTATTACTGTTGTTCCTAATGATAAAGATGAATTGATCCCGTAAAGAATTATTACAGGCTATAGGATGGTAATTGATTTCCGCAAATTAAATAAGGCTACTAAAAAAGATCATTACCCTTTGCCTTTTATTGATCAAATGCTAGAAAGATTGTCCAAACATACACATTTTTGCTTTCTAGATGGTTACTCTAGCTTCTCTCAAATACCTGTGTCAGCTGATGATCAATCAAAGACCACTTTTACTTACCCTTTCGGTACTTTTGCTTATAGACGTATGCCTTTTGGTTTATGTAATGCACCTGCTACCTTTCAAAGATGCATGACGGCTATATTTTCTGACTTTTGTGAAAAGATATGTGAGGTTTTCATGGACGATTTCTCCGTTTATGGATCCTCTTTTGATGATTGCTTAAGCAACCTTGATCGAGTTTTGCAGAGATGTGAAGAAACTAATCTTGTTCTGAATTGGGAGAAATGCCACTTTATGGTTAATGAAGGTATTGTCTTGGGCATAAAATTTCTGAAAGGGGCATTGAAGTTGGTAAAGCTAAAGTTGATGCTATTGAAAAAATGACATGTCCCAAGGACATCAAAGGTATAATAAGTTTCCTCTGCCATGCCGGTTTTTATAGGAGGTCCATTAAGGACTTCTCAAAAATTTCTCGGCCTCTGACTAATCTATTACAAAAAGATATTCCTTTTGTCTTTGATGATGATTGTGTAGAAGCATTTGAAATACTTAAGAAAGCATTGATTTCTACACCTATTGTTCAGCCACCTGATTGGAATTTACCCTTTGAAATTATGTGCGATGCTAGTGATTATGTTGTAGGTGTTGTTCTAGGGAAAAGAGTTGATAATAAATTAAATGTTATTCAACATGCTAGTAAAACTCTAGACAATGCCCAGAGAAATTATGCTACTACTGAAAAGGAATTCTTAGCAGTTGTATTTGCTTGTGATAAGTTCAGACCTTATATTGTTGATTCTAAAGTAACTATTTACACTAATCATGTTGCTATTAAATACCTTATGGAAAATAAAGATGCTAAACATAGACTTATTAGAGAGGTTCTCCTTCTACAAGAATTTGATTTGCACATTATTGATAGAAAGGGAGCTGAGAACCCTGTTGCACACAACTTGTCTAGGTTAGAAAATGTTCTTGATGACCCACTACCTATTTATGATAGCTTTCCCGATGAACAATTAAATGTCATAAATGCTTCTCGTACCGCTCCATGGTATGCTGATTATGCTAATTATATTGTTGCTAAATTTATACCACCTAGTTTCACATACCAGCAAAAGAAAAAGTTCTTCTATGATTTGAGACATTACTTTTGGGATGACCCACATCTTTATAAAGAAGGAGTAGATGGTATTATTAGACGTTGTGTACCCGAGCATGAACAGGAACAGATCCTACGCAAGTGTCACTCCGAGGCTTATGGAGGACACCATGCTGGAGATAGAACTGCACAGAAGGTATTGCAATCCGGTTTTTATTGGCCTACTCTCTTCAAGGATGCCCTTAAGTTTGTCTTGTCTTGTGATGAATGTCAAAGAATTGGTAATATTAGTAGACGTCAAGAAATGCCTATGAATTATTCACTTGTTATTGAACCATTTGATGTTTGGGGCTTTGATTATATGGGACCCTTTCCTTCCTCTAATTGGTATACACATATCTTAGTTGTTGTTGATTACGTTACTAAGTGGGTAGAAGCTATTCCAACTAGTAGTGCTGATCATAACACCTCTATTAAGATGCTTAAAGAAGTTATTTTCCCAAGGTTTGGAGTCCCTAGATATTTAATTGACTTATGGTGGTTCACATTTTATTCATGGTGCCTTTCGTAAAATGCTTGCTAAGTATGACGTTAATCATAGAATTGCATCTCCTTATCACCCACAGTCTAGTGGTCAAGTAGAATTGAGTAACAGAGAGCTCAAATTAATTTTGCAAAAGACTGTTAATACATCTAGAAAGAATTGGTCCAAGAAACTTGATGATGCATTATGGGCCTATAGAACTGCATTTAAAAATCCTATGGGCATGTCTCCGTATAAAATGGTTTATGGTAAAGCATGTCACTTACCTCTTGAGTTAGAACATAAGGCATATTGGGCCATTAAAGAGCTCAACTATGACATCAAACTTGCCGGTGATAAGAGGTTATTTGACATCAGCTCACTTGTTGAATGGAGAACCCAGGCTTATGAAAATGCCAAGCTGTTTAAAGAAAAAGTTAAAAGATGGCATGACAAAAGGATACAAAAGTGTGAGTTCAATGTAGGTGATTATGTATTGCTATACAACTCTCGTTTAAGATTTTTTGCAGGCAAACTTCTCTCTAAAAGGGAAGGTCCTTACGTTATCAAGGAGGTCTATGATTCCGGTGCCATAAAAATCAACAACTTCGAAGGCACAATCCGAGGGTGGTGAACGGTCAAAGAATCAAACATTATATCTCAGGTAATCCTATAAATGTTGAAACTAATGTTATTGAAACTGTAACCCCGGAGGAATACATAAGGGACACTTTCCAGAATGTTTCAGACTCCGAAAAGGAATAGGTATGTGGTATGGTAAGTAAACCGACTCCAAAACAGTTTTAGTGGCAATTTTTCTCCGTTTTGGAATATTTAGAAAAATAGGAAAATAAGAAGCTGACCGGAAAGGACATGAGGCTCCCACGAGGGTGGGAGGCGCACCCTACCCCCCTGGGCGTGCCCCCCTGCCTCGTGGGCACCTCGTGTGCTCTCCGGACTCCGTTTTCTTGCACGATGCTTCTTTTGGTTGGTAAAAATTCATTATATAATATCCCGAAGGTTTTCACCACCGTATCACGCAAATATCTCTTGTCTTTGTTTCGAGCTATTTCTGCCGCAGATTAGAGCAAGTTGTCTTCTCAGGAGTCAGTCAGGGAGAGTCGGGTGTCTCATCCGACACCAGGTACAGGGGCAAACAGCGATGCCTATCACTTTGGGCCTGACTTGAAAAGGATAGATGCCATGGAGGAGGATCAAGAAGTTACTTCTCGTTTCCGGGCAGGATCCACGATGGGGGAACCATAGAGCTCAGCTATTCCAAACTCGGTTATCCCTTCCAATGTTAGATTTCTTTCTTATGAAAATATGAAAAAGAGTGTTACTTGTTCTCTTGCAGCTATGCAACATCCTTGGGTGAAAGGAGCTTTAGCCATCACTGGCAAGCTCCGTAAGGAAATAATGAACCTCAAGCAACAAGTCAATAAGCTCTAGGAAGAGAATCGTATCCTGAGGGGCATCATCGCCAAGAATATCACATCACCACCCCCGAAGAAGGATACATAATCACACGGGTATGGGCACTCCCCTTGGCAACTGCCAAGCTTGGGGGAGTGCCCCGATATCGTATCACCATCACTTTTATCCTTACGTTTTTCTTAGTTCGATCCTTTTGATAATATCTTGATCTAGTAGAATAAAGTTTTAGTATGATCTAGTTGTGAGTTTTGCTTTATGATCCTTCTATGTAATCGAGTCCGTGAGATATATATAATAACGATTAGTGTTGAGTCAAGGGCTTGATTATTTTGCTATGATCTTGAGGGAATAAAATAAAAGAGAAGAAATAAAAACAAACAAAGAGATCATATGGATCTTATGGAGAGTAATGACTTCACATATAAAGAGTATGATGAATAAAAGTTGTTGAGAGTTGACAAACATAGTTTTGGACATCATTGCAATGAATAGGAAGTAATAAAGAAAGAGAGGTTCACATATAAATATACTATCTTGGACATCTTTTATGATTGTGAGCACTCATTAACGTATGACATGCTAAGAGTTGACGTTGGACAAGGAAGACAACGTAATGGGTTATGTTTTCTTTCATCTGAGATGAATTACATTGTCATGGATCATCCAATATGTTGAGCTTGACTTTCCCTCTCATGCTAGCCAATTTCTTTGCACCAAGTAGAGATACTACTTGTGCTTCCAAATATCCCTAAACCCAGTTTTGCCATGAGAGTCCACCATATCTACCTATGGATTGAGTAAGATCCTTCAAGTAAGTTGTCATCGGTGCAAGTAATAAAAATTTGCTCTCTAAAATATGTATGACTTATTGGTGTGGGAGAAAATAAGCTTTATACGATCTTGTGATGTGGAAGAAATAAAAGTGACAAACTGCATAATAAAGGTCCATATCACAAGTGGCAATATAAAGTGACGTTCTTTCGCATTAAGATTTTGTGCATCCAATTATAAAAGTGCATGACAACCTCTGCTTCCCTCTGCGAAGGGCCTATCTTTTACTTTTATCATCTACCTTACAAAAGAGTCATGGTGATCTTCACCTTTCCTTTTTACATTTTATCCTTTGGCAAGCACAATATGTTGGAAAGATCCTGATATATATAGCTAATTAGATGTGAGTCTTCATGAACTATTATTGTTGACATTACCCTTGAGGTAAAACGTTGGGAGGCAAAACTATAAGCCCCTATATCTTTCTCTGTGTCCGATTAAAACTTCATACCCATGAATATTGCGTGAGTGTTAGCAATTGTGAAGGACTAAAAGATAGTTGAGTATGTGGACTTGCAGAAAAGCTCTTATATTGACTCTTTCCTACTTATTATAAATTGCAATTTCCTCAATTACTGAGATTGGAGTTTGTTGGTTCTCAATGAAGTTTATGATTCATACTTGAAATTGATTGAATTGTTACTTTAGCATAAGAGATCATATGACTATATATATATATATATATATATATATGTTGTTGTTTTAAGAATGATCATGATGCCCTGATGTCCGTATTTTATTTTTATCGACACCTCTATCTCTAAACATGTGGACATATTTTTCGATTTCGGCTTTCGCTTGAGGACAAGCGAGGTCTAAGCTTGGGGGAGTTGATACGTCCATTTTGCATCATGCTTTTATATCGATATTTATTGCATTATGGGCTGTTATTACACATTATGTCACAATACTTATGCCTATTCTCTCTTATTTTACAAGGTTTACATGAAGAGGGAGAATGCCAGCAGCTAGGATTCTGGGCTGGAAAAGGAGAAAATATTAGAGACCTATTCTGCACAGCTCCAAAAGTCCTGAAACTTCACGGAAGCTATTTCCAGAATATATAAAAAATACTGAGTGCAAGAAGTTCCAGAGGGGGGCCACACCCTGGCCACGAGGGTGGGGGGCACGCCCTACCCCCCTGGGCGCGCCCCCTGTCTCGTGGGCCCCCTGGTGGCCCTCCGATGCCCATCTTCTGCTATATGGAGTCTTCCGTTGAGGAAAAAATCATAAGCAAGCTTTCGGGACGAGACTCCGCCTCCACGAGGCGGAACCAATCTAGGGCTCGGGCGGAGCTGTTCTGCCGAGGAAACTTCCCTCCGGGAGGGGGAAATCATCACCATCGTCATCACCAATGATCCTCTCATTGGGAGGGGGTCAATCTCCATCAACATCTTCACCAGCACCATCTCATCTCAAATCGTAGTTCATCTCTTGTATCCAATCTTTGTATCCAAACCTCAGATTGGTACATGTGGGTTGCTAGTAGTGTTGATTACTCCTTGTAGTTGATGCTAGTTGGTTTATGTTGGGGATATTATTACTGGACATAAACCGGCCAGGAGTGGCCGGGTTAACTCTATGATGATTAGAAGCACAGGAAGACAAAGGATGATGGCGCTTTATGAAGGCCCAAGGCCCAAAGGCGGGTTAAGGCATGTAGACATAAACCGACATTATCATGTAACTTGTATTGTCAGATAGGAGGAATAGAGACCGAGTTGGAGACGTTGATGATCCGGCCTCGGGACTCTGTAAACCGACGGGCGTCGACCTATGTATGTAAAGGGGTGACCCGGCGGCGGTTTAGGGACAACACACAACAACTCGAGAACCAGGCAAAGCGGATTCGCTCCCTGGTCATCGAAACCCTAGCAAATCCATCACAAGTGGAGTAGGCTTTTTCCTTCATCGTAAGGGGCCGAACCAGTATAAAACTCTTGCGTCCTTCGTCCACTTTAACCCCTTTAAGCTAACCCGTAGCGATGGCTCCACAACTAAGTCCTTTCACAAGGACATCTGCCGTGACAAAACCACGACAGTTGCCGCCCACCGTGGGGCTATCGCATGATGGTTTTTGAGTTCTTGAAGGGCAGCTTCGAAGGACTCAAGGGATACGTTGTGGGCTAGATGACTAAAAGTTGTCGCGGCAAGCTCTACATCGACGACGCAGGATGGGGTCTCGAGGCCGGTTCAGTCGAGTACGGGTACCGGGTCCCCTTTGGTGGAATTCACGTCTTCATCAGCAAGATCGGTGAACCGGGCCCTGAGCCGGACATCTACACCGACATCATCGAGACGGCTCAGCATGCAAGCTCTACCCAGGTTCAGCCCACCGTAAAGCATGTCTTCCTAGGTGTCATACATGGAGCGGAATATGAGGATAGATCGGCATCTGGTGGCGAAACCGTTATCTGCTCTGATGACGAGTCTTCAATCGAAGAGACCGAGTCGCTATACCAGCTGCAGGATGGCCGGATTAGTGGAGGTTCCGATGGCAACAGTATTCCGGACCCCCTCGATCTGCCAAGCCGGGTCGCGGTCTTCATGGCCGGTACACAACCAGCGCAACACTCTTCTAACGCCGCGGCAATGATCTCCAGTTCAGCAACAGCAACACTAGCAGGAGCAGGGGTGAGGGAGTCCTGGATTAGGGGGTCTCTGGATAGCCGAACTATATCCTTTGGCTGGACTGTTGGACTATGAAGATACAAGATTGAAGACTTCGTCTCGTGTCCGGATGGGACTCTACTTGGCGTGGAAGGCAAGCTAGGCAATACGGATATGTATATCTCCTCCTTTGTAACCGACCTTGTGTAACCCTAGCCCTTTTCGGTGTCTATATAAACCGGAGGGTTTTAGTCCGTAGGACAACATACAATCATACCATAGGCTAGCTTCTAGGGTTTAGCCTCTCCGATCTCGTGGTAGATCAACTCTTGTAATACTCATATCATCAAGAATAAATCAAGCAGGACGTAGGGTTTTACCTCCATCAAGAGGGCCCGAACCTGGGTAAAACATCGTGTTCCCTGCCTCCTGTTACCATCCGCCTTAGACGCACAGTTCGGGACCCCCTACCCGAGATCCACTGGTTTTGACGCTGACATTGGTGCTTTCATTGAGAGTTCCTCTGTGTCGTCGCCATTAGGCTTGATGGCTCCTACGATCATCGATAGCAATGTAGTCCAGGGTGAGACTTTTCTCCCCGGAAAGATCTTTGTGTTCGGCGGCTTCGCACTGCGGGCCAACTCGCTTGGCCATGTGGAGCAGATCGAAAGTTACGCCCCTGGCCACCAGGTCAGGTTTGGAAGCTTAAACTACACGGCTGATATCCGCGGAGACTTGATCTTCGATGGATTCGAGCCCCTGCCTGGTGCGCCGCGCGGTCACGATGAGTACGATTTAGCTCTACCATCGAACAGTGTTCGAGAAATCGCACCGGCAGCCGCTCCGACCCTCAATTCGGAGCCAGTTTCGCCATTCGTGGACGGGTGGATAGACCCCGCCACAGAGGTCGTATCCTCTGCGGTGATCGAGCCGAATATCGACCTTACCCTTCATGAGAGCCGTGTTGCCAAATTGTCGGATCCTTCTCCAGCTACGGACTCCGAACCGCCTGCGCCCGTTCCTGTCGAATCCGATTGGGCGCCGATCATGGAGTTTACCTCCGCGGATATTTTTCAGCACTCGCCCTTTGGCGACATACTGAACTCATTAAGGTCTCTCTCCTTGTCAGGAGAGTCCTGGCCGAACTACGTCCGGCAGGATTGGCATGCGGATGACGAAGAAATTCACCGCCCACCCACCACCCACTTAGTAGCCACTGTCGATGACTTAACCGACATGCTCAACTTAGACTCTGAAGGCATCGACGGTATGGACGATGATGCGGGAAGCAAAGAGGAACCACTGCCCACAGGGCACTGGACGCCCACTTCATGACATGACGTATACATGGTGGACACACCTACAGAAAATAACAACGAGGGACGGAAGGACGTAGCGAAGGGTTGTTCCCTCGAAAAGCAGTCAAAGCAGCGGCGTAAACGCCACTCCAAATCCCACCTCGACAGAAATAATGATCACATAGACCCAGCATTAGAGCAGGGTGAACCATTGCCCGACCACGGCAACACGGAAAATCAAGCCGAACAACCCGACCCCGTCGAAGATAATAGTCCGGACGACATCACACTGGACAGGCGCCAGGAGCAACATAATGCCCACCAAAGGCTTGTTGCCACGGCGAGGAGTCTGAAAAAACAGAAGCAAAGGCTCAAGGCTGCACAGACACACTCAAAATCAAATGGAGTGAAGTACTCAACACTGCAGCGAAATACAGCAGTAATAGACACACCAAGAGCTATCCGAAGCGAAAGTTGCTACCTGAATTTGATGAGGAGGCCTTAGATCCTCCACAATTAAAAAATAAAACGGCCATCCGGTCGGATAGACGGCCTCATAGCCAACATAAAGTGGCAGTCGACGTCGCACATAAACCAGTACGTGATCCGCATAAGGGCTCGCATCAAAAGGACGGCGCAACCAGATCCATCTATGGACCACACAGGCGCGCTCCAACATACAATACAACACAACAAACATCCGAACACCATGGTACACCCAAATACAGGGGTGCCGCACACCCTCTATGTTTCACCGACGAGGTGCTGGATCATGAATTTCCAGAGGAATTCAAACCCGTAAACATAGAGGCGTACGACGAAACAACAGACCCTGGGGTCTGGATTGAGGACTACATCCTCCATATCCATATGGCTCGAGGAGATGATCTCCACGCCATCAAGTACTTACCCCTCAAGCTCAAAGGGCCAGCTCAGCACTGGCTTAAAAGCCTCCCCGAAAACTCCATCGGAAGCTGGGAAGAGCTCGAAGACGCCTTTCAGGCAAATTTTCAAGGGACATATGTCCGACCACCGGATGCAGACAATTTAAGTCATATAACTCAACAGCCCGGTGAGTCAGCCCGAAAACTTTGGAACAAGTTCCTCACTAAAAAGAACCAAATAGTTGACTGTCCGGACTTCGAAGCCTTAGCAGCCTTCAAGCATAGCGTTCGAGACGAATGGCTTGCCAGACACCTCGGTTAAGAAAAGCCGAGATCAATGGCAGCATTAACAAGCCTCATGGCCCATTTTTGCGTGGGCGAGGACAGCTGGTTAGCCCGATGCAGCACCAGCGACCCAAGTACATCCGAAGTCAGGGATGGAAACGGGAAATCACGACGCAGCAAGAATAAGCGCTGGAATAAAGAAGACAGCCCGAAGAGCACGGCGGTAAACGCCGGATTTAGAAGCTCTCGCCAGGACAGCAGAAGCCGCCCTCCAAAGGCAACAAAGACGAATTATCCAGCCTAAACAAAATTTTGGACCAAATATGTCAGATCCATAGCACCCCTGATAAACCTGCAAATCATACCCACAGAGAATGTTGGGTCTTCAAACAGTCCGGCAAGCTCAACGCCAAACACAAGGGGCAGGATACACCAAGTGAAGACGAGGACGAGCCTCGCAAGCAAATCACAGGGGAACAGAAGAAATTCCCACCAGAAGTCAAAACAGTCAACATGTTGCACGTGATAAAAGGGAGAAACAAAGCGGCACCTTTAGAGGAACATGCCCCAGGGCCTATCACCGCAGAGCTCCGCCACTGGTCGTCCCAACCGATCACCTTCGACCATCGGGATTACTCGGCAAGTATCCGGCGTGCAGGATGGACTGCCTTGGTATTAGATCCAATAATTGATGGATACCACTTCACCCGAGTCCTGATGGACGGCGGCAACAGTTTAAATCTGATATATCAGGACACAGTCCGCAAAATGGGGATAGACCCAACAAAAATTTGTCATAGTAATGCTACCTTTAAAGGAGTAACGCCAGGCCCGGAGGCTCACTACAGAGGCTCCCTGCTACTAGAGGTTATATTCGGCTTCCCCGATAACTTCCACAGCGAAAATTTAACTTTCCACGTCGCTCCGTTCCAAAGTGGCTATCAAGCACTACTCGGACACGAAGCTTTCACTCGCTTTAACGCAATACCGCATTACACCTCCCTCAAGCTCAAGATGCACGGTCCATGCGACATCATTACACTATATGGAAACAGTGAGTGCTCCTTGCGCACCAAAGACGGTGCGGCTGCCTTGGCCGCCGCACACTAAACGGCCTCACCAACTCAAGCATTTGACAGGTCATTAAGACCACGGACACGGCTAGACGAGTCCGGCTCAGCTATATGTAATTAATACAGGTTTGATGGCTATACCCCTATTACAAGACAAGGGGCTCAACGTGCGTGCAAAAGTGGCAATAAGGCTCACCTTTACTCATTTTCAACTATATATTGTTTATTTAGTATAACTTAACTTTTGCACGGCAACTTGTCAATTAAGTTCCTCTCTTTTTCAAATGACCATCGTGCTACACCCGTCCAGGATACGGCACAACAGAGACACAGGCGCAGACGTGCAGCAAGGACCCGTTCCAAGGATTCTTTGTAGATTAAGACCCTGCGTAAACCTTTTTTACTATCTCTTGTTGATTTACATCCCTCGGATTCTCATTACAACCGAGAAGGATGCTGACGTCTTGGCATGTGGCCACGCCAGAATAATGCACATACCTGGACACCAGGGGCTTATTACAAAGGGTACTGCTTAGACCCGGTTTACACCATAAAGACCGAATACCTTAGGGAGTGTTCGGCGTCGCGAGTTTGGCCTTATATGCATCAGCTCTGAATCATGTCTTTGGTCAAATGTTGGGTTTGCCCGGCTCCTGTGTTTTGCTGCCTTACATTCTGCTCTATCGGCTAAGGCGGCACCAGGAGAACTACTGTGATTGTGCCCTGGTTCATCCGGACGAGCACCTCAGTAGAGAAAGTCGAAAACTGACTGTCATGATATAGCGTGAGACTGGTCAACCACTCGATTACCTATTGGAATCTTCGGGATTCCTCCGCATCAACGAAGGGCCGTTTCCCAGCCAGGCATGTATGCACCCCGAATCCGGACGAGTGCGGAGCCACCAGGGGCTATATAGTAGCCCCACTGTCAAACTCCTATGGCTAAGTGAAAGTGTTAAAGCATTATAGTCCGGTTGCCTAGTTCGCTGCGCTATCACCTCCTTATTAGGACCAAGATGTTGGATTAAGTGTGAATACGCGTCTTCTGCGAACACCCCCGCATTATATGCGTGGGGGCTGAAGCTGATGACTGCAATCTTTCAGGTTATATACATGTATACATAAACGGCCGCACAGGAGGCATCACAATACTTTCGAGCAAAAGTATAAATACAGCCTTGATAAATTCAATAAAAACGTTGTTATTACAACGGGAATACATGTCACTCAAACATAACATTCTTCGAGCACTGGGCCTCTATCCTACGAGCGCCCTCAAGAACTTCTTCAAAATAGTGCTCGGCAGCCACTCGGCCTATGGCCGAACCCTGCGCTGCGACAGTAGTGGCATCCATCTCCGCCCAGTATGTTTTGACACGGGCAAGGGCCATCCGCGAGCCTTCTATGCACGCCGACCTCTTCATCGCATTAAAATGCATGGCACCGCATCAAGGAACTGCTGCACCAAGCTAAAATAACTGTTCGGCTTGGGCCTTTCCGGCCATAGATCATCCACGACATACCTCATGGCGAGTCCGGACAATCTATTGACTTCGGCCCATTCGGCAAGTTGATCAGTCAATGGAAGCGGACGCTCTGGAACGTTAAATTGCGACCAGAACAGCTTGTCCACTTCACGATCTGTTTGATATCAGAAGTATTCGGCCGCATCGACAGCGCTCGCCGCTAAGTCCATATATGCGTCGGCCGAACTCCACAGCCGATCCAGAGGGGCATACCGTGGATCGCCGAACTTCCTCCACAGCATAAAGGGCTTCCCAGCCACAATGTCCCCAGCTTCACGCAGTTCCTCCTTCTTCGCTCTCACTACAGAGCGGGTGTCCTTGGTCGCCATTGTGGCCTTTTCAAGGTCCGTAGCCTTCATCGGGTTTTCTTCTTCAAGAAACTGGCAGCGGGCGGCAGTGTCTTTTAACTTCACAGCCATTTTGGCCATTTTATCTTTGCTCTCGCCATGAGCGGCCTTCTTGGCTTTCAACTCTTCGGCCGCCTTCAAAGCGGCCGCATCACTACTCCTTGCTTGCTCCTTGGCTCGGGCAAGATCCGCCCACAGGGCCTCCACGGTGGCAGCTCCGTCTGCAGTCACAACATATTAAAGATACTGGCATCACGCTACTCTTACTATGTGACATTCATTATAAATATCACCTACCCCGTGCCTCGTCAAGCCGCTTGTTAACAAGCTCGATGTCGGCATCCGCCGCATCCAGTTGCCGCTTTAGTTCGGCAACCGCGTCTGTCCGGCTAGCCATCGGAGCTTCAGACACCTGCACATAACGGCAGTCTGGTCATTACCTGGGACTACGATCCTCTTTTCGCCGCCGTTCTCGACGACAACCAGAGTCTCAGCGGCTACTATCTACACAGGGCGCACCTAAAAATGTGCGGTACAATCACAAACGCATATGATTCCACGTACCTCAAAGCCCGTCAGTAGACTCATAAAGGCTTCATGCAACCCGTTTTCGGCGGACGAAATCCTTTCAATCACCGTACACATTAATGTACGGTGCTCTTCTGAGATGGTCGCTCACTCTAGCAGACCCGTAGGTACGTCCGACTGCATACCAAGTGGTGCCAGACTCTTTTGATTGCTCTCTTCAAGAGCCGGATACTGAGGGCTTCGGGTGACCATGGGATTACCTTCTAGCCTTGCCAGATCCGGAGAAACTCTCCGTGACGACACTTCAAGGTCACCCGCTTCTTGAGCCAGGGAGTCCGGAGGAGGCGTCTCGCTCTCCATCATCTCCGGAAGAAGATCCCCCGAAGACGAGCTCTGCTGAGAAGGGCTCAGATCCAAACTGCAAGATAGATGCTTCGGTTATATTCCTCAGAAGTAAGGCAGTATATCTTCACTATTAAGTACTTTTTGATTACTTACAGCTCGTTAGAGGGCTGATCCCCACACGAACTTTGTGCGGCAAGAGCACCCTCCGAGGCAGGACCCTCTGGTGGAGTTTTCTTCTCCCATTTGGAAACCTTGGTTTCCGGGTCATCAGAGGTAGTCCTCTTCCTCCCCGGGGGTGAGGGAATGTCAGATTCCTTCCCTTGGTTATCCTCCCTCACGAAGGCGCCCATTCCCTCGGTTGGAATAGGTAGCGGTGGGGGCCTGCTTTCGCCCTCTTTATTCCCCCCTTCATCTTCCTTTGAGGGCACCAGGCAAGGTGCTGGCTCGAGCATCTTTTCCAGCACCGGATTGTCCAAGCCTTCATGAAGGGGGGCCGAACACCGGATCATCTTCACCTTTGTTATCTAGTCCTGGTCAAAGAGCGATTCTTCAGATGACGTCATGATAAATGAAAGACATTGTGTTCGGCTAGAGGATTACTTACTTGGGCCGCGGTGCGGTTGCTGCTCAGGCCCACGTCCTCGGAGGTGTCCGGACACTCTATTTGGGGTCCGAAGAACGACTTGTACATCTCCTCGTGCGTCAGGCCAAGGAAATTCTGGATAGTGCGCAGTCCTTCTGGGTTGAATTCCCACAAGCGGAGGGGCCGGCGTTTGCAAGGCTGGACTTCACGAACTAGCATGACTTGCACTACCATAACTAAACTAAAATCTCCCTCGAAGAGATTCCGGATGCGGCTCTGCAGTATGGGCACATCCTTGGCTGGACCCCAGCTCAGCCCCCTACTGATCCATGACATCAGTTGTGGTGGAGGGCCTGAGCGAAAGGCGGGGGAAGCTACCCACTTGGCACTTCTGGGAGCGGTGATGTAGAACCACTCCCATTGCCATAATCCGGACACCTTTGGAAAGGAACCTTTTGGCCACGGAGCTCCGGCAATCTTGCTTATTAATGCACCCCCGCATGCTGTATACTGCCCCTCGACTGTCTTTGGCTTCACATCAAAGGTCTTGAGCCACAGGCCAAAGTGAGGGGTAATGCGGAGGAAGGCCTCACATACGACAATAAATGTCGAGATGTGGAGAAAGGAATCCGGGGCTAGATCATGGAAATCAAGCCCGTAATAGAACATCAAACCCCTTACGAAGGGATCCGGAGTGAGGCCTAGTCCTCGGAGGAAGTGGGAGATGAACACGACGTCCTCATTGGGTTCAGGAGTAGGGACGACCTGCCCTCGGGCGGGCAGCCGATGTGTGACTTCGGCGGTCAGGTATCTTGCCTCCCTCAACTTCTTGATATCATCTTCCATGATGGAGGAGGGCATCCATCGGCCCTGGAGGCTGGATCCGGACATAATTGAAGACCCAAAGCACCTGACCTAGGCTTTGAGTGTTAGAACTCGAGGCGGGGGAGGGATTCGATTGAGCACGGGAGGAAAAAAGTAAAAGCCTTGACCCTTTATAAAGAGGGTGAATATCAAGCGTCCTCCTCGTGGCCGTTTGGGACTTGCCTAAAATCTAGGAGTCCTAGGCATGGTTGGGTTACCCACGACCGTATTGATGAGAATCCCGTAATAAGGGGGCACGATCTCTGCTTTGACAAGACGTGTCAAAAAACTGTCTCGCGTTATGTGCGGGGCTAGTTAAAGGAAACGGTTCGAATAATCACCGAGCCGTGGCATAATTTCATGTTGCCAAAACATGTCAGCAGATTAGATTTTTGGAAATATTATTCTCTCTACAGTGGTATGTGGAACTTATTTTGCAGGGTCGGACACTATCCTTGTATTCAAATTCTTCCGTGGTGTGTTCGGAGGAGGAACCTGCCTTGCGATGCCGAAGACAATACTGCGCACCGGACTCATCGTCATTGAAGCCTGGTTCAGGGGCTACTGAGGGAGTCCTAGATTAGGGGGTCTCCGGACAGCCGGACTATATCCTTTGGTCGGACTGTTGGACTATGAAGATACAAGATTGAAGACTTCGTCTCGTGTCCGAATGGGACTCTACTTGGCGTGGAAGGCAAGCTAGGCAATACGGATATGTATATCTCCTCCTTTGTAACCGCCCTTGTGTAACCCTAGCCCTTTCCGGTGTCTATATAAACCGGAGGATTTTAGTCCGTAGGACAACATACAATCATACCATAGGCTAGCTTCTAGGGTTTAGCCTCTCTGATCTCGTGGTAGATCAACTCTTGTAATACTCATATCATCAAGAATAAATCAAGCAGGACGTAGGGTTTTACCTCCATCAAGAGGGCCCGAACCTTGGTAAAACATCACGTTCCCTGCCTTCTGTTACCATCCGCCTTAGACGCATAGTTCGGGACCCCCTACCTGAGATCCGCCGGTTTTGACGCCGACAAGGGGGCTCTGCGCCGCCTCCGGCTCAGGTTTTGTCCGATCTATTCAACGCTTTGGCAATGTTGCTGGCAGCAGAGGTGGACGCGGCAAACCGGGATCAGCACAACACAGAGATTGCAAAGCTGAAGGATCAGATAACTCAAGCTAAAGTGGACCTGGCAGTAGAAAACACTAGGATGGCTACAGAGCAAGCCGGATTGGAGGCTCGGGCATACCGGCTTATGCTGGATCAGAGTGCGTCAGATGACGTCATGAGGAGAAGATACTGGTTGCGCCTTCCGTCGGTCTTGGAGGCGAGGAATCTCTTTAACACGCCAGGAGCGGGCACCAGCAACCAACCTGTGGTAAATCGGGCGGAGGCACCTGGGACCGAGGCACCGGTTCAGCCTCATGCAGCGGATCTGCCACCTCCTCCTTGTCAGAACAACATTCCATCACGACACGTCTCAACACCTCCGGGTCATTACTCCAACACATTGGATAACATCATTGATGCCGCTTCACGATTGGCAGCTCTCCCGATTGATGGTGAGTCCCCAGTAGCAATTGAGACACGACGGGCTAGGGAGCTCCTTCAGACGTCTTTGACTCAGCAGCAGGCCTATTCATATAGCCGCGAAAGGAATCATTCTACTCCCGGCCCAAGCCGGAGCTACAGCAGGCATATCGATGAACCGGTTGTATCAAGCAGTGCGAGGAATCATAATCCGCCCCGTGGAAATAACCCGACGGTTGGCGGTGGCAATGCCCAGGATGTAGTGGATCGCGCTAGGGCACGTCGGGAAGTCGAGTTAGCGGCACAACACGAAGCTCCGGTTCGTCAGCTCACGTCGGTTCATCCAACAACATCGGTGGAACCAGGGGTTACCTCCAGTTCGTTGGGAGTGGCATGTCTTGTCCCAGCGTTGCGCAATGTACGGTTACCCAAGGATTTCAAAGGCCCGCGTAAGGTGCCGAATTACACCGTTGATTTATCCCCTGAGTCATGGGTGGAGAGTTATGAGATGGCAATGGAGATGATGGATGAGGACGAAGCGGCGTGTGCCAAATACTTTACCATGATGTTGGAGGAACAGCTCGCACATGGTTGAAAAATCTGCCAGCCAACTCTATTAGATCATGGGCCGAATTAAGGGCCCGGTTTATCCAGAACTTCAAAGATACGTGCAAGCAGTCCATGTCCATCGTGGATTTAGCTACCTGTGTCCAGGAGGAAGGAGAATCAACAACCCACTGGGTGCGCCAGGTTTCGGAGATTTTGCATTCATCAGACCGCATCAATGCTGACATAGCCGTTTTAACTTTGGAAGGCAATTGCCAGTTTGCACCTTTGAAGCTGAAATTGGGACGGCTCAAACGTCATTGTAATGACATGGGAACGCTTATGGCGGCTCTGGTAAAATATGCCGACTCTGATAGTACCAAGGACCCCGAGTCTGATGATGACAAGACATGGAAGGGAAAGAAGAGCGGCAACACCAAGGGGCAGCAGCATAATTCGGCAGGTCATGGGAACAATGGTAAATGCAAGGCAGATAATAGCTTGGACTTTGTGGCTAACACCAACGCCCAGGATAATGGTCAGCGGCGTAAGGGTAAACTGCCCCAGCGGGGTGGAGGGTCAGGCCCCAATCTGGAGCACCTATTAAACCAGCCTTGCCCAAAGCATGGATCAAAGGAGAGGCCAGCTACGCATCTTTGGAAGGATTGCTTCATCATGCGAGAGTTCAAAAATTCAAATCTCTTTCAATATGACAATGGACCGCCTGGCAGTTCAGGAGGCGGTTTCCATGGGCCGGGTTATGGTGGTGGCAGTTCCAGTTCAGGGTTCCAGGGCAACCAAACCGGACATGGCAATCAGAACAGCCAGGGCAACCAGGGAGGTTACAACCATCAGGGGAATCAACAGCAGCAGCAATCAGGTTATCAAAGCAATCCAAAACAGTTGAATAGTGGGAAGTATCATGTCTTCACCACTAGCTTATGTAAGCACGATCGGAAGCTTCATAAAAGAGTTGTGAACTCCGTTGAACCGGCGGTACCTCGTTATCTGCGCTGGTCTGAACAACCCATCCCGTGGAGTCGAGAGGATCATCCACCCCGGGTTGACAATCCGGGTCATCTGGCTTTAGTGGTGGTACCCCAGGTTGGGGGGTATAAATTTACTAAGGTGCTTATGGATGGAGGAAGCAGTATCAATATCCTTTACTATGAAACCTTTCGTTGCATGGGGTTAACAGATAAGAATCTTAAATCATCGAACACTGTGTTTCATGGGGTAGTTCCTGGTAAATCGGCATACCCAGTTGGCAAGATAGCTCTGGAAGTTGCTTTTGGAGACGATCATGATTCAAGATCAGAGGTGTTGACTCTTGAAGTGGTGAAAATCAAGAGTCCATATCATGCCCTGTTCGGACGGCCGGCTTATGCTAAGTTCATGGCAAGGCCTTGTTATGTTTATTTGCAGCTTAAGATGCCGGGTCATAAGGGGACCATCACGGTGCATGGGAGCCGGAAGATTGCTTTGGAATGTGAAGAAGGTGATGCAGCTTATGTTGAGTCTGTTTGTGCCACGAAGGAGCTGAAATTTTACAAAGGCAATGTTGATCCAGCAGATATGACTTCTCTGAAAAAGCCAAGTACTGAGCATGATCCGGCACTGGAGTTTAAATCGGCTGAGGAGACTAAGCTGGTTGACTTTGTTCCTGGCGATTCATCCAAGCAGTTCAGCATCAGCGCTAACCTGGATCCGAAATAGGAAGGCACTCTTATCGAGTTCATCCGTGAGAACGGGGACATCTTTGCATGGAAGCCTTCTGACATGCCAGGTGTACAGAGGGAACTCGCTAAGCACACCCTTAATATAGGTCCTAAGTTCAAACCGGTCAAGCAGTTTCTTTGCCGCTTCAACGAAAAAAGGCGTAAAGCTATTGGTGAGGAGTTAGGCCTGCTCTTGGGAGCAGGGTTTATTGTGGAGGTCTTTCACCCTGAGTGGTTAGCTAATCCGGTGCTGGTACATAAGAAAAACGGCACTTGGCGTATGTGTGTGGATTACACAGACTTAAACAAAGCCTGTCCAGCCGACCCCTTTGCTCTCCCTCAAATCGATCAAATTATTGATGCTACAATAGGTTGTGACCGATTGTGTTTTCTGGATGCTTATTCTGGTTATCATCAGATCAAAATGGCAGTTAAGGACCAGGAGAAGACAGCCTTCATAACTCCCTTTGGAGCCTTCTGCTATGCTCCAGGAGGCAACTTATCAGCGCTGTGTTCAGAATTGTCTACATAAATAGATTGGGCGCAATGTACATGCATATGTGGATGATATTGTGGTGAAATCCAGAAAGGAGGAGACATTGATAGGTGACTTGTGGGAAACTTTTGATAACCTCCGGGTTTATAAGATGATGCTTAATCCGGCCAAATGTTTCCTTGGTGTACCGGCAGGCAAGCTTTTGGGTTTTCTGGTGTCTAACAGGGGGATTGAAGCTAATGTGGAGAAGATCGCGGCTATCATGTCTCTGGCTAAACCAGCATGCATTAACGATGTTCAACGTTTGGCGGGCCGAATTGCAGCCTTAAGACGGTTTATCAGTCGCCTTGGAGAGAAGGCTATCCCTTTGTATCAGATGTTAAAGAAAACGTTTCACTTCGTCTGCAGTGATGCTGCTAATGAAGCACTTGCAGATCTGAAAAGACAGTTAGCCGAGCCACCTGTCCTTGCGGCTCCGGTTGATAAGGAGCCCTTATTGCTATATGTGGTTGTTAATGCCCGAGCTGTTAGTGTGGCTATTGTTGTGGAGTGCAAGGAGGCTAGGAAAGTATATCCCATTCAATGGCTAGTTTATTATATCAGCGAGGTGCTTATCGAGTGCAAACAGAGATACCCACATTGGCAGAAACTAGTGTATGGAGTTTTTATGGCAAGCCGGAAGCTCAACCATTATTTTCAGGGTCATCCTATCACAGTGGTCAGTTCAGCCCCCCTGGGAGATATCGTCCAAAACAGAGAAGCAACTGGCCGGATTGCTAAGTGGGCTATTGAGCTTGGACCTCACGGGCTAAAATATACACCTCACACAGCAATCAAATCCCAAGCACTTGTGGACTTCATCAATGATTGGACAGAGTCGCAAGCACCAGAGGAAAAGCCAGACAACACTTATTGGACTATTCACTTTGATGGGTCCAGCCAATTGGAGGGCTCGGGGGCTGGAGTCATATTAACTTCCCCGTGAGGTGATAAGTTTTGTTATGTTATCCGTTTAATGTTCCCTTGTACTAACAATGCAGCTGAATATGAGGCCTTGCTCCATGGTCTTCGGATGGCTAAGGAAATGAACTTAAGCCGGGTTAAGTGCTTTGGTGACTCGGACCTGGTGGCTCAATAGGTATCTGGCACTTGGGGTTCCAAGGATCCACTTATGGCAGCATATAGACGAGAGGTGGATGCAGTGGCTGGTCACTTCAAGGGTTATCAAGTGGACCATATAGACCGGCGGTAGAATGAAGCAGCAGATGCTTTAAGTCGCTTAGGCTCTCAACGTAAACGGGTGCCACTCAATACCTTCCTCGATGTACTGCATAATCCCTCAGTGAAGATACCTACGGAGGAGGATTTGGCTGTGCCTGACCCGGAAGCTCAATTGGTGGCAGCTCTTCATGTTATTCCAGATTGGACGGTCCCGTACCTAGCATACATGAACCGGGGCGAGTTGCCAGACAACGAAACCTTGGCCTGGAAGATAATCCGGTGATCCAAGTCAATGACCATTGTCAATGGGGAGCTACATCATTGTAGCATCAAAGGAGCATTGCAGCGTTGTGTCTCTCCTCAAGAAGGTTGTGAGATCTTGTGTGAGATCCATGAGGGAGACTGTGGTCACCATGCCGGTTCAAAATCCTTGGTTGCTAAGGCTTTTCGTCACGGCTTCTATTGGTTTACGGCTCATGCTGATGCTGAGGATTTGGTAAAGAGGTTTGATGGTTGTCAAAAGTTTGCACGACGTGCCCATGTTCCGGCCCAAGAATTAAGAATGATCCCAATAACTTGGTCGTTTGCAACTTGGGGGCTCGATATGGTTGGACCTTTTAAGAGGTCCAAGGACAAGAAGACTCACCTGTTGGTAGCAGTTGATAAGTTTACCAAGTGGGTAGAGGCAGAGCCAGTCAGTAAGTGTGATGCGGCCACGGCGGTTCAATTCATCAAAAAGGTGATATTCCAGTTTGGTTTTCCACACAACATTGTCACTGATAATGGTACTAATCTTTCCAAGGGTGCTATGGAGGAATTTTGTCAACGATAGCACATCCGGCTTGACGTGTCATCAGTGGCTCACCCCCAATCTAATGGTCAGGCGGAAAGGGCCAATCAAGAAATCTTGAGAGGTATCAAGCCCCGGCTTATGGTTCCTTTAAAGCGGATGCCGGGTTGTTGGGTGGAGAAGTTACCTTCCGTGTTATGGAGCATCAACACCACACCAAATAGATCTACAGGTTACATGCCTTTCTTCATGGTTTACGGAGTAGAAGCAGTTCTCCCTAGTGACATACGTCATTACTCGCCCCGTGTGGCGGCTTATATTGAAGCTGATAATGAAACAGCGCGCCAAGACTCATTGGACCTGTTAGATGAGGAGCGTGATCTTGCGGCGGCACGTTCGGCGATTTATCAACAAGATCTGCGACGTTATCATAGTCGTCGGGTTAAAACCAGAACTTTTCAAGAAGGTGATCTGGTGCTCCGGCTCATCCAGGATCAGACTGATATGCACAAGCTATCCCCATCTTGGGAAGGGCCTTTTGTGGTCAGCAAAAATTTGCACAATGGATCATACTACCTTATCGATGTTCGAGAGCACAAATACTCACGTAAATAAGAGGAGGAGACCCAGCGGCCGTGGAATATAGCTCATCTTCGGCCTTACTATACTTGAGCCATAGGCTCTTTTTTATGTACATAATTATGACAATGTATATATTATAGTCAATATAATAAATCGGAGCCTCAGCTAAAGCGGGGTCTCTGTTTGTTTTTACATCATATGTGTTTTCATGGGGGCTTCTGTTTACAAAGCGGAGTTCTGTTGATCCGGCTTGTAAAGCCACACATATAAAAGGAAATCACTAGGGGCTTGGTCATGTCTGAACCTTAGCTACACCTCTTAATCGGCTTAGGTCCAAAGGGAAATCACTAGGGGGCTTGGTTGTATTCACACCATAGCTACACCTCTTGATAGGCTTAAGGCCAATAGGAAATTATGTGGGGCCAAAGAGAGTGTTGCACCAGCATAACTCAAACATAGGCACCTACCGAGCACAGCTCAAATATTACTTGGGGGCTCTTTGCTTCTCAAAGAACAAAGAGTCTACACCCTTGTAATAGGCTATCAAGCCAGGCTTGGAAGCCAGGTGTATTCACCTAAAACCCCGGGTTATCCTGCCTCTTTAAGTAAGCCACTCCATCCAGGTAAACCTGGTTTGACCCGTCGAACGTTTAACAAGTCAATCTCATAGACCCTAAACTTGTCAAAGTTAAAACGATGATTGGTTAAAGATTGAGGTCCATCTTAAAAGGCTTTGAAAAATGGTTTAACTCAGTGGGTTGCTAGTCGTGTTGATTACTCCTTGTAGTTGATGCTAGTTGGTTTGCTTGGTGGAAGATTATATGTTCAGATCCATTATGCATATTAATACCCCTTTGATTGTGAACATGAATATGCTTTGTGAGTAGTTACGTTTGTTCCTGAGGACATGGGAGAAGTCTTGCTATTAGTAGTCATGTGAATTTGGTATTCGTTCGATATTTTGATGAGATGTATGTTGTCATCCCTCTAGTGGTGTCATGTGAGCGTCGACTACATGACACTTCACCATTGTTTGGGCCTAGAGGGAGGCATTGGGAAGTAATAAGTAGATGATGGTTTGCTAGAGTGACAGAAGCTTAAACCCTAGTTTATGCGTTGCTTCGTAAGGGGCTGATTTGGATCCATATGTTTCATGCTATGGTTAGGTTTACCTTAATACTTCTGTTGTAGTTGTGGATGCTTGCAATAGGGGTTAATCATAAGTGGGATGTTTTTCCAAGTAAGGACAGCACCCAAGCACCGGTCCACCCACATATCAAATTATCAAAGTACCGAACGCGAATCATGTGAATGTGATGAAAACTAGCTTGACGATAATTCCCATGTGTCCTCGGGAGCGCTTTCCTTCATATAAGAGTTTGTCCATGCTTGTCCTATGCTACAAAAAGGATTGGGCCATCTTGCTGCACCTTATTTACTTTTAGTACTTGCTACTCGTTACCAATTACCTTATCACAAAACTATCTGTTACCGATAATTTCAGTGCTTCCAGAGAATACCTTGCTGAAAACTGCTTATCATTTCCTTCTGCTCCTCGTTGGGTTCGACACTCTTACTTATCGAAAGGACTACGATAGATCCCCTATACTTGTGGGTCATCAAGGCTTTTTTCTGGCGCCGTTGCCGGGGAGTGAAGCACCTTTGGTAGGTGGAATTTGGTAAGGAAAAATTTTATATAGTGTGCTGAAATTTACTGTCACTTGTTACTATGGAAAGTAATCCTTTCAGGGGTTTGTTAGGGGTATCTTCACCTCATCCGGAACCACAATCAGTTACTCCTCAACCTACTGAACCTACTGAAAATGAAAATGTTTACTTCGAAATTCCTTCGGGTATGATAGAGAAACTGCTAGCTAATCCTTTTGCAGGAGATGGAACATTGCATCCCGACTTACACTTAATCTATGTGGATGAAGTTTGTGGATTATTTAAGCTTGCAGGTATGCCCGATGATGTTATCAAGAAGAACGTCTTCCCTTTATCTTTGAAGGGAGATGCATTGACATGGTATAGGCTATGTGATGATATGGGATCATGGGACTACAAACGGTTGAAATTGGAATTCCATCAGAAGTTTTATCCTATGCATCTTGTTCATCGTGATCGTAATTATATATATAATTTTTGGCCTCGCGAAGGAGAAAGCATCGCTCAAGCTTGGGGGAGGCTTAAGTCAATGTATATTCATGCCCCAATCATGAGCTCTCAAGAGAAATGATTATTCAAAAAATTTATGCTCTGCTTTCTGACAACAATCGCTCCATGCTCGATACTTCTTGTATTGATTCCTTTATGATGAAGACTATTGAATACTGTCGGTGTCAAAACCGGCGGATCTCTGGTAGGGGGTCCCGAACTGTGCGTCTAAGACGGATGGTAACAGGAGGCAGGGGACATGATGTTTACCCAGGTTCGGGCCCTCTTGATGGAGGTAATACCCTACATCCTGCTTGATTGTTCTTGATGATATGAGTATTACAAGAGTTGATCTACCACGAGATCGTAGAGGCTAAACCCTAGAAGCTAGCCTATGGTATGATTGTATGTTGTCCTACAGACTAAACCCTCCGGTTTATATAGACACCGGAGGGGGCTAGGGTTACACAAAGTCGGTTAGAAGGGAGGAGATCTACATATCCGTATCGCCTAGCTTACCTTCCACGCCAAGGAGAGTCCCATCCAGACACGGGAGGAAGTCTTCAATCTTGTATCTTCATAGTCCAACAGTCCGGCCAAAGGATATAGTCCGGTTGTCTGGAGACCCCCTAATCCAGGACTCACTCAGTAGCCCCTGAACCAGGCTTCAATGACGATGAGTCCGGCGTGAAGTTTTGTCTTCGGCATTGCAAGGCGGGTTCCTCCTCCGAATACTCCATAGAAGATTTTGGACCAAAGGATAGTGTCCGGCCCTGCAAAATAATTTCCACATACCACCGTAGAGAGAATAATATTTCCACAAATCTAATATGCTGACGCGTCTTGACAGCATGATGTTACGTCATGGCCCGGTCATTATTCGAACCGTTTTTCTCAACCAGCACCGCACATATCTCAAGGCGGTTTTCTTGACACGTCTTGTCAAAGCAGAGATCGTGTTCCCCTTATTACGGGATTCTCATCAATACGGACGTGGGTAACCCACTTGTGCCCGTTGGTATGACTCCTCGATTTTAGGCAAGTCCAAAATGACCGTGTGGAGGATGCTTGCTATTCACCCTCTTTATAAAGAGGCCAAGACCTGCCCTTTTTTCCTCTCGTTCTCAATCGAATCCTTCCCTAGCCTCGAGTTCCAACACCCCAGGCTCAGGTCAGGCGCTTCGGACCTTCAACCATGTCCGGATCCAACCTTCAAGGTCGGTGGATGCCTTCCTCTGTCACAGAGGAGGACATCAAGAAGCTGAGAGAGGCCAGATATCTGACCGCCAAAATTTCGCACATGCTGCCCGCCCGAGGGCAGGTCATCCCCACTCCCGAACCCAATGAGAGTGATGTGTTCATCTCTCACTTCCTCCGAGGACTAGGCCTTGCACTGGATCCCTTTGTTAGGGGGCTCATGTTCTATTATGGGCTAGATTTCCATGATCTGGACCCGGATCCCCTCCTTCACATCTCGTCGTTCATCATCGTATGTGAGGCCTTCCTTCACATTACCCCTCACTTCGGCCTGTGGCTCAAGACTTTCAATGTGAAGTCGAAGATGATCGAGGGGCGGCACGCAGAGTGCGGAGGTGCCGTAATAAGTAAAAGCGTTAATGCTTCATGGCTAGAGGGTTCCTTCCCAGAGATGTCTAGTTTGTGGCAGCGGGAGTGGTTTTATATCACAGCTCCCCGGAGTGCCAAGTGGGTAGCCACCCTGCCTTTCACTCGGGCCCCCCACCACAACTGAAGTCATGGATCAGCGAGGGGCTAAACTGGGGTCCAGTAAAGGATGTGCCGATATTGCAGAGTCGCATCCGAGATCTCATTGAGAGAGACATCAACCTGGTCACGGTGATGCAGGTCATGCTAGTTTGCCAGGTCCCGCCTTGCAAATGTAGACCTCTCCGTTTGTGGGAGTTCAACCCAGAGGGACCGCGAATCATTCAGCACTTCCTCGGCATGACGCTCGAGGAGATGTACAAGTTGTTCTTCGGATCACAAGTAAAGTGTCCGGACACCACCGAGGATGCGGGTCTGAGTTGTAATCGCCCGGATACCCAAGTAAGTAATCCCATGGCCGAACACATTGTTTCTCTTATTCATCATAACATCATTCTGAAAAGCCGCTCTTTGAGCAGGACTGGATAACAAAGGCGAAGATGATCAGGTGTCTGCCCCCCTTCCTGAGGGCTTGGCCAATCCAGTACTAGACAGAATGCTGGAGCCGGCGCCTTATCAAGTGCCCTCGAAGGAAGATAAAGGGGGGAATAAAGAGGCCGAAAGCGAGCCTCGCTCACTACTCGTCCCAACCGGGGGAATGAGCGCCTCCGCGAAGGAGGATAACCAGGGAGAAGAATCTGACATTCCCCCTCCCCGAGGAAAGAAGAGGACCACCTCTAAACATCCGGAAACAGAGGTTTCCAAACGGGGGAAGAAATCTTCACCAGAGGGTCCTGCCTCGGGGGGTACCCTTGCCGCACAGTGTCCGCAAGGGAATCAGCCCTCTACCGAGCTGTAAGTAATCAAAAAGTACTTAGTAGTGAAAATATCCTACCTTACTTCTGGAGACAATAACCGAAGCTTATATCTTGTAGTTCGGATCGTAGCCCTTCTTGACAGAGTTCGTCTTCGGGGGATCTTCTTCCGGAGATGATGGAGAGCGAAACACCTCCCCCTGCCACCCCGCCTCATGAGGCGGGCGACCCTGAAGTGTCGTCGCGGAGGGTTTCTCCTGATCCGCCAAGGCCAGGTGGCAATCCCTTGGCCACCCGGACTCCTCAGTATTCGGCTCCTAAAGAGAGCAACAGAAAGAATTTGGGACCGTACAGTGTGCGGTCGAACGTACTAAAGGATCTTCTGGAGCAAGCGGCCATCTCAGAAGCGCATCGTACGCTAATGAGTACGGTAGTTGAAAGGATTTCATCCGCTGAAAGCGGATTGCATGAAGCTTTTATGAGTCTGATGAAAGGCTTTGAGGTACGTGAAATAGTGTATGTTTTTGACGGTACCGCACACGTTAGGTGTGCCCTATGTAGATAGTAGCCCTGAGACTCTGGTTGTCGTTGAAAACGGCGGCAAACAGAGGATCATAGTCCCAGGTAATAACCAGACCGCCTTTATGTGCAGGTGGCTGAAGCTCCGGTGGCTAGCCGGACTGATGGGTTTGCCGAGCTAAAGCGGCAACTTGATGCGGCAGATGCCAACATCGTGCTTGTCAACAAGCAGCTTGACGAGGCATAGGGTAAGTGATTGCTCTGGTAATCAACGCATAGTAATAGGAGCATGATGCCATTACCTTTAATATGTTGTGACTGCAGATGGAGCTGCCACCATGGAGACCCTTCGGGCAGAGCTTGCCCGAGCCAAGGAACAAGCAAGGAATAGCGATGCGGCCGCTCTAAAGGCGGTCGAAGAGCTAAGGGCCGAATAGTCCGCGCATCGCCAGAGCAAGGAAAGGATAGCCAAGATGGCCATTGAGTTGAAAGATGCCGCTGACCGTTACCAGCTTCTTGAAAAAGAAAGCCGAGCGTGGGCGACGGACCTGGAAAAGGCCATGGTAGCAGCCAAGGAAGCCCGCTCTAAAATTAGAGCGACGAAGGAGGAGTTGCATCAAGCTGCGGATATCGTGGCTGGGAAGCCCTTCTTGTTGCGGACTAAGTTCAGAGATCCAAAGTATGCTCCTCTTGATCAACTATGGAGTTCGGCGGACGCCTACGTGGATTTGGCGGCAAGTGCTACTGATGCGGCCGAATACTTCAAGGATCAGAAAGATCGCGAAGTGGAAAAGTTGTTCTCATCACAGTTCCATGCTCCAGTGCATCCGCTGTTGTTGAATGAGCGAATGGCCGAGTGGGCCGAGCTCCATAGGTTGTCCGGACTCGCCATGAGGTCCGTTGTGGATCATCTGTGGCCGGGAGGGCCAAGGCCGAATAGTTACTTTAGTTTAGTGCAACAATTCCTTGGTGTTGTGCCGCACATCGACGCTATGAAGAGGTCGGCGTGCATAGAGGGTGCGCGGATGGGCAAAATACAAATTGGGCAGAGATGGAGGCCACCACTATTGCAACAGAGGGTTCGGCTGTGGGCCGAGTGGCTGCCGAGCAGTACTTTGAAGAAGTTCTTGAAGGCGCTCGTTCGATAGAGGCTCAGTGCTCGAAGAATATTATGTTCTAGTGACATGTACTCCCATTGTAAGAACAATGTTTTATTTAGTCGTCAAGGCTGTGTTTATACTTTTGCCTGAAAGTATTATGATGCCTCCTGTGCGGTCGTTTATGTATATATGTATATAACCTGAAAGTTTGCAGTCGTCGGCTTCCGCCCCCACGCATATAATGCGGGGGTGTTCGCAAAAACGCGTATTCACACTTGATCCAACGTCTTGGTCCATTAAGGAGGTGGTAGTGCAGCGAACGAGGCAATAGGACTATATTGCTTTAACACTTTCACTTAGCCATAGGAGTTTGACGGTGGGGCTACTATATAGCCCCTGGTACTTCTGCGCTCGTCCGAATACGGGGCGCGTACGTACATGACCGGGAAACGGCCCTTCGTTAATGCGGAGGAATCCCGAAGATTCCACTGAGTCATTGAGTGGTTGACTAGTCTCGCGCTATATCATGACAGTCAGTTTTTGGCTTTCTCTACTGAGGTGCTCATCCGGATGAACCAGGACACAATTGCAGTAGTTCTCCCAGTGCTACCTTAGCCGATATAGCGGAACGTAAGGTACCAAAACATGGGAGCCGGGCAAACCCAACATTTGACCAAAGACATGATTCGGAGCTGATGCATATAAGGCCAAACTCGCGACGCCGAACACTCCCTAAGGTATTCGGTCTTTATAACATATGCCGGGCTGAACAATGCCCTTAATAATAAACCCTGGGTGTCCAGGTACATGCAATATCCTGACGTGCCACATGCCAATACGTCAGCATCCTTCTCGGTTGCATTGAGTATCTGGAGGATGTGAACAACAAGAGACAGTAAAAAAGGTTTATGCAGGGTCTTAATCTAAAAAGAAACCTTTGAGCGGGTCCCTGCTGCACGTCTACGCCTGTGTCTCCGTTGTGCCGTGTCCTGGATGGGTGTAGCACATTTGTCATCTGTAAAAGAGAAGAACTTAGGTGAAAGTTGTCGTGCCAGAAAATTGGTTATTATCAATAAACCATTAAAATTCAAGATAAGTCAAGTTGAGCCGGACTAGCCCTGATTACACGCGGGAAGCCCCTTGTACCGTCTAGGAGGGCTTGATCATCAAACCAATCTCATGTATACGTAGTGGTGCACCGGACTCGTCTAACCGTGTCCGTGGTCTTGACGACATGTCATTTTTTCTGGTTGGTGAGGCCGTCTAGTGCTCGGCGGCTAAAGCAGCCGCACATTCTTCCACGCGTAGAGCACGCTCAGTATTTCCGCTAACTGTGATGGTGCCACGTGGACCGGGCATCTTAAGTTTGAGAGAAGCGTAATGCAGGATTGCATTGAAACGAGCGAAAGCCGCTCTTCCGAGTGGTGCCTGATAGCCACCTTGGAATGGAGCGATGTAGAAAGTTAACCTTTCGCTTCGGAAGTTGTCGAAAGAACCGAATACAACCTCTAGTAATAGAGAGCCCGTGCAGCGGACCTCTAGGCCTGGTATTACTCCCTTGAAGGTAGTAGTACGGTGGCTTATCTTTGTCGGGTCTATCCCCATTTTGCGGACTGTGTCCTGATATATCAGATTTAGACCACTGCCGCCGTCCATGAGGACTCGTGTGAGATGGTATCCGTTTATTATTGGGTCTAACACCAAGGCAGCCAATCCTTCATGCCGGATGCTTGTCGCATAATCCCCGCGATCAAAAGTGATCGGGCAGGCCAACCAAGGGTTGAACCTAGGGGTGACGGGCTCTATGGCGCCTATGTCTCGGAGTGCATATTTGTTTCTCCTCTTCGTCACATGGAGCATATTGACTGTTTTAACCTCTGGTGGGAATTTTTTCTGTCCTCCAGTGCTTTGCTGGCAAGGCTCGTCCTCGTCTTCGCTTGGTGTCTCCCCCCCCCTTGTGTTTGGTGTTTAGCTTACCTGCCTGCTTGAAGACCCAGCATTCTCTGTGGGTGTGATTTGCAGGTTTATCGGGGGTGCCATTAATCTGACATAGTTTGTCAAGAATCTTGTTTAGGCCAGACGGTCCATCTCTGTTGCCTTTGAAAGGCTTTTTCCGATGGCCTGGCCGAGAGCCCCTGATTCCGGCGTTTACCGTCGTATTATCTAGGCTATCTACTTTATTTCGACGCTTGTTTTTATTACGTCGTGGTTTTCCATTGCCATCCCTGACTTCAGATGTGCTTGGGTCGCTGGTGCTACTGCGGGCTAACCAGCTGTCTTCGCCCGCGCAAAAGCGGGCCATGAGGCTTGTTAGGGCTGCCATTATTCTCGGTTTTTCTTGGCCGAGGTGTCTGGTGAGCCATTCGTCTCGGACGCTGTGTTTGAAAGCTGCTAAGGCTTCGGCGTCCGGACAGTCGACAATTTGGTTCTTCTTGGTGAGAAACCTGTTCCAAAGCTTTTGGGCGGACTCTCTGGACTGTTGAATTATATGACTTAAATCGTCTGCATCTGGAGGTCGGATGTAGGTCCCTTGAAAATTAGCCCGAAAAGCGTCCTCGAGCTCCTCCCAACTTCCAATTGAGTTTTCGGGGAGGCTTTTCAGCCAGTGCCGAGCTGGTCCTTTAAGCTTGAGGGGCAAGTATTTAATGGCATGGAGATCGTCTCCGCGAGCCATATGGATATGGAGGATAAAGTCCTCAATCCAGACCCCAGGGTCTGAGGTCCCGTCGTATGCCTCTATGTTCGCTGGTTTGAATCCTTCTGGGAATTCGTGGTCCAGCACCTCATCGGTGAAACATAGGGGGTGTGCGGCACCCCTGTACTTGGATGTACCCTGGCGTTCGAACGGTTGTGGTATTTGGTTTTGTTTTTGTGCCGAAGCACGCTTCCTAGATCCATAAATGGATCTGGTCGTACCGGATTTTGGCGCAAGTCCTCATGTACATCGTGTGTTGACTTATGTGCGTATTTGTTATTCGCTCTATCGTGGTCACAAGGTGGTGGATCCCGCCGGTTGGTCGTTTCATTTTTTGGCTGTGTGGGCTCTAAGGCCTCGTCGTCGAATTCAGGTAACAGCTTGCGCTTTGGATAGCTCTTTGTGTGGTAACTTCCACCATACTTTGCTTCGTTGTCGAGCACTTTGTTCCACCTGCTGTTGAGTGTATTTTGTACGGCCTTAAGCCTTTGCTTCTGCTTCTTCAGACTCCTCGCTGTGGCAATAAGCCTTCTGCGGAGGTTCTCTTGCTCCAGGTGCGTTTCCGGGATGATGTGTGCATCTTCGTCCGGACTGTTTTCCTCCCCAGAGGGGGTTTGATGAGGTTTATACTCGGCGTCGCCGTGTTCGGACGTCGGATCCGTACTATGTTCGCCGCTTGCAGCTTCATCATGCTCTGCCGTCGGGGTAATGTGGTCGTCGTTTCCTCTAGAGTCGACTGGAGTGTTATTTTCTCTTGCGTTGTTATCGCTGTTTTTGCTATGGCGGGACTTAGAGCGGCGCCGCTGACATCGGTGCTTGGGTTGCTTCTTGGAGGGGCCATCCTCCACTATCTCTTCGCCATTGCCTTCTTTGGGTGTATCCACCATGTAAATGTCATGTGATGAAGTGGCTGTCCGGCGCCATGTGGGCGCTGGTTGCTGTTCGTCTCCTGCATCTTCGTCCATGCCGTCGATGTCTTCGAAGTCGAAGTTGAGCATGTCGGTTAAGTCGTCGACAGTGGCTAGTAAGTGGGTGGTGGGCGGGCATCAAATTTCTTCGTTGTCAGTATCCCATTCTAGCCGGACATAGTTCGGCCAAGGTTCTCCTGACAAGGAGAGATACTTTAATGAATTTAGCACATCGCCGAAAGGCGAGTGCTGAAAGATATCCGCGGAGGTGAACTTCATGATCGGCGCCCAGTCGAATTCGATGGGCACGGATGCAGGCGGTTTGGAGTCCGTGGCCGGAGACGAATCCAGTGGTTTGGCGACATGGCTCTCGTAAGGGGTGAAGTCAGTATCCGGCTCCATCGCCACTGAGAGCACGACCTCCATGGCGGGGTCTATCCCTCCGCTCTTGGATGGCGCGATTTGCTCCAGATTGACGGCCAGAGTAGTGGCATATGCGATCTCCTGAATATTGTCCGACGGAAGAGTTACGTCATGCTCGTTGTGACTATGCAGCGCACCTGACATGGGCTCGAATCCATCGAAGATCAAGTCTCCGCGGATGTCGGCAGTGTAGTTTAAGTTTCTAAACCTGACCTGATGGCCAGGGGCGTAGCTCTCGATCTACTCCAGATGGCCAAGTGAATTGGCCCGTAGTGCGAAGCCACCGAATACAAAGATCTGTCCAGGGAAGAAAACCTCACCCTGGACCGCGTCATTACTGATGATTGAAGGAGCCATCGAGCCTTATGGTGACGGCATAGTGGAACTCTCAATGAAAGCATCAATGTCGATGACAAAACCGGCGGATCTCGGGTAGGGGGTCCCGAACTGTGCGTCTAAGGCGGATGGTAACAGGAGGCAGGGGACACGATGTTTACCCAGGTTTGGGCCCACTTGATGGAGGTAATACCCTACATCCTGCTTGATTGTTCTTCATGATATGAGTATTACAAGAGTTGATCTACCACGAGATCGTAGAGGCTAAACCCTAGAAGCTAGCCTATGGTATGATTGTATGTTGTCCTACGGACTAAACCCTCCGGTTTATATAGACACCGGAGGAGGCTAGGGTTACACAAAGTCGGTTACAATGGAGGAGATCTACATATCCGTATTGCCTAGCTTGCCTTCCACGCCAAGGAGAGTCACATCCGGACACGGGACGAAGTCTTCAATCTTGTATCTTCATAGTCCAACAGTCCGGCCAAAGGATATAGTCCGGCTGTCCGGAGACCCCCTAATCCAGGACTCCCTCAAATACAAATGGAATTTATTGGAGAGAATTAAATGCAACTCTGAAGATTGGGATCTCGACGAAAGTAAAGAGTCAGGTATAACACCTAAGTTTGATTGTGTTAAATATTTTATGGATACCGATGTTTTCCGTAAATTTAGCACTAAATATGGACTTGACTCTGAGATAGTAGCTTCTTTCTGTGAATCTTTTGCTACTCATGTTGATCTCCCTAAGGAGAAGTGGTTTAAATATAATCCTCCCATTGAAGTAAAAGTAGTTGCACCTATTAAAATTGAAGAAAAGACTATCACTTATAATGATCTTGTTGTTCCTACTGCTTATGTTGAGAAACCACCTTTCCCTGTTAGAATAAAGGATCATGCTAAAGTTTCAACTGTAGTCAACAAAAGTAATATTAAGACACCTAAACCCCCTGAGCAAATTAAAGTTGAACCTAAAATTGCTATGGTTAAATATCTCTTGGCCGATAATATTGATGGGCATGTTATTTACTTCTGTGATGAAGCTGCTAGAATTGCTAGGCCTGATGCTAAAAATAAACACAGTCCTGTTGTAGGCATGCCTGTTATTTCTGTTAAAATAGGAGATCACTGTTATACCTAAAATTGCTATGGTTAAATATCTCTTGGCCGATAATATTGATGGGCATGTTATTTACTTCTGTGATGAAGCTGCTAGAATTGCTAGGCCTGATGCTAAAAATAAACACAGACCTGTTGTAGGCATGCCTGTTATTTCTGTTAAAATAGGAGATCACTGTTATCATGGCTTATGTGATATGGGTGCTAGTGCTAGTGCGATACCTATTTCCTTATACAAAGAAATTATGCATGATATTGCACCAGCTGAGATAGAAGGTATTGATGTTACCATTAAGCTTGCTAATAGAGATACTATTTCACCAATTGGGATTGTTAGAGACGTTGAAGTCTTGTGTGGGAAGGTTAAATATCCTGCTGATTTTCTTGTTCTTGGTTCCCCACAAGATAGCTTTTGTCCCATTATATTTGGTAGACCCTTCTTAAATACTATCAATGCTAAGATAGACTGCAATAAGGATATTGTTTCTGTTGGTTTAGGGGATATGTCTCATGAGTTTAATTTTGCTAAATTTCATAGACAACCCCATGATAAAGAATTGCCTAGTAAATATGAAATTATTGGTCTTGCTTCTATTGTCGTGCCTCCTACTGATCCATTAGAACAATATTTGCTAGACCATGAAAATGATATGTTCATGAATGAAAGAAGGGAAATAGATGAAGTATTCTTTAAATAGGAACCTATTCTGAAACACAATTTGCCTATTGAAATCCTAGGGGATCCTCCTCCACCCAAGGGTGATCCCATGTTTGAGCTTAAACCATTACCTGATACTCTTAAATATGCTTAAATTGATGAAAAGAAAATATTCCTGTTATTATTAGTGCTAACCTTTCAGAGAAGCAGGAAGAGAAATTATTGAAAACTCTGAAGAAGGGCCGTGCTGCTATTGGATATACTCTTGACGATCTTAAGGGCATTAGTCCCACTCTATGCCAACACAAAATAAATTTGGAGGAAGATGCCAAACCAGTTATTGATCACCAACGACGGCTGAACCCTAAGATGAAAGAAGTGGTAAGAAAGGAAATACTAAAGCTCCTTGAGGCAGGTATAATTTATCCCGTCGCTGATAGTCAATGGGTAAGTCATGTCCATTGTGTCCCTAAGAAGGGAGGTATTACTGTTGTTCCTAATGATAAAGATGAATTGATCCCGCAAAGAATTATTACAGGCTATAGGATGGTAATTGATTTCCGCAAATTAAATAAGGCTACAAAAAAAGATCATTACCCTTTGCCTTTTATTGATCAAATGCTAGAAAGATTATCCAAAAATACACATTTTTGCTTTCTAGATGGTTACTCTGGCTTCTCTCAAATACCTGTGTCAGCTGATGATCAATCAAAGACCACTTTTACTTGCCCTTTCGGTACTTTTTCTTATAGATGTATGCCTTTTGGTTTATGTAATGCACTTTCTGCCTTTCAAAGATGCATGATGGCTATATTTTCTGACTTTTGTGAAAAGATAAGTGAGGTTTTCATGGACGATTTCTCCGTTTATGGATCCTCTTTTGATGATTGCTTAAGCAACCTTGATCGAGTTTTGCAGAGATGTGAAGAAACTAATCTTGTTCTGAATTGGGAGAAATGCCACTTTATAGTTAATGAAGGTATTGTCTTGGGGCATAAAATTTCTGAAAGAGGCATTGAAGTTGGTAAAGCTAAAGTTGATGCTATTGAATAGATGCCATGTCCCAAGGACATCAAAGGTATAAGAAGTTTCCTCGGTCACGCCGGTTTTTATAGGAGGTTCATTAAGGACTTCTCAAAAATTTCTCGGCCTCTGACTAATCTATTACAAAAAGATATTCCTTTTGTCTTTGATGATGATTGTGTAGAAGCATTTGAAATACTTAAGAAAGCATTGATTTCTACACCTATTGTTCAGCCACCTGATTGGAATTTACCCTTTGAAATTATGTGCGATGCTAGTGATTATGTTGTAGGTGTTGTTCTAGGGAAAATAGTTGATAATAAATTAAATGTTATTCAACATGCTAGTAAAACTCTAGACAATGCCCAGAGAAATTATGCTACTACTGAAAAGGAATTCTTAGCAGTTGTATTTGCTTGTGATAAGTTCAGACCTTATATTGTTGATTCTAAAGTAACTGTTCACACTGATCATGCTGCTATTAAATACCTTATGGAAAAGAAAGATGCTAAACATAGACTTATTAGATGGGTTCTCCTTCTACAAGAATTTGATTTGCATATTATTGATAGAAAGGGAGCTGAGAACCCTGTTGCAGACAACTTGTCTAGGTTAGAAAATGTTCTTGATGACCCACTACCTATTGATGATAGCTTTCCTGATGAACAATTAAATGTCATAAATGCTTCTCGTACCGCTCCATGGTATGCTGATTATGCTAATTATATTGTTGCTAAATTTATACCACCTAGTTTCTCATACCAGCAAAAGAAAAAGTTCTTCTATGATTTGAGACATTACTTTTGGGATGACCCACATCTTTATAAAGAAGGAGTCGATGGTATTATTAGAAGTTGTGTACCCGAGCATGAACAGGAACAGATCCTACACAAGTGTCACTCCGAGGCTTATGGAGGACACCATGCTGGAGATAGAACTGCACACAAGGTATTGCAATCCGGTTTTTATTGGCCTACTCTCTTCAAGGATGCCCGTAAGTTTGTCTTGTCTTGTGATGAATATCAAAGAATTGGTAATATTAGTAGACGTCAAGAAATTCCTATGAATTATTCACTTGTTATTGAACCATTTGATGTTTGGGGCTTTGATTATATGGGACCCTTTCCTTCCTCTAATGGGTATACACATATCTTAGTTTTTGTTGATTACGTTACTAAGTGGGTAGAAGCTATTCCAACTAGTAGTGCTGATCATAACACCTCTATTAAGATGCTTAAAGAAGTTGTTTTCCCAAGGTTTGGAGTCCCTAGATATTTAATGACTGATGGTGGTTCACATTTTATTCATGGTGCCTTTCGTAAAATGCTTCCTAAGTATGACGTTAATTATAGAATTGCATCTCCTTATCACCCACAGTCTAGTGGTCAAGTAGAATTGAGTAACAGAGAGCTCAAATTAATTTTGCAAAAGACTGTTAATAGATCTAGAAAGAATTGGTCCAAGAAACTTGATGATGCATTATGGGCCTATAGAACTGCATATAAAAATCCTATGGGTATGTCTCCGTATAAAATGGTTTATGGTAAAGCATGTCACTTACCTCTTGAGTTAGAACATAAGGCATATTGTGCCATTAAAGAGCTCAACTATGACATCAAACTTGCCGGTGAGAAGATGTTATTGACATCAGCTCACTTGATGAATGGAGAACCCAGGCTTATGAAAATGCCAAGCTGTTTAAAGAAAAAGTTAAAAGATGGCATGACAAAAGGATACAAAAGCGTGAGTTCAATGTAGGTGATTATGTATCGCTATACAACTCTCGTTTAAGATTTTTTGTAGGCAAACTTCTCTCTAAATGGGAAGGTCCTTACGTTATCGAGGAGGTCTATCGTTCCGGTGCCATAAAAATCAACAAATTGAAGGCACAAATCCGAGGGTGGTGAACGGTCAAAGAATCAAACATTATATCTCAGGTAATCCTATAAATGTTGAAACTAATGTTATTGAAACCATAACCTCGGAGGAATGCATAAGTGACACTTTCCAGAACGTTTCAGACTCTGAAAAGGAATAGGTATGTGGTACGGTAAGTAAACCGACTCCAAAACAGTTCTAATGGCAATTTTTCTCTGTTTTGGAATATTTAGAAAAATAGGAAAATAAGAAGCAGACCGGAAAGGACACGAGGCTCCCACGAGGGTGGGAGGCGCGCCCTACCCCCCTGGGCACGCCCCTGCCTCATGGGCACCTCGTGTGCTCTCCGGACTCCGTTTTCTTGCACGATACTTCTTTTGGTCGGTAAAAATTCATTATATAATCTCCCGAATGTTTTGACCACCGTATCACGCAAATATCTCTTGTCTTTGTTTTGAGCTATTTCTGCTGCAGATTAGAGCAAGATGTCTTCTCAAGAGTCAGTCGGGGAGAGTCGGGTGTCTCATCCGACACCAGGTCCAGGGGCAAACAGCGATGCCTATCACTTTGGGCCCTCAACGGAGGAAGAGATGGAAGCTGACTTGAAAAGGATATATGCCATGGAGGAGGATCAAGAAGTTACTTCTCGTTTCCGGGCAGGATCCACGATGGGGGAACCATAGAGCTCAGCTATTCCAAACTCGATTATCGCTTCCAATGTTAGATTTCTTTCTTATGAAAATATGAAAAAGAGTGTTACTTGTTCTCCCGCAGCTATGCAACATCCTTGGGTGAAAGGAGCTTTGCCATCACTGGCAAGCTCCGTAAGGAAATAATGAACCTCAAGCAACAAGTCAATAAGCTCTAGGAAGAGAATCGTATCCTGAGGGGCATCATCGCCAAGAATATCACATCACCACCCCCGAAGAAGGAGACATAATCACACGGATATGGGAACTCCCCTTGGCAACTGCCAAGCTTGGGGGAGTGCCCCGGTATCGTATCACCATCACTTTTATCCTTACCGTTTTTCTTAGTTCAATCATTTTGATAATGTCTTGATCTAGTAGAATAAAGTTTTAGTATGATCTAGTTGTGAGTTTTGCTTTATGGTCCTTCTATGTAATCGAGTCCGTGAGCTATATATAATAAAGATTAGTGTTGAGTCAAGGGCTTGAATATTTTGCTATGATCTTGAGGGAATAAAATAAAAGAGAAGAAATAAAAAAACAAAGAGATCATATGGATCTTATGGAGAGTAATGACTTCACATATAAAGAGTATGATGAATAAAAGTTGTTGAGAGTTGACAAACATAGTTTTGGTCATTGTTGCAATGAATAGGAAGTAATAAAGAAAGAGAGGTTCACATATAAATATACTATCTTGGACATCTTTTATGATTGTGAGCACACATTAAAGTATGGCATGCTAAGAGTTGACGTTGGACAAGTAAGACAGCGTAATGGGTTATGTTTTCTTTCATCTGAGATGAATTACATTGTCATGGATCATCCAACATGTTGAGCTTGCCTTTCCCTCTCATGCTAGCCAATTACTTTGCACCATGTAGAGATACTACTTGTGCTTCCAAATATCCCTAAACCCAGTTTTGCCATGAGAGTCCACCATATCTACCTATGGATTGAGTAAGATCCTTCAAGTAAGTTGTCATCGGTGCAAGTAATAAAAATTTGCTCTCTAAAATATGTATGACTTATTAGTGTGGGAGAAAATAAGCTTTATACGATCTTGTGATGTGGAAGAAATAAAAGTGATAGACTGCATAATAAAGCTCCATATCACAAGTGGCAATATAAAGTGACGTTCTTTCGCATTAAGATTTTGTGCATCCAATTATAAAAGTGCATGACAACCTCTGATTCCCTTTGCGAACGGCCTATCTTTTACTTTTATCATCTACCTTACAAAAGAGTCATGGTGATCTTCACCTTTCCTTTTTACATTTTATCCTTTGGCAAGCACAATATGTTGGAAAGATCCTGATATATATAGCTAATTAGATGTGAGTCTTCATGAACTATTATTGTTGACATTACCCTTGAGGTAAAACGTTGGGAGGCAAAACTATAAGCCCCTATCTTTCTCTATGTCCGATTAAAACTTCATACCCATGAATATTGCGTGAGTGTTAGCAATTGTGAAAGACTAAAAGATGGTTGAGTATGTGGACTTGCTGAAAAGCTCTTATATTGACTCTTTCCTACGTTATTATAAATTGCAATTGCCTCAATTACTGAGATTAGAGTTTGTTGGTTCTCAATGAAGTTTATGATTCATACTTGAAATTGTGATTGAATTGTTACTTTAGCATAAGAGATCATATGACTATATATATATTGCTGTTCTAAGAATGATCATGATGCCCTCATGTCCGTATTTTATTTTTATCGACACCTCTATCTCTAAACATGTGGACATATTTTTCGATTTTGGCTTTCGCTTGAGGACAAGCGAGGTCTAAGCTTGGGGGAGTTGATACGTCCATTTTGCATCATGCTTTTATATCGATATTTACTGCATTATGGGTTGTTATTTCACATTATGTCACAATACTTATGCCTATTCTCTCTTATTTTACAAGGTTTACATGAAGAGGGAGAATGCCGGCAGCTGGGATTCTGGGCTGTAAAAGGAGCAAATATTAGAGACCTATTCTGCACAGCTCCAAAAGTCCTGAAACTTCACGGAATCTATTTCCAGAATATATAAAAAATAATGAGCGCAAGAAGTTCCAAAGGGGGGCCACACCCTGGCCATGAGGATGGGGGCGCGCCCTACCCCCCTGGGCGTGCCCCCTACCTCGTGGGCCGCCTGGTGGCCCTCCGATGCCCATCTTCTGCTATATGGAGTCTTCCGTTGAGGAAAAAATCATAAGCAAGCTTTCGGGACAAGACTCCGCCGCCACGAGGCGGAACCCTGGCGAAACCAATCTAGGGTTCCGACGGAGCAATTCTGCCGGCGAAACTTCCCTCCGGGAGGGGGAAATCATCACCATCGTCATCACCAACGATCCTCTCATTGGGAGGGGGTCAATCTCCATCAACATCTTCACCAGCACCATCTCATCTCAAACCCTAGTTTATCTCTTGTATCCAATCTTTGTATCCAAACCTCAGATTGGTACCTGTGGGTTGCTAGTAGTGTTGATTACTCCTTGTAGTTGATGCGAGTTGGTTTATGTTGGGGATATTATTACTGGACATAAACCGGCCAGGAGTGGCCGGGTGAACTCTATGATGATTAGAAGCCCAGGAAGACAAAGGATGGTGGCGCTTTATGAAGGCCCAAGGCCCAAAGGCGGGTTAAGGCCTGTAGACATAAACCGACATTATCATGTAACTTGTATTGTAAGATAGGAGGAATAGAGACCGAGTTGGACACATTGATGATCCGGCCTCGGGACTCTGTAAACCGGCGGGCGTTGACCTATGTATATAAAGGGGCGACCCGGTGGCAGTTTAGGGACAACACACAACAACTCGAGAACCAGGCAAAGTGGATTCGCTCCCTGGTCATCGAAACCCTAGCAATTCCATCACAACTGGAGTAGGCTTTTACCTTCATCGTAAGGGGCTGAACCAGTATAAAACTCTTGCGTCCTTCGTCCGCTTTAACCCCTTTAAGCTAACCCATAGCGATGGCTCCACGAGTAAGTCCTTTCACAAGGACATCTGTCGTGACAAAACCACGACAGTTGGCGCCCACCGTGGGGCTATCGCACGATGGTTTCGAGTTCTTGAAGGGCAGCTTTGAAAGACTCAAGGGATACGCTGCGGGCCAGATGAATAAAAGTCGCCGCGGCAAGCTCTACATCAACGACGCAGGATGGGGTCCCGAGGCCGGTTCAGTCGAGTACGGGTACCGGGTCCCCTTTGGTGGAATTCACGTCTTCATTGGCAAGATCGGCGAACTGGGCCCTGAGCTGGACATCTGCACCGACATCATCGAGACGGCTCAGCGTGCAAGCTCTTCCCAGGTTCAGCCCACCGTAAAGCATGTCTTCGTAGGTGTCATCCATGGAGCGGAATATGAGGATAGATCGGCATCTGGTGGCGAAACCGTTATCTGATCTGATGACGAGTCTTCAACCGGAGAGACCGAGTCGCTGTACCAGCTGTAGGATGGCTGGATTAGTGGAAGTTCCGATGGCAACAGTATTCTAGACCCCCTTGATCTGCCACGCCGGGTCGCGGTCTTCATGGTCGATACACAACCAACGCAGCACTCTTCTACCGCCGCGGCAATGATCTCCGGTTCAGCAACAGCAACACCAGCGGGAGCAGGGGCTCTGCGCCGCCGCCGGCTCAGGTTTTGTCTGATCTATTTGATGCTTTGGCAATGTTGTTGGCAGCGGAGGTGGACGCGGCAAACCGGGATCAGCACAACGCAGAGATTGCAAAGGTGAAGGATCAGATAACTCAAGCTAAAGTGGACCTGGCAGCAGAAAACACTAGGATGGCTACAGAGCGAGCCGGATTGGAGGCTCGGGCGTACCGGCTTATGCTGGATCAGAGTGCGTCAGATGACGTCATGAGGAGAAGATACTGGTCGCGCCTTCCATCGGTCTTGGAGGCGAGGAATCTCTTTAACACGCCAGGAGCAGGCACCAGCAACCAACCTGTGGTAAACCGGGCGGAGGCACCTGGGACCGAGGCACCGGTTCAGCCTCGTGCGACGGATCCGCCGCCTCCTCCTTGTCAGAACGACATTCCATCACGACACGTCTCAACACCTCCGGGTCATTACTCCAACACATTGGATAACATGATTGATGCCGCTTCACGATTGGCAGCTCTCCCGATTGATGGTGAGTCCCCAGTAGCAGTTGAGACACGACGGGCTAGGGAGCTCCTTCAGACGTCTTTGACTCAGCAGCAGGCCTATTCATATAGCCGCGAAAGGATTCATTCTACTCCCGTCCCAAGCCGGAGCTACAACAGGCATATCGATGAACCGGTTGTATCAAGCAGTGCGAGGAATTGTAATCTGCCCCGTGGAAATAACTCGACGGTTGGCGGTGGCAATGCCCAGGATGTAGTGGATCCCGCTAGGGCACGTCGGGAAGCCGAGTTAGCGGCACAACACGAAGCTCCGGTTCGTCAGCTCACGCCGGTTCGTCCAACAACATCGGTGGAACCAGGGGTTACCTCTAGTTCTTTGGGAGTGGCATGTCTTGTCCCAGCGTTGCGCAATGTACGGTTACCCAAGGATTTCAAAGGCCTACGTAAGGTGCCAAATTACACCGTCGATTTATCCCCTAAGTCATGGGTGGAGAGTTATGAGATGGCAATGGAGATGCTGGATGTGGACGAAGCGGCGTGTGCCAAATACTTTACCATGATGTTGGAGGGAACAGCTCGCACATGGTTGAAAAATCTGCCAGCCAACTCTATTGGATCATGGGCCGAATTAAGGGCCCGGTTTATCCAGAACTTCAAAGATACGTGCAAGCAGCCCATGTCCATCGTGGATTTAGCTGCATGTGTCTAGGAGGAAGGAGAATCAACAACCCACTGGGTGCGCCAGGTTTCGGAGATTCTGCATTCATCAGACCGCATCAATGCTGACATAGCCGTTTTAACATTGGAAGGCAATTGCCAGTTTGCACCTTTGAAGCTGAAATTGGGACGGCTCAAACGTCATTGTAATGACATGGGAACGCTTATGGCGGCTCTGGTAAAATATGCCGACTCTGATAATACCAAGGACCCCGAGTCTGATAATGACAAGACAGAGAAGGGAAAGAAGAGCGGCAACACCAAGGGGCAGCAGCATAATTCGGCAGGTCATGGGAACAATGGTAAACGCAAGGCAGATAATAGCTTGGACTTTGTGGCTAACACCAACGCCCAAGATAATGGTCAGCGGCATAAGGGTAAATCGCCCCAGCGGGGTGGAGGGTCAGGCCCCAATCTGGAGCGCCTGTTAAACCAGCCTTGCCCAAAGCATGGATCAAAGGAGAGGCCAGCTACGCATCTTTGGAAGGATTGCTTCATCTTGCGGGAGTTCAAAAATTCAAAACTCTTTCAATATGACAATTGACCGCCTGGCAGTTCAGGAGGCGGTTTCCATGGGCCGGGTTATGGTGGTGGCAGTTCCAATTCAGGGTTCTAGGGCAACCAAACCGGACATGGCAATCAGAACAGCCAGGGCAACCAGGGAGGTTACAACCATCAGGGGAATCAACAGCAGCAGCAATCAGGTTATCAGAGCAATCCAAAACATTTGAATAGTGGGAAGTATCATGTCTTCACCACTAGCTTATGTAAGCGCGATCAGAAGCTTCATAAAAGAGCTGTGAAGTCCGTTGAACCGGCGGTACCTCATTATCTGCGCTGGTCTGAACAACCCATCCTGTGGAGTCGAGAGGATCATCCACCCCGGGTTGACAATCCGGGTCATCTAGCTTTAGTGGTGGCACCCCAGGTTGGGGGGTATAAATTTACCCAGGTGCTTATGTATGGAGGAAGCAGTATCAATATCCTTTACTATGAAACCTTTCGTCGCATGGGGTTAACAGATAAGAATCTTAAATCGTCGAACACTGTGTTTCATGGGGTAGTGCCTGGTAAATCGGCATACCGAGTTGGCAAGATAGCTCTGGAAGTTGCTTTTGGAGACGATCATGATTCAAGATCAGAGGTATTGACTTTTGAAGTGGTGAAAATCAAGAGTCCATATCATGCCCTGTTCGGACGGCCGGCTTATGCTAAGTTCATGGCAAGGCCTTGTTATGTTTATTTGCAGCTTAAGATGCCGGGTCATAAGGGGACCATCACAGTGCATGGAAGCCAGAAGATTGCTTTGGAATGTGAAGAAGGTGATGGCTTATGCTGAGTCGGTTTGTGCCACGGAGGAGCTGAAATTTTACAAAGACAATGTTGATCTGGCAGATATGACTTCTCTGAAAGGCCAACTACTGGGCATGATCTGCCACTGGAGTTTAAATCGGCTGAGGAGACTAAGCTGGTTGACTTTGTTCTTGGCGATTCATCCAAGCAGTTCAGCATCAGCGCTAACCTGGATCCGAAATAGGAAGGCACGCTCATTGAGTTCATCCGTGAGAACCAGGACATCTTTGCATGGAAGCCTTCTGACATGCCAGGTGTACCCTGGGAACTCGCTGAGCACACCCTTAATATAGATCCTAAGTTCAAACCGGTCAAGCAGTTTCTTCGCCGCTTCAACGAAGAAAGGCATAAAGCTATTGGTGAGGAGGTAGCCCGGCTCTTGGCAGTAGGGTTTATTGTGGAGGTCTTTCACCCTGAGTGGCTAGCTAAAACGGTGTTGGTACTTAAGAAAAACGGCACTTGGCGTATGTGTGTGGATTACACAGACTTAAACAAAGCCTGTGCAGCTGACCCCTTTGCTCTCCCTCGAATCGATCAAATTATTGATGCTATAGCAGGTTGTGACCATTTGTGTTTTTTGGATGCTTATTCTGGTTATCATCAGATCAAAATGGCAGTTAAGGACCAGGAGAAGACAGCCTTCATAACTCCCTTTGGAGCCTTCTGCTATGTACCTATGCCCTTCGGGCTCAAGAGTGCCCAGGCAACTTATCAGCACTGTCTTCAGAATTGTCTACATAAATAGATTGGGCGCAACGTACATGCATATGTGGATGATATTGTGGTGAAATCTAGAAAGGAGGAGACATTGTTAGGTGACTTGAGGGAAACTTTTGATAACCTCCGGGTTTATAAGATGATGCTTAATCCGGCCAAATGTGTCTTTGGTGTACCGGCAGGCAAGCTTTTGGGTTTTCTGGTGTCTAACAGGGGGATTGAAGCTAATCCGGAGAAGATCGCGGCTATCACATCTCTGGCTAAACCGGCGTGCATTAATGATGTTCAACGTTTGGCGGGCCGGATTGCAGCCTTAAGATGGTTTATCAGTCGCCTTGGAGAGAAGGCTATCCCTTTGTATCAGATGTTAAAGAAAATGGATCACTTCGTCTGAAGTGATGCTGCTGATGAAGCACTTGCAGATATGAAAAGACAGTTAGCCGAGCCACCTATCCTTGCGGCTCCGATTGATAAGGAGCCCTTATTGCTACATGTGGCTGCTAATGCCCGAGCTGTTAGTGTGGCTATTATTGTGGAGCGCAAGGAGGCTGGGAAAGAGTATCCGGTTCAACGGTCGGTTTATTATATCAGCGAGGTGCTTATTGAGTCCAAACAGAGATACCCACATTGGCAGAAACTAGTGTATGGAGTTTTTATGGCAAGCCGGAAGCTCAAGCATTATTTTCAGGGTCATCCTATCACAGTGGTCAGTTCGGCCCCCCTGGGAGATATCATCCAAAACAGAGAAGCAACCGACTGGATTGCTAAGTGGGCTATTGAGCTTGGACCTCACGGGCTAAAATATACACCTCACACAGCAATCAAATCCCAAGCACTTGTGGACTTCATCAATGATTGGATAGAGTCGCAAGCACCGCAGGAAAAGCCAGACAACACTTATTGGACTATTCACTCTGATGGGTCCAGGCAATTCGAGGGCCCGGGGGCAGGAGTCATATTAACTTCCCCATGAGGTGATAAGTTTTGTTATGTTCTCCGTTTAATGTTCCCTTGTACTAACAATGCAGCTGAGTATGAGGCCTTGCTCCATGGTGTTCGGATGGCTAAGGAAATGAACTTAAGTCGGGTTAAGTGCTTTGGTGACCCGGACCTAGTGGCTCAGCAGGTATCTGGCACTTGGGATTCCAAGGATCCACATATGGCAGCATATAGACGAGAGGTGGATGCAGTGGCTGGTCACTTCAAGGGTTATCAAGTGGACCATATAGACCGACGGAAGAATGAAGCAGTAGACTCTTTAAGTCACTTAGGCTCTCAACGTAAACTGGTGCCACCCAATACCTTCCTCGATCTACTTCATAATCCCTCAGTGAAGATACCTACGGAGGACGATTTGGCTGTGCCCGACCCGGAGGCTCAATTGGTGGCGGCTCTTCATGTTATTCCGGATTGGACGGTCCCGTACCTAGCATACATGAACCGGGGCGAGTTGCCAGACGACGAAAGCTTGGCCTGACAGATAATCCGGCGATCCAAGACAATGACCATTGTCAATGGGGAGCTACATCACTGTAGCGTCGCAAGAGCATTTCAGCGTTGTGTCTCTCCTCAAGAAGGTTGTGAGATCTTGCGTGAGATCCAGGAGCGAGATTGTGGTCACCACGCCGATTCAAAATCCTTGGTGGCTAAGGCTTTTTGTCACGGCTTCTATTGGTTGACGGGTCATGCTGATGCTGAGGATTTGGTAAAGAGGTGTGATGGTTGTCAAAAGTTTGCACGTCGTGCCCATGTTCTGGCCCAAGAATTAAGAATGATCCCAATAACTTGGCCGTTTGCAACTTGGGGGCTCAATATGGTTGGACATTTTAAGAGGTCCAAGGACAAGAAGACTCACCTGTTGGTAGCAGTTGATAAGTTTACCAAGTGGGTAGAGGCAGAGCCAGTCAGTAAGTGTGATGCGGCCACGGCGGTTCAATTCATCAAAAAGGTGATATTCCGGTTTGGCTTTCCACACAACATTGTCACTGATAATGGTATTAATCTGTCCAAGGGTGCTATGGAGGAATTTTGTCAACGAGAGCACACCCGGCTTGACATGTCATCAGTGGCTCGCCCCCAATCTAATGGTCAGGCATAAAGGGCCAATCAAGAAATTTTGAGAGGTATCAAGCCCCGGCTTATGGTTCCTTTAAAGCGGACGCCGGGTTGTTGGGTGGAGGAGTTACCTTCCGTGTTATGGAGCATCAACACCACACCAAACAGATCTACGGGTTACACGCCTTTCTTCATGGTTTAGGGAGCAGAAGCAGTTCTCCCTAGTGACATACGTCATGACTCGCCCCGTGTGGCGGCTTATGTTGAAGCTGATAATGAAAAAGTGCGCCAAGACTCATTGGACCTGTAAGATGAGGAGCGTGATCTTGTGGTGGCACGTTCGGCGATTTATCAACAAGATCTGCGATGTTATCACAGCCGCCGGGTTAAAACCAAAACTTTTCAAGAAGGCGATCTGGTGCTCCGGCTCATCTAGGATCAGACTGATATGCACAAGCTATCCCCACCTTGGGAAGGGCCTTTTGTGGTCAACAAAAATTTGCACAATGGATCATACTACCTTATCGATGTTCGAGAGCATAAAGACTCACGTAAATCAGAGGAGGAGACCCAGCGGCCGTGGAATATAGCTCATCTTTGGCCTTACTATACTTGATCCATAGGCTCTCTTTTATGTACATAATTATGACAATGTATATATTATAGTAAATATAATAAACCGGAGCCTCAGCTAAAGCAGGGTCTCTGTTTGTTTTTACATCATATGTGTTTTCATGGGGGCTTCTGTTTACAAAGCGGAGTTCTGTTGATCCGGCTTGTAAAGCCACACATATAAAAGGAAATCACTAGGGGGCTTGGTCATGTCTGGACCTTAGCTACACCTCTTGATCGGCTTAGGGCTAAAGGGAGATCACTAGGGGGCTTGGTTGTATTCACACCATAGCTACACCTCTTGATAGGCTTAAGGCCAATAGGAAATTATGTGGGGCCAAAGAGAGTGTTGCACCAGCACAACTCAAACATAGGCACCTACCTAGCACATCTCAAATATTACTTGGGGGATCTTTGCTTCTCAAAGAACAAAGAGTCTGCACCCTTGTAATAGGCTATCAAGCCAGGCTTGGAAGCCAGGTGTATTCACCTAAAACCCCGGGTTATCCTGCCTCTTTAAGTAAGCCACTCCGTCCACGTAAACCTGGTATGACCCGTCGCACATTTGAAAAGTCAATCTCATAGACCCTGAACTTGTCAAAGTTAAAACGATGATTGGTTAAAGATTGAGGTCCATCTTAAAAGGCTTTGAAAAATGGTTTAACTCAGTGGGTTGCTAGTAGTGTTGATTACTCCTTGTAGTTGATGCTAGTTGGTTTACTTGGTGGAAGATTATATGTTCAGATCCATTATGCATATTAATACCCCTCTGATTATGAACATTAATATGTTCTTTGAGTAGTTACGTTTGTTCCTGAGGACATGGGGGAAGTCTTGCTATTAGTAGTCATGTGAATTTGGTATTCGTTCGATATTTTGATGAGATGTATGTTGTCTTTCCTCTAGTGGTGTCATGTGAACGTCGACTACATGACACATCACCATTGTTTGGGCCTAGGGGAAGGCATTGGGAGGTAATAAGTAGATGATGGGTTGCTAGAGTGACAGAAGCTTAAACCCTAGTTTATGCGTTGCTTCGTAAGGGGCTGATTTGGATCCAGATGTTTCATGCGATGGTTAGGTTTACCTTAATTCTTCTTTTGTACTTGCAGATGCTTGCGAGGGGGGTTAATCATAAGTGGGATGCTTGTCCAAGGAAGGGCGGTACCCAAGCACCGGTCCACCCACATATCAAATTATCAAAGTAACGAACGTGAATCATATGAGCGTGATGAAAACTAGCTTGATGACAATTCCCGTGTGTCCTCAGGAGCGTTTTCCTTTATATAAGTTTGTCCAGGCTTGTCCATTGCTACAAAAAGGATTGGGCCACCTTTCTGCACCTTGTTTACTTTTGTTACTTGTTACTCGTTACGAATTACCTTATCACAAAACTATCTGTTACCGATAATTTCAATGCTTGCAGAGAATACCTTACTGAAAACCGCTTGTCATTTCCTTTTGCTTCTCGTTGGGTTCGACACTCTTACTTATCGAAAGGACTATGATAGACCCCCTATACTTGTGGGTCATCAGCCACCTACCATAGTGGAGGGCGCGCCCTACCCCCGTGGGCGCGCCCCCTGCCTCGTGGGCCACCTGGCAGGCCGCCGATGCCCATCTTCTGGTATAAGGTGTCTTTTGCCCTGGAAAAAATCAGAAGGAAGCTTTCGGGATGAAGCGTCGCTGTCACGAGGCGGGACCTTGGCAGAACCAATCTAGGGCCCCGGCGGAGCTGTTCTGCCGGGGAAACATCCCTCGGGAAGGGGAAATTGTCACCATCGTCATCACCATCGATCCTCTCATCGAGAGGGGGCCAATCTCCATCAACATCTTCACCAGCACCATCTCCTCTCAAACCCTAGTTCATCTCTTGTATCCGATCTTTGTCTCAAAACCTCAGATTGGTACCTGTGGTTTGCTAGTAGTGTTGATTACTCCTTGTAGTTGATGCTAGTTCGTTTATTCGGTGGAAGATTATATGTTCAGATCCTTTATGCATATTAATACCCCTCTGATTGTGAACATGAATATGATTTGTGAGTAGTTACGTTTGTTCCCAAGGACATGGGAGAAGTCTTGCTATAAGTAGTCATGTGAATTTGGTATTCGTTCGATATTTTGATGAGATGTATGTTGTCTTTCCTCTAGTGGTGTTATGTGAACATTGACTACATGACACTTCACCATTGTTTGGGCCTAGGGGAAGGCATTGGGAGGTAATAAGTAGATGATGGGTTGCTAGAGTGACAGAAGCTTAAACCCTAGTTTATGCGTTGCTTCGTAAGGGGCTGATTTGGATCCAGATGTGTCATGCGATGGTTAGGTTTACCTTAATTCTTCTTTTGTAGTTGCAGATGCTTGCGAGGGGGGTTAATCATAAGTGGGATGCTTGTCCAAGGAAGGGCGGTACCCAAGCACCAGTCCACCCACCTATCAAATTATCAAAGTAACGAACGTGAATCATATGAGTGTGATGAAAACTAGCTTGACGACAATTCCCGTGTGTCCTCAAGAGCGTTTTCCTTTATATAAGTTTGTCCAGGCTTGTCCTTTGCTACAAAAAGGATTGGGCCACCTTTCTGCACCTTGTTTACTTTTGTTACTTGTTGCTCGTTACGAATTACCGTATCACAAAACTATCTGTTACCGATAATTTCAATGCTTGCAGAGAATACCTTACTGAAAACCGCTTGTCATTTCCTTTTGCTTCTCATTGGGTTCGACATTCTTACTTATCGAAAGTACTACGATAGAGCCCCTATACTTGTGGGTCATCAAGGAGCGAGACCTCCCGGAGTACGCCACCGACAACCACGCGCACTGGGCGCGTACTTCCAACGCGGGCACGAGGAGCGGCTCGCCTCCACCAACAACGTGCCGGTGGTAAGGGGGCGCAACAATAGCGACGGCCGCTGCCTGTGGTGGGGCACTCCCGGCCGCACGCTCCACGCCATCCTCGAGTACCTCGAGGGTGGCAACGATCCGCCGCTCGAGTACCCGGTGGCCCCGGCCCCTCGTCGGAGTGGTGACCCATGGCTACCGACGTGCATGTTGGGTGGGTCCTCCTCCTCCTCCCCCTCTTCCCGTTCCTCCTCCCACTCCTCTAGGTCGCCGGCGCTCGTCAGCGTCAAGGCCGAGCCCGTGGAAACGCCGCTCGGCCGGTGCGCCCACGGCGCCGCCCTCGTCATCAACAAGGGCGCCCGTGCCTCCTCAGCTCCTACCTCCCGCCTCGTCAAGCTGAAGACGGAGCCGGGGCTCGCCGCCGTGAAGAGCGAGCACGATGACATGGCCGCACTCGATGACAAGGCTGCCATGAAGTGGGCGCGGGAAGATTGGGGCCGGCTGGAGATGGAGCGCTAGCACCGCGCCCTAGAGGAGGTCGCCGCTCGCTGCCGTGGCCGCGACGAGGGAGGTGTCATCGTCCTCGAGGACAGCGACGACGATGACGCGCCGCCGCCAGGGCGACCCCATGCAGGGGTCCAGCAGGGATGGCCGTGGTGTGAAGAAGGAGAAGGGGGGCGACGACGGCGGCGACTACGACGCCTTCAGCAAGCTCTTTGGCCTATAGGCGCGGCAACAACAGTTTTTTTCTTCCTTTTAGTACATTATGTTTTCAATATGTAAAAAGACTGTGGAACGCCTAAATATCGCCGAATCTATGTCATGTCTGGTGAATTTTGGCCGAGTGTGTTTCTTTTTAATATTTACAAAACATCGACTGGGGATGACCTGGGGGCGGCGGCTGGGAACCCGATCGCCCCCACGCCGAAATTATCACCAGTTCGCCCCCAGGGCGGTGCTATTTTCAGCCCCTGGGGGACCAAACTACTGGAGATGCTCTAAGCCACATGAGACAAGGCATGTTTGCAGCGGCGCCAACAGGAGGCGACAGACCCTAATCACATGGTCGTGAGATAGCACAGGCCGAAGGACTGCGGGGCGCGGTCGCAACACGAGACATGGCTTGTATATGTGCTACCTATGAAATTATGATGTATGAGTAATTATCTATATTGTTTTTATTTGTTATGATGTGTGAGTAATCTGCTTCGTATTTTTATCAAATGTATCCAGTCGGATAAGAGTCAAGATATAGCCTCCTAAAATTCATGGTAGAATTTCCTCTATATATTTCTATTATTAAAGGGGATTTGGTGTTTGTAAGTCGTTGTTTTTGGTTTCGTCTCTTCCCTATATGAGTTCACCCTCTTACCGACTTTTCCTCCCACCACGAACCTTCTTCCCTCTCACCTCCCGCCCCCAACCGTTTTTTCTTATCCCCATGCATCACCGTATGGGTCAATCCCCTCCTTCCCACCACATCGACTTCCAAAGCCCGCCCTCCCGATGTGGAGCACCATCACATAGGGCACCCCCTTCTACCTCCCATTCCTCTCCTAGATCCTCCCATTCTCGACCTAAACAGCTACTCCTCGTCGCCCTCCCCGGTCTGGTGTAGTAGGACCAGGCCCCGACGATGATGGCAACCTCCGACCACCCTTCGCACCCATGTGGAGGACACCCGCGCTCAACTGCGACAACGGGCTCACTGTTTTTGTTGCGACCCCCATGGCATCCGCCTCTCCCATGGATCAGTGCGGTCTCACCTAATCTATGCGGGCTCA